>NC_135176.1:3461785-4108285 GCF_041146795.1 Maylandia zebra | reverse complement strand
AGGGAGAGACTTCCTAAGCCTTTTATACGTCTGAATATCTGAAATGTGAATACTGTTCCAGTACCAAAGATGATATAGACTCATTTATGCCTCTTGCCAGAGAAAACATTCCACTGTATATAAAACATAAAGAAATAGAAATTGCAGAGAGTTAAAACCTTTCGCTTCCTTTTTGATGGTAATTAGCCCAAAGGCTTAGGAAGTCTCTCTGCGTCACGGAGGTGGAACCAGTTTCAGTTCCCCACCGTTGTTTTCATTCATTCCCTTTCAGTGATTGAATGTCCCGAAACAGAGCTCGAATTTCACATAAAAATTTCTGGAGCCAGAGGCAGCTCCTAGAAGCTGGTTATGTTATATTGGATAGCCAGGCCCTGCCCAGCTGCTTCTCACGTTAAAGTACAGTATGTTGATTCACAGACTAATCAGTGTCCTAGCAAGTCTGTCTGTAATAGCGATGAAGTTGGCTGAGTTTTTAAATTGCACACTTTTAAAACACAAAGTCATGGAAGGAACCGAAAGAAACAACTGTCACCGTCAGTGCAATAAACTGCTTTCTTTCAGTTCTGGACGTGCTGATTCACTAGCTTATTCCTTGTGGATAAATTATTGACTTGAAATATCAATTTAAACTAAACAAATTCACTTAATTCTTGTGAGGCCGAACATGAGGCAGTATACTCCCTGCAGCCCCCATTTGCTATTTGCTGGATATCTCTTTCACCAAACCAGTGCCATGATATTCTCTGGAGGGTAATATTGGCAGTTCTAAAAGTGGCATGTATCCATGTGTGTTCAGTTCAGTACAGAAAACATGTTTATGCTCTTAAGAGTTGCTCTCATAAATAGTGATCAGAGCCACCCAAACTGGCATTACTAGTTGTTGTTGTGCTTTGTCTGTATTTATTCATGTCTCATCTCTGACTTTGTGCCGTTTACCTTTAGACTCGCCTTCATTTGCAAATTACTGCTCGTCAAGTGAGTGATTTCCGTCTTGTATGCATGAATATTTTTATTCATGCTTTCAAATGCTGTTCTGGACTCATTCTTTGTGAGTGACTCTCATATCAATATGGAAATTACTCTCAAAGTTTAGTTGACCCCAAGTCCCAAAGGTACTACAGAACTGTAATGGAAGCATCTCAAATTCATTTCACAGCAGGAGAACAAGCCTAAACATTCAGTCATAAGCATTCACTCCAGCCAAAAGAAGAACAACAGATGGTGTCCCCACAGCGTCCAGTTGTCGTCGTCATAACCAACCATCACAGTCAATCAGTCAGTCTGGGATTACACAGAGAGACGACGCTATGATAGGAAAAAGCCACAATCAGTCTGAGGAAAACTCACTGACACCATGACAGGATTTAAGTGTTTTATTTGTCGTTCCTTACATCAGATCTGGCTTCACAGATTTGTTCTTTTGTCTTCTTTGACGCGTGTCACTCATTAATCAATTATATTTATTGGTTATACAATCATAGAATCTAAAACATTACATAGTCTTAGTTTTTCATTAATGAGTATTAGGGGGTATTCTGTTTGTTATGCGATGGTAAACAAAATATCTTCACGTTTTGGTCTCTTCAAATAACTTGAAGATGACACTTATTGCTCTGGTGTTACAGCCACAGCCCTCTAATAACTATTCAGCCAACCCTGTAATGTACATACTGGTGGCTTGTGTCTGCACAGCCTGGCCTGATTAGTTTTGCTAATTGCAAAGTCTGCTTCAGTAATGGCTCAGAGTGTTTATTAGTGGTGTAACCATTTTCTTTTCCACAGTTGTTTTATTGTCCTTTTCAAACCTCTGGGGAAAAAGGAAAAGCATGATGATAGTGGGTTAGACTCTCATTTTATAGCACAATGTTTAAAATACAAACTATAGATGTAGCCACAGTTTAGTGAAGTGCAGGTGTTGGTAAATGTTTTTGGTGTTTCTGTCTTGGCGCTGGACGTGATAAATGAACGGTGTGTCTGACTAACAGAGACGTACTGTAGGCTAATCTCAAGGTAGCACCTCCCCAAAGCAAACCCTGCTTTATCCTCTGTTATTCTAGTGAGACCACTATGCACAACATGATCCTCACGTTATATTCATAAGACTTGAAAATAGCAATTGAGACTCATCAGGAAAGGGTTTACTGAGCTTGTAGTTAATTTGCTGAACAGTAGATCTTTATGCAAATGGACTTTTTGCAGAGCTGCCCCATGCTTCCACGTTGGCTTCACTTTTCAGGCCCAGGAGCCACATCCATCTTTTAAATACAGTTTATGGTATTTGTCCACAGGACTTGGTTAACGAGGGCAGCACAGCATTTCCTGACAGCGAGGTCTGGGTTTGTATCCACCATCTGGCTGGGGTCTTTCTGTGGCGTTTGCGTGTTGTCCCTGTGTTTGCACGGGTTCTCTATGGATTCTCCGGTTTACGCCATTAGTCCAACAACATGCGCCGTTGGGTTAGGTTAAAATGACCACATGTGTGGTTGTGACTGCTATCTCTGTGTCTAGGGAGTAGCCTGCCCTGTGGTAGCTGTCATAGTCTCCAATGGAGCGTCCTCTTTATCTTCAAACTAGTATCTTCATTTGAAGGGTGAGACCTGCACCAGACGGACCTAAAAATGCATGAAAAACCACAGGATTTCTGTTCGTGGCTGAGGACATGTTGAGTCAGACATTCAGTGGCTCCAGTACTGAGGCAGCCTAATAGAGGAGAAATGAGAAAGTTGAGGTTCAGGATAAATGTGGGGAGAGATTCATGGCTTTCATTTTCAGAGCAAAAAACAAGCTGCTGTTGCTTTTCGTGGCGTAAAATTGTGATGCTGATGGAAATGCTGGAAAACTAGTCAAGACTGAAACTTTCACACAGTCTCGTATGTGGAGTTCGTTGCATTTGATCTTACACAATTGGAGAGAGAAAGATTTGACTCAGCAGGCCGGGAGCTTAGCAGAGGGAAGTTTTCTGTCAGTTTCTCCTCTTATCTGTTTTTGTGGCTGGGAAGAAGGTAGGCAGGAAAGCAGAGACGAGCGCTGTTCAAGATGAGCAAGCTTTTCTGGCTGCAGTCTTATAAGAATGTTTGACAGAGAAGCTGTGGAGGGCAGTCTCTTTCTTTTTACATGCAAACTCGGAGGCATTCTGAGAAGTCTGTGATTTCACTTCACTTTTGAACAGAAAAGGTGGCACTGGGCGAATAAAATGCACTAAAACGGTTGGCCTTTATCTGTGGTGTCTCAAAGTGCTTCACACTTTGTCAGTAGTTCCTCAGCCTTCCCTGATAAGTGCTGCTCAAAGCTTGTCATCATGCTCAGGCTGTGCGACAGTAGTCAAAAAATTCTGAAGGCCTTCTCACAAGTTATTTCATATCATTTACCGTGTGGCCAGCGAGCTGACTTTCAGGATAAATAACTGAAGTCAGGGAAGAGCCCAGATAATACTGGCCTGTCAGAGATACTTTGGTATTGGATTGATGTGTCCAGTATACATGGGAATGCTGCTGTAATGTATAAACAGTGTCTCACACTCTATTTTTATTTTTAAATCTAATCCAATATATCCATATTCTCTCATCACCACCCAAGAACATCCAGTATTGGTTGTTTGTGGGATGAAACATTTCATGCAAACTGATTTGTTTGTAATCACATTTTTTTTTTAAATAAAATATTTCTTTCCAAGAATGATGTGTGGACACATCTGCTATGTGCACTCACATACTTTCAGACTAAGACACTTTTAACAGCACATGTACGATGAGCTAGCATGATACTTTTCGTTGCCATGACAAATGGATTATACCTTCCCTCCATAACTTTATCAAACACTTTTACACAATCCAACCAAAGCTCTCGATGGCTCTGGTTCAGATTCAGCACTCTTTAGAAGAGAACTGTCACAGCAGTGTGTTTGGGCACAGCGCTCTAGTGTCTCCAGTAGAACAAATGTTAGTTGGATTTGGTTACTATGGAAGGAAAGAAGCTCCGCTGACTGGGAGGCCCGACCGGAGGATGGAGATTAAAGAGCTGAAGAACATTCAAAGGGATTTCCCTTTATTTTAGAACTTTCCAGAATTACCTCTCACTAAATATTTAATCTTGCATTAAAGGAGGACGTGACATCACTGAGTCATGGAGTAGCTTTATTAGACTCTCCATCAAGGAGAACGTGGCATTTTGCCAATAAATAAAAGCCACAATACTTTCTGCTGGTTCTGTTCCAGTAGCCTCTCTTAAATTTATCAACCTAGTATATTGAATAATGCATAATGAGTCAAATGCAAAACGCCTGAAATAAAATAGAATAGAGTAGAATAGGCCTTTATTGTCATTGTACATGCATAACGAAACTGTGGGTGCTCCACACTATCAATGCTGGAATATACACTCAACAAAAATATAAACGCAACACCTTTGTTACTGCTCCCATTCCCCATGGGATGGACGTAGAGACCTAAAATTCATTCCAGATACACAATATAACCATCCCTCCCAAACAGTGGTCACAAATCAGTCCAAATGTGTGCTAGTGGGCACATCTGCTATATTGAGATAATCCATCCCACCTCACAGGTGTGCCACATCAGGATGCTGATCTGACATCATGAGTAGTGCACAGGTGTACCTCAGACTGCCCACAACAAAAGGCCACCCTGGAATGTGCAGTTTTGTCTCACAGCAAAATGCCACAGATGCCACAAGCAATGAGGGAGCGTGCAATTGGCATGCTGACAGCAGGAATGTCAACCAGATCTGTCGCCCGTGCATTGAATGTTCATTTCTCAACCATAAGCCGTCTCCACAGGCGTTTCAGAGAATATGGCAGCACATCCAACCGGCCTCACAACCGCAGACCTCGTGTAACCACACCAGCCCAGGACCTCCACATCCAGCAGGTTCACCTCCAAGATCGTCTGAGACCAGCCACCCAGACAGCTGCTGGAACAATTGGTTTGCACAACCAAACAATTTCTGCACAAACTGTCAGAAACCGTCTCAGGGACGCTCAACTGCATGCCCGTCGTCCTCATCGGGGTCTTGACCTGACTCCAGCTCGTCGCCGTAACAGACTTGTGTGGGCAAATGCTCACATTCGATGGCGTCTGGCACGTTGGAGAGGTGTGCGCTTCACGGATGAATCATGGTTCACATTGTTCAGGGCAGATGGCAGCTGAGAATGTCCCAGTTCTTGCATGGCCAGCATACTCACCGGACATGTCACCCATTGAGCATGTTCGGGATGTGCTTGACCGGCGTATACGACAGCGTGTACCAGTTCCCACGAATATCCAACAACCTCGCACAGCCATTGAAGTGGAGTGGACCAACATTCCACAGGCCACAATTGATAATCTGATAGACTCCATGCGACGATGTGTTGCACTGCATGAGGCAAATGGTGGTCACACCAGATACTGACCGGTTCTGGGTCCCCAGACCCCCAATAGTGCAAAAAACTGCACATTCCAGGGTGGCCTTTTGTTGTGGGCAGTCTGAGGTACACCTGTGCACTACTCATGATGTCAGATCAGCATCCTGATGTGGCACACCTGTGAGGTGGGATGGATTATCTCAATATGGCAGATGTGCCCACTACCACACATTTGGACTGATTTGTGACCACTGTTTGGGAGGGATGGTTATATTGTGTATCTGGAATGAATTTTAGGTCTCTACGTCCATCCCATGGGGAATGGGAGCAGTAACAAAGGTGTTGCGTTTATATTTTTGTTGAGTGTAATATAATTAGCAAACAGGAGAAATTAATACAATGAAGAGGGATATACAGTGGGGCAAAAAAGTATTTAGTCAGCCACCGATTGTGCAAGTTCCCCCACTTAAAATGATGACAGAGGTCAGTAATTTGCACCAGAGGTACACTTCAACTGTGAGAGACAGAATGTGAAAAAAAAAATCCATGAATCCACATGGTAGGATTTGTAAAGAATTTATTCGTAAATTAGGGTGGAAAATAAGTATTTGGTCACCTCAAACAAGGAAAATCTCTGGCTCTCACAGACCTGTAACGTCTTCTGTAAGAAGCTTTTCTGTCCCCCACTCGTTACCTGTATGAATGGCACCTGTTTGAACTCATCATCTGTATAAAAGACACCTGTCCACAGCCTCAAACAGTCAGACTCCAAACTCCGCCATGGCCAAGACCAAAGAGCTTTCGAAGGACACCAGGAAAAGTATTGTAGACCTGCACCAGACTGGGAAGAGTGAATCTACAATAGGCAAGCAGCTTGGTGTGAAAAAATCAACTGTGGGAGCAATCATCAGAAAATGGAAGACATACAAGACCACTGATAATCTCCCTCGATCTGGGGCTCCACGCAAGATCTCATCCCGTGGGGTCAAAATGATCATGAGAACGGTGAGCAAAGATCCCAGAACCACACGGGGGGACCTGGTGAATGACCTGCAGAGAGCTGGGACCAAAGTAACAAAGGTCACCATCAGTAACACACTACAACGGCAGGGAATCAAATCCCGCAGTGCCAGACGTGTTCCGCTGCTGAAGCCAGTGCATGTCCAGGCCCGTCTGAAGTTTGCCAGAGAGCACATGGATGATACAGCAGAGGATTGGGAGAATGTCATGTGGTCAGATGAAACCAAAGTAGAACTTTTTGGTATAAACTCAACTCGTCGTGTTTGGAGGAAGAAGAATACTGAGTTGCATCCCAAGAACACCATACCTACTGTGAAGCATGGGGGTGGAAACATCATGCTATGGGGCTGTTTTTCTGCCAAGGGGACAGGACGACTGATCCGTGTTAAGGACAGAATGAATGGGGTAGAGATGGCACGATACCACTTTTTTATGTCCGATACCGATACCGATATCATAAATTTGGATATCTGCCGATACCGATATGAATCCGATATAGTGTTTTTTAATCAACAAAACTGTTTTTTTAAATATCTTGCTGCATTTTGTATAAGTTCATACTCAAGTTTAAAACAACAACTACACTAAAGCTATTCTGTTATACCTGTATACAAAAAAAATATTTCATAGTTCAGCAATACTGATCAATCTAATAAACTTAAACCTACACCATCCTCCCTATTCTGGTATTTTAAAGAGTACTTAGCGTAAATATTAAGCAACCTAACTAATAGGGTTCCAACTCCCAGCAACAACAAAAATAAATAAATAAAAAATAGGGAACCACCCCTCACGCTCCACCTCATGATGCTTAATCGACGTAATCAACCTTAATTTGATGCAGTGTGAAAAAAAAATGCACAGAAATCAATTATTTTTCAAGAAATATTAAATAGATTCAACATCTTTCTTCAACAAAATTGCAGACTGCACAGATGGTACCTTCCCAAAGGAAAATGTACTATAGCTTACTAGGGTATATTAGACTTAATAGTCACTATATACAGTAATTGACTTCTATTCATTTTACATCAAATTAAAACTTTGGGTGTCAGATAATTATTTATTAAAAGCTCGACATTTTAAATGAGAATAAGAAAGAAAAGTATGTCTTTGTGCCCCCTTTTCCCTGTTAATGCCCTATCGGCCCCCCTGGCTAAACTTTGCTAGATCCGCCCCTGCACAGTTACCAGCCGTCAGCTACGTAGAAAAAGATCCTGGTGTAGAAAGTAATATTAAATAAATTGTAACAACAGCTTATCAAGCTTAAACGTGCTGCTGTTGTTCAGCCGCTGGTTTGCTCTTTCTGGCGCAAAGTGGACCAAAAACAAACAAGAGAGACTCACGACAGAAAAGCCGATCAGCTGATCATTAGCAGTTTCACGATTGAAGTAGCAGCCGGAGAGCGAGAGGCAGTCGCTTGTTAAGCTTAACGTGGGAATGCTTTACAAACATTCAGAGATGGACTTACACACTTGCTTTACTTCTCTCGGGATAACTTTGTCGGAGATGAAATGCCAGGTTGCTAGCGAAGCTCCAAATGCTATCCAGACCACCGACAGGTCCCGCATGCCACAGCTGCTCTATCACGTGATGCATACTGCTCCAACGTTCTGAGGCGAGTTACGGCGTGTTGCAAGTTTTGTGAGGTGCTTTCGTGATATTTAATGGATCGGATTACATTTTTTATTTTTCTCCGATATCCGATCCAGTAATTTAGGTCAGTATCGGACCGATACGTAATATCGGATCGGTCCATCTCTAGAATGGGGCCATGTATCGTGAGATTTTGAGCCAAAACCTCCTTCCACCAGTGAGAACTTTGAAGATGAAACGAGGCTGGGTCTTCCAACATGACAATGATCCAAAACACACCGCCCGGGCAACAAAGGAGTGGCTCCGTAAGAAGCATTTGAAAGTCCTGGAGTGGCCTAGCCAGTCTCCAGACCTCAACCCCATAGAAAATCTGTGGCGGGAGTTGAAAGTCCGTGTTGCTCGGCGACAGCCCCAAAACATCACTGCTCTCGAGAAGATCTGCATGGAGGAATGGGCCAAAATACCAGCTACTGTGTGTGCAAACCTGGTAAAGACCTATAGTAAACGTTTGACCTCTGTTATTGCCAACAAAGGTTATGTTACAAAGTATTGAGTTGTATTTTTGTTATTGACCAAATACTTATTTTCCACCCTGATTTACGAATAAATTCTTTACAAATCCTACCATGTGGATTCATGGATTTTTTTTTCACATTCTGTCTCTCACAGTTGAAGTGTACCTCTGGTGCAAATTATTGACCTCTGTCATCATTTTAGGTGGGGGAACTTGCACAATCGGTAGCTGACTAAATACTTTTTTGCCCCACTGTAGATACAAAACAAAAATATATATACAAAATAAAGCGAGAGGCACATATTAGATGGTGCTTGGAAGTAGTCCAAAGAAAAGACTTCATCTGAATGGAGTCTGTGTGAGTGGCTTGAGTGATGAGGGTTACTAAGACCATGGCTCAGTTTGGTGAGGTGGGTGGGCAGAGTGGGGTGTGGGGGGATATAGTGTTTGTTAACAGTCCCAGGGGAAGAAGCTGTTTGTGAGTCTGGAAATGTGGGACCTGATTGACCTGAGGCGCCAACCAGAGGGTAGCGGGTCAAACAGGTGATAGGTGGGGTGCAAGGGGTCACCTGTGATGACCCTGGTTTTCCTGACACAGGAGGATCTGGAGATGGCCTCCAGGTTATTCTTCCTCAGGACACAGAGGACGTGCAGCCGCTGCTGGGCCTTCTTTACCAGGGTCAAGCATCATAAACCAGAGGACTTTGGTTTATTATGAGTAAAATCAGTTTAAGTCAGTTTCCTCACTTCAGGTCAATCAGCGCAGTGCAGTTACAGACAGCTATATCTCCCTGACCTGTTGTTCAGTCATGTCTAATCAAGGCTTTTTATTTCTCAGGCTTTTCAGCGAGGGTCTTTGCTAGGTTGACTGGCTTTATCGGGCCCACAGGGAATCAGGTCATATCTGTACTGATGAATGTTCAGGACCTTGTTTTGGATTTTGCTGCAGTTGGAATGAATAAAATGCTTTCACACTACTTTTGTTGACTGTTGAATGTGTCAGTTGGTATAGAGTGTGTTTATTGTTCAGTGGGTCTTAGCCCTGGTTTTAAATCTCTGACTCTACATTAAATTGTCAGGCAGAAGAAAAGCATCATACCTTGAGTGAATGATGAAGTAATTTACATGAAAAATTCTGTAAAAAGGTTTGGGAGTAAAGAGATGTAGTCATTGCTAAAGTTGGCTTCCGATATCTCGTCTCAGAGTCTCGAGCCCTTAAGTCCAATTATCTCAATGCAGAGATCTTGTCTCAGAGTTAGTTCGGTCTGTCATCTTGCAGCTGCTGCAGATCTTCCATTCTTCCCAAAACTGCCTTTTTTCCCCCTCTTTCAATTTCCTCTCTTGTCTACAATGGTTAAAACACATCCTTGAGGCAACTGTTTGTATGTGAATGAGTGAGAGTGTGTGTGTGTGTGCGAGAGACGGCTCTATGGAAACAAGGTCAGTTCAGACAGATGTCTCATCAACTTCAACTTGTTCTCTCAGAGTATTGCAAACTCATTTGCCCTCATCAAATTATCCACTGTTCATGTCATGTTTCATTTCCTGACTGTTACATTCGAGATGCCTCGAACTGGACCCTGCAATCCATACATATTAAGTTTATAGTCATGGACAAGTGATAAATCCTCTTTTAAGGATCAGCATTTTATGTTCTGCAGTTTAATAGGTTTAAAATGACACTTCCAGACATTTATTGAAAATAAACCCAAGCTTCACATCCTTTTGATTACTGGATATAAATGATTAAAGCATAATAAGTGATTCGTTTTAGTGTCTAAATACAGTATTTTGCCTTCTGGCATTCCACACAGTTGTGAACAATTCAACTGATACATTTGTTTAGTACCTGAGGCACTGATCTCAAAGTATACGAAACTGAACATGCTTACATATGAACTTACTTCTTCATACACCCAAATAACCCAGAACATAAGAAAATAATAAAAAAATAAAAAAAAGCAAACAAAAAAACTACATCTTATGCAAAAGGTACAGTCTGATGGGAGACTCTAAGGTCGTTGGATGTTGCTAGGATAGTAGTCTGTAGGATAACTTTGAAGTGAAGTTCAGTGAGCTCCTGTCCTGAAGAGCACCACAGATGTGATGTTTGGGAGGATCTATGGTACTGCATGGGGAAGTCAAATAAACAAACTGGTACCCAAAAAGTTGATTCTGTGTACCTGGACGCAGCGCTTTCAGTGGGAGAAACATGTCCACCCCAAGGATCTGCTCTGCCAGCACAGACAGAGTAAAATAGAGTGCCAGAAGGATTACCATGATTTATACGTTGGGGGAACCAAACAACCTCTGGCTAAGCGGATGGCACAACATAGAGCTAACTTTTCATGCCAGGATGAGGATGTACACATCTTGGGCAGGGAGGAACACTGGTTTGATTGGGAAGTCAAGGGGGACATTTCTTTCAGTGTCATGATTGCAGCAATTCCCCAACTCTCTGTGAATGGTACTCAGCCATTGATCCAATGGTCATCAGAATCAGAATCAGAAAGGGTTTTATTGCCAAATGTTGAGCGGGTTTACAACATTAGGAAATTGCTGCAGTGCTTCAGTGCAAACATACTGTTATAAATACTGTTATAAATTAAGCTTAAATAGACATGAAAATAAAAATGAGAATAAGAATTAAAAGTGCTAAGTAGATAGATATATACATGATATATACATGAGTGCATGACAATTTGCATTAATAACCAAGAAATTGAAGTCATGGCCCATTGTTCGTCAGTGGTGCTAGTGCCAGCCCTTGTGCAAATGTACTGTTTATAAAGTTGGGGAAAGTCAGCTGAGACTGAAGAAGACTGAAAACGCTACGTCTAGATGAACAGAATCAACTTTTGGGGATTTCCTTACCTAAGTGATTGAGCATACATGAAGATGTAACAAACCGGTATGCTATGTGGCTAGCTAGCATCACCCAACATGCTGTTCTGCAGTAGAATTTTGTAAACGTAGTAATTGTTGTAGAGCTTGTATTTAAAAAAATAAAAAATAGAAAGAAATGTTATTGTAATTAACCCCATTGAAGAGAGTTGGGTTTTGGTTATTGATAGTTTTCTTTTATTAAAACTTGTGACACGTAAAGAACTGTAAGTGTGAAGAGTGCTCGGTTATTACAGCTCACCTCGGTATGCTCCACAGAGCTGGTAGCACTGTGCAAAAGATTTGAGCCCACCCCGTTTTGTTTTTTTTTTTTTTAAAAATATTTCTTTATATTTTAATGCAAATATAGTATCTCTGGTTCAACTTGTCTTTAGTATGCATAGAGGTGGTCAGCATACTAGTACAGGAGTCTATAACCATCCGTAAAACCCAGCCTGTGTCGTACCAGTGGTGATGGGAATCTTGTCAAAATTTGATGGAATTATGAAGGTAGAAAGTGGACTTTGATCCACCATGTAATACCATCTGGAAAGCGTCTGATTGGCAGTGTCTTTGTTTTTCAGTATGACAATAATCCCAAACGTATTATTTTATATTTTCCTAGCAAAATATAAAGGAATAAAGCTATGTATTAGATTTAAATGCATTGAAAAGCAACATTTGGGATTCTATTTATTCACTCGTACTGGATAAATTCATATTTCATGAAGTTGAGATCGTTATACCAGGCATTTGGCATAGCACTTTCACATATATACATACACTAAGAGTGATACTGTGATAGTCCAGTGTGTGCCATTTGAGTTCTAAGCTTCTGTTTGTGTGTGTCTGGCTGCAGGGGTCTGAGACCTGGACGTCATCTGGAGGACGACGACCTTGTGCCTGAACTGGCTCACATCCATCCCAGAGAGAGACCAGACTGGGAGGAAACCATCAGTGCCATGGTGAGAAACACTTGACTTTTTTTAACATGGATTTTTAATTAGAAGCATCATCCATCTTTTCTTTTTCTTCTTTTTTCTTTCTTTCTTTTTTTTTTAAACCTACCCACTTATGCTCAGAGTGAGCTGCTTGAAATATCACCCTGTGGCTGGGTGACTCCCCCTCGCTGGGTGATGGTAACAGGGTGTTAAAGAACCGTTATAAACCAGGTTAATAGTGCTTGCTTGTCAGTGAGTACTACATCTAGAAAGAAATGTGGCCTGTGAAAGTAATCTGATGCAATCTTTTTTCCAAGGAGTATGTACGTGTTCCTCATTCCTTCATTCTGATGGGACTTTAAGTTTTTGTGTGTGTGTGTGTGTGTGTGTGTGTGTGTGTGTGTTTTTTGTTTCCTTTTGTTTTTTAAATGCACTAAGACACAATTTCCTGTATTCCTGTATTCAGACTGTTCCAGATAAGGAGAATATACCTTTAACCAGTAAATGAAAAATGGATTAAGATTCTTATATCAAGCAGGCTTATCACTGTAACGTTCTGCTGATTGTTGATTGTTGATGGTAGAATATTCGGGAGGGAAGAAATGTCATAAACTGGCTTGTTGCAACAGTGGCATCCTGTTATAGTACGACAGTGAAATTCAGCGACAGTGAAATTCAATATATTTGTATACATTTAATGCAGGACTGTCAGTTTCTACCATCAGTTCAGCTCCATCAACAAAATACATCATTAGTATTTGCAAACATTAAAAAAGCTTTGAAGAAAAAGGGAACCAAAATCCAGGTATCTGAGGTCCAGATGACTCCAGCCTGCAGGGGAAATTGTGCACCTTTCACTTTTGCCATGCATTTGTGTCGCCAGCTCATTTTGCTGTGTTTGTCAAATGTGATCTATGTAAAACCTTTAAGTTGAACTTATTGTTTTGTCCTGTGATCACCGCACTTCAGTAAAGTCAGTCATTCCTGACACGTCTGATCCATGATCCAGTGAGAACACCTCCCCACCCTGTCGGCTTGTTTGTTGCCTGTCACTTCCTTATCAGTCTGTTTTTAAGCCACTGGGCCGATGACATGTCTGTCTCTCGTATTGAAAACTGTCTCTCTTTTGCTCCCAAAAGCCTGCTGAACCTTAATGCAGACTGTTGGTGTTCTAAACCTACCACACTCCAAGCTCTTCGCACAGATCGGTCATTATTTCATCTCTCCGTGCTCGTCCCATTCACCAGACGCCATTCATTCATTATTTCCTTTCCTCTTATTTAGTTCGGGTCTTGCTTCCTGCATCGGCAGCACCGTGAAAATGAGGCCGTCTCCATGGTAACATGTCGAGCCACCCGTGGTTGGCGCGTGGTTGGAGCGGTATCACGACTGCTCATTTCGATCGGGCAACAGAGAGGAAGAGAAACAGCAAGAGAAATCTGAGCAACCTATTGAATATTATTTAGAGAGGCGGTGCTTTTAATACTGCGTGTGTGCGATTGTTTGCTCAGTTTGCGATACGGCTGTGTCCACTGGGGCACTATGCATCATTTATGTCTCCAGTGGTTGGAAGACATGATGAAAAGAAGTGTGAACAACTTGGTGTAAGCTGTCACACCAACGCCCTGGTGCACTGTGTAGGCTAGATCATATTCTAGTAGAACAAAACCCGCACGCACCCGTGCAACGTGATCATCATCAGCAACTTAAATACCTGCAGTCTACATGACATGCAACATTCCTATTTTAGCAACGATACAAGATAATTCGGTTCGTTTTTTATTTTATTTTATTTAGATTTTATTTTGTCTTACCAACAAGCACTTGTTTATGTTCAGATACAGAGTGTTTGTCTGTAGTGGTAAAAAAGTTACAACTGTAATTGTAGCGAGTGATGTAGCTTTAAAATGAAATCAAAAAACGATGTTAGTAGCTCACAATCCCCCCCCCCCCCCCCCCCCCCCCCATTAAATCTTCATGTGATGCAGAAACGCAGCTCTGGCTGTTTGATGTGTCCGGGCTTCTTGTTGTGTATGTAAAACGCAAGGCATGATATCGCCCAATGAGAACACAGTGAGTTTATACATGTCGTCAGAGCTGTGAAAATGAGAACTGTGACAGGCACAATACTGTGTTTTGCATTAGCACTGTGAAACGATGAGATTATCACCACGTTTTGTGTGGCAGATGACTGAAAAACAAAGGTACTAAGTATTTTATCGCTGTTCAATTCATAGTAGGATGCAAGAGGGTAGATGTAAGTGTGTAGTAAGCTTTATTACCAAATAGGACTAATCATTGCAGCCAACTCACTGATGGTTAAACAAAAACTGTAGTAACCAATATAACCACCTTCTCACTGGCAGCATAACTTGAGAGAGCAAATTTAATCCTGCTGTACAGAAACAGCTACAAGTGCTCCATCTTTCACCTCTACCTGGGCCCTTTTAGCACCTGGAATAGAGGTGGTGCAGAAAGTCTCAGTGGTCTGACCGCATATGCAAAGCACCGTACCTGTCAGCGGCTGTGGTGAGGTTACAAGCTGAATGAATGAAGCTTTCACAGTTCTGTAACCTTGCCTAAGTCATGCTCCTGTTTTCTTACACAGCTTCACAGCGAGTAAATCCACTGATTAAAATCTGCTTGCACTAAAGTAGATTCCCCAGACTCTTACCACATCTGCTTTTGATTTTCAGTCTAATTTAAGCTAAATGATGCGAATGGCTTTATTTTTGAACACGATAACAACCAGAGTGAGTGGCTGTCGGTGAATCTGTGTGGGGAGTGGTCTTTTAGTCAGAGACTGCAGAAATGCTTCTCAACCAACTGTGCCTGATGCTTTTAGATGTTCAACATAGTTTCCAAGTCAAACTGTTGTTGTTATTGTTCATAATGCTCAGATTCTTCCATCTTATGTATAAGAATTAAATGACTAAAAATAACAGTTCCTGACTTGATTCCTGCTACTGAGCATGAGTTAAAAATCAGTCGGTTCTGGAATAATCTTCATACAAAAACAGGACTGACTGTGATATTTTAAGTCTGCACAGTACACACTATGGACTGAACGCTGTTTCATAACATGTGTAAGTGTGCAAAGACCTTGAAACACTCCCTCGGCTTGTCCATTAACCACATGTATGTGAGGCATTCATGACATTACTATACATTTAAATTAGGGATACACAAATGTAGCTTTTTCCAGCACTAATATGCTACAGATGTCTGCCAGGCTGCATTTAAGTGTTGCTTTCGAAAATAAAATGTAATCTATGTAATGTAATAAAATGAATCTAGTAATTATTAGTAAAATAATAATAACAACAATAATAATAATAACAATAGAGTGAAGATCCAATTTTGATTGATCTCCTTTATTTGCAGTCATGTTATTTCAGCTCGGTGTGAGAGGAGGATTTGCGTCATACTGCTGTTATTTACAGTCATCCTTACACACATTGTAAAGCTGACAAGAGAAGTGAAATATTTATCAAGGTGGCAGCAGGTTATGTTATAGGAAGTGCAATAAAAGCTTCGGAATCAAACATAACAAGAATGAGAATGAGCAACATATGAGAGAGAAGAAAACAAAAAAGCCTTGTTGTTGATGAAGCTGCTCAGCTGTCAGCTGACCACAGTCTGCAGTTTAGTCAAATATTATTGCAAAGCATATAAAGAAAAGCTGTTGGTGATGGAGGCGTGAAGTATCTTCACGCTGCTGTTGCTTGACTGTTAACTTCCTCCATGCTAAGTTAGCGTTTCCGCTACCAGCTGAGACGCTGCTGCTCACGGCTGGCGTGGTAAACACTGAACAGAACTACAACAATCACCCTCGTAGATGTGCCCATTTTCACCCATCAGGCCCTAGTTGGCATGTGTACAGGTATTCTTCAGACATCTTTAACACTTGTGTTTTCTGCTCTTGGCTCTGTATGATGTGAGTGAGGGGATATCCCTAATAAAACTATTCTGACTGTGAGAATAGAAAAGCCCTCCCACATGCTGTTCAAACCTTCTGCAGCGAATCAGAAGAAAGCTGGCTTAAAGGAAGACGGGCTTGTTTTAGAGGGTGAATTGAGATAAATAAGGATTAATGTGTCCTGTGAATCATGCAGAATTACTCTGCCAGAGTCCGAGAATAAAAAATATGAAGTTTAAAACAGCAAACGGAAAGTGCACATATGAAGCAATTCAAAGACCAGGATGAGCTGGGAGAAAATAATAATTCTCAAAGGAATCATACTGTTGTCCAGTCAACTAACAAGCTGCACACGTGTCAGTCAGCAGGATCAGCAGGGCTCAGCTCATCCAAACACATTAGATGGAGTCAAACAGCATATTGCTGTACAGCACTGGTTACACAAGGCTGTTAGGATTTTTGGAAAGTCATTACCTGATCTGATCTAAGCAAACTGGTGCTACACATAAACCTAATTAACTGAATGATGTGCAGTTGTATGAATTAGCTGGCTCCGCTCATTAAATCGATGCTTTGGATCGGACTGGAAGTGTGAGCTCTCATGTTTGTGTGCTTTGTTTTGGTTTTTTTAGGCAAGGAGTGCTGAGATCCCTGAGCTGAGGACTGAGCCCCTCATGCGCTCATGCAGCAGCAGCACAGCCAGCATGAAGGTCAAGAATGTCAAGAAGTGAGTGGGCACGTGGACACACAAACTCACAGCTCTCACATTTCTCCTCTGTCCATTTCTGATATCGCTCCAAACTGGCTGTTTATCGAGTCTGTTTCTGTGCCTGCCTCGTGCTTTCGCTCCCTCTGTTTGCATTGCCCTCGGCTTTTTCTGCTAATCATACACACTCCAAGCTGTTACCATATGAAGAGAATGAAGTGCTAACCAAACTGTGTGTGTTGCATTTGCAGACTTTGCTTCACCAAGGGCCATTTCCCAAAACTGGCAGAGTGTGCTCATTTCCACTATGAAAATGTGGACTTTGGTACAATTCAGGTACAGTCTTGAAGCTTTTTGATTCCTTCTCTTGAATTTCTTAATGCTTTACAAACACCTGGTGTGAGAAAGGGTTAAAGCTGGTGCGGCATGTGTGCATCAGTAGCATGGCTTTTAAAAACTTTGATTGGGATTATGAGTTTAAAATTACAGCGCCACAAATGTCAGCGATGTTGTGGATGAACCTTTGCACAGCTTATTGAAAAATACTCGCTCTCACTGAGAAGAAATTGGCTGATGATATTTGTAAAGACTGAATGAAGCAGGACTTCTCCACATGATGTCAGGTAGAACTTTTTTGCCATTGATGCATGGAGATTGTTGGTGTTTGCTATGGTTTCCTGGTTCCTTAAATGCCCCATTTTGCTAATATAATATAAATATAAGATCTTTAAAAAGTTTTCTTCTACCACAGTCTCTCCTGGAGATTCCTCCACATAGCTCCCTCATGTCTTTGCCTTTATTAACCTTAGTGGCTGTTGAGTCCCAAGCTGAGTCACAACTTGCTTTGCCAGCAGTTGTCTTTGCAGTCTGTTTTGATGTTTTTAAAAGTCCCCCCCATGCTTTAAAATATCCAAACTAGGAACTGTGAACCAAGTGTTTTTTAATCCCACCTGCACCCTGGTTAAATATTTGAATTGTTTGTTACACTTTCTGTGTGGAAAAGGATTTTTTTTTTAACTAGTTAAAAACAAAAAAAATCAAATGGGAATGCCTGAGTAACTCAGTGAAAAGCCTGTGCCCCTGTAGTACAGGTATGGCTGATATTTCATTTGATTATTTTATTTTACTGTATTTTTTGGACCATAAAGCGCACCGGATTATAAGGCGCATTAAGTGAAACAAAACAGTCAGATAAGTCAAACTTTACTCAACTCATTCTTCTGGCTTCCTCCACTTCCGTACCATTGATTCATTAATGTTGAATTCTCTGGCAGCTGCTCTATTCCCATGTTGTTGCAGTATATTAATGACTAACCTTGTGTTGTGGATCGATTATCTCAGTTGTTCTCCTGACTGAAGTTTGGCCCGTGTATAGCATCCTGCTATGCAATTGCATTTGTCCCTGACCATCAGGAACCTTCACGTTAACTTTTATCGAGTGGGGAAAAAAGTTAGCGTTCATCCTCCAGCTTCACTGTGTTTATGTTATGCTAACATAGCTGTGTAGCTAGCGATCACGTAGCACATCATTATATACCAGCTAGCCCAACTTCAGTAACCCTGCAAACGTCACTGCTGTTTAGTTTTCTGTCTTCATTTATGTTGGAAGTGATAGCAGAGCTGTACGTTTGAATTTCTTCAGAAATCTCTGTCAGAACATGCTATTTCATGTTTAGGTGGAAGCTAGCAAGCTAACTTCCTGCGAACTTCTAACTCAGTTAAATTTAATAAATTCTGTTTTCATGGATGCCTGGATGTTAAACTTCATTGTTACACCTGGTAAAGCAGCAACACTGATCATTTTATTAAAGATGAAAGAATTTAGACAGTTTTTAACTCTCAGTGATGCTGCAGTGTTCATTTGTTTTTGGGACCTGAAGGGGGGGGATTTAGGACCCAGATTCCTCTGCGAGGCTCCTGACTACAGTAGTCATAATGCTCCGACAACCCATCAAGCCGTGTGGCTTTGTAGGTTAGCAAAGTAATACTAAAACATTTTTGACAGATTCTTGTGCGTCATGTACCACATAAAATCGGTTCAAGGTCAGTAAGCACAACCAGAATAGTTGGGTTGCGGTCACGTGGTTCTGATGACGTGCGGAGGCAGCGCGATTTTTGAGTGGAGGGCGGAAGTAAACATGGAGGACACTGTGGAGAGTCAGGAGAGCAGCTATTATGCAACTTTAGACCCCGTTTCTCGGGAGAGATATAAACAGATAGTTAAAAAATATATCGGACGTGATCCGTATTCTTTGAAAATGTCCGAATACACCACAGAAGTAAAGGATTTGCCTACTATCGAGGATGTGGATATCACCAACTACTTGGTCCTCCAGACTTCTTACTACACTAGGCAGCAAATGAAAGCTTTCAAGAGTCTGGAGGCGTACAATTTTTTTGTCAGCGGGTGGGTCCACAACCTTGGAACAAAACGTCTCCGTGATGGATACAGTTTGGTGTTTGCAAGGGTGAGTGTTTGTTCTTATATTGCTTTATCTTAAACACGCTAACAGTTAGCGGTAGCGGCTTTAACGTCAACAAACATGCCACATCCTTAGGACTTCGTTAGAGTGACAGTTGTTTGTTTCAAGGTAAACCATTCTCAGCGGTCTAACGAGACACCTCTGAAGACTTGGGTAATTGCAAAGGAGGATGGAGAAGTGATTGCAGCTCATTGCAATTGTATGGCAGGGTTAGTAGCCTGTTCTCCACTGTCACTAGGCTCAAATCCGGGCTCTCAGCCGTCTGTTGCATATCCAAAATCGCCTCTGCACATCGATGCTGTTCTGCCTTAAGCTTCATTCTTTTCTCTCGTTTGAGAACTGATTCCGATCTGGGTTTTCGTTCGTAGCCGAGATTGACCGTCGGAGCCCAGTCCTCCGACTCTTCGTCATCCAAAGCACTTGGGCAGCCTATAGTCCCAATCAAGTCAATATTAGACTACTAACTTAAAAGCACTAAGTAAACGAGAATTTAACGACAACCTAATGCTAATAAGTTCGTTTGCAAACATAACATTACCTCTGACGAAGTGGTCGCTGCAGACACGGGCATTGGCAGACTCTGCTCCTCCCGACTGTAAACGTAAATTTAAAATCCATTTTTTCCTACGTTTTTCAGTTAGAATTTTCCATTTTTCTCCTCTTCGTTGGGCTATTTTTGGTACCCTAAAATACCGTTTATCAGTTTCTCTGGTCGACCTACTGGAGCATCCGTAAACACAACAGGACATAGGCATTTTGCGTACTGTCTGTCTGTGATTTTGCGCTTATCTTTTTCACTTCCGACCAGCAGTCAAATTTCGCGCTTTACGTCGACGTCACGTCTACGTCAAATGAAACCTAGCTATTTAACATAAGGCGCACTGATGATTTTTGAGAAAATGAAAGGATTTTAAGTGCGCCTTATAGTGCGGAAAGTAGTTTATTTTAGTTTTACCAAACATTTATTCACTGATCTTTTAAATGTTTAATTTTGAAGTTGTGCTTTACGTTTGTGAAAGATGATGATGTTCAGCACCACAGTGCAGTAAATACAGCTGATCTCTGACTCTTACTTTGGTGACTGGTGGGGTTGTGAGGTTAAAATATCTATCTTATGAATCCTTAAACACATTGTCAAGAGGAACTGTGCTGCAGTCAACTGTAGTGAGAGCTTTTTTTTTTACCCAGCCAGTCTTGTCATTACTACAAGAAGCCAGTAGGGGTCACCAGTCAGCTAAATCAAACCCACTGCTATTGCAACGGCAGAGTGAGAGTTTGCTGTGTTGTATTTTACGTGCAGGTCATTTGTTGATCTAACTCCACCCGTCCACTCATTGTATACATCTCAAGCTAATTTAAATTGTCTACAGCCAGTAGATTGGTTGTCCTTTTGTTTGGCCAGCTGATCCTTTCCTGGTTTTCATATGCCTTTAAGTAGCCTTGTGTCTTTGTGTTGCCTCCTGTGTACTTTTAGTATTCAGTGCAGCTCCTGCCTCTTCTTCTGAGCCAGCTGAACCCCAGTGGAAACTCATGTCTTCTGTGTTTGCTTAGGGATTAATTATTTGCTATTTGTTCCCCATGTCACTCAATATATTATGTCTTATCTCGCCTCAACCAAACATGTTTGCTTGTTTAATGAATTGGTCACAACTGCATTCTATTTACTTGCTCCCTAATGATTCTGACACGGCATAAATAGTAAAGCTTTTTATAAATGATAAGTGAGAATGTTGATGCCCAAGAAATCATTCAGGGTGTTTCATAGACACGCTGCTGCACATTTTTACATCTTCTTCACAGATTCTATGAACAGCACAGATTTTCACATTAACTATATTTCATTTTTCCTTATGCATCTCCACCATTGAAGTGAAAAAATCCCAAATAAATAGTAATGTATGTGGAGCAGGTCCAGTGAGGTTTTATGTTTCCTCTGTGCTGGACTGAGGCAGGGTAGGACTTAGGTTCAGCTTTGGAATTGGGCCTTCTGCTGGAATACTTATTCCATTATTCCATTATTATTATTTCACTTCCATAATAAAAATCTTTGCCAGAGGAGAATGTGAGTCACACAAAGTTTTGTTGTGGAAAAATAATAATGGCACAGTCCCACAAGCCCTGAGAGCACCACTTACGTGGCAGTCCTTTTCTTATGATGCTGGTTTTGTAGATGGAACGTTTGACGTCCGTGTGCTCTGTGTTGATTCACTGTTTGCTCCGTTTTGACACAAAGAAGTGGCATTACTGGTCACATGTTTGGGGTTTTCAGCCAGTCGTGCTGCTGATGAAGTGCTGTTCTGATGTAATCGTAAAAGAGGCCGTTTCAGACATATTATTTTTGGAGATTTGGTTAATGACAAGTGCTGAATAGTGTATGCACACTTGAGTGCAGCCAGCTACACATTTTTGTGTCGATTTGGGTTTTAAAAAGCCAAAATGATGCGATGCAGTCTTACACTTTAATCAATTCAGATTCAGACTATAAAAAATGAAAACAATATCATGCATTGCTTTTGTCCTCAGAGGGTTTCTTTGCAGTGTATTGACAACTGTGACTTGCTGTGAAATTTAGTCTAGACATCGTATTCCTCAGAGGAAGAATCTGGTTTAAATGTTAAATAAATGAAAACAAAAGCATAACCTTACAGTGGTGTTGACAAAGTAAGGTTCTTCCAACCTTCTTCTGTCTGACTGTACCTTAACAAGACTTCCAAATTAATCTAGTGCAGAACTTTTTGCTTATTTAGTTGCTTTGATGTTAGAGAAACTTGTTGCCTTAAAATACTGTTGCTCTAAAAAGATTTGCAGGCCATACAGAAAGGATCTAATGACAGCAGCTTTTCCTTTTTGTACATTCTATGCTGTTACAAATCTGAATAGAGTCACTCCAAAAAGACTATAATTGATTTGATGATGGTGCTGTGACATCAGACACAAATGCATCACAAATGATCTTTGGAAAATATAAAAAAATATCTTTTTATCTTGACAGCTGTTCGAGACTAATTATAATAACCATTATGCCTAATTTTTGCACTTCTGAAAGCATTTAAAAACAATGGCACTAGATAGAAGGTTGTTACTAACTGACAGCTGACACTTCAATGCTACACTATATGAACAAAGAATAGTATATTTAGGTTTTTCTACAAATATCTATGACATTTGTCTGAGCTTATTTTCCAACGAGGTCATTTGTGGCATTTCTCTAAGAAATACGTTTGATTGTGGTTCTTATGTGAAGCCACAGGTGGTTCAGAATAGGTTTTACTTAAAGAAAGGAATCCTGGAACGTATCCCAGCTGTCATAGAGTGAGAGGTGGGGTACATCATGGACAGGTGACTGGCCTGTTGCAGAGTTTTCATCTGGATTATGATAAATGTGAATGTTTTATTTCATCACTTAGAGGGGGGAAAAAAAGATGTTTTTGAATGTTGGCACCGAATGTCTAACACATGTAGTAGTAGTGGTAGTAATAATAAGGACTAAATCTGTGACCTTAGCTACATCCTGGTGCCCTGTGGCTGCACAGTCATGTATGAGTTTGATTTGGCAGACACTGATGTTTTGGAGCAAACAGAAGCAGGAGTGATGGCTCCAAGTAGGACTCCTGTTTGTTTCTCTGCAGCTCTCATTAGGATGAGTAAGCCTTCCTTTCTTTTAATTGAACTAGCTTCAGGCGGATCTAGCGCAGACTTCACATCAAAGTGAGTGGTCTGAAAAAATGCAGTTTAGGTCATCTTGCTATGGGTGGCCATGAAAGTTTGTATTGATTTTGGCACAGTACTGTTGGTGCACTCTTGAGAATCTATTAAATGTCAAAACTTAGAAACCTATTAAGTTGGATGTAGAGAAGGTGGATGAATTGGTATTGATTAACCTTGTCTGACACTTTAAATCCTCTGTGCATTGGCTAAAACCATTCCTAAGAGAATGGATAAGTCCCTGCTGATATTTGTGTCATTCTGTGCTGCTGTGTATGCTGTCCTCCACTCTTTCTGAAGCTAGTGCTTGAGGCTGGAATCTGAAGTATGCAGAAGAGACCTCAGCCAACTGAATTCACTGCTGGTTATTTAATCTACTTGAGACAGATATGGTTTTGCACCAAATGATATACACGCCATCTAAAACAACGTTGATATCAGTGCATGGGATAAATTAAATGACAGGTGAACAGTTGGATGTGAGATGAAAGGGCAGATTTAGATACTCTGGTCAGATTGATTTTGTTCTGTTCTTATTGTATAGGTCACAGCAGTAGTCAAGGAGCTTTAAAAGGTAAAGACCCACAATATTAGATATATTACCCCAATAATTAGGTAATTCTTTATAAGCCAGCACATGGCGACGGTAGTGTGAAGCCTTTAAGGTTCAGGAAGAGGCAGCGCATACAGAGTTGAGGATAACAAATTGAGCAAAGCACAAACTGTAAACTACAGAAGGTGCTCAGTGCATCGTGGATGTTCCTCAGCAGCCCGAGCACCTGATCCAGCTCTAAGCTAAATGAATATTTTAATCCTAATGTTAAAAGTATAGATGTGTGTGTCTCCTGAAACTAAACTAGAAGCTGATTCCTCTCTAGAAGACTGATAGCTGAAGACTCGACCTTGTATTCTATATTAGTTGTTAATTTTTAATTAATACTGTTTGTCAGAATGGCTCTGGCCTTTCCTCTGTGACCTGGCACACTGTCACAGTGTGTTGGCCCATGCATGCACTGCCCCCCCATAGTCTGTGCCCTCCATGATGTCTCGGTTGAATCGCCCCCAGCTTCTCGCTCTTCCTCTTAGCCCCTCCCAGCCTTGCAGGCCAAGGGCTGCATGACAAAGTCTGGAGCCAGAGACCAGCAAAGTAAATGTATTGACTTCATCACCACTGTCCCACTGTGCCTGCCAACTAGCCAGCCAGCACCACTCACCCTTATTGTTGCTCATTAGCCTAGCATTTTGCCCTGCCTTTTCCACATTGACCACACTGAAGACCACACTGTTACACATTTTACTAATAAAATGTGTGTGAGGGTGAAAGTCACACAAACAGGTCCTTTCCAGAAACAGTGTTAGTGGTGCTGACCGCTGTCATCTGTATGATTATTAACAGTATTTAAGTTATTCACAGGCGTCAGAAATGGCTAAAGGTTGTAGTGTGTGTGTGTGTGTGTGTGTGTGTGTGTGTGTGTGTGTGTGTGTGTGTGTGTGTGTGTGTGTGTGTGTGTGTGTGAGTGAGTGAGACAGTAACGGGCTGTTTCATTCTGTCATTTAGTCATTTCTGTTATGCATCTCTGTCTGGGGTGCAGTTATAACACTGTAATGTAAAGTCTCCAGAGATAAGTTGACATGGTCACAAAAAACAGGCAAGCACGTGGACGGCTGCTCGGACTGCCTCACTCACCGTCTGATGATGAAATTTAGGTCATCAGACCCACACTTGGTCTGTGCTCACAATCTGTGCTTCTCTTACACTATTTGAAGCCTTCGGCCTTATTTTCTTCCGTTTTGGCTCATTATCTTGGTGTAGGATGAAGTCTGCATCAGCCAATCTGTTTGCCTCTGCTTCAACACATTTCAACACAGTATAGTACACTACTACTACGAGCAGGACAGTACTCTCCCAGAAATGCATTAGAGGGAGTAGTAGTGCGATTTGTTCCAGCACCGCCTTTGTACACACACAACAGCACTGAAGACACTAATAGGACTGAAACACTGAACCAAGTACAATGCCATAAAGTGCATTATGGCAGACTTATAGTAAGAAACATTGAGTGTGACTTTTAAGGTGGATAATCATGGAAATAAACCAGTTTAACAGCTGTTAAGAGCCTTAACAAATATGGGAGAGACATGGTTTACAAAGTTATTAACCACATAAAACTTTACATTGGCATTTGTTAGTGTGTCAGCAGTTGGATGAGTGATTGAATGTTAGGTGTGTAATGTGAGCCCTAAAGTAACCAGTTCAAAACCAACCAGACAAATAACACGGTGCAGGGTGAATGGAGAGAGAGAGAAAGCTGAGGTATGCTCCGAGGAGAGTGGCCAGGTGCTCCCAGTTACCGCACCTACCAGCAACCTGGAAGACGACACGTACAAGCAAAACACAGCAGGCGCAGGCCAACGCAGAGGGCTGTCAGACACATGTGAAAGAGCGCCCCCTCTCTCATGCTGACGGTGGTTCAGGCAGTTATTGAGGGTGTGATTTGTGTGTGGGTGAATAACAGTAGCAGGGTGTGTGTGCAGCCATGTATGTGACGAAGACTGACGTCCCTCTCAGGGCTCCTTTAGACCGCCTTGCTGTGCGTTGCTGTACAGCTGATGTGTCTCAGCTGCTCCTGTGACAGACTAGAGGAAGGGTGATGAGGGCCTGTCTTTATTTGTCTCTTTTCTTACTCCTCCATTCGGCTTTCTAGCCATCTCCTGCTCGAGTCCATCCCCAGCATCGACACAAAATACGCTTCTCCTGCCCAGTCACCCCCTCTGCTCACAAAGCACCGTGAGAGATGCATTCCCTCCCCCCCAGTGGGACCCAATCCATCAGCTGCAGTACAACTCCAAAGCATACAGCCAGGCAACCCGTCATTTAGAAACACAGGACACTTAACAATAACCTGCAGGTTTTCTAATGGGTTTCCATCTGTATGATATTTAGGGTCATACTGTGTGGTTGCCTGGAGAAAACAGAATGAGGGCCTTGGCCGACAGAGAGATGATGTCAGACCCTTTGTCACATGTTCATTCAGAGGACCGCTCTCCACTGCCTGTGAGCTGAGGATGATGTAACGCTTGGATGCATTCTGCCCTTGTTGGGGAAACAAAAGACCAGCCAGAGCCCCCATACACACACACACACACACACACACACACACACACACACACAATAACCATGAGACACAGAAATAAGTTGAGCACCACAATGCTGTATGTCAGTGAAAGGTCTTTAGAGTTGCAGTGCTTGTAGACATTGATGAATGGCATCTTGCAAGTTGGGTAAGAGTGCGCACACTCAAAGTTAAAGTAGTATAAAGCTGAAGAGTGGAGGTGAACTCAAAGGTTGAAAGGTCCTAAAAGTTTCAATAACAACAAATGTAACAAATGCATTAATAAATACTGCTAGACTTCAGCACTTTCCCTTTAACTAGAGCAGTGCCTGTTCAAGGGCAGTATAATAATGTTTTTATGCCTACATTCTACACATGTTACATGCATGCAAATACATCACCTGCTCCTGTGACAGACTAGAGGAAGGGTGATGAGGGCCGCTCAATTCCATTACCTATGGGGTAATGGAACTGAGGTAAAAAAAAGAAGAAGAAAAGAAAACATAAGGAAATGGCTTAAATTTTCATTACCATCAACACGTCATCATCAGACAATCATGTTCTAAATTAATTTGTGCTGAGAATACACAAATACATTATATTCCAGATCAGTCCATTTTGAAAAATTTGAAGAAACATAACATAAATAACCACTTTTTTCATGCTGCAGTGGTTTAATAGGTCCTCTTTAGATTAATCAGGAGTGCTTTTGAGATCTTGGGTCTATTCCACATAGCTATGATGCTTTATGTCTTTATATTTTCTTTCTTTGTTGAGCTCAACTGGACGTATCAGACGCAACATTTCCTGTGAAGCAGAGGGAAAGCTCTCCCCACCAGCGACCATTAAGATCAGTTAATGTGTATCACATGCATGTGCGAAACAGGATTTTGTCATAAGGCAAATAGATCACGTCTGCAGGCACATGTTCCCACTGTGCTGTTTTATATTTTATGATTTTCCCACAAAGAAGAAACATTACCGGTCCACTCTGTTCCCTGTACCCTGTCTTCCTATAACATTTGCAGCTCGACTGGGCTGATTGATTTCCCTTTCCGCCTTTACACTTGACAAACCACGCTGTCCTGTCCTGACCTGCGGGGCCTAGAGTGAGGTTAACTCCTAGAAGCGCTGAAAGCACATTCACAAAGCCTCATTACTCATTTCTGCTCTTATAAAAATGAAGTTGGGCTTAAGACAACAAAGCTGCAAGCTTGTCATGGAAATACTTTTTCTTTGGTGTTTTCTGCATTCCAGTGTGAAACAGAATCATTTCAATGACATAAACCCAGGAAGAGAAGTGCTTGCATGTCCTCCTTTGTGTTCGTCAGTTTTTTTCCGTCTATTTTGGGTCCTTGACCTGTGAAACATCGTCCAGTTAACTTTCTGCATTTGGACAAATATTAGCATATTATTTGGAATATTAGCGATGCTGTGCTTTTGTCTTCACTCAGTGCAGGAGAGCCAGTGCCAATAAAGGTTGCTGTAACAGATGTTTCATTACCAAAGATGTTGATTACTGCTGTCATGGTCGTTTGGGTTTCGTGCAGATGTTGAGCTCACTGATGCACTTTTTTTCCCCAGAATGTTGTATTGACAGTCTGAAAATTCCCACCCTGTGTCTGGATTGTTCTTGTTTGATAATCTTACTTAAATTGAGATTCCATGTTGTAGGTTCACTGCAGCAACATCCATTTTCAAATACCGCACTTCGAATCTTTTCCAGATCTTTTATGGGCTTCATAAAATAAAAAAATACTGAATGAAATGCACGCATCTTACCAGCTTTTGGGTGAATTTCCAAATTGTATTTAAGCTCCCAAAAACAGGAAACTGTTTAGAAATGACCAATTCCTGTCGTATTTTTGTTCAGGCCCTGAAATCAAAGCTGAGAGTTTGCATGTTCATCAAATAACTTGAATATGTTTGCATGTAAGTGTAAACAACGAATTGTTTTCAAGTTCCAAAATGTATAGATTTATAATCTGTGTGCAAATATATGTACGCTAAAGTAAGAAAAGGATTTTTTGTTCCAAACCATCATCTCATCCCCTAACAGCGACCTCTCTCCCCCTGTTTAAATTCCATTGCTCTCCTCAGTACGGTTAGATCCCCATTTTTATTTTTATTTTTTTAGCTTTAATGATTTTAGATCCAGCTCCTTCACACTGCAGCAAAGGCCCACAGGCAGCCGTGCACTCAAAACCCCTTCAGCTCTACATCCGAGTAAAAATACTACAGTGTGAAAATGGTGCCACTGGAGACCCGCCATTTATTTTTAGTCATATTTTATGTTCTGCAAACTTCAGCCTGTAATCATAACACATTAATAAGAAGCTCTGACCTAGTGTACTGACATACACTTTAATAACTAGTAGAGAAATTTGATTTAATAAACTCATTCTGTTTGCGTAGTAGCGCAGGCGAATTTATTGGCCTGACACTTTTGTGTCAGGTTCTTGCAGCCGTTTGGACCGATCAGCTCTGCAGCAGAGAAAACAAAGTAGAGCAATCTGGGCTGCCGAGCACTGCTGCTCTATTTCGATACATCAAAATAATGTTGGTATTTTATTTTGAAGTGTTATACGTATAATTAAAAATATCATAAATGCTTGATACCGATCACACTGTTATTTTTATTCACACATTAGGGTAGCGTTTCTGTCGAGCCATCTGTTTGCCACGTTGGTCTGGACTGAAATATCTCAGTATCTGTGTGATGGATTAGACACAATGTGTAATATGCATAAATATTTTCTAGGCAGTGTGGTTAGTCCTCAAGGCTCACCATGAGGTTAACCTTTGTAGCTCTTGGTGACGTGTCTCCATTGGAAGTGCGTGTTGCAAACAACTTTTGTCCGTCAGCGAGGTGTGTATAGTAGAAACCCCACACACTCAGTGCCTGACTGCAGTTCTTTTCAACCTAACTTGGGTGTCTCTAATAACTAATTTTAGAGTCAGAAACAAAACTTGAGATTTCTCCACTGCTGTATTTTCTCCATAGCCAACACAGGAACGTGGGAAATAGTTGTGTTCAATCACTGCTTTTAGCTTTTTGTGTCTGCAAGTTGGACTACAGTGATGTTTCCTGGAACAATAATATCCGACCTCTGCGCATGTGGTTTGGATAAATCAGTCCAACCTGTCACTGGCACAGCAGAGCAGAGACAGGATGAACTGGGTCATCATTGGATTATCATTTGATATTCATAAGCAGACTTATAGTAGAAAACGAAGTGAAGCTGTTCTCCAGCAATCGGTCAGAGCAGGCGTCTCAGCTGAGCAGCTCACGGCTTATGTGGAAATCTGTGTTTTTATGAAGGCTTAGAAAGTTTTGGCTCAGTGGTGACTGCTGTCACATTGCCCCATTCCTTTGGTAAAAGATAGTGCAGCAGGTGGTGTTAGAGATATTATTTGTGATCGTCACACCATCTTGAGAAATCTGCGTAGAAGGACCGGACACACACACACACACACACACACACACACACACACACACAGAGCAGTGTACTTCTAGGGTTTGGCACACACACTTCCCGCTGCTGCTCTCCTTCGGCGTTGTGCACGCCTTCTGAAGAACCCTCCCCCTCTCCACTCCAGCGTCACTAAAAACAGTCGAGAGCTCGTCAGTGCCATCACCACCACCTGTCCACTCACCTGCCTGGCACCGCCCCTTGAGCTCACTGCACCACCCCTCCCCTGCAGCTGAGCCAGGGACCACACCTCCGCCACTGTCCGTACCCATAAGTTGAATTGGACTGTGTGGATATTTGAACTGTTTGTTTGCATGTTTTTCACGCAGAACTGGGAGAGACTTGCACCCCCCCATGCGGCTCTGTACCCTCGTGGCTATTACCTTTTTGGTAAGCCAGGCTGTTTGCAGTCTCTTTTTAATCCATCTTATATGTGGATGGTACATGTGAAGTTGCCACAGCTGATTCAACTTCTGCTTCAGTTTTTTTAAGGTAGCTGGCTGGGAGCAGACCCTTTAGCAGAGCGTATTTTTGGTGACTCTATTTCTACTTTGCAAGTGGGGTAGGCTGGGAGCTTATTTAGGTTATTAGGTTATATGAATAGCTTCCCATTATTTACTGCATTTGCAGATCATCACTTATTGAAAAGCTTAATTGGGTGCATTTTGAAGTTTGATAATGGGAAGTCATGGTAATTGTGTTCTTGGAAGAGCTGAATGTCTCCTCAGTAGATCACTTTCAGTCAGATGCCACTTTGCTTGAGGACAGCACAGCGAGGACTGCAGATGTGGAAGGAGGGAAAACAGCTCCCTGGCAAGTGCACACACACCCTCTCCCCTCCCTTTCCTTCTCCTCTGCTCCTCTCTCTCTCCATCCCTGCTCTTTGTCCTGGGAACATACCAACCAGAGAGGGTTAAGAGGAGGAGAGAAGGGGGAGGGGTGATCCAGCATGTCAGACAGGGAAGAGGAGGAAAAAAGAGAATAGCATGTGGTGCAGGACACAGAGAGCAGACGGTGAGGTTGCCAGAACAGGACTGAAGAACACATCTTACTTTTTGTTTTGTTTTTTGGACATTTAAACCAGGTTGTTTCCATTTATGTTTTGCTGCTGCTAGTCAGATTTTCAAAGTTGTGTTGGGTGCCAGCCTCCAGAGAAAGAAGGTTTAAAATTGGGCATCCCAATGGTGGAATGGAAGAGAAGGCAAAATGGAGGAGATGAAAGCTGTCCCGTTGAGTAATCCACCAAACCGGCTTTCATCCTCTAACACCAGCTGCTGATGATATTGTTGCCCCCTCCTCTCTCTTTCTCTCTCCGGATCCCACACTGGGAGTGCTTACACTGTATGTGAAAGAAAGTGGGGAGCTGACATTTACGTCCCGCCAAGGGGAATTGTGCTCCGTGGCAGAGAAACCCAAGCTTGGATGTACATTCTTAGACTTGAGGAACAGAGACTGGACAGGTGTTGGAGCGTTAAGGAGCTGCATGAAGGGAAGGAACGTAAACCAGAGCTGACCTACTGTAAGTATGAGGGCTTTTTCTGCCCTTTCAGTTCTTTCTGTAACAGTGTTCTGCTGCTGCGGTTACAGAGCTGTGCTTCCCCGTTGTCCTTGTGTGCCTGCAGGACTCGTGAAAAAAAGCTTGTGGCCGAGATATCGGTGTGGCACTGCATGCAGAAACCTTTGTTAGAGCGACAGCTGAGTTTAACACGGATCTCCAAGTAAATGTCTTTGGAAAATGATCAACGTGAAAGGGCTTTTCTCTTTCTTTTAGGAATTCCACAGGCCAGCTTTTACAACACTGTAAACAAGAACAGCTGAGGGACAGACCATCCAGTGATATATATTTTTCCCCAGTATGACCATATATAGCACAGCATGACCACAGTGAGGAAACCAGTGTGGGTTTTTGTTGTTGTTGTTTTGACTTTTTTTTGTGTGTTTTTCTTTTGATTTTCATGACATTGATCCAAATCCTTCATGTCAGCCTTGTTGTTATCTGTGGGTAGGTTTTGAACTTAAACCAGTATATCCAGAATTCTTCAGTATTTCTCATTTCCTGTGAAAGGCAGTCTGTTCCTATGCTATTATTCTGGAGCTGTGGTTTTTGAAACCATAGTTTGCCAAGTACTGGCAAGATTGCAGCTGCCTTTGTGGTCTCAGGGACAATGTGTGCTAGTGCAGCACAAGTTGGATTGAAAGCGAATTGCAATGTGGCGAGCTGCAGGAAATGCAGAAAACAGGCCTAGAATGGTAGGTAACGTGTGCGGCATGCTTCCCAGTTTGGGTGCATGGGAGCATTTGCAGGTTCTCTTCAAAAGTTCTTAATAAAAGCAGACGTGCTTGCTGAAATGGCAAAACTGCTGCCTTTGTTTTGAAAACCTTCATCACAGCTGAAAATGTCTCTGGGGTGCTCACTTCAGTTCTGTTGTTTTTCAGCTGGGAGCCAACCTGCAGTTCACTTACCCCCAGCCTCGTTTATTCAGTAGATGCTATCTGTAATTTCTACATGCTGTCAGCAGAGATGATCATCGGGGACTTGGGAATCACAGCCAGGGTCTCTCTAACCGTTATCATCATAGTTTGAGAAAGTGTCTTTCTGGGAAATAAAACAAAAGTCTGTGTTTTGTTCATACACAGTGTGAATCATATTAGGTGTAATGTTCTAGAAACTAGTGTTGAAGTGGTTTTGCCATTATTAGTGTACAAAACTGTAGAGAGAAACAGACATGTAGTCTCACCGCTCACCGTGCCACAGATATTTTACTGGTGTTCCCCTGTGGTAACCAGGAAATCAGCATCTAGCTGAATTACTGCTACCTTCTGATGATAAAGACCTATTACATCATATCATGCACTAGTAAAAAAAAACAGGGAAAATATATTTAAAAAACATTAACAAACCATAGAAATAATAAGACTGTTTGAGTATTTAAAAGATTTTGGAGCCATTGTCCTGCTATAGGGAGGCTGCTGCCTTTGTGCTTGGTCTGCAGCTTGGTTTAGGTGTTTGGGAGATATCAAAGTGATATTCACATGAATCACAGGACCCGAGGTTTCCCAGCAGAACAGATCATCAATATATTCAATTCACCAGTCAGATTTTGTTGTTGTGGTTAATGTGACAGCTGCCTGGAAGTTAAGAAATCCTTCGCTTTGTGTTTACTTTGTGTTATTTTCTGAGCATGTTAGTATTCTGGCTTCAAACCCAACAGATCTGACTCTAAGCTTGGAGTTTATTCCTCTTTTTACCGGCCTTGATTTGCTATACAATAGATTTTAGCTACATAAGCCTCTGTGACTTATTGTAACCCTGCTATTGCTGTGCTGGCATTACTTTGCAGTATTGTTTGTTTCTCAGGTAATATTAGCTGCTGTATGTATATCCCTGCCACAATCAAGGTGATCCTGAGATTGCCACTGAGAGGCATGATGTTCTCTTTGTTCACAGTATCATCTTCTTTACATAACATTTTTTTTAACCTTTAAGTGTTTTGTGACCAGAAAGTTCCTCATCATCCCAAATTGAGTCGTAACCGTTCACATGCACATAAATGTATTGCAGAAACAGCACAGAGCCTTTCGTGTGCTGGATGGAGTCCCACAGTTTGCATGACAACACACTCGGATATTGCTAAATCAAAAAGTTCCACAGTGACTGCACCCTGAAGCATTTCCAAAAGAACTTTGGGTGCAAAATATTGATGCTCAGCAACATCATGTGGAACAACTTATAATCACGCATACACACCACTTGCTTAAGAGCAGAGCAGAGTAGCACTTTAATGTCCCTGAGAGGCAATTTGGCTTATACACAGCAATCAGTAATAACAAATACATACAAGCACAGCAATAAATTGAAATAAACAGTGAACGCAAAATACACAAAAACTGAAAGAAGCCAGAAACCAGACAAAATGGCTTTTGTTTAAAAAGCCAGTACCTGATGGATTGAATGACCTCATGTCTTTCCTTTTTATTGCTGAGAAACAACTTTACCAAACAAACCCTGACAGTAACAGTCACATAAAAGTCACTAAGACAAAAGACTGCATGGAGCAGTATTATGGGGTTGGATAGGATAAAGAATGACCTCATATGTATAACTGCCACTTCTAAGGAAGTAGAACCTCCATCAAGTAAACTGAACTTATCCAAAAGGCGGCTTTTAAATTTGCAGCAGTGCTTTCACACTTCCTGCATTTTCTGTTTTTTGTCAGATTGTGATCAACAGATCATGAAAAAAACAAATCTTCAAAATAAAGAATACTTTGATAATGACATTGATGAATCATTTATAAACACTAAAAATGTTGTCAGGTTAGACGATACAGTCATACTGGTGACACTAGTGTCCTAGTTCTAAGTTGATAACAGCCTGTTTTATCGATTGGTCCATGTGTGCAGTCCAGACCAAAATACTTTTAAAAAGCCAGTAGATCAATACCACGTCTCGCCCTGGTCCAGTCACCACTGAGCAGCTGGACTTTAGATGGGTTTTTATGTTGTTTTTGTTGTTGTTTGTGTGTTTTTAAGCAGTGTGAGCAGCCGGTGACACGCCATTCATTTTTACACCATCAGCCCAGTTCGTGATAACTTTGCCAATTTATTACTTAGCAAACTAAGTATTTCCTGATACCTGGAAAACCAAAACTTGCATCAGCCTCAGATGATTTCTGTGAGGCCAGGTGATTAGCCAGATTCTGCATTGTCTGACTCAAAACATATAGGATCATATCTATGCTTTATCATCTAAGGAGGCTTTCCTTAACTAAAGCAGAGAAAACACAAAGGAAAAGGAGAACGTGACCAGTTTTTGGATAAATTGTCATCCTCTTCCTCCTCCTCACCTCAAGCCTGATCTCCTGAACTGAAGTCAGGTTCAAACATATGAAAATGTGCGTAAACGAGCTCATTGATTCCCGTTGTTGTCAGCCAGAGCTGTTGGTCCTACAGCAGCCACTGTAACTAGGATTAACTACTGACATCTATTGGTTTTACTGTAACAGTTGCATGCAGCCTTCTTTGTCTTTGGGTACCCGCAATCTCTCTTTTTGTGCCCATCACCACCTCTTCTCTAGATTTTTGTTGCTGTTTTTCACTTGAGTTGTATTTTTACATGATATTGAATCATGCTAATCAATGCTAACAATCCAAGATCAAAAGTATTGACAGAAATACTCTTCTTTTGTTTAGTTCTGACTCCGATGTTAACAGGTTAATCGAAGGTAGCATTTTACTTTACTATCATGAAAAACATTAAATGCTGATGTTAACATGAACACTTTTAGTAGATTTTTTTTAAAAAACAGTTGAAAATTTCTCCACGTCCCATCCACGTTTGGGACCTCTTTCTCCTGTGGACTTGTTCCAAAAGTGCATCGCTGTGTTTTTGGGTATTAACTTCCAAGTACAGTTCAATTTGTTTTTGTTTTATTAGCTTTTATCCTTTTCAATGCTTTACTTGTAAACAATTCCCTTGCTTTTATTTTGAAAGTTAAGTGGCGCTAACCAGCTAACCTTGGCTGTTTCCTGTCTTCTGTTTCCCTCTTTCGAGGCTGACCAGTCAATATTCAACAACTGTATTAAATCAAACTTGCTTTAATGGGATCCAGAACACTTCCATGTGTTTTCATCCCCCGCACTGGCACAATGACATTGTTCCGACAGGCTCTGTTTAGTGGACCCACACAGCACATAAATACCCTCGATCTCAGTTTTTATGTCTGCTGTTGTGAAAGCAGAACTTTTGTTTGCGTTAACACAAAATGCAGATCTAACATAATGATGCAGCAAATGGGATAGAAGATAAAAATGTTTCATGAGCGGGTCACTTACTCTTTCACAATTTCACAGTTAATACAAAAGTTAAAAATTTGTTTTTTTTAATTTGTATTTTACAAAATGTAATCACTTTTTTATTCAAAATAAGAGTGTCTGCAAACTTTTTCAGTTTTCTCAGTCGTACAACTAATTCCTATCAATAAATCAGCAACCAAACCTCCCTGCAGTAGACTGGCAACCAAAGACCAGGCATAGATTTGGGGAGAATAGAAGTGACACATAATGGCATTGACCTGGTATTCATTCACCTTTGCAAGTACAGAACGTAATGAATATATATTCATTCTTTATGTTCTGTATTTATTTTTATTCTGACGTGGAGACAAATGATTCATAGATGGATGGATGGGCTGCCCTGAAAATGCTGTTTTAAGTTCTGAACTTCCTGAATCTCTGCAGTGGAGCCAGTGATTGCAAACATTAGCACAACTATCTGACATGATAGCTTCTCCTATGGGAAATAGAGCAGGTTCAAAAGCACCAGCTCTTATATAATGCAAGATTAAAACACCTGTTCAACTTTTCTTTGTATCACTGGTATAAAAGAGGGATTGGGAAACCACATGAGGCTGTTTCATTAAATGGCTAGTATCAAAGAAGAGACAATAACAGTATGTTGAACACAAAGACGTGCGGTTTTGAACAATTAAATCTGTTCAACCAGTCTTCCCTGCATCAGAATAGACTGGTGGGATGGCAACCTGTCACCATGGCTACGCAAATTATGTCATAGTGGCAATGTGCACTGGAAGACCCCAATTATGAGGTGTCTCTGCATACAAGACCTAGTGCCAGATGATATGACAACATGTGCTATAAATTTGGTGAATACCGTTTCTAGTGTTAGGCTGTTCTTACACACTTTTCATGTGATTTTTGCAAATTTACCTCCTATAAGATATTTGGCTACCTGATAGTACCATATCACCCCAATAGAGTACTTTGCTCTTAGCGAGCACTTACTATATTCCATCAGCATGGTGGCCGTTGCCTCTGTTCACTTGGAGCTCATAACTTTAATTATCATTATATCCTTTTATTTCCAGGATCATAATTTACATCAATTGTTTGAATTTGTCTGACAGATGTTGTATCTCGGGTTCAGCTTGAGATCCTGAGAAGTGCTGGAGCTTAGCTTTAGGACTGCTGACGCAATCCAGGAGTGAGCTACATTCCCATAAAGAAACACTGAAAAAGAACCTCTGGTTCTCTTTGCAACCACACTCAGTATCTCACTATGGGAAGCACCTTGTGGCGTAACCAATAACAGAAGCTCCACTACCACCACATCTTTCTAAAACAGACCAATCACTTCAAGGACATGGAATCCCCCTCCCCCTTTTATAATAGCCCCTGGTTCCACACCAGGTACTCACTTTCTTTCCTGTGAAGATCATTAGAGTGGTCCTGGACCATAGAGCATGACATGCATTGCCAGAGGTTACAGTTTGCAATGAAACCATCCAGGTTCAATAGCACGGCATGTTCATTGGGTGCAGGGGGAGCTGAAAGGGCTTTGGACAGCAAAGTTTCTTCTCTTGTAGGCTGAAGGGCAGGAAGCGATGCACTGGAAAAGATAATGAATGGATACCTAAATGGATTTATGTTCCCTCAATTCTCACTTCAGCAAATACAAATTCATAATTTTGAATGCCCTTTAGGGCATAGTCTAAGAATAGCAGACCCTCTTTTTCAGACTGGCACTCACCCTTGGGGTTTTCTCCAAGTATGTTAAGGCAACTCTGAACCCTTGGCAGGCGGCAGGGCTCAGTGTGTTTGTATATTTGAAAGATTTTCTAGTATGTGTGAAGAGGCACTGGAGAAAAACACCCAGGCACTATTATGCAGCCTGTCTGGCTTGATTTTCATCATCAATTGTATCAAGAGTGTGCCGTCTCCCACTCTGAATATTAAATATCTGGACCTTGAAATGAACAGTTTCTTTTCAGGGTTTTCTATCGAGAGGTTGCATGAAGAAAATTTTCCTGCACATTGCTCTGTTTCCCAAGGGAACCATGGTCTCTATTTCTTGCTGCTCCTGAAAAATTGTCATGTCTCGGTCAGGACAGAATGCAACAGTGGTGGTGTATATAAACTGTCAGGGATGCACTTGTTTCGTGACATTACACAAGCTTTCTTTCTGCCTGATTATGTGGAGCAGCAAGCACCTCCTGCCGACTCATGTTCCTGGTGTGTTGAACACCAGAGCAGATTTGCTCTCCAGAGGGAAACCACTGTACGGGGAGTGGATGCTCAACCACAAAAAAGTCCATCAGCTGTGGGTCACGTTCAGACAGATGTCCATAGATCTGTGTGTTTTCATGCAATGCAAACAATGTCCTTTGTTCTTTAAGAAATGAGGGAGTGTTCTTGAAGTGACTGGTGTGTATATTAAACAGGCATAGTGGTAGTAGAGCGTCCATGACTGGTCATGCAAGTGGAGCTGGGTCTTCAGAGAACTGGGGTTACCCTGGTAACCAAGCATTAATGAATCCCTGTTTTTTTTTATAAGAGAGTGAAGCATTTCAACAAAACTTCCCTACTTGCTTGGTCACCGAAAAACGTGCTTAGAATAAGTATGGAGGGGCTGGTCGGCCATCCTAATATATGGGGCAGAGCCTTGAGTGTAGCTCAGCAGGTCACTGGTGCTTCTGTAGTTCATCATGCCAAAGCAGTTCTCTGTAGAGAAAGATGTAACGTTAGAAAAAGAAATGAACTGACTTCCGTTAACTGAGGACCGAGGTCTACTATTACAAGTTTGTGTGTGGATGGCACTTTGATATGGCCCAAGCCCACAAAACTACTCCTGAAACCATTCATGAGCCTGCGTTTGTCACATATGTCAGGCAGAGATGCATATGATAAAACAAGGCAAGATAAACCAATACTTTTTAATCATATTTAAAGAACCACAGTTGCTTGAAGTAACCCATGTTATGCTCATCGAATGCCTCAGACCTTCTCTTTGTTTTTCAGCTGTCCCTTGGCGATGAACAAAGCGAAGTGACGCGGAATGGCAATGAATCTAAGGAGCTGGTGTACTTGGTTCATATTTACTGCCAGGTAAGACTGCAAACTCCTGTGCATTGGTGGTGCATTAGTGTGTGTATGTAAAACAAAAAACAAACTTGGCTGTGGGAAGTCTTTATTGTTCAAGCTCGGGTCCTCTACCAGAGGCCCGGGAGCTTGAGGGTGCTGCATAGCATCTTAGCTGTTCCCAGGACTGCAGTGTTCTGGACAGAGATCTCAGATGTTGTCGATGGGATCTGCTGGAACCACTTGCCCAGTTTGGAGGTCACTGCCCTAAGTGCCATCACCAGTTTGTCCATCTCTATCTGGAAGTCCCAAATGATCTTAGCTTGGTCATTCTTAACCACCCTAGGGGGCACATTTCATTTTGACCTTGTGATTTCTAGGCCATACTCAGCACATGCTTTACTGACAGGCTTGTTCCTGAGCTGCTGCTGTTTCTGTGCCGTCTTTCAGTCTCAATATCATCCATCATTCCATCTGCCGGTGGCACATGCTGTGAGAAAGTGTAGTGACTACACTGATATAAAACCAATAAATTATACCTGCTTTAAATTTGACTGTTGTTGTCTCTAACTTTGCACAGTGATGAAGCATTCCTTGTCATTTTGGATCAACTTCTAAAGTTCCCATTCAATTATTTTTTTTTAGATAAACTTCAGTAATGTATGCCAAGTCTTCTCCACTATGTCAAAATGGCAACTTTTCAATCTAATTTTTGAGAATCAGATGATATTTGGCAAGTTGTGTGGGTGCTGAGCAACTATTGTTGGTCTGGTCAGTCCTGTGCTTTGAGGCACTATGTGCTGGCACACAATGGGACTAGCTTGATGGAGATATTAGCTTCATATAAACCTGAACATATTTATTTATTTATTCTTTGTACTGCAGTCACTCAACTTTTTAAGTGTGTCTTATAATTTGTATAACGATGCACAAACCACATAGGCTCCTGTTTAGCCGAACACATACACCTCAAATGTTGAATAGCACCTGTTGAGATATCAGCAGACTTCTCCCTCTCAACAGGTCATTTCTGAAATGCCTAAGCTGTTATCTGAAAGAAATCAAAGTTATGTAGGAAATGAAAAGAGCTGTGGATGAATGCCACAGCTGGGAGAGTGATTTGAAGAATGTGGGAAGGAAGGCTTCACAGTTTAAATCCTTCGACTCATTTTCAGAAAGAACTAGAAACGGGTTGTTGCATTTTTTATGGAGTATTTTTATTTTTTTACTTTGACTGAAAAATCTAAATTTCAAAGCTAATTGGCTAAATTTAAGAAAAGCACTGATTTTATTTAAAATTAATTGAAAATTTACAAATCTTTACACAGCTGGATTCAACCAGAGATATGAAGTACAGCAAACAAACAGACGTGCAAACCAGATGCTCATAAGCTTTGCCTTGTGACACATTTTTATTCCAGTTTCATGCATTCAAATGTACAGATTATCTTCAATTTGCAGCACCATGGCAATGGCACACAAGTATGTGGCGGGGCACTTGGAAATTGTAACTACTTAAAGTCATTGGAATTACTGCTAAATCTACACTAACCCTAACCCCAGTTTCAGTTCCACAAACCCAGATAGGTGGGTTAACTTGGAGAAGCATTTGTAAGTGGGACAGGGAAGCATCGAGTTCCCCAAGCCAACAGAGCTCTCCCAGTGGCATCTCTCCCAGCCAGCTCTTTAAAACAGCGCTGGAATCAGTGGGCTGAGTGTTGCACTGCAGTCCCACTCGTGCAAGTCCTTGCCTCAAAGACAGTTTTTCTAGGCCAGATCAAAGCAGAAGACTTTTTTTGAACACTAGTTTCTCTGAGGGTTTTTGAGGTTTCTTGTTGTTTAAAACAGAAATAGCCAATACACGGAGCAACTGTTATTTAAGTTGTTATTTAAGTTAGATTTAATTTAGTGGTTTGGAAACAAAATTATTCTATTATTTATTCTACAAGCGAGGGCTGGATAAGGTGTCGATGATCAGTGAATACTTTTTAATACAAAGTAGACAAATCTGTGGGCGACTTGAGCCCCTTTTTAGATTTTTTTAAAACATTTTTTTAAATCTTAGATACTCTTCCATTGATTTAGAGGAACAGATAATTTGTTTCCATGTTTTATCAGTCTGTTTATGAGGAACGTTTGTAAAACGGTGTACAGACTTGGCCTTTTAAACTCTAACAAGACAAACAATGAAGTGCTACATATATAAGAACTCTTTATCATTTGTTGCAAATTGCATGTAAAATGTTTCCTACTCTCAAGCTTATGTTGTATCTGACAGCTAAGCTCTGCTTTTTATCATTTGAATTTAACCTTAGCCCAATTTAATAGAAATATGTATCCCTTCAGTCAACTGTTTGTGTTCTCTCTTCTTTTTGGCGGTTACGCTTGCATTGTTACGAAGGGTCGAAGTTGGATTGTGAAGCGCAGCTATGAGGATTTTCGTGTCCTGGACAAACACCTGCACCTCTGCATCTACGACCGACGCTTCTCACAGCTGCCTGAGCTGCCTCGATTGGACAGTCTGACTGATCAGTCTGAGGTATTGGAGCATCCAGGGACTGTGAGCAAAATCAGTGCCTTATTTTGATCAACACCCTCAAGGCTTATTATTTTTACATTATGTATGCAGAAACTGTAGATTTGTGGAAACCTGTATGGCTTAAATCCCAAAGTGATTTGTAGTCTTGCTGTTACAGACTTTTATCAGTATTCTGAGCCAGACTCAAGCTTAGATCAGAGAATAATAATAATAATGGATTGCATTTATATAGCGCTTTACAATTCCACTATTCATTCACTCTCACATTCACACACTGGTGGAGGCAGCTACAGTTGTACCCACAGCTGCCCTGGGGCAGGCTGACAGAAGCGAGGCTGCCATATCGCACCATCGGCCCCTCTGGCCAACACCAGTAGGCAGCAGGTGAAGTGTCTTGCCCAAGGACACAACGACCGAGACTGTCCGAGCCGGGGCTCGAACCGGCAACCTTCTGGTTACAAGACGAACTGCCAAGTCTTTGAGCCACGATCGCCCTTAGAATTCATTGTCATGAGGCATTAATATCGATAGTAGGAAGCCGTGGTTTACATGGTTTTTACATGACAGAACTTTGATCTCAAACATTCTGCTGATCAAAGTTTTACTGTTTTATAATGTCTCAATTTGGGGAATTGTGGTACCAGAAACTATAAAGCTAAATATCCCTTGTAACATTAGGTCAGAGCTAAAGTCATTTCAAGTTGTTTGTGTACTTTTATGCAGACCTCATCATTAGCTGGAAAATGTGCTGCCTTTGTGAACACATAGCAAAAGCAAGCAGACTTTAAACCATTAAAAGGGATCTTTAACTATAATGACTTGTTTTGGCAGCAGACTTTGAAATTTACTGTGTTTGTAATGAATTGTTGCACTAGTAAATGGCACTATTGTGAAGTAAATGTAATGACACTAACTGCTCTCTGTGTTTTTGTCCATGTTTAGTCAGTTTCCCAGATGTTGTTGGCTTACCTCTCCCGGCTCTCAGCAATTGCTGACAACAAGATCAATTGTGGGCCTGCCCTCACGTGGATGGAGGTAAATACACTTCCTGTAAAAGAATAATTTAACTAAAGGACTGCTGAAGTTACACATAACCATCTAGTATTTATTGATATAGATAAAGTAAATATTATCAGGGACTTCAAACATTCATAGGTATTAATTTATTCCTATCAATTGTAACTTAAGCCCTGCAGGTTGTCTTTGTACCCTTACACATTTTCAGTCTGGAAGCACCAATAGAAACATATTTAGTGCACTCTTATATTAGCATTTGTTAGCTGATGGCTGCTTCTGTTAACCTGACATGTAAGTTTTGGGTTTGTGTTTTCATCAGGTGGACAATAAGGGGAATCATCTGCTGGTTCACGAAGAATCGTCCATCAATGTTCCAGCGATTGCTGCTGCTCATGTCATAAAGCGCTACACAGCCCAGGCCTCAGACGAGCTGTCCTTTGAGGTGACGGTCACGCCTTTTTCCTTTTTAATAGAAACAGATCTGTAGCTTCAACCATGTCACATACATGAGCGTTTATAGAGAATAGAGATGGGGGAACATGATGTACTTTCTGTTTTTGTCCACTGCACCCAGCTCTCACTTGTGACTCCTTGTAGCCGTTGCCATATAAAAGTCTGGGCAATGGCTTCCACAGAACCTGATGGTTGTGAATCATTCTGTTAATATCAGCTCCTTCACTAGCACACACAGAAGAGTGAGCTCCAGGAAGCTTGAGCCATCAAAGTGCTGTGGAGAACAGTTAGGTTACTGATGGGGCGAGGCATCACACACAAGCCTCAGCTTCATTAGCTTGCTGCCAGGAGAAAGTCCCTGATACAGAGATGATCCAAAGGTTGGCGATGAAACGTGTTTAGGCAGGTTAATATGGTTAATACTTGTTTTCCTTATAGCACTGCAACAAGGTGGTTCTTGCATCTGACTAAGATGCCTCCTGGGTGCTTTCTGTGTGAGGTGCCTACCAGGAGGAGGCCACAGATAGACCTAGGAGACATTAGAGAGATTCTATTGCTTGGTGGGAGGTGACGGCTGGGGAGAGGGAGGTCTGGGTTTCCCTGCATAGGCTGCTGCCCCTGCAACACCCCAGTTAAGCAGAAGATGTATGGATGTTGTCTTTAAAGGACAAATATACATATATGTAGAGAGTTGTCTCTGTGTCATTAGCTTCAGTAACTCAGTGTAGTCTATTGTTGCTTTGCTTTCATTTATCTCTGACTAACTGGTGTAACTTTGTATGATGTAAGATACAGCGGGGAAAATAAGTATTTGACACATCAGCATTTTTATCAGTAAGGGGATTTCCAAGTGGACCATTGACACAACATTTCCACCAGATGTTGCCATCAAGCCAAATATTGACGTCATACAAACAAATCAGAACATATAAGTATACAAGTTAAACCACAATAAATAAAGTGAAATGACACAGGGAATAAGTATTGAATACATGGAGATAACAAGGGGCAAAATGACATAGAAAGCCAGGAGATCACCTGAAATCTGTCAGTATTGATAGAGAAATCCTGTCCCCTATCAGTACCAATTGATATCAGCTGCTTTAGTCCTAATTGATGGCCTATAAAGGCTCCTCATTACCCAGAAGGCACACAGGAAAGACTTCATGATGGGTAAAAGCAAAGAACTCTCTCAAGATCTTCGTAAGCTTATCGTTGAAAAGCATTTTGATGGGAATGGTTATAGGTGCATTTCCAGAATGCTGAATGTTCCTGTGAGCACTGTGGGGGCCATTATCCGGAAATGGAAAGTGCATCAGTTCACCATAAACCTGCCACGATCAGGTGCTCCACGCAAGATCCCTGTCCGAGGAGTCCAAAGAATAATCAGGAGGGTTCTCCAAGAGCCAAGAACCACTCGGACAGAACTTCAGGAAGACCTTGCATCAGCAGGTACTGTTGTTTCAAAGAAAACTATAAGCAATGCACTGAACCGCCATGGCATCCATGCACGCTCACCACGCAAGACTCCATTGCTGAACAAAAAGCATGTCAAGGCTCGGTTAAAATTTGCGCAACAGCATTTGGAGAAGCCTGTGGATTATTGGACGACTATAGTATGGTCAGATGAAAGCAAAATTGAACTTTTTGGCAGTCATTCTACACACCATGTTTGGAGAAGAAATGGCACTGCTCACCACCCCAAGAACACCATACCAACAGTCAAGTTTGGGGGTGGAAGCATCATGGTTTGGGGCTGCTTTTCAGCAAGGGGTACTGGCAGACTTCATATTATTGAAGGCAGGATGAATGGAGAGATGTACCGGGACATTCTGGATAAAAATCTGCTGCCATCTACCAGGAAGCTAAAAATGAAAAGAGGGTGGACATTTCAGCAAGACAATGATCCCAAACACAAGGCCAAGGAAACAATGAAGTGGTTTCAAAGAAAGAAAATCAAGTTGCTTGAATGGCCCAGTCAATCACCTGACCTAAATCCCATAGAAAATCTATGGAGAGAACTGAAGATTAAAGTTCATAAAAGAGGCCCAAGGAACCTTCAAGATTTAAAGACCGTTTGTGTGGAAGAATGGGCCAGAATCACTCCTGAGCAATGCAGACGACTGGTCTATCCATACAAGAGGCGTCTAGAAGCTGTAATCACCAACAAAGGCTTTTCTACAAAGTATTGAATAAAGTGTGTTCAATACTTATTCCCTGTGTCATTTCACTTTATTTATTATGGTTTAACTTGTATACTTATATGTTCTGATTTGATTGTATGACTTCAATATTTGGCTTGATGGCAACATCTGGTGGAAATGTTGTGTCAATAGTCCACTTGGAAATCCCCTTACTGATAAAAATGCTGATGTGTCAAATACTTATTTTCCCCGCTGTAAATCACGGTGGCGGGGTGTGTTCTGCGATGCCGTGCAGGGAAGGCGGACGCACCTGCACGGCATCTGCAATCATGCCCCGCCGACTTAAATATTGCACTGGGTCCTGTGTTTGGTGTTTATGCGTACGGCTGGCAGCAGGAGAGCTGCAGCCGTTGAGTATACTGTTACAGCAACCGTGTGTGCGAGAAATAAAGTATGCTGCAAAGCATGTTTGGGTCTGCCATGGTCATTCACAATCACTTTTATTACAACAGCATGTGACTGCTCCCTCTCCAAAAGCTGTACTGGAGTTTCAAACTTTTTTTTAAAGCTGTATTAAATTGTGGAAATAAAGATTTCTACATGCTGATTCCCTAAACAGTAAAAAGTGACTGTCCAGTGACTTACACCTTAAAATTCTTAGTAGACCCATGCTGTGTTACTGAGGCAAAACCCTGATAGAGCTAACAGCTTATGAATGCTTGTTTTGTCGATGACTAGTATTAGCGCACACTCTCACTTACTCTGTGTCAAAATATGAGAGTGAATTCTTTACACCTATTTTTTAAACTGGCTTTGTAGCAGTTAATGTTACACAGATGGTGATACAAGAGGAAAACAAACTGAAACAGCAATAAAGATGCCTTCGGTCCAGATATTACCAGTAAATAAATATGAAAACTGAGTAGGTGTTTGTTTTTTTGTCTTTCAAGACAAGCTTTTCAGCTCTAAACAATCCTTACTAAATATGCACTTGTAAGAGGAAGTCAGCTTAGATGTATTGTCGTTTCAGTTATAACAATCATTGATGTCAGCTTGTTACTCTCTGCAGGTTGGCGACATCGTGTCTGTGATTGACATGCCCCCTAAAGAGGACACCACATGGTGGAGGGGCAAGCATGGTTTTCAGGTACGCTGCTCACAAAGCACATTGAAACAAACTCGCACGTTCTTTCCCTCTGGCTGTAAACTTTTGATATGACTTGTATTTGAGGTTTTCAAGGACAAGGAGCTTCTTTGTAAAGTAAACTTCAAATATTTAAGAGTCTGCTGAAAGGCAAAGGGAGATACAAATCCACCTTCATGTGAAGCTTTGGGGGAGATTACATGAGTTAATTCATATTCCTACGCTGTGTGCATATATAGTCAGTCATGTGCTGTTCATGGTTTTATCTTTTTTCATGACACTGCATGATTTTCTCTTGGTACTAAAAATATTGCATGTTTCGTGAAGAGAAGATAAAACCATGAACAGCACATGACTGAAGTTAAAGGAGCTGTGTATAACCTGGCAGTCACAGCTGTTAGAAAACTGCAATGGACATTGTCAGAGTGTTTATATTGAGTCTAAGTTGACTGATGAGACAAAGCAACCAATGCTAGATACATGTTGTGTAGTTGGCTAACCCCGATATGTTGGCTGTTACTGTAAGAAGCAAGTATTAGCATGTATATTTACCTTGTGCAATTGATTTACTGATGCCTGAAATCAAGACTGTTTGATGTTACACAGAAGTTAGTACACAAGTAGGTATAATGCATTAGCTGTTAGCAAGCTAGCTAACTAGCATTAACACTAAGACTTAATTTTGCTAGTGGCAGAATTAGCTAGCTGTCTCTTAGCTGCAATGTAAGAATATATGTGATGCCATTCTTAGCATATATAATGTAAAGAATAACTTAGGCATTCCATTTTCAAATTACGTTGTATGGTAATATTCACATAAAGTAATTTAAAGAATTGATTTGCTAAGTAATCAAATGGAGCATACTATGGTGTTGTTAGCATAGCTGTTATTGGACACATGCTCATACTGTTAAAGGCCTATGTCATTCTACAAATGTCATTAAAACTTCATTAACTAAACAAACTGCTTCCATATTAATAGCATTTGGCTCCAGCTTCATGGATCCACTTAGCTCTTATTGGCTACTGAACTAATTGGCGTTATAAAGAGGGCATTGGCACATTCAAAATTTCTTAGTTTTCACTCACGGAAAGCACAAACCTGTTGGACAATATATACTAAAGAGCAGGCAATATTGTAAGAGGCATAAACACTATAAAAAGCAGTGCGGAGGTCCTGTTCAGTTAATGGAGGTAAGGTACCAATCAGCTGTTGCTGCCCAAGTTAAAATACCTGTCAGTCAAAGTAGTCACAATACTAATGAAGTTAGTCAAAAAGCTTGCTTAATCACTATTTAACATGAATCCTATCAGTCTAAGAAAACACTTAAATCGGCAGTTGTATTTTGAAATGAAGGTCATCAATAACACAGGAGAACAGTATGCCCACTGTGTTTGTGTGTATGAAACTTTTACCCAGACAAGTGTATACAAAACACTCTGGGCAAGATTTGCTAAGTGGGTGTTCAGGTGTAAAGGAGGCCAGCATTCAAGCCAAACAGGGGGCTGCATTGGTGGTGCTTAACTGGTGAAACAGTGAAAATGATCTAGAAATTATTTCATTAATGCGCTTAAAAGAAGACACCAAAGCCCGATGTGGAAGTTTATAATACTAATTTTACAGCAGTTGCTTTTCCAGGTTTTTGATAGGTCACATCATTGGCTGGAAGATGTTGCCTTACGCCGAGCTCGGCCTTCTGCCTGACAAGTCTTTATTTTTGACAGATCCCCCAACATTATCACCCCCGCTGCTTCTCCTGACTGGCTCTGTCCAAATAAATGCAACACCCCAGGCAACAGTGGGTGCAGTGTGATAGTTTATGTCTATGAAAGGATCTGGAACAATCCCCACATACCCACATGTATAGTTTTTGCTTCCTGACCATAACCAGATCCTATTGTGATTACAGCGATGAGGAACTAATTGTTCCTCATTTAGTTTGAGAACCTATATTTTAAAGGTTATGTGATGTTGGTGAACAGTCCAGCCCTAGCAGGATGTTTACTGATCATTTATGTTTAACTAGCTACAAATAACTAGCTTCCTCTGGATTACAGAGTTTCTGAACACTTGAACACATGTAGGCTGGTCTATACTTATAGATGTTTTATATGAATGAGAGGTTCACTCAGTTTGTCACATTTGAACTTTGTTAACAGTAAAAGCAAAGTGAAACTCAAATCTAGGATGTCTTGGTAGAACTGATGGCTGATGACACCACCAGTAGGGGGCAGTTGATGATGCCAGAAGTGGCCTGTTTGTACCACTAATACTCCTGTGTTTTATTGTATAATGTAAACTTTAGGTTAAAATCCATAATGGGTAAAGAGCAGCTCTCCCCCCCCCCCCCCCCCCCAAAAAAAAAAAGATATGCAGAGTAAATGTCGAGTGAACAGTAAAACTCCCTTGGAGGATTTCAAACACCAGGTAGTGATGCAGGAAGGCAGGAGAGTGTGAGGAGAGGGAGGCATGTTAGTTTGCATGTCACAGCATAGGGTGTTGTGTGCTTTAACTAGCTTTCAAGCTTTGTTTCTTACTGTCCGCATTCTTTCAGATTTAAGAGCAACAAAACAGAGCTCATGGTTGTTGGTCTTACTTTTTTATCCTGTCACTGAATTGAAGCCTTCCTTCTCCTTTCCGTCAGGGAATCTTATTTAGAATAGGCTACTGTGCCACTATGCCACATAGGCTACTGCAACATGTCCAAAACTCTGCTATCAGGGTTCTGACGCACATTTAACTGGTTTCCACAGTCTGGTCCACCTGGGCTGGCCCACAGTAAAATCCTCAATGACAGTTTCTCTCGACATGGCATTCAGTCTTTGAAACTTCACTGCTCTGACACTGGGTGGCTTTTAATTCCTCTTTACAGGCTTTGTAGCTCTGTAAACTACAGTCACAATTGGGAACACAGTGACTATGTACAAATGGAGTGTTGATGTGCAATGAACTTGCAATTGTATTGTTTTTCTTTTACCCCCATCCGTAAAAGGCTGATGGGAGGATATTGTCGATAACTTGAACGAGGTGATGTAGGAGTTTCAAATTGATACCTTAGGTGTACGTACGAGGAGGCTGAGGGATAGCACTGTCAGGTTGCTGGTTGGGATTGAATGGGCTCAATACATTTGAAAGTGAAAGTGAAATTCCTGCGAATAAGATAATCCTTTATTAGTCCCACACCTGGGAAATTTTGGGGAAATGGTGACGTGGTTTCTCCAGGATGCTGGTTTAATTGCAAGATACTATAGGTGCTCTGCAACCTCGCTTTTATGTTCAGTAAGAATACAGTGAGAATGCATCCAGCTGGAAACCAGCTGGTTCTAGTTCCTTTTTAACACTGACATGTGTAGATGAGTTTTGCTCAGTCTATCTGCATGTATAAAGTCAGAGTTAGGCCGCCATCGTTTGGAGAGAGTGCCACCCACCAGGTGACGTGTGCAATTGCCTTGTGATTGAAAGGATTCACCCAGAGGCTGAGCATGCAACACCCTTCGTTGTTGAATCCCATAACTGCTTCCAATTGGTCAGCAAATGCAGAAAAAAATCAGTGCAGTCATCAACCAACAAGGCGGTTTGCCATCCTGTTTTTAATCTGAGTGTGTCTGAGTCATAAACAGACCCTTTTGAATCCCACTTTTTCCAGACTGCCATGTAGTCTGACCTGCTAACATTATTTGCACTGTTTTGTTTTTTTTGTATCCTTGGGCAACCTGAATGTCTATTTTTGCTAATTAAAGTTAATGTGATCATATTCAAATGTAAAACCTGCTACAAACCTAAATGACCCACTGTAATGATTTTATCTGAGTTTTGCTTCAGTTTAGAAGGGAAGTATTTATGTAACGTGATGACAAAATGGTAAAAATCAGCCATAAATCATATAACTGATATGGCAACCACTCCTTAACATCTCTACGCCCTTGGGTGCCATTATTGTCTTCTAAAATGTGATTGTCTTTCCTCCCACCTCTCTCTGTGCTGTAACTCTTTCCAGGTTGGCTTCTTCCCCAGTGAGTGTGTGGAGCTCATAAATGACAAAGTGCCACAGTCCATGACCAACTCAGTGCCAAAACCAGGTACTTATTCTCCTCTTAAACTATTAACAGGAAATGTGTTAGAAGGGCATTATCACTGATGGCGGTTAATGTCTCACTGATATCGCTGAGGTTTCAGGAAAGAGTTCGATCTGTGGTGAGTGATTTGACTTTGGGTATATATTAGTGTGCATGCAGTGGTCTAACAGACTCTTTGGGTCAGTTTAATGATTTGGGTATTAAAAACAATAGATCCTTAGTGAATATTCTCACATTATTTGATCCTTTTACAATACAGCAGAGGAAAAAATATTTATTGGTAATATTATAGTTGATACTTTTAATCTAAAATGAAATGGAACAATAAGAACTCTGTTACAGACGTCTAATATATAAGCAGGTTATGATTTTACTGTGAAAGGAAGCCTGTAATTCTGACACATGATCAGCTGAAAGAGGCCTTTACTCATGATTTATTGACTCAGCCATATGCAAATCCTCTGCAAATAACTGCTAATCTATTGCTGTCCAGAGCAAACAGATAAGCTCTTTAGCACACTCCAGAGAGTGTCAAAGACAAGTGTATAACACAAACCCTCTCAGAATCAAAGAGAGCACTCGACAGTGTTTTTAGCGGCTTGAGCTAAACATTGTCATCAGAAATAGCTGCTCAGATCCTATTGCTGTAAGATGTCTTGAATAAATCCACATCACATGCTCCAAATTTAAACATTGATTCAACCACTATGACTCAGCGTCACAGCCAGCCCGCTGGCATTGGGTTGGGCAAGTGGAGCTGCTTTTCCAAACCATACCAAAGCCTCATTCTGGGGTCTCTATTAAGTGAGGACACAAGACAAAAGAAGAAATTGAAGAAAAATAAAGTTAAAGTAGAGAGGGTGGTTATTGCTTGTGGGCTTTCTGGAGCTTTTCGATGCCCATGTTATCTGATGTGCAGCTCAAGTATCAAGCATAATGTTGTTGATCCTTCCAGATTGTGACTAATACCAAATGGATCTTGTTGCAGTGCACACACAGCACTCTGTTCAGTCCGAGGCTAGACTGTGCCTGCTGTCCCACTCCCTTGCTTTTAAGAAATATCTCAATGCTTGTTGCTGTTTTTTGTTGTTTTTGTTTTTTGCATGAGCCCTATTTCTGATATCAGAGTATCTGCACGTGGTCAGGAACTTGATTTTGATATAGACACCAGATTTTCCTCTTATTGTTGATTAATTCTTCAATGATTGGGTTTCTGTTCAGTGTATGAGCTAAAGTAGGGCTGTTCGATATATATCAGATGACGATATGAAAACGTTCATATTACGCTATCGTTTGTTTCATGGTGTCGCAACATAAACTGTTTACAGCAAAATTTTATATTGTTTTGATGGTCACTGTAGTGCCTATATTAATTTCTTAAAGTTCTCTCTTTCTCTTAAATTTAAAATAACCACACTACGGACGGACAAGCGACTGTTTTTATGATTTGCTGTTAGCAACAATGACGGGAAACCCAGCGTGTGGCTCCGCAGTCCGCTTGTTTTTCCACATAAACCTTTCACAATAAAGCTGAAGATCCTGTTGAGATTTTTCAAAATAAACTGAAATGATGACAAACAGAAGGACCAGTCAAAACTAATCGAGGACCTAACGGTGCATTCACACTGAACGCGATAGACGCGACCAGAGCTTCAGGTTTACATGTAAAGTCAATGAAGGAGCACGATGAAGCGCGACTGGGGGTCGCGCGAAACTTCAGAAGTAGATTTGCGTCGCGAAAACGCTTTTCTGCCTGATTCGCACAACCAAGTAGCTCAACTGATGCGTTTGAAGCGCAAAGTAAAATACGCGCTGCAGTTCGTGTGGTGCATTCTGTGCATTCGCGCTTATCGCGTCTACCGCTCGAGTTGGAAAAATCTGAACTCCAGCATCAAGTCGCGCCGCGACAACCAATCAGCCTGGTGACGTGATGCTCTGACCCAGTTCAAAGGGTCCGGCCAAAGCCATTCATTCTAGCAATCAGTAGTTTTCTGATGAGGCAGAAACAATGTTCTTTTTTTTTCCTCCTCCTTCTCCCTCTTCCACTTTAAGGGTCCTTTTTATTCCTGTCTCTCTGTAAATAGTTATATTTTATATATTTGCGTTTAATGTTTTTCTGTTTGAGCATCTTAATATTATTTCAAAACCATTTTTGTAATATAAGCAAAAAAGAGCCGTCAGGTGCTCAAAAGAAACCTTAGACTCAGATGTTAGAACAGGCTTTTCCCCGCAGCACGCCGTGTAATAAATACAAAGAAAAAGGCGGTCGTTACAACTTATGTCTAAAAATGTATGGTTTCACGCATCGGTCAAACCACTCGACTCCAGGTACACGACGCCCAGCTGAAAACACGCAAGTCAAGTTGCCTGAGATTCACAGAATTTACAGAAAATGTAACATTTTTGTGATACATATGGTTGTCGGGACGATAAATGTCTTATATCGGAATATGAGATTTTGGTCATATCGCACAGCCCTAAGCTGAAGTCTTTGTTTCCTGAAACCGTGCAGATGGCCAACTAGTATTTACAGGACACTAAACGAGAATATCTTGGCTCAGGAGTATTATTATAAGTCACAGATTAAAAAGTGGAATGTCTTTGTACATGTTTCAAAATGTGCATCGTTTGCTCTCCACTGTCTCAGTACATCATTAATGCTGTTGCTATCTCATTGCACATGGATGTACAGTAGTGTTGGCATGTGTTTTGATTTGTTGCATTTGACTGTGACTCCTCTGCTTCAGCCTCCCCCTGCTCTGGCCTGCCGCCTGCTTCTTGGAGTCTCTTTCCCCCCTGTGCGTGTTGGTATACACACTCCACCTGCCTCTCTGCTCACACCACCCTCTCTGGTTCACACGCACATACATATAGAAGTATTTTCACATTTACACTTTTTTTTTTTTTTTTATGATTTTGTACATCACAAATTTGATGAGCATAAGTAAAGTTATAATCCTTAAGATTTTAGTCCTGTTTGATTTATTGGCACTAACAATGTTTCATAAACTAGCTCCCCAAATTCTGCGGGCAGTAAACAAAAGAAATTGCTGTCATATTTATCTTCCATCACTAGAACCAGTTCAATAAAAACCACCCCATTATTCATCTAATCAAAAGTTGTTTTTGCTGACCTGCAGTCATTTCATTCCTTTTTTTTATGTGCCGCCCTAATACCTTTAGTGGCCCACCCCTATCAAAACATTCTGAAGGCACCCCTGGTTGATGGAGCAACAACACGAGCAAGAGTGGCCCACAGACTGGTTGTAATGCATGCTTTATACACTGCCTCCATCTGACAACAGAGCTCACTGCAGGCTGACGGGCAGACCCTGGAATGGGTCTGCCTGTGTTGTTGCTATGTTGTAATTTGTAGACTCTTCTCAAAGTCTACAAATTACACTTCCACTGGCTTACTAAACTCCCATCCACACTTGAATTTCCTTGATTAGATAAAGACCTGGTCCAGAGTTCCGTGATCCGGACCACATTGGTCCTCCCGAATCCAAAGTTTGGCTAACAGATGGACTGTCCTCTCTAGTGCTCTGGCATAGAGCTTCCTAGGGAGGCTGAGGAGTGTTATCCTTGTGTAGTTGGAGCACACACCCCAGTTCCTCTTCTTAAGGATGACGATCACTACTCCAGTCTTCCACAGGCACTGCCCAAGATGTCCACCTGATATTGCAGTGGCGTGTCGGCTAACACGGCCCTGTAACACCCAAGGTCTTAAGGAACAGGGTGACTCTACACTCCAGGGGCTCACCCACCCAGAGGTTATAGGAGGTTATAGAGTGATAGCAGAGTTGCCCCTGTACTACACAGTTTGTGAGTAGAGCACTGCTTTGCCTTTCTTGAGTCAGTTTTGGCAGATGGAAAGTCTTGTTCAGTGGGCTCACCAAACTTTTCCTACAAAAGAGTTTTTAGATCAGCTACTGCAAAAACCGCATTTTGCTCTGCCTGCCTTCAAGTTGATGGCTCCACTGTCTACAGTCTGCTTATAGGACAGCACAACAGTATCCGAACACTTTGCAGCGCCTCCTTCAACAATGAGGGTGTGAAACATGAATGTATTATGGCCTGACTGATTAATGGATTGATTCTTATATAGCTTTTTACAACATGCCACATTCACCCATTCACACAAGCACTTTTTTCTATGCTTTTAAGTGCTTTCTAACTAACACATACTTAGGGTTAGCATCTTGCCCAAGGATATTTGGCATGCAGGGGATTGAACCACCAACCTTCCAGTCAGCCTGCTGAGCCTGATGACCTGCTCTACCTCCTGAGCTACAGCCAGCTCATTGGGATGACGGGGATGATGTCAAAGTTCTACTGGAGGTGGAAATTGAGCTAAGAGCCTGGGACACTCCTGGGACACTCCCAGAACACCCTCACAATACGTTTGGGTGCGCCAGACCTAATTAGCATTCTCTCCCACCACCTGTTCCATCACATCACTGGGTAGTGATCAGTTGGCAACATATAACAACAATAACTGAACACCACTTGGGTTCAACTCAATCTGGCCATTCATCCTGCCCTTACAGGTCTCACTGTCGTTGTGTAGGTGAGCATTGATGTCTCTTAGTAGGACAATGACATCAGTTGGAGCACCCTTCAGCACCACACCCAGCAACTCCAAGTAGGCTGGGCACTCTGAACTGTTGTTCAGTCCATAACTGCCGATGACATTCAGGACGTATTGCTCACCGAGGGCAACTCCATTCTGACCAGACTCCCCTCCAGCCCCTCATGGGGGCTGCACTTGGAAAGACTGTTTCCACAGCCCCCCGCCCTTGACCATCACCCAAGCCACATTGTACCTGACCACTTTACTGTGATAAGGTGGTGAGGGGTATGCATGCTTCTCTCAGGCAAATTTGAAAAGAAATTAAAGAAGCCACTTCTTGTTCATAGCTGTTTGTGTGTGCATCTGCAAGCCATTACCTCATGTGTAGGTATGTAATTTTAAAAAAAGATGTGAGTTCATAAAAATCCTAAGGATTATAACTTCAAAGTTAAACTGAACTTCTTTCACTTTTTAAAATTCATGTAGTTTTTTTCATTCAGTATTCATTTTCATTCAGTACTACAACTATAATTATGTGTTCTGTTACCTGCTCTTTTAAAGTGTCATTTCCTCAGTTTTCCAAAGTGCACAGTTGATCTGCTCTCTAACTTGAAGTGCTTCTCTCCCTTTGCTGATTCTCTCATGTCTCCATCATCCATCCATCCATCCAAATGTCTGTTGGCCCATCTGTCCATCGGGATGCATGCAGACTTGGAGATGGAGAGTGTAATACAGGACAGTGCATGGGTGGCCGACCCGCTAAACCACTACAGCATAAGTTCAGGTAGACCAAAAAAAGCAATCAAAAACCCCCTTGGTGTGTTGCACAACCACCACCTGCTAACCAGAAATTAACTCTTCTCCTTTGAGTGATGTGTTTGCACTGTGTCGCCTTGTTAGGACTAGTCCTAGTGTGCCTGTCACAGTACACTTGTTAACACACGCTGTTATTTCTTGTGCACTTTTTTGGTGTTGCTCTTTTAAACCTTTTCTTTGACCTTTAACACAGTCTTTCCTCCACACTCTGACGGTGGACCATCTGATTGTAAATTATCGGTAAAGCCACAATAGTGTGGAAGTGTGGAGGTTTTTGCAGTGTTTGTTTATAGTTTTCTTCACTTGACTCGGCACATTATTATCTTTGTTTTGAAAACATCTGTCAAATGCAAATAAGTCATGTTTCCATTTAAATTTGTTACACTTCTTTCTTTCGCTCCAAAGTCCTTATTACTATGTGGATATTTTATGGGTGTGTTTAAATATGTCACATTGTATCATCTGTCTGTAAAAGAAAATAGCATTGCTTAATATATTTAAGTTTGGCAAATAGATTTGGGGGGTAAGTGAACAGTCTTCCCCCTCCAGCCCCTGTTCTTTTCACTGCCATGGCCTCTTTAGGTGTATGTAAATCAGTCTAGGGGTGAGCCAGGTTACTCATTGTTGCTGAATATCCTGTCTGGATGAGGGCCAGCTGTTTGTGTGCGTCTGTTTGGTCAAAGCTGTAAGGCCATGGCAGGGTACCGTGGTGCTAGGTCCCAGCCAGCCTTGATTTATTTAATCCTTTCACAATGTGAAGGCCTGTAAACCCATCCATTGAGCTTTAAGCTTTGTCCTGCAACAGTAAGAATCTGTCTCCCTCTCCATGGTGACTGAAAGAGCACATTCCTGCAGGGAGCCACACAACATTGGAAAAATATGCCTCCGCTGCCCAGATCAACGCAGTTCACCACTAACCTTTGCCGCTTCCCAGTAAAATGATGGAAATTGTTAACACACTGTGCTGTTCCAGTTAAAATAAAGACCATACAAGCTAGGAGCTATTAATCCCTCATACCGTGTGCTCGCCCTGTGTTGCAGTGGAAACTGGGATCAAACTGTACTAGCTTCATGGTAAAGGGGGAAAAAAAGAGTTGTGAACTTTCAATAAACAAGGAAGGTTCGACTTCTTTTCTCCCCAGACAACCCATAAGACCTACCAGTTACTGACCCAGATGCACCCCCCCATCCCCCTCCTCAGTGCAGGCTTCATCATGTCTGGGGACCAGTGATTTGGGCAGCTGTGAGCATATATGAGCCAAGACAGCTGCTTATGTGAGGGAAATGAGGAGAGAATGTGTGAGACAGAGTTAGATTTGTCTCCTGTTCCAAAGGATCTCAGATCATTTCCTGGTGCTGTGAGACTGTCCAAGGTCTGCGTAATGTGTTTATCTGCAGCGTCAATGAGACGCTGTTGTTGTAAACTGCACCTTTGTATGGGTGGTGCCTTGGATTACGTACTAACAAGTCAGGTTATGCTGTAAACTGACTGTGCGTGTAAGGAAGGTCATTGCATCAGTGACACAGAAAACATTTGCTAATAGAGATCCTTACTTGTTAGACTTCTTTCACACTTCAGTGCACTGCAACATTATTTTGACACACACAAGCCTCATTAAAGAAATACATTTCTCATGATAACTGTGCGACTAAAAAACATAGAGGCATGTATCCAAACTGTAAGAATTAATATTTACTACCGTGTTTATGTTTCAGACAGCATGGTGTTCTTCTCCTGTCCAGTTAACTTGGCATCCTTGTACTTCTGGCATTCCAGAAGTCAAATGGATTATTCATGTCCATGCAAAATACCAGCTGTGTGATGCTTAGTGTAGCACAAAGTTCTCATCCTGTTATATGGTACAAGATAGCAGGGCAGAAATTTACTACTTCCTGTCTGCAAGATCTATGAGGAGACAGATAAGCTAAAGTCTCAGTTGAGTTGTACATATTAAGTGAAAGTTCTTCATGTGTAATGTAAATATTTTTACTTTCTCATCCCATTTTAAGCTGTTTGGTGGTTAAAGTGCCTTTTAAAACACATACATTGGAAGTGGAAGACACAAGCTGAACAGCTCATTTGAGCCAGCTTTTAATAGCCTGGAAGGTTCAGGTGAGCTGCATTAGCTGAAGACCCCCCATGTCATCCAGTTATTACTAAGACTACACCAAGACTTCCTTCCTTCCTTCCTTGTATATTGATTTCAGTGTAAATATTAATAGCACTCAGGAAGGTGGAAGCAGTCTCAAACCACATAAAAGTATTACAAATTTCATTTTTTTAAATCTATGAACTGCGTTTTCTGAATCTCACTGCATGTGTGGCTGCTGCTCTGTAGGTGTTCTGTCATGTGTTTTGTCCTAAAGGTCAAAGCGCCATGCTCACTGTGTCTTGTTTATTCAGCCCCATGGCTTCTATTAGAGGTCCTTCTCGTAGGAAGTTCAGAAAGAAAGTGGTAAAGGCCTCTGCTCTGTACGCAAGAGGTTGCAAAACTAAATGTTCTACAGAAAAAAGTTCCTCCAGTAATTTTAAACTGGTAACACTGATGAGTATACAGAATGCCACTGCTAAATTTGAATGATTTAAAGTAGGTAAACAACATAAAATAGTGGTAAATAGTGGTAAATGCCTACCTACTGTAAGGTAGTGTTGGCAGCTTCTGATACTGGGAACTTCAAAGGGGAGGACACTTTGTTGGAGATGCTCAGAAAAACTCAAACATCTGATACACGAAATTAGAAGCTACTGTATCTTTTTAAAGCTCAGCAGATGAGTAACTTCCCTCTGAACTGTTGTGTGCAGGCGTGTTCATAAGGGGAAAAAACAAATGAATGGGAATGCATTGCAAAGAACTAGTGTATACTTCAGTTCAGGGCTTGAGTGAACGTACTGTAATTATCCAAGGAAATGTGTCTGTAATTCATTAAATATGCATCAGCTTAAAGCAGTCACTTGCAGTGAATCGGGCTGCCTGGAGTCTTGTGATCTTGGGTTAGCAACAGTTAGTTAAATAATAGTTTTGTTTTGACTCCGAGTGTTTGTTTGCTGAGGGACTGAGCTAGTTAATGAAATAACAAGATAATGCTTTCAGGGGGTCTTTAGGGGGCAGAGTTGACATAACGTCATGGCTAAGCTAAATACTTACAGGTTTTTTTAACCACACTTAAAGTGTTAGAGTGTCTTTTTGAGGTCAGTCGGCCAGAGGCACTGGGCAAGTTGGTCTTGTGTGTCTGGTTTGATTGTGTCAGGCTGGGAGGTCTCTGAAATGATCCTGGTGGGAGAGGGGGGGTAAGAACGAGAAGTCATTTTGGAATTTGCTTCAGCTCAACCATTTATGTACCAGCATAGTCTCTCAAATGCACCCAATCCCCCCTCAGTAAAAAGAAAACAACAACAAAAACTAATTACCGAGTTATTGGGTTTTTTTAAAATTACCTTTGAAGGTCTTGAATATTACGAAGAATAAAACTAGGGATGCTGCTTGTTAGGAGTGTGTCGTATGAAGTAGCATTTTCCACTGTGCAAGCACCTCTTGCCTGCTTTGACGCCGGTGTTGCCTTCAATGCTGTTACAAGTATCGGGTATTTAGCGCAGTTCAAAGGCCGTATTTAAGGGAAATTGACTTTAAGGCTTTAGTACAGGTGGCTACAATCACCTACATGACATGACGTCTAATCAGTCATCAAAGTAGCTTAAATCTTTTGTTCCAAGTTAACAAAATTATTAATAATTAATAAAAATTCGTTATTTTTGTCCGAAACAACCGGTGAAAGCTACGAAAGCCCATGTGTCCGGGAGCATTTGAAGGCATCAGCGGCGTGGTCGTAAACCGATAGGCTGCAGCTGTATTCGGACTCTGACAGAGCGAGAAAATAAAGTCTGCGGTGTTTCACTGCTCTCCAGCCTTAAACTTTAAACTTTTAATGTCTTGGTTGACGAGACCTCGGTGCTTTTAGAGGAGTTTTCACCGTCGTTTTGTACAGGTGCGACTTTAGCGAAAGAAAAAGCCAAGTTGTACTTTGGACTTTGGAAAAACTGTCATAACGCTTCTAGGCAGGTCCAGTGATATGGAACAGAGGTAAGGAAATGCGTTTGATTTGTTTCGAGTTCACATTGTGGAGCTAACCTTTATTCGGAAACTTTCGGGGTTTCCTCTCGTTTTTTATATAGATTAAGGGATTTGGATGACGTAAGGCTAATCCTGGGTTTTAAAGAAATTAGGGGAGAAATTTTGTGCTGTATGACTCCGTATTTTTCCAGTTCCTCTCTCTTTAATTGTGTTAAGTGTGTTAGGTTCTAGTAACGTATAATTACATAGTAAATGTTCGTGTAATGTCATCTTACATCGCTGAACTTGCACTTCAGGGAAGCTTTGCGTCAGCGTTTGAAATATGTGGTTTATAGGATGTCGACGTGTTATCTGGTTAAACATTTAGCGGCAGATGATTACTCAGAACCAAAGACAGCTCAGTCCTCTATCGCTGGAATTTGAATATTCACTGAGCGAGCACTTTATTAGCAACACGTGTGCAGTTTACACCAATGCAGCTTTGTCATAAATTCAGTTTTGCAAAGCTCCGACACTTTCAGATATTATGCTGTTGTTGGAAAAGTGCTATTACTTTCATCGTTGACATGTTTAGTGGTGGTGTAGTGAGCTGTATAATGCTGGAAACTGTGCGTATAATTCTAAAGCAGGATTAGAAAAATAAACGTTTGAAATTAGCGTTTTATAAAGGTGTGAAGAAATCGGAGCATTTAATAATTAAATAAAATAACAGTGAAGAAAAGTGGTCTTAGAAAAGATTGGGTACAATACTCGGGCAGCCCTGAGCCCACATATTACAAACTCTGGCTGCATCACCACCTGCAAATATAGAATAAAAACACTTTCTGTCAGTCAGAACATACAGCAGCATGTAAGAATATCAGATGTTTGCCTATATACATTATTATTAAGGACAAACTGCACAGAATGTTAGGAAATAAATACATTGCATTTACTTATTTATTTTATTTATTTTCGGGTTGAAACAATAATTGCTTGGCCAAACAGAACCCAGCTAAATCCACCCCTCTGTTCCCTCTTCCCTCCCCATGAGATGAAACAATGAGGCACTTTGCTCCTGATACCATTGCACACTTGGGCCTTCTGTCCAAAAGGGTCACTATCACTCACCATTGCCTTGTAATAGGCACATATTGCTCTGTTGTGCACAGTGAACAGGCATGCAGAAACACCAACATGTGATTTGTTAATAGCTGGAAGCACAGCATCTTCTCCTGTTATGTTGCATTAGTTTTACAAGTAATGCAGACATTTTCTCTGCAGTAGTTGCCTTTCAGTGGACAAATGTCCCTTTTTCATACAGTTAATGTAATTTTCTGGCGGTTCCTCCTGGTATAATACGAGCTTTTCAAGACACAATGAAAGCAGTGTGTGTGTTTGTATTTTCTGGCGCTGCTTTGATGAGTTGGTGCACAGTGCTAACTTGGGAATTCGCAGACGTTTACAGATACTTTTGGTGGCCTGTGAAGATTTGACTTTAAGACGAATACACTAATATGTAAACCAATATATTTTTGGCACATCTGTGAAACAAATTTCAGCTGGAAACTTTATTCTCAGAGCACGTAGATGTTTGAATCTGATGATCTACACGGAGTGCTAAAGAGGAGGGGCCAGTGTCTGAATTCCCCACCATTCCACTCTCTCGGGGATCCTAGCTAACGCAATAATAGCATCCTGACGCCCCAGTGAGCTGTATCCACACTTGTCAATGGTTGTGTATCCAGTGAACATTAATACAGAGTTGTTATATTAAATGTCTCAGGCTTGAGTGTGCTGACGGGCAGTGCTCTGTCTGGAAGCAGTAGCACTCTAGCATTGCTCTGAAGCTGCACTCTTCCCCCAATCTGTGTCCTGTGCAAAGCTCCCTGCTAATTAAAAAGAATGAGGTGGTCTGTTTTGGGTTTGAGAGCGTTAAGGAAGCTTGATGTTTGCTATTATGTTGCTAATTGTTCCTACAATTATGCTTGGCCTCCTTTTTTGCCTAGTCCAGCCTGTCACAGCCTCTTGGGGAAAGAGCTCGTCACAGTTACAGTCTGTTAAGGGCAGTAACTGAAACCTGTCAGTCACCCTGGGACATTATAACCATCCTCTTCTGTGTTTAGCTTTGTCATAGCTGTTGTGGAAGCAAGATTCAGTCATGGACTCTCATGATTTCTTCGTGTCTGTCAGTCGTTGCATATGCTCGCTGGATCTCAGGCATGGTTTTGTCAAATCAGAGTGAACAGAGATGTGATCAAAAGAGAGGCATCGCAGCAAAGAAGGTCATAGAAATATAACTTCCAAGGAGGGCAAGGTTGCTTTACGTGCAGTTTTTCATGTTCTCCTGAATTTAAAGTTAATGTAGATCATGCCTTAAAACTTAAATAAGAACCCAGAGGGGCTGGGGGTGGCTGCAACGTTGCAAGGCCTGTAGCAGAATTGTCATCAGATATTGATGTCATCTGAGTTTGAGTTGAGCTGTTTCCTTACTTTGAAATTATTACAATTGCAGCTCACAATTCAAACTTTACTTCATGGGGAGGATCTATTGAAATAATGTCCAGCGGCATCATGGGCAATGTAGGATACAGCATTGGTGCTTTTTTGTTTCATACATAGTAATAACTCATGCTAGAGTCATAACAACTTGGAACGTAATATTTAAAAGCTCTTGTGCACCCCAACTTGTGATTATTTATTTCTCAATTTATATAAATGACCACCCAATTCAGTCTCCACCCCCAGACGTTGGTGTAATAAGCCAAGGCTGCGCAGTCAGAGAAGAGAATGGAAACTAATAACAAAAATAAGAAATCCAGGACATCCACCTATGCCTGGAGCAGTAAAGGAAATGGAAGTGCATACCACTTTCTCAAGAAGCAGATGCTCTGATGTTGTTACTGTGGTGCAACAAAGGTGCTAGGATAAGGTATAAGCTATCTGAAACATGTAATGAAATGTTAATGTCCTTTTTTATGTTGATGGTCTGAAGCATTATTTGAGACAAGCTGTCATGTTCACAGTTGTGAGTGGTGAGAAACTTGTTGTGAGTGCGGCTTCAGTTTTTCTTTGGTTTTAAAAATGTTCCCGTTGGGACACCCAGTCGCTGGTCTACCCCCTTAGGTGCCACGAGCTACAAATCGTGTAATTAATGTCAGAGAGAGTTTTTTTTAAAGCCTACATCAGTCCCACTATCGTTAAACTAAAAGCCTTTTAACCAGCTGGATTTCAGCTCCAGTGCCGAGCACGCTCAGCCCCCGGGCTGTCATCTCCTTTGACAGTGAGCAGATGGGAGTCTCTGTCCGTCCTCCAGAGAATCATGGTTGTTTTTGCACTTCTTTCTCAGGTCTTACAGAACGTTGGAGTTGTTTAAAAAGGAACGTGTCATTGTAAACCTGCACAGTTACAAACAAACAAACAAACAAACAAACCAAAACATACTTGAGGCCCTTTTTGATGTCTCAACAGAAAGTCAACTGTGCTGTCTCAGCGGTTTTGTGTGTGGGCATGGCAGCAGAAGGAATCTCTCCCTGAGGGGTAAACTGTAGCCCTGCTTTCTCCTGAAATGGAGCAATCAGTTCTTAATTCAGAGCTGATTGTGCTCCTTCATTAAAATGCTTCTCTACAGACAGTGTTCAACGTTTTGTTGCACACAGTTTATCTGATTGGAGTAGGAAGCCCTTAGCTGACAACGATTCAGCGTCAGTGAACACAAATTGACAGGATTGGTAGCATGTTGTGGAGTAGTTGGACTGATGGTACTGAGAGTCGGTACCAGTGAAACACTTCCTCTTTGCGCCCCCCTGTGTGCACCATAAAATCCATTAAGCTCAAAAGTAACTTTCCTTTCCCACCAGCTTGTTAGTTTTTACTGTCAGCTGGATGTTTGCGTCTAAATGTACTCAGCGGACCGTCAATTAAGTCAGCGTAGTTTGCAGTTTGCCTCAATAGTGTGTTGTTAATATGCAGAAGAGGCAGCTTCTAATCCGTTTTCACCTAATAGTTTCTTGACAAGTGGCTCTCGCTCAGTGGCTGCTTATTTTTAAATGATGTATACAACAGGACATCTTTGAGTTCATCTCTATCAAGGCAACCTAAAGTCTTCACAACGTCTGTTAATCAAACGGCTGCTCAGATATTGTTACTGTCTTAACATCATCTTCCAAACGCGGCTCTTTCACTCGGGCTGTTTCGTTTCTGGCGATTGAGATCGGTAAGCAGTGGCCTACTTTTAGTTGGACTGCAGCGGTAGCAGAACGCAGTCTGGCAACAGGCAGCAAAGAGAAGCCTCATTTTTAAAAAGATTTGGCATCTATTTAATGGAATTTGCAACTCGTACATTTCTTCCAGTCTGGAGATAACAGAAATCTGATATGAAGGTAAAATAAATATAAATCAGTGAAACACATGAGGAGTGTAAGGGCTGTGATCGTGACTGCATTTAGAACGGGTTGAAGGAATGTGTCCTGGAACACAAGTTTTTTTTTAAAACTGATGCGACACATCAGTTTTTCCACTCAGGCAAGAGTCAGTTGGAAGATATATATAAGTTCCAGATGTTGCTTTCACTTCAAGAAGTCAGTGATCAGTAGATACTATAGGTGTTAGATGATTTCCTCATACTTTCACTGGTTCTTACTGCTTGTTATTCTCAATCAACGCAGTCTGTGTCAGATTTCAGTAGCATGGATGATCAGTTCTCCAAGTTAAAGAGAAAAAAATAACTTTCAGGGTGACAGAAAGTCAAACAAGTAGTTAGTGTGAAGGGTTGGAAGGTATAATGATCAAAAAGAGGCAACTTAAAAAACAAAACAATAATAAGTAAAGAACGTCTTGACTGAAGTGGTTGATACAAGCTGAGAGCAGACCGCTGACGTCTGTGAGGGCAGACACACAAAAGATTAGACATGGTTTCATTCTCTGTGATGACTCAGGCTTAACTCTGAAGCTTTCCAGTGTGGTGGAGGTACACAGAAGGGCAGCTGATAATGCTTTAAGAGTTTTAAAGTGATCCGTGGCTAGACGATATAATGTGAAAATGAAAAACGTTCCCAGTAAGGAAATCACAGCATTACCCATCGTCTTTTTTAGGGTCGACACAGACCCAGTTTTAGGTTTTAAATGCATAAGAGTGCCTCTTAAATGTTATATTAAATAAAAAGCTCTGGCAGATATTATGACCTTTGTGTCGTTGGGGTTGGTTCCGACCCCGTTATAATAGAAGACAATTAGGGCTAAAACTGAAATCATAAACACACTCTGAGCTCACTAACACTGTTAGAGAGAAGTTAGGGGCTTCTCTCCTTCCCTGAACAAACGGCGCCCTTTATCCCTACTGCTTCCCTGGAAAAGTCCAGACGGACAGTTACAGGGCTCCGCGTTCTTCAGGTTGTTTTTACAGACACCATCGCTGTTGTTTCAATATTGTTCACAACAAAACGTTTGAAAAAATAATTTTTTTTGCCCTTTTCTTAGAGTAAATATGTATAAGTCTAAACAGACCCATAACACCACGGATGTTACTATAGTTAATATTTACATAAAAAATAAATAAAACAAATATATTTTAGAGATGTTTTCTAATACTCCTCAGTAATAGTAAGATATTATAACAACCTTTTTTAAAACATTGAAAATGAGAGGGTAAACTGTAACAAAAGCCCCGGGGGCCATAAGAAAAATAAAAAAAACATACTTTTTATGGTTAAGGTAGCTTAACGAGGTAACCAGTAGGTGACAATCAAACTGGATGATGAACCCTGTTTTAAGGGTTTTTTGTTTTTTTTTGGTGACCCATTAACATAAGAGATGGTAGCAGAAAGCTAACATAAGAGGAAGGTGAAGTTTATTGAATACCCACTCTGCTCTTTGAATGACTGACACAGTGCACCAGTATACCATTATGCTTCTGTGAGCGGTGAATGGAAACATGCTGGAGTTTTTGTGCATTTTGTTTTTTCCATGTTGTTGTGAACTAAATGCACATTTAAAGGACATTTGAAGCTTTCATGAAGCAAGTCTACACAACTGTGTCAAGTAAAGTGACCAGAGAGTGTAAAACGACTCATCCTAGCAGTCAAGAATTCTGTCCTCCCAAACAGGCAGCTTATCTTATTCACTGGATAGCGTTTCCACGTCTCTTCAAAGTAGCGAAAACAAATGGTGTGTAATTTAAGGAGCTTATGGATTTTCTCAGACTATCTGATTGATATGGGGGGGTGTATCTTCTCTTGAATAGATGCTCATGGATGTGAGGGACTCCTTTGTAATTGCCAGGAAGGCGGTATTTTAGAATGAAGACGTTGCTTAAGGAAATTACAGATGCATAAAAGAGGAGTTTCCGTTACAATGAAGCTGAAATTCACAATGGGACAACCTGAAGCGATCTTGGGGGTTTAGTTGTAGTGCATGGATGCATCTTGTGGGAAATCTGAGCCTTCACGTATTGCTGTGTGAGGGATCTAAAATGTGTCCTTCCTTTCCTCCCTCCCTGATTCCTCAGTGTCTAAAAAGCACGGGAAGCTGATCACCTTCTTGCGCTCCTTCATGAAGTCCAGGCCCACCAAGCAGAAGCTGAAGCAGAGAGGCATCCTCCGGGAGAGGGTGTTTGGCTGTGACCTGGGAGAACACCTCCTCAACTCGGGACATGATGGTGAGTGACAGAGCATTACAAAACTGCAGCGTTTGAAACCGTTAATGATATCAGTAGTCAATCGCATAATTGTGGCTAAAAAAAAAGCTTTTTTGCTCTTCAAATATTGGAATTTTAATGGAAATTACAGTCCAAATGTCTGTGCACAGAGTGGTTACATGTTGAGCGGTTATGTAGCTTACTCTGACAGCCTACGTAAAACCTTTCATTTTCTAGATTAGGATACTGCACTGGTAAGCATTCTTGTCATCTATCTTACTTTTCCAGTTTGCTTGGAGAGTTTAGAGGCTGGGTCGCCTTAGCTGTCGTTGTTGAAGTTGGTCCAGAGCCCTTTTTTTTGCCCGTTGGCCGACACTCTGTCCTGCTGGAGACACTCTGTCCCGCTGTAGCCATGGTAGCCACGCTGTAGCCTTGGCTTTTAGGAGTGGATGCTGTGACATCCACGTGAATGCCAGGTCCCGAGGTTTCCCGGAAGAACACTGCAGCATAACCAGATTATTATTCACTTCACCTGTTATCTTACAGTTGTTTGAATGGCGTCCGCCTCATACGGCATGCAAATATGAGCTTGTAGCTCATCTGGTTGCACTGAAGATGTTTGCTGTATTGAAAGTCCATCTGCAGCCTGGTATCTGGCTATAATGGTCATAATGGTGGCCTGATTACACCCTAACATCAGCTCTGACCGGCTTAATAATACTGCTCTGTTGTTGAGCACTGATCAGTAACTTAATTTTAGTTCAGCTTAAAAGCCCATTTGTTCAGGTTAATGGATGACATTGCATGTGTGGACGTGCAGGATTCTCATTTGGCCAGCACATTTGTTTACAGCGATCACAGTTCAAACCATGTAATAGTATAGTCGCCTATCAGTGGGTGCTCTGTCACACATTTGTGGGTGAAGGAGCTGGACTGACCTCTGGAAATCCTGCCCTACCTTGTAAGGGGAGACGTGAGGTCTCAGTCACATGGTGCTCGGTCAGACAGTTAAGGTGTTTACTTGTGAGGAAGACCCCAGAACAACTGCTTCTGCAGAACGGACACCTTAAAGAACAGCCTGGATAAATTTTGATTCTGCAACTGTTTAGTTTTGATGAAGTCATTTTGTTTCTGAGTCCAAAGAAAAAATATTACGAAGGTTCCAAAATAAAACTGTAATTTTTGGAAAAGCTGTATTAAAAATTCCTTGCTACTGTTAACAGCACTTGGGAAATACTTAAAACAATTAAAAAAAATAACATTTTCATAGGGGGGCTAATAATTTTGTCGTCATCTGTAAAAGGCACATGAATTCTACTTATCTTGCCTTGGAAGTGCCTTAAACCTGCGTTCTTTCTGTCATCATGTTGTGACTCCTCCGATTCTAAAATACAGTATGATTGTACAGACGTCTGTAGGAAACAGCGCTTGCTCCCAGCACAACATAAAGATTCATTGTAGCCCTTCTTGTAATTTGTATGCCATCTTTCAAAACCCAGCTCATGTGATACATCCGTGAGTAAGGGATAAAGGGTTTTCACTTCTGGTTGAACACAGGCCAGGTTAACAGTTTAAAGTGCTTTTAAAAGATGAGGAAACAGTCTAGTGATTTCCACATTTAAACACATGCTGTGCATCTTTGTGGAAAGAGATACTTGTAACAAGTTCTTCCCACTCGGTCCTCTCCTGTGCGGTAGAATATCCGCTTGTTTGTTCACATTGAATGAATGGCCTTATTTTCTCTCTGGCTACATGTGGAATTTGAACAGCTGCTTCAGCAAGTGTCCCACTCTGTCAATCTAAAATGATGTGTGAGCTGTGGGGAGGCCTCCTCGTACATATACACACTGTCCTTATCTTCCATAGACACGCTCACATAGACGAATAACATGTCTGTATTATGCATAGCTCCTGAAGGAGAATGAGGAGACACTAAGCTTTTTCGTGATTTTAGCGGTCTACCACACAATCACTGGCTCGGTGATTGGTTGCCTCACACGCTGACAGTTTCCTTACAGACTGCCTGCATCAAAACAGAAAATGTTTTAAGGCAACCTAACAGTACCAGGTCAAGAAATGCATGATTCAGTATGCGTATGTGTCCACTCTAGCTCCGAGAGTGTTTTTCCATCAGAAAACACAAAAAAGTTGGTCCACCCTCAGTATCCTGGCATCTTCTTCTGTCCTGCTGCTCAGCAAAGATTGAAAATGATGAATTGCCGTTGTTTTTGTTTGACAGTGCCCCAGGTCCTCAAGAGCTGCACGGAATTCATTGAGAAGCACGGCGTGGTGGACGGCATTTACCGCCTGTCTGGAATTGCTTCAAATATCCAGAAATTGCGGTAAGGAGGCACAAACTGACCGACATCCAATGCTTGGGACTCAACACTCAAAGTACTTTATACAACATGTCTCTCTCACCCATTCACACACACGTTGATGCTTTCTAATGATCACACTTTGATGAATGCATCAGGAGCAGCTCAGGGTTCAGCATCTTGCATGCAGATTGGAACAACCGGGGATCGAACCACCAACGTTCAGATTAGTAGATGACCTGCTCTGCCAATCCTGAGCCCATGTGACACTCTGACATTGTGTAATATTATATGGAGAAAAGATTGATGCATTGCTGGGAAAAGATCTTTGCAAACACTACTGGAAAGTAGAACCGTTTCATGGCCTGTCTCAGCACTCACATGTTAGTTTGTTGACTGCAGTTTGTTGCTTTGTCCTTTTCTCTCCCATCAGGCATGAGTTTGACTCTGAGCAGATCCCTGACTTGACCAAAGATGTTTACATCCAGGACATCCACTGTGTTGGCTCGCTCTGTAAACTCTACTTCAGAGAGCTGCCTAATCCACTGCTCACCTACCAGCTCTACGAGAAGTTCTCTGTAAGTAAAACACTAATGTGGGCTACAGGGCTGCTAACTGTTGCAGATTGGCCGTGACTGACTGCTGACTTTTCAAATTTGATCTCGATAGAAAAGAAATAAAACAGGTTTATCTTATAGGAATTCTTGAAATTCCTCCTCCAGTCATGGGCCATAGACACCCCTAAAATAATAGCACCGCATTCGACACACCCTGTCATTAAAAATGCAGCAAACCACTGTGTGTGACTTGGAATAAAAACTTTCTCCAAGCACACCAGAGGCATCCCTCAGGATGAAGTAAATACTTACTGGTTGCTATGGCAGCTAGACTGAGGAGGGGGGCTTCGCGGTTACAGACCGATGTTCTGTCTGTGCCCTATATATCAGCATGAACTTGGGATATCAATGGATTAAGCTTAATGTGGACATAGCGCCAAATCCCATTACTGTCAGTCTCTCCCTGTCTCCTAATCTCTTGTTTTGCTTTCACTCGAAGGAGGCTGTATCAGCAGCGACAGACGAAGAACGACTCATCAAAATCCATGACGTCATCCAGCAGCTTCCGCCACCGCATTACAGGTTAGTGTAGAGGCACATTGCCCCCCATTGGCAGGCTAAGGAGCTGCAGGGTTACAGACTGGCTGTGCATTCAGTTGTCTGTCTGATGGTGTTAGAATCAGAGCTTTCTGTAATGCTGTTGCACTGAGTGGAATCTTTGTCTGTGTTAGGATTAATTGAATTTCCCAGACTGTGTGAAATTTGCAACTGGCATTCCAATAGGGATTAAAGCAAAACGCTGATGCTCTGAAGACAGTTTTATCATGTCCGTTAACGTGCACATCACTGATGGAGCAAGTTGAATCTGAATATGTGATTCTTAGGACCTTGGAGTTCCTCATGAGGCACCTTTCCCGCCTGGCAGCATTTAGCTACATAACCAACATGCACAGTAAGAACCTTGCCATCGTGTGGGCGCCCAACCTGCTGAGGTGAGAGCTCATCCTGCTTTCTTTCATTGTGTTGAATGAATTGTAACTCTTCATCTGTACATTTGCTCAACTGGCTGGAGACTTCAAGATGCCTCTAATGAGCTTTTTAATTTCAAGTATAAGAAATAAAAGTTGCTGTTCTTTTTGGTGCCACACACTCTGGGTTCTTAGACTGGCCTGATTTCTAATGTTTGCCACACAAAGTACACTCTGTCTGTTTTTTATAATGAGTCATTCTGCCTGAACTGAAGGGTTTAAGCAGCCATCACATGTTGGAAATTCATCTCAGAATGGTTTTACTCAAATTCCAATTTTCTTTAACTGAGTTAAAGAAAATTTCACTTCTGTTTTCGCGTTTTCTCTTGTTGTCTCAGGTCAAAACAGATTGAATCCGCCTGCTTCAGCGGCACAGCAGCCTTCATGGAAGTTCGAATCCAGTCTGTAGTGGTGGAGTTCATTTTGAACCATGTTGATGTGCTTTTCAGCACTAAACTCAGCTCACTAATAAGAGAGGGAGCAGGTATAGACATCCCGCCAGCGTGCACACATTAAGCATACATTTGTAATCTGTCCTTTCAAACTGGTGTGTTTCCCTCACAAATGAAAATAGCAAAAGTTATTCCAATCCATAAAAACGGAGAGAGATGTCAGTTTACCAATTATAGGCCAATATCACTACTCCCACAGTTCTCAAAAATTTTAGAAAAGTTATTTGTTAATAGACTTGATAAATATATTGAGAAGCATAATCTCCTAAGTGATAACCAATATGGCTTTAGAGTGAAAAGGTCCACTTCAATGGCAGTGATGGAACTTGTTGAAGGGATATCTAATGCTATAGATAATAAGGAATATACTGTTGGTGTTTTTATAGACTTAAAAAAGGCGTTTGATACAATTGATCATTCTATATTAATGAATAAACTAGAGAGATATGGCATAAGAGGGATAGCATACAAGTGGATGAAAAGTTACCTGGATGAAAGATATCAATATGTCGAATTCAATAATGTAAAATCTAAGCAGTTGAAGGTAACTTGTGGTGTTCCTCAGGGCTCTGTGCTGGGCCCTAAATTATTTATATTATATATAAATGATATATGTAGTGTTTCCAAACTGTTAAAATGTGTATTGTTTGCTGATGATACCACTCTGTATTGCTCAGGTAAAAACTTAGAACAGCTTCTGACTACAGCGGAAAAGGAGTTAAATATATTAAAAAACTGGTTTGATGTAAATAAGTTATCATTAAATATAAAGAAAACAAAATTGATTATTTTTGGCACTAGACCAATGAAAAATGTATCTAAAATAAGGGTTAATGGAATTGAAATTGAAAGAGTGTACGAAAATAAATTTCTTGGAGTGATAATTGATGATAAGCTGAGTTGGAAGTCTCATATAAACCACGTGAAAACAAAAATGTCAAAAACCATTGCTATTCTCTATAAAACAAAGCATGTCCTGAACAAAAAAACATTATACACACTTTATTGTACTCTGTTGCTTCCATATATGACTTACTGTCTGGAGATATGGGGTAATGCATATAAAACGAACACTCTTCCTATTTTCAAGTTACAAAAAAGAGCTATAAGAATTATAAACCAATCAAACTATATAGAACCAACTAACATTTTGTTTATTAATCTGAATACCCTGAAATTTTATGATTTAGTTGAATATAAAATGGCACAGATAATGTATAAAGCACAAAATAACTTGCTTTGCCCCAGTACTCAGAAGCTGTTCAAAGTCAGAGAGAGTCAATATGACTTAAGGGGAACAGATTTCTTTAAAAAAAACAAGATAAGGACAAATATAAAGCAGAGATGTGTTTCTGTTAGAGGAGTTAACCTGTGGAATAGTTATGACAGTGATTTAAAAAGGTGTAGTTCATTTTCCTTGTTTAAAAATATGTTTAAAAATAGAGTATTAGAAAAATATATAAATCAAGAATGAAAAGAGCAAAAAGGAGAAAGAAGAAAAAAAAAAAAAAAACAACCTCTTGATTCTTTTGCTTTGATGTAGTTACTTATCTAAGGTGGAAAGTTTTTTTTTTTCTTTGTTTTTTTTTTTGTTTGTTTGTTTGTTTGTTTGGTTTTTGCTTTGTTTTATTATTTTCTTCAAGCCCTGTGTACAGGAGCTGCATACAAAAAGATATTTTGTGAAAAGGGTTGGCGTAATAAGCAAATGCTTCAGCCAATACCTTTTGATTAGCCTTGTCTCATGCTTTCTTTCTTTATGGTAGATTTTTGTTCTGTTTTCACTGTTTGTTTGTTTGTTTTTTCACTGTTTTCACTGAGATTTGAATTTGAATGCTAATCAATAAAATCAAATCAAATCAAATCAAATCAAGCTAAATTCAAATAGTTTGCCACTGATCGTTTTTCTGCTACATTGTCAGGTCACAACTCTTTGTCACGGCCAAAGTCCCTGCTGGTTTCATCACCCTCAACAAAGCTTCTAAGTCTAGAGGAGGCCCAGGCCAGGACCCAGGCTCAGATCAACTCTCCAGTCACTGAAGACAGCAAGTACATTGAAGTGGGTGAAGGTCCAGCTGCTCTGCAGGGCAAGTTCCACACCGTCATTGAGTTTCCCACAGAGAGGTCAGCTGTTTTCCTGTTTTATTAATGTCTATTATAATGGAAAAACCTTGCATGGTGCTCCTTCTGCTGGTGTTTTGGTGAGACTGCAAGACTTTCTTGTCCATCATCGTTTTCTATTATAGGAAGAGACCGCCTAACAAGTCGAAGAAGTCTCCTGTAGGTAGTTGGCGTTCTTTCTTTAACCTGGGCAAGTCTTCCTCTATGTCCAAGCGGAAGTTGCACCGCAATCCCAGTGAGCCTAATGAGCTGAAGGCTATGGCTCTCGCTGGTGAGTGCTCACGCCGCATCTGCAGTAAAAACTGTCTGGAGCTAATCAGCGTTGTGCAGCAACAAGAGCTTAACAAAATACACCAAAGTGACAGCAGTGAATGTTGATGGTTGTGTTTCAGGAGGAAGAGGAGACACTGCAACATTAAGGTCAGCCAAAAGTGAAGAGTCACTGAGTTCCCTGCATAATGTTGAAGGTAATTATTTATGACCTCCACTTCACTTAAACTTGGAATAGAAAGCTTAATCGGTCGTTATCTTTATCGTTTGTGTTCTGTTCTTCCGCCAGGCGAGTCCAAGGTGTACCGTCCTCGGCGACCGCGCTCCAGCAGCGATGCTCTGTCAGCCTCTTTTAACGGCGAGCTGCTGGACAGCCGGCAGCACTGCAACTCGTATGATAACCTGGATGGCACAGAAGACAGCGACGGAGACGACGGACCCATCTGTGTGCCTGCTCTTATCTCGCCTCCACGCTCAGCAGGTGAAGACGTGGACCTCAGCCCTCCAGACATCGGGATGGCCTCCCTGGACTTCGACCCCATGTCATTCCAGTGCAGTCTCCCTGACACCTCCTATGCCTTCCCCCTGGATGATTCACCGGTCAGGGCTGAGGGCTCCACTTTAAAGAGGAACCGGGGCAACATCTGTGGCAAGACCAATGGCTCTGATCTCATCTCTGCCTCCTTCATCAGCAGCTTGACTTCCCCGCTATCCACCGATACCAGCGTGAATACAGGGGAAAAGGCAGAGAACAAGAAGCTGACTGCGTCTTACTCGTACACTGATAAACCCACACAGGCCGTGTCACCTATTAAATGTGGAAAGGCCGCCAGTTTGACACCTTTTGTCACTTCAGACACTTTGTCCGCAGAAACACGTGGGAAGATTACAGCTGGACAGGCTGTCTTTCCACAGTCTTTATCTTCTCCTTCGATATGCAAGGACTCTCCTACATTGATGGGCAGTGTATTGCTGAAAGTAGCTGAGCCATCGCTAAGTGAAGTTTTTCAAATGGAGCTGAATTCTAAACTGGCAGCCTTTGACAGTGTGGACAGCCGAGAGGTAAAGGGAGAGGACGGCGTGCAGCAGGGACCAGCTGCTAATAGCCAAGAGCACCAAGGTAGGGCAGCGAATGAGATACATACTTTCGACCTGTTCTTTAGATGAAAATAAAAGTAAAGTGTTTGTGTGTATTTTTTGCCAGGTTTAGCTTTGCAAGGATTTCATCTTAAACCTTTTTCTTCCGATGTCTGAGCACCTTACTTACTCCCCGCCTTTTCCCCACTCTTAAAGCACCTTAAAACCTTCCCGCCTGTTCCACAATCACCTAGAGCTCTTGCTTATTCATGCTTCAACTATAGTTCCCTTGTGTTTTTTGTGTTCCCACTAGGAGTCACAACTCTGGACTCTTCAAAGGACCCAACCCCTTGTTCCCTCAACTCTACAGCACCCTCTTCTGTCCCTCCTCCTCCACCTCCTAAAAATGCTGCCCGCATGTTGGCCCTGGCCCTGGCTGAGTCTGCTCAGCAGGTGTCCACTCAGTCTCAACTGCGGTCTTCTGAGCCCTCAACACCGCTGTCCCCTCTGCAGCCGCATGAGGCCTCCAGCTTCCAGGACTCGCCACATCCTTTTGTCCTACAATTCCAGACTGCCTCAGAAGACGGAGCTGGACGAGGAAGTACTCCCCCACCAAACAGTGCTGCTACAAGTGTGATCACAGTTTCATCTCATCCCTCCACTTCCAGTCCTTCAAACAAACACCAGCCACCAGAGTTAACCAGCATGATCACTAAGCCATCAGACAGTGCCAAGTCCTCTATAACTGCATCGCAGCCAGACGTGGACCCCCCACCAGACACTCCACTTTACAATTGTGCCCCACTCTCCAGATCACCCAGCCGGAGTTCTCCAACCAGGAAAAGTCCAGAAAGACAGCAGCCTGTGACAGGACCAGTCCCACTTCATAGTAGCTCATCCAATTCCACTGCAGCCACAACCCCCAGTGGCAACAACAAGGAGAGTGGAAACTTACAGCAGCATGGTCCTGAGGTAAGGATATCATGTTGGCTGGTCCCAAGAGGTCCTAGCAGTGAATCTCAAAACTCACTGTTTTGGGATTGAGTATGTTCTCAGCACCACCTCCTATTTTTGACAGAAGTTATCCTCGGTGTAGGCTGCAAGTCTCTACCTGTATGTATGTATATAGGTATTTTTTAAATAATTGACTGTATACCACTACTACTCTGCATTCAAATACTCTGATACTTTAGATACTTACAGTTCATATTGGAAAAGTCTTGTGTTACTATAAAAAAAAATGCACAACTCTTATTTTTCTTTTCTTTCTTTGTTTTTTTCCCTAAACCTGATATAAATAATGACTTATCCTGTGTTGGCCTCTTTTTCTCAGGTCAAACCAGAGGAGAAGGCACCACCCCCAGTTCTTCCAAAACCACCAGAACAGCCAGCTCAGAAGCTGAAAAGATCAGTCCCACCACCCCAAACCCAAACTCAGCAGCAGAGCCAAGCCCAAATACAACCTCCAGCTCAGACACAGCCTCACACACATTCCCAGACATTAGTCCAACCCCAGCCTCATCTCTCAAAGGCTAGCGCAAGAGTCGCACCCACCTCTGCTGAGCCTGTGGAGAAACCTTGGGAGGCCATAAAGCCAGTGCAGCCCTGTGCAGAGTCTGGAAAATATCACGACTCCTATGGACCCACTCCTCCTGCCCCTCCTGTTCGCACTATAGAGAGCAAACTGGCCACAGCAGCACTCAGCCACAGTGAAACCTCCTACCATATCCTGGGTGAAGGTCCTCCGTCTGGCCATATGGAGGATGCTCTCCCTCACCATCCTCTTTCTCCTCGTAAATCTTCCACGCACCAGCCAGCCTACCTGTACCACGCTAAAGGAGAACCCGTCCTAATTGATCCTCCAGGAGCTGCATACTACCACCAGAGGTCTGTAACTCTGGGCCCGCAGTCTATACCACACCACTACCAACCAGACAGTGTCCCTCCACACACCTATGTGTCAAAGTCTGAGCCTCAGATACCCTACAGTGCCCGAATAGATAACAGATACAGCACTTTAGGCCCCAGGTCCTACCATCACTCCATCAAGTCCAGAGGAAACCCCAGGAGTGTTTACCTAGCCCCAGGGCCTGGGCACCAGGGCTACAGTCATGACAGAACCCATGGCTATCCCACCATCCGCAGAGTGCACTCGCTCCATGTTCCTTCCAGCATTCGCTCAGTGCCCATCCAGAGGACTGAAGTTCCTCCAGATGACGACATGTTCTTCTACCACCGACCGGTGTACCAGTGCAAAGCCTACCAGCAGCCCCCGCAGCAGTCCTCGCAGGCAGACTACCATGTTACCCAGCTGCAGCCTTACTTTGAGAACGGACGAGTCCAGTACCGCTACAGTCCATATTCTGGTTCAGGCCCATTGGAGGCGCCTTTCTATGACATCGACCCATACGGCACTATCAGAGTCAGGCACCTTCACTCCTACAGCGGCCGAGATGCAGGAACACTTCCTGGGCGTCCTGGTGGGAAGGCGACTGGGTATCACTACCTCACTCGCCACATTCTTCCTCCTGGGAAGGAGCACAGTTTTGTGAGCAGGGACATGCCCCCCGGGCATGGGAGCAAAGAAGTTGCTGCTTACTTATCCTGGGACCCAGAGGAGTCCGAAAGGTTGCGTATGCATTCTATCCGCAGGGAGAGCAGGGCCAGGCTTAAGGTTAAAGGCCCCGTCCTCTCTCAATATGACAACGTGGGCTTGTTCACACCAGCAGATATATCAGGCTATGAAACCCTGCACCTGCGCAGTAAATCTGACCCAGGCAAAGCTGTGCTGATACCGTCTGAGAGCAAAGACGGCCGCTACCTGCCCAGACAAATGGTGTCGGACCCTGAAGCCCTCATGTACATGGAGACTGACAAGCATGTCCAGGGCAGCGGAGTGGGTGACAAGCCTGATGCACTTTCCAAGCAAAGCAGCTCCAAGAAATGCCAGTCCTCTCACTCCCTCCCCTCTGCTCTGAGCCACAGTCTCTCTCACCAGCAGGAGAGCGGTCGGCACGAGGCCAAGTATGAGCCCGGAGACGACGGCAGCAGGTCTAAACACAAGAGGAACTTTCAGGCGCGTTACGAGTGTCCAGATTCTGACCACCACCAGAGCAAAGTGAAAACATCAAGCGGCTTTCACAGCACAGACGATCAGTCATCAGCCCCCAGGGAACAAATCGGCCGCTCCAAACCCGAGCGATCGCACAGCGTCCGAGAGCAGCACTACAGCCAGGCCAAAGCAGACCTAGACAGAGACTACTCGTGTCAGAAACACAGCACGAAAGCAGTGCAGTCCCACTATGACAACTTGGACGATTACCACCCAGTACCTCAGCCTCATGCCCCTGTTCAAAAACATGGAGCGTCCAGCTCCTACCCAGCCCCAGGATTTCCAGTGAGCCACAACAACAGAGCTTACTCCACAGCTCTAGGTCAGGGGGCCTTTATCCAGACTAGCCTGGCCATGCAGAGGCCCGAGACAGAGATTCATACAGAGTGAAGCATTTAGGGGGAGGTGTAAAATAATCTGAAGCTGTGTAGAAGAAAGACTCTGAGCTATGGTTGAGCAGCCTCTGCAGGACAGTGGACTGATGTATCACCAATATTTTTGCTTCTCTGTATTTTTAAAGAATTGTAAAGAATATTGTAAGACTTTTTACAGAAAGTCCTGAATGTATACCTGAAATTATTGTCCATGAGGTCTTGTTGTTGTGATTGATTGAGACAGTAGCCGGTCATAAATGTATAATGATATGAAAGACGTGAGGTACTTTTACTAGGAACCACAAAAATGTAAATTATATATACTATATATACAAATAGAAACACCCATAAAAAGGGATTTTAGTTTGGTTTTTGTTTTTTTTTATATGGTGTGTCGCTGGGTATGAGCATCAACTGGGACTAAGGTTTGCATTTTAGAAATGCATGCACTCTATCTCTTACAGAACAGTTCTGTGTACTTCTCTATCCATTGCGTTCTCTCTGGATTTCACAGCACAAGTCGTTTCAGGAGGAGGATACGTGTAGGTCGACGCAGGGCCACCTGCTAATGTGACAGAAGCAGCGTGTCCATGTTTGTTTTGAAGAATCTGAGCAGGAGGTTGGATGAGGACCTGCAGCCGGGTACTTTGAGTTAATGTAGTGCTTGTCAATGTCTTTATTTTCTCTGACTGTGCCATTTTTACGTAACTTTGTTATAAACTGATTACAATGACTTCTAATGGAATGTGTTGGTACTCCTGTTCTTCATTAGAAGAGGGACCAAATGACTCGGCACAGTTCTTGCACATATGGGATAAAGATGGGAACGTGGATGAATGCCTGTTGTAGCACCAGAACTGTAAGGGGTTATTTTTCTTGTCCCCCCCCCGAATCAGATTGATGGTACTTTCTGTGCTAACTGAATAAAGCTGGAAACAATGTCCTTCTGAACAATGTGGGGAAGAACACATTGTTGCTGCTTTGTTGGGGAAAAACTTGGATGAGCCTTAAATTTTGTTCCTGCAATCCATACATTTTATTTTTCCTGTCATAATACATAAATGCATGACGATTCTCGATATGTCAAGGTTGAAGGATTATTTTGATTTTTTGTGGGTTATTTAGTTTCGTATCACCTTGATGGTTCTTTTTTTTCTTTTCTTCTAAGGATATGTGGGACAATTTTCTTTTCGGGCTGGAAATCAGTGTATAGTACATTCATTTGGTATTATACTATAAGCCCTTTCGGGGTAAGCATAATGGATGGATTACAATATGTTTCAACTATGTCCAAATCCAGGTTGTACTCTGTAACTGTTTAACTTCTATATCGCTTGCAGGTTCTGCTCCTCTTGCCTTATGTAAAGCCTCTACCTTTTCAGATGGGGCGTTGATGTAAGGCATTATGTACTTGAATGTGAAAACACTCGTCTCAAAATAGAAGTTATCTACAGTTAGATATGAAATAAATAAAACTGTTCAGGAAGAGATAGAATCCATGGCTTTTGTGTGGATCTGAATGTTTCTCGAAAACAGAATCGCAGATATCAGAAGTGTTACGAGTGTATCTTAAATTAGTGACGTCACTAGAGTGATGACTGATGCTTTGAGCAAATAAAGAGCTTGAATATAAAGACCGACCGTCGACAGATTTAAAGTGATGAATACAGGTGGTATTTTCAAAGTCCACATGTAGTCGTGTGAGTCAGCCTTTCCCCTGTCTCTCTGAAAAAGATAAATAAAAACGTTCATGACGCACCGCATTCATAGCATCACAGCCGCATCTTCTAATGTAGTCCAAGTCTAGTGTTAAAAGAGCCTTGCTCAGGATGTTGAACACCAATTCCTGCTGACAGATCATTGCTGCAAGAAACATGACTGTTTTCTCCATGTACCCAACTATTTACTACATGATTGAAATAAGTTATTACAGTAAAAAGTAGGTGTGGCAAAACATCGCAGTTAGCTGAAATGAAAATAAACTATACTTTTGACAAAAATAAACAATATTGTGTTCCCTATAATTAAATGTAATTTAGTCTTTATTGGTTCAGCTACATTTACACACACAGCTTACCTGATGAGGCTTTGATGGACAGGTGAGTCAAATGAAACTTATCTGAACTATAATAACTTTGATGTAAATGCGCTGTGATGGACTTCTTTTCAGAGCAACACATGACTTACTGAATAGCAGAGTGTTGGTGGCTTTATGCAGCTCTGCAGTTGGAGACCCGGCTCAGTAACTTTACATGGTCTGGACTTTGTGGCTGAGTTGCTCTGGTTTCTTAAGTTTGCAAAAACACCAGTTACAACTGATGGTGGAATATATCGGAAGGAACATTTTGGAACAGTAGCATCTTATTGCAGGACCATGCTCAAATTACATTCAGTGCTTTGGAACGACCCATTTGTTCCCAAATGTTTATAAAGCCAGACTGCATGGATATGTCCTTTTGTTTTATACACACGGTGCAACGGGACTGAAAACAACTGAAGATTCACAGGCATTGACCAGTTATTTGGTCCATTTCCCCCTCCTGTGGATGAAGCACAAATCTCTGGGGTAAGCTTTTATTTAAAAAGGAAATGCTTGCTGCAGGAGAATCAAGAGAATGCAACGTAATCCCTGGTTCAGCTGTGATGATGACCAGAATGCCATATGTATTTTAAAATGACAGCTCCACAAACCCCATGGCTTTCTCAATTTGACCAACAGGGGGATCTAAAATGCATAAGAATATTAATTCCTTTCCAGAGAAACATTTATGAAAACATAAAGCATATATAATGAATCAGCTTTTTAAAAAATTAATGTAATTGTCTTACCCCAACTTTGGTATAACGTCTAATGCTTAAAAGTGACCAACATGAAGGAGAATGTGTTGAAATCATTCCACCACCACAAGAACAGAAACGCTCAGGTTTGGCAAGAGAACTGCAGAGTTTGGAGTTGTGCTTGTACTTAGTTTCCCTCCTGTTTCATATACTGATCAGAAACCTCGTGTAAAAAAGACAATTGCAGTAGGACTGATATGATGACACAGCTGTCATGTTTGTCATCTAAATTCAGTTTCTCGTTTGAGTTTATAACGGAGATCCATAATTACTAAAACAGACAAGTAATATTTTTTCATTTCGGTTAGCGCACTTACATTATATTTTTAGCATGATAAAGAGAAATGTTTTTCCTTTAATTAAAAAATACATTCAAGTCTAATCTGGACTAATTTATGTTGCGAATAACAAATATTTGGTTTGTTATAAAAAAAAAGTTCAGTGTTATCCATTTCCTTCTCCTTTCCCTACTGTTCGAAGTCCAAGTGTGCCTTATTCCCTGATATTTATCATATTCTCTCATTGGTTTTGCGTTTTACATTTGTTAACACGCGGTTTTGAGGCAAAGCGTTAAAAAAAAAGTCGAAAACGTAATTATTTTATGATTTTCTTGATCTAGTGTTTTCTACATCGTTGGAGTGTGAAGGAGAAAACTTGAGGAAATGAAGTTAGATTGTTTACAAATGTTACCATTGCATTGTGGGAGACAGATGATTGACACGGGCGCCATTTTGCTCCCGCTCGCTCTGCTTCCATTGTGTGAGAGATAGTAAATATCTGACACTGCCAGACAACCAGAACACACTTCTATCCTTGCGAAGAAAAGAGACTAAATTCACCCCCGGTAAGTAAAAAATTCCTTAATTATTTCTTAACTAAGAACAATAGTCACCATTTGGTGAAGAAAATAGAGTAGATAAACTTATTTTTTTGCTTTAATATCGTGTTTTTTCGATGGTGTTGTGAAAAGAGAAAGCAGCTTCCCCAGGCAGAGAAAAACGGCTCAGTACTTCCACTGCCGAAATATCTAGTCCACTTTCAGCGGCGATTTCTACCTCGCTTTTTCGCTTTAAAATACCTCTACTTCATCAGTCTTTGACTGTTTTTCGATACGCTTACTTGTCTACTACGATTTGTTAATGCTCTTGTGAGCACACATTTTCTGTTTTGGTGGGAAAATGTCAAAGTTTACATCCCGCTCGTTGCCTGTGTATTGGTAGGTTCGTTTCGGTCTGCGGCCATAATCTTGCGGTATGAGGCGGAGTTAACAATACTTGTCCCGCCCTAAAATACTCCTGGCTGAAACATCATTGGTTTGGGTGTACAGTGGAGCCACAGCTGATTGGTGGGATTCAGAGTGACGGCCTGTTAAAGGTTGTGATTGGCTAAATTGGGATCCCACAGTCTCTAGATTGGCTAAAGTCTTTGTGTTTGTGCAGCGGCCAAACCCGGGGGAAAAGTTTTATCAGGAGGTCCAAAATGACTTAAGAACCAAGTATTTATAACATGTTTAATTATAGATCCGTTAATAATTGATACAAAAATATTAAAAACTCAAAATGCATAATTACTTGATAACAAATAAAACGAAGTGGTAAAAGGGGGGAAGTTGTATGTTTTAATTACTTATATATATTTCAGAGCTGCTGCACTGAATATTGGAAACTTTAAATAATTTAGTTATTTATCTGAGTTCAAGGCCACTAGCTTAGCAGGATCATTTGTCCAGTGTGCAACGATTAATGTCACGATGAAGCGAATAGAAACAGATACATTGTTTGGGGGTTTTTTTGTATTCCGTCAGGTGATACTCTGTCGTAATGGCTCGTACCAAGCAGACTGCTCGTAAGTCCACTGGAGGAAAGGCTCCTCGTAAGCAGCTGGCCACCAAGGCTGCCCGCAAGAGCGCCCCTTCCACAGGTGGTGTCAAAAAGCCCCATCGTTACAGGTAACGTTCATTTTGAGTCACATTAATTGCTCCTTATCATATCAGACGTTTAATGAGCAATCTTTACCCTGCAAATTCTGCTCGGAGCCACAAAAAGTATTTTAATTAGGGAGACTCAGCCTTAACTGTCAACATTACTGACAGGTGTAAAAATAAATAAATAAATGATTGTACTGAGCTTGAGGTCATGCGTTTCAGGCCTGGTACGGTGGCTCTGAGAGAGATCCGTCGATACCAGAAGTCCACTGAGCTTCTGATCCGTAAGCTGCCCTTCCAGCGCCTGGTGAGGGAGATTGCTCAGGACTTCAAGACTGACCTACGTTTCCAGAGCGCTGCCATTGGAGCTCTGCAGGTGAAGCCACACTGCTATGTTGGATGTGGGAAGGAGGTCCATGCTGTTAAGTTTGTTTTTTTGCTAGTAGAAGCTTTGACATCACTTTCCTTATTCTTCTAAATTTGTTTGATTAGGGTTTTTTTTCCCCCAAACTGTTTTTTAGCACTTAGTACGATTAGCGGCACTAATTTTTGATTCATCAATGTGTCTCTGTAGAGAGGTTTCCAAATGTTTGGTCCATGAGTTTAACTTGTAATGTGAACTCTGAAGGGTTTTATATTATATGCAAGTCTGTCTTGTCCTTTGTTATGACTTTTAAGGGGCTGTTAGAGAATTACGTGCTTTCAGCTGTCGATATTTAAGGACTACACTTAAACCAATGCAGCAGATCAAAGTTTAGGTTCTTTTCTCTTATATTACAACATCATTAATATTTACTGCTAATGTTGTTTGTGTTTGTCCCCTGCAGGAGGCTAGTGAGGCGTACCTGGTGGGTCTGTTTGAGGACACTAACCTGTGTGCCATCCATGCCAAGCGTGTCACTATTATGCCCAAAGACATCCAGCTGGCACGCCGCATCCGTGGAGAGCGCGCTTAGATGGCCTCCCTGATGTTTCATCTGTGTCCTATTTTTCTTTACCCATCCCTGCCTTTACTCGTTCATTTTACTCCATCCACCCACCTCCACCCGTCCCTATTCCATTCTCTCCCCAGCCTACCCAGCTTCTCGGTAGACTTTAGAGTAATCTTGATTATGAAGAGATAGAAATATGTTGAAGTCTGATCAATTTGTAATTTTTTTTGTCTTCACCAAATGTTTTAGGGTACCTTCTTCGTGCATGTAAAGGGTTGGCAGATCAGATGCACATGTGCACACATAGGCAAACATGCATTCCTGGGTTTGGGAGCTACTTCAAATCTGGAAGCCCATCAGTAAGCTCACCTGGAGTTGAGCAGGTGCAGTTTTTGTGGCAAACGGAGCCAAAGCAGAGGGACAAGGCCGAGGGGTTAGTCTGCTTAAGGGGAGCCACAACTTCCACAGCAGGGTGCTATTAAAACTAGTCCCGAGGCCTCCGCCCCCTCTGAACATCCTCCTGCTCAGTGCGTCCTTCTGCACCCCGACTCTCCTGTTGCTCTGCAGCTGTAGCTTTTCAGTGCACCTCCGTCACCTGTGAAACCTGCTCGTTTGTTTGTGTGCTCCTGTGAAAACTGATCTTCCAAACCAGCTGTGCTCAAACAAAAATCTCTTGGTTTCTTAAGAATATTATTGTTGTGGATATGGTGTCTATTTTTGTTTTACACATCTAATTCATAGAGGAGCATCTCCTCCTTTACCACTTATACAGTTATCAAAATAGGAGTAAAAAGCAATTAATAGTATCAACATTATCAGTTAGGGTCTTTTTGTTTGCAGTGATTTGTTACAGAAAATCAGGAAGGGCTTCTCCATTTTCCAAGGAAACTTCAATTCTAATGGCAGCCACGAGGGGGCGGGGTCTCACTGTCTCCTCTTCTGTTCACTGTAGATTAGTCGTCACATTCAGCCTCCATCTCTCTGTCACCACAGATTAGCATTATACTTGTCACACCAGTATGAATTGACATAGTGAACCTCTGCATGTTTAGGGTCTGTGTGTCTCCTGCAGCTTCTCTACACCTGAGCATATAATCTGTCCCTTATCAAAATTTGGGATGCACAGTATAACCTCATACTTTTTTCTTTTATATTTTTCTTATTCCTTGAGATTTTCAGACGTATAAATAAGCTGATCTTTGTATTTTCCAAATTTCTCATATTATGGTGGTAATAAATAGATGTTAAAACACGTGGATGAGAGTTTGTGTGTCATGTTTGCGTTACGTATGCTGCAGTTCAATCTGAACAGAAAGCTGTGCTGTTTATCAGTGCAAAGAAGCCAAACTTCCACATGGGGGAGACCTTAAACAAATAAGGATTTAACGGCCAGCAAACTCGTCAGTAAAAGAGTCCATAAACATAAGTGACACATGTTCAAAGAAAAAGAAAAAAACGCTGCCAGAACATCGTACAGAGCCTCTAATGGGGACAGGGTTTTCACAGGCAAAATATTTAGTAACTGAATTTTGTGTAGTAAAAAATGATGTATTTACATAAAAGTATTTTCACCACTGAAATCACTCATGAGTCAAGTAAGGTGAACAAAACCTGGAGAGCTAAGTGGGAGGAAAGCACCACGTGTGGCAAATTAATACAGGTGAGAGGTGAAAGAAATGTTATTATTGGACATACAAAACTATGCAGGTCACAGTTTGGCATTTAGCATGTTAAGGTCTGAATGTGCCTGTGAACTATTTCAATGGAGTCCAGTTTTTTCCCACTGCAAGCATAGAAGGAATCTGAAGTTTACTCGATTAAAAAATGAACTCTTTAAGCTGCTTATTGTCTGCTCCTCAGTTTCAGTGGGAATGCTTGTATAGATGCGCATAAGAGATTCATGTGTCCTGTGTATAAATAAATAAATAATAGGCAAAATACAAACAAAAACTTTGAGAATTACCTCCCACTGGTGTCACCTACTTTGTTAATAATTTTAACTGTTGCATTTTGTTTGTTTGTGCTAGTTTGTTCCACAGAAACCTGCAAAGCTTCTAACGTTAGGGTGAGTCCTTTCTTTATTTCACAAAAGACAGACTTTACAATAAAACATGACAATGCTGTGCAGCTCCACATAAAGTAGGACACCTGGTCCCTCTGTTGTCAGCATGAAGCTGTAAACATTCATTCTTTGAATCTCCACTGGAGAAAATCTACATGTATACAGAGGGAATGCAATCCACGCTTCCCGACACATGTTTCTACTGTATATCCTGACCATTTACTATTTCCTTCCCACCCATATCTGGTGTATTTGGAATAAAATATTCTCATCTACTTCATATTTCATTATATTTTTATTCTACTAAGTTTCTTCTCAGAATATGATCATATAAAAAAATTACTGAACATAAAATGATTTGTTTATTATAGTAAATTAATCTATTATAGTAGAATATAGTAAATGATAGTAAATTAAACTAATCTATAGATGCAGAAAAACTAGATCCTCAGTTACTGAAAAGGTTATCTAAGAAATCTAAGGTACTGGAGAAAGAGATTTCAGTTTCATTTTACTTAATGTATTTTATGAGTATCATTATTATGCTTTAACAGAGAAAGCACATTTAAAAGCACTAAAACTGAGCAACTCTGTCGCAAACGTTGAGCAATACACTCTCTGGATCATCTCGAAACCTGGGTTTGAATTAAAAGATCCCTGGGTAAGCTAATGGCTACCTTTTCTGCAGACAGAGATAACACTTGCGTCCGTGTTGTCTATGTTTTTTGTGGCGTTCCTCAGGGCTCGGTTCGCTTTTATTTTCAGTGATATGCTGCTACTCAGCCAGTTCTTTTACCGTATGGGCGTGCTGCCCCTAGTTAAAATATTATACTCATATTTCTAGGAATACAGGACTATTGCAGTTCTTAAAGCATAGACAGACAAAATGAGAGCATTTTGCTTATTTTTTTAAGGGGGATGGACGTTAAAATAGATATTTAGCCATAACACTACAATATATTCCCCACAAATCAAAGTCCAACATTTTCTTTATTTAGTTTTAATCAGGAAACAAAAAACAGGAGTAAAAATAATAATCTATTGCTCCTAAAACAGTAACAGTTATAATATTCATCTAGCATTGCATATAGTATTTTTACAACTGCAAGCACTGCTGGAAATGTTGCCTCACACACTCAGTTAGGTATGCTTATGTCCACATCACTATCCAGCAACATTTGTCACCAACAAATGGACACAGCTGGAATGAAGACAGAAACAGCTGCTAACATTTTTCCATCCTTTTTTCCTAGAATTCTATGATTTCTTCCAAAATCATGCTCACATTCCCACTGCTACCTGTTTTTGTAATTACAGTATATGCTTTGTTCAATTGTCACCATGTAATGTATTATGATAAAGTCAGGCACAGGCTGTTTGCAGAAGTGGTTAAAGGATAGGTTAACAAATCGTTAGAAGTACCGAACAAAGTGATGGTAATTTATATGAGAATACTTTTACAGATATATGCTGATTAATGATTAATTGATTATCTGCCATTACTACCTCCTGCCATGCAGATGAAAAACAAAACACTTTCTGTGTGATAACTGAAAGTGTTTTGTAATAACTGTCTTTTTTTGTACCTGATTTTCACTTACAGCACAGAGGCATATCTGACTGGAAGAACGCTGTGTACAGTGGTTGTGTGACTGGAGGAGCTATTGGCTTTTGCGGTATGTAACTTACTTTATTAACTTACATTACAGCAAATTTATGCATTTTGTCCACGTGTTTATTTTTCTGTTTTGCAGCTGGTCTGAAGGCTGGTGTTTATTCTCTGCTGCAATTAAACATGACTTGCAGTGAAGCTCTATGGAGTGGCTCGATGGACAAAAACATAAATATTACACATGTGGCCCAGAGAAAGAAGACTCGCGTTGTGAGTTTGCTAACCCTGATGTTTCCCTGCACATCAAGGATTGCTGTTAAAGCAGAATTGAAGTGTACTGTTCAAACACAGGGATTTTAAGTGGCACCATAGTGGGTTAAAACAAACAAACAAACATAAAAAAAAGACATGTCGGTTTTTCCTGTGACTTTCATATTGTGGACAGTTAGAGCAAGGAATGCCAATTTCTCATGGTGAATCTTCAAAGACAGAGCAGAGTGGGTCTGCTTCAGTGGCGCACTGATCAGGTAATGAAAGCTGAACTTGTGTGAATTTCACTCTGGGTCTGTAAAAACTCAGATGAGCAATGTTCTGCCTGTAAAACATTGGTTTGATGTGTAAGTAACTAATCCACACCAGGATTATTTATAATAAAAGAATTTTTTTTAAAATTGTGGATTTACTACTTTTCCTTGATTATTAAAGGACTACAACACCCAAACTAGTCATTACCTTTGCTTTAATTTTTCCTTTTTTTATTATAGCGATAGTCTTCAGGAAAAGTTCTCCAGGCTTCTTGAAGGACATTCAATTCAATTCAATTCAATTTTATTTATATTGCACCAAATCACAACAACAGTCGCCTCACAGAGCTTTATATTGTACAGTAGATCGTACAATAATAGATACAGAGAAAAACCCAACAATCAACAATATGACCCCCTATGAGCAAGCACTTTGGCAACAGTGGGAAGGAAAAACTCCCTTTTAACAGGAAGAAACCTCCGGCAGAACCAGGCTCAGGGAGGGGCGGTCATCTGCTGCGACCGGTTGGGGTGAAAAGGAAGACAGGATAAAGACATGCATTCAAAGCTCTTCTTTTGGATGTTGGCTGCCTTTCCTTCCCTTCTCTGTCAAGATGATCCCACTATTCACTAATGTTGAGGTCCAGGGTTTGGGGAGGCCAATACACAACTGATAGCATTCCATAATGTGTTTTTCTATTTGAAGATGGTGGTGTTGTAAATGCTATTGTATAATTACGTTAGCACAATGGTGATAGGAAGTAGGGGTGGGTTTTAATAATCGATTCATCGATTAAAATCGATTCTGGATTGGATAACGTGACATTGATTCATTAAAATCCTGAATCGATTTTTTTATATAAATGTATTTTGCCCAAAATTCCAGAATCTCAGGTGAAACGTCACAAAATTTTGACGACCACCAAACATTTAAAACAGTAAATGAGAGCAGGTACACGGCTTCTGCACAAAGACGTAAACACAAAGCGGACCGCGGATCAGAATCAGTGAGATGTGGCCTTTCTCACCCGACCGCACGGACACGGTCGGGGCTGAAAGCTGACAGCTCGCTGATTCTGATGTTTCGGCGGGTCCACGCTTTGTGTTTACGTCTTTTTTGCACTGATTCTAAAGCTGTTAGTTTGATCTCTCTCCAAACAATATTGACCAAACCAGCAGCAGCAACCCTGTTCGAACATAAGAGTGTCCATAAGTGCACGTGGCACCAGGACGCTCTAGGCCGTAGAGTGATGTAGGACACATGTAGCTTTGGAAGATGGGTGCAACACTGACTGTCCAGCTCAGCTCAAAATTCAGTGTTTAGACATTTTCCTAGCTCTCCCATCTTCTTCTTCTTCATCCTCCTCCTCCCTTGGTCTCCTCCTCGAACCACCTGGTACTGGGTTGGGGGGCAATAGCACAGGAGCATCCTGGCCATTGTCTCCATCGTCATCTGTGTCACTATCAGGAACACTTTCAGTGTCGCTCTCAGATCCCTCATCTTCCCACCACCTGATTTCATCAATAATTGGATCTTCTTCTGCTACATTATTGTACACGGGTTGTTCTATTTCTAGAGGTGGATTTCTTTCTATGTTATCTCCTACTCCCATCTCTGCTCCATTAATGACCAAGGGTTGTTCTATTTGTTGGGGTAGATTTCTTTCAATGCCATCGCCTACTCCCATCTCTGCTCTAAAATTTTCCCAGGGTCCTGCTATTTCCTGGGGAGGATTTATTTCGATGCCTCCTACCGGAACATCAACTGCCTCCTCTTGTTGTGGCAGTTGATTATCAACTAAACCACGCAACTGATTGATTTCAATCCAGGGGAACATCCTGTCAACTGCTCTAAGATTTCCCTGTTGCAGCAGTGCCAAAAGCAGCTCATTGACTGCTAGTCCTACACCAACATGGTTTTGTTCACCATCGTCATGGTTTTGTGAGCCGTCTCCTCTATCCATTTTTTGAAAACAGTCTGCTTTAATAGACTGGAGGAAACTGGTCGGTACAGCTGTCAAACTTTAGCTGATTGGTACAGAACTTTTAAAATGTCCTTGAAAAAGAGTTTAAATCTCTTTAGGAAACTGTTTAAAAACACGAAGCAAATGTGAACTAATCGCAACTGATTGCTGTGAGGAACACTGCGAACTAACGGCTATTTAAGGACTTTCAGATCAAAGTCAAGATTTTGATTGGTTGTGCTTTGAGCTGACTTTTGTGACGTCATCGAATTTGGTTCATTGTGATGACGGTCAACGTTCTGCTGATGAAAAAATGTCGCCGGTGACTGAAACTTTTACAGGAGAAGCATTTCCCACAAAGCCTTGAATGAATTATAGTGACAGAAAGGGGCCACAAGATGACGCCATTTTTCACGTAGTAATTCGCGCCTCAGAGACGTCGTTATTTTTCAAAAAGAAAAAAGAAAAAGAAAGAAAGAAAGAGCAACAACTACTAAACAGAATTTTTACACGTTCATTGCACATTTGTAGGAATGTTTAAATATTTACTTTTTATTAATTACTTTTCATTTTATCTTTATTTTTAAAATCACTGTGCACTGGCAGACCGGGGAGGTGGTCCCCATCTTTAAGAAGGGGGACCGGAGGGTGTGTTCCAACTAAAGGGGGATCACACTCCTCAGCCTCCCTGGGAAAGTCTATGCCAGGGTGCTGGAAAGGAGAGTTCGTCCGCTAGTAGAAACCCTGAAGACCAAACCGCTGTTGACTTAGCATGATCTGTTCTCGTACCTTGTCTGTAAAGTCAGCGCATACACTGCGCACCAGTTTCGCCGTCATAAATCTCTGGAGGCGCACATCCAATTCACCAAGGACTGGGTGCAATTGTGAGTACGCCGTCATTCAAACCAAGTGAAGTCAGCTTGAGTACTACGAGTAAAATGCGTTTGATTTCCCTCCGAACATTCAGATTAGTGCAGCATAAATTCATTCATGAGGGGAAATTACAGTGAGAACCTGTGGAAGCTCTGTTAGATGGATGCCATAGTGAGTTCAGTGCACTGATGTGACATTGTCCTGAAGGATTTAGTTATTCTCTATGGTTAATGAAATTACACTAATTAATTCATATTTATTATAAATAATCCTAATTACACATCTTGCTTCCGTGTTTGTGTGCTGTGTCACTAAATACATTTTAGTGACACATTTTATTTTAGTTTTATACATTGATTAATGACCTGCAGAATCGCCTGCAGGTCCCTCTGTTGTCAGCATGAAGCTGTAAACATTCATTCTTTGAATCTCCACTGGAGAAAATCTACATGTATACAGAGGGAATGCAATCCACGCTTCCCGACACATGTTTCTACTGTATATCCTGACCATTTACTATTTCCTTCCCACCCATATCTGGTGTATTTGGAATAAAATATTCTCATCTACTTCATATTTCATTATATTTTTATTCTACTAAGTTTCTTCTCAGAATATGATAATATAAAAAAATTACTGAACATAAAATGATTTGTTTATTATAGTAAATTAATCTATTATAGTAGAATATAGTAAATGATAGTAAATTAAACTAATCTATAGATGCAGAAAAACTAGATCCTCAGTTACTGAAAAGGTTATCTAAGAAATCTAAGGTACTGGAGAAAGAGATTTCAGTTTCATTTTACTTAATGTATTTTATGAGTATCATTATTATGCTTTAACAGAGAAAGCACATTTAAAAGCACTAAAACTGAGTGTAGTGGCAATTCCTTTGCTTTTGTAAGATCAAACGTCCCACAACTTAAAGTCCACAAGCCACTGCTGCACTGAGGTAATATTTCGTACGCAGGCAAAAGAAGTCCATTGTCCAAACCTTTTAGTTGAGAGTTTTGGTTTTGGTTTATTTATCCATTTGGCAAGCAATAACAAGATCCTTCCTACTGCTTCTCCTGCTCTGGTAAAAAAAACCATAGGCCCACCCCAATGCATGCTGGTCCTATACCAGTCTCTTTAACTATAGAAAAAAAAATGGCCCTACAGCTCTTACTGACTAATTTAACAAAATAACAACAAACAAAACAAATCATTTAAAACAAAATATTAACCGACAAATAAACCCCAAAATATAAATAAACTAACAAACTTTAACTAATTTCAAAATAATAAAAAATAAAGAACAAATAGCTCCAACACTCCGGCCCCTAATTGTGCATACTATCACAATTACTTTAAAGTCCCAAAAGGAGGAGCTATTCCCTTAAACAAATCCTTAATTTTCATTGAGGATTTTCTTCACGATGAGGCTTCCAGTAGCAAAATAAGTTTTGTCACTGGCCTTTCCAAAACACTGGTCCTTGTTTGTAGTCTCACAGAACGCACCAAGCCTTTTGCATCCTGGTTTACATTTAAGACTTTCGCCATCATCCATGATCCTCTTGGAGCTGTAGCGTCTGCAATTAAAACAACATCTCCAGGTATAAGACATCTTTTAGTCCTCATCCATTTTTGTCTTTCTTGCATCAAAGGTAGGTACTCAGAAAGCCATCTCTTCCAGAACAACTCTGCCATGTACTGTACCTGTTTCCACCTTTTCCTGACATGCAAATCACTTGGATGAAACAGTCCTGGTGGAAAAACTGGTTTATTTTTCAGCAACAACAAGTGATTGGGTGTCAGTGCTTCAAGATCATTTGAGTCATCTGAAACTTTAGTAATGGGTCTGTCGTTCATTATAGCTTCAACCTCACAGAAGACTGTGTGGAGTCCTTCATCATCCAGAACTTGCTCCTTAAGAACTGAGGCTAAAATATTCTTTACTGAACGAATGAGACGCTCCCACACACCGCCTTGGTGAGAAGCTGCTGGGATGTTGAAGTTCCATTTCATGCCATCCTGAACAAAAGCCTTTTGAATTTTGGCATGGTCCAGCTCAGTCAAACTTTCTTTCAACTCTCGATTCGCCCCAACAAAATTTGTAGCATTATCAGATCTGATGGTCGAAACTGGGCCTCGTCTACAGATGAACCTCCTCACAGCATTTATACAAGAGTCTGTATCAAGTGTACATGCAATCTCCAGATGTACTGCACGACTGGTGAAACAAGTAAAAAGAACTCCATACCTTTTAAGGAGACTTCGTCCTCTTTTAACACTTATAGGTCCAAAATAGTCCACTCCAACATTTGTGAATGGAGCTGTGTCTGGCAGGACTCTCTCTTCAGGCAGATCCGCCATCTTTTGTTCAACAAACTTTCCTCTGTTGCGTCTACACGTGACACAACGAGAGATGATTTTCCTGGCAGCAGAATTTGCATTTAGTATCCAGTAATTTTGTCTTAGTTTTGACAGCATGTGTGCTCTTCCTGCATGTCCCAACCTTTGATGGATATGGCGTAAAATCAGTGTTGACACATGCATATCTTTTGTCAAAATTACAGGATGCTTTAATTCCATAGGCATGGCTGCTTTATTCAATCGGCCACCCACTCTGAGGATTCCTGCATCCAACACTGGATCAAGTTTGTAGAGACAATTTCCCTTAGAGACTCCTTTGAGGCCATTGCGGATTAAAGCCATTTCAGTCGTAAATTTCTGTTGTTGTGCATATTGAAGAATAGCTTGTTCTGCCTTTGCCAAGTCTTCTGGAGTGAAATTTCCTTTCTTCAAAGTGGTCTTAAATCTTTCCATTCTTATCTCCACTTCTTTCTGACCTTCCGGATCATTCTTATTCAAACCTGCAGCAAGCAACTCTTTCCTCTTCTGTGCCAACAACACCAAGACCTCTTTCATCTTTAAAAGCCAGGCTACAGAGATTTTAAGTTTTGCCCAAGACGAGAAGTAGAGGATAAAATAGCTGGTAGGATTTTGTAATTCTCTCACAATGGCATTCATTGTCAGGTCCCTTTTGACCTCTGGGTCATCTGCAGAAATTACACTGTACTCCACATCCAGTTTAGGCCATTCCTTTTCTGACTCATAGAGAAATTCTGGCCCTTTTATCCATCTCCTACATTTGAGGAGATCCCCAGCTCTCATACCTCTGGATGCGTCATCTGCAGGATTCTCCTTAGAAGAAACGTATCTCCACTGATTCACATCTGTTGCTTCCCGAATAACAGCAATTCTGTTTGCAACAAAAGTATTGAATCTTCTGGTTTCATTGGAGATGTATTTCAGTACTGTTGTGCTATCAGTCCAAAAAACTGATTTTTCCAACCTGACTTGCAGCTCCTTTTGCAGAAGCCTGTCCACCCGAACTGCAAGAACTGCAGCCGTCAATTCCAACCTGGGAATTGTAGTTTGCTTGAGAGGAGCAACTCTAGCCTTTCCCAGGATAAAAGCAACATGCGTGACGTTATTCTTTTCCAACTTTAAATATGACACCGTTCCATACCCATCTTGACTTGCATCAGAAAAATGATGAAGTTGTGCCCTATCTGGTCTTCCAAAGCAATTTGGTTTAATGCAACGTTCCACTTTAAACTTTGAAATCAGCTGGAGATCCTCCAGCCAATCACGCCACCGCTGGGAAAGAGAGTGGGGAATAACTTCATCCCACTTCAAATTTTGTCGGCAAAGCTCTTGTAGCAACAGTTTAGCTGGCATACTGAAGGGAGACAAGATTCCCAAAGGATCATACAGTGAGCTGACCACAGACAAAATTCCCCTTCTGGTTGTTGGACGGTCCTGCAGGGAGGTTCTGAACTGGAACTTGTCTGTTGCTATGCACCACTGTAAACCCAGTGCTCTCTCAACTGGAAGTTGATCTGTGTCCAAATCCAGATCCTTAATTTCCTTTGCTCTTCTTTCCTCTGGGATTGACATGAGCACTGTGCGACTGTTGCTGATCCATTTTGAAAGCTTAAATCCTCCTTTAGCGCAGATATCTGTCAGCCTCTTCACCATGTGCACTGCCTCCTCTTCTGAAGCAACAGATTTCAAACAATCATCCACATAAAAGTTTCTTTTGACTGTATCAACCACTTCAGCTGGAAACTGTTGTGCATTATCATCTGCAGTTCTCTGTAGAGCATAATTTGCACAACTTGGCGAAGATACAGCTCCAAACAAATGCACTTTCATCCTGCATTCCTGTGCAGACCTTGAAGTGTTGCCATGTTGCCACCACAGGAAACGGAGAAAGTTGACATGTTTTTCTGAGACGTGAACTTGGTGAAACATGGAATCAATGTCCGCCATTAATGCAACAGGCTCTTGTCTAAATCTGATCAGAACCCCAACCAGCGAGTTTGTGAGATCAGGTCCCTGTAGAAGCTGGCTGTTCAATGATGCTCCTTTATAAGTTGTTCCACAGTCAAATACAACTCTTAATTTGCCCTTTGTGGGATGATACACTCCATGATGAGGGATGTACCACACCTTTCCATCATCTTTGTGCAACTCATCTACAGGCACAAACTCGGCATATCCTCGTTCAAGCATGTTGTTTACACATTTAGTGTATTCATCCTTATAATGAGTATCCTTTTCAAATCTCCGTCTGAGACTCTGGAGACGCTGCTCCGCGACACAGAGGTTATTTGGCAAACTGGAACCTTCTCTCCTGAAAGGCAAATCAATGTGATAATGATTTCCAATAAGCTTTATTGAACTACTAACAATATCCATGAAACACAGATCCTCTCTAGACATTTCAGTCTGCTCCTCTGATGATCTTTCATTAAAATCATGATTGTACTGTTTAATCAACATGTCTTCAAGACGCTCAACGGAAATCCTATTGGCTGTTACAGCAGTGCAGTTGGTTTTATTTCCACTGTTACTTCCAGTGCGCAGGGGACCATTTATGACCCAGCCAACTTTTGTTTTTACAGCATAAAGGTCCACCTCCCACACTGTTTATCACTTTCCATGGCTCCAAAACATTTGAAGCATCAGTGCCTATCAGTAGCTCCACATCTGCATTAACGTTGTACAGTTTAACAGGTTTAAGATGAGGCCACTGATCGATGTCGCTTTGCTGGGGAATATTAACTGTAGAAACTGGCATAGTCTTTTGAGTCAAAACATCTGGCAATGGCATGAAATCATTTGCTTCCAAACCAGACACTTCCAAACCAGACAGAACTTGTGTACTAACAATCCTATCTTGACTCATTGTTCTCAAAAAGATATTGGTCTTTTTACCTTTTACATTCAGCCTTTTTGCCAAAGTTTCTGTACAGAATGTACCTGAACTTCCAGGATCCAAAAACGCATAGGTTTGCACAATTTTATTACTCTTTTGGCTCTTAACTTGAACTGGAACTATAGAAAAAATTGCATCAACTTCATGACCAGCCCCAATATACCCACATGTCTGAGTGGTTGCAGTTGAAAAGTTGACATTAGAGTTTGTCCTCTGTTGAGTTTGTTCCGAAGACGCACCTGGATCCTTTCGCTCTATATGAAGAACCCCTGGGTGCCTTTGGTGACACACGTCGCAATCCAAACGACTCCTACAGTCTTTGCTTGTGTGACCAACTTTTAAACAACCAAAACAAATTCCCCTTTCCTTGATAAAAGTCAACTTATCCTGATGCGTTTTAGCTTTAAACTGCTTACAATTCTCTAGTAAATGGTTGCTGTGTGAACAAAACAAACAACTATGCAGAACGGCGGAAGTTGTTCTGCTTCCAGTTGATTGAGTTTTGATTCCTGGCACTGTACTGACATTAGTGGCAAAACTACTTCCTTTTCTCCTTTGCTTGGTAGAACTTGAAGCTTTAAAGCTGCTTCCAGATTGTGAGTCTTGTATGTTGCCAAACACTGGATCTGATGCTACTTTTACCTGTTTTATTATAAAGGTAACCAGATCAGTGAATACTGCTCTGTAACCATTTTGTTCCTGCAGTTCATAGGCAACAACTCTCCATTTTCCCCTCAATTTGTATGGAAGTTTCATAACAACCATTCTCATATTTGAGGGCAAATCCAACTCCTTCATATAAACAACTTGCTGCATTAGATTCGAACATCCTTGAAGAAAAAGAGAGAATGACTGTAGACCTTTCACATCCTCACTTTTAATAGGTACCCAACTCACAATCCTCTCCATATATGCAGAGGCAATTTTATTTTCGTTCCCAAAATGTTCTTCAAGAAGATCTTTGGCTGTGGAATAGCCCTGCTCAGGAGGTAAGTGCTGACAACTATGCACCAAATCCCTAGGCTGCCCCCTAGTGAACTGCTCTAAAAAATGCAAACAGTCGCTCCAGTTATCAGTTTTAGCTTCCGCTCCATTTTCAAAGGCATTCATAAATGATCTGTACTGTAAAGGGTCTCCATCAAACACAGGGATGTTTCTGGCGGGGAGGACAGAAGATAAGTTTTGTTTTACAAGCAAAGTAGTGATGTCATTTTGTTTTTGCATAATATTTACAATCTCCTTCGTGCAATTCCCAGTCAAAGTAGGAGACTGAGGCTGTGTTTGCTGCGTCACTTGAGCTGAATCATCAACCTGATGTTGGGTTTGACTTTGTCTAGGTACGATTACTTGTGATTCAGATGCAGAATTTATACCAGAGTAATCTCTTGATGTTGGAACAAATGTATCGGCACAAGGATTTAAACTAGGCGCTTCTTGTACGTGCCCTCTTTCAAAATAAGAGTTCATTCCATCAGAATGCTCAGAGCTACAAACTGAATTTATTTTTAAGACAGAAGCTTTGCATTAGTGGCTGCCAGCTCTGTTTCCAAGGATAATGTCTCCTTTTCTTTTCTCAGTTTCTCCTTTTCTTTTCTCAGTTTTTCCTCTTGCGCTTCGATAGAATGTTTTTTCTTTAATGCAGCCAGTCGCTCCATGAGCGCTGCCTTGTCAGCCGCAGCTTTAATGCATGCGGAAGATGTTGATGAAATTCGACTTTGCTGTGACAAGGTTTTTGAAGGTGGTTTTACACTTGAGATATTAGAGACACTGTCTTCAGGTTTTATTTCATCCAAACTTTCAACAGCTTTATCATTGCGAACAGTATTGTTTTGTTCAGTATACGGCTCGCCCGCCTCCTGCAACCAAACCTTTACTTTGTCCATAAAAACAGAGAATGCTGTCACCTTCGACGGAAAATGTGCAACTTGCCTTTTCACTTCATCTTCTGGCAGTGGCAAACTTAAAAAGGATTCTTGCAAAGCGTTTGCATCTTGATAGCATTTAATAAACTTCCCAAATTCAGAAGACACTTCCTTAACGTTCCCATGTGAGGTCATTAAAGCAGAAATTTTCCCCATGTACTTAGATGCTTGCTTACACATTGAACTGCGCTTTTCTTGGCATGTCTTTATATACAAATCCAAACCTTTTGGCGTAAATTTAACGCTTCTTTTCTCTGCTTGGATCTCAGTGTCATCCTCTCGTTTACTCTTAATATCCGACATTTTTATTGTCCTCTTGGAAATATTTCAAACTTTATAAAGATGCACAGCACACTGAGAGTCCATAGCCTAAAGTACAAACATGACATCCATTTACCTGCCTTTTGCAGCGGACAAACATTTCCACAGAGGGCGTTGGCATGTTTCAATTAGCGATCCAATTTTGCACCAATTTAGTACGTCAAAACTCAGTTCATCAGTCTTTGTAGTGAAATAATGTCTTTAAACTCCAATAGCTTCACCGTTTTCCTTTACGGCTTAAACAATATTATCACTCACCAGCTTTGATGAACGAGTGACATGTTGATCCAGGCTTCAACATCAAATCCGTCTGGATTACTCACCAGACGATCCAATATCTTTTATTCGAGTTCGACGGTGATCCTTGAAATCCTTATATCCATTAATGAAGGATTATTCCTTTGTCCACGGGAAGGTTTTTTACTTTGTGTAGTGGCAATTCCTTTGCTTTTGTAAGATCAAACGTCCCACAACTTAAAGTCCACAAGCCACTGCTGCACTGAGGTAATATTTCGTACGCAGGCAAAAGAAGTCCATTGTCCAAACCTTTTAGTTGAGAGTTTTGGTTTTGGTTTATTTATCCATTTGGCAAGCAATAACAAGATCCTTCCTACTGCTTCTCCTGCTCTGGTAAAAAACCATAGGCCCACCCCAATGCATGCTGGTCCTATACCAGTCTCTTTATTTATAGAAAAAAAATGGCCCTACAGCTCTTACTGACTAATTTAACAAAATAACAACAAACAAAACAAATCATTTAAAACAAAATATTAACCGACAAATAAACCCCAAAATATAAATAAACTAACAAACTTTAACTAATTTCAAAATAATAAAAAATAAAGAACAAATAGCTCCAACACTGAGCAACTCTGTCGCAAACGTTGAGCAATACACTCTCTGGATCATCTCGAAACCTGGGTTTGAATTAAAAGATCCCTGGGTAAGCTAATGGCTACCTTTTCTGCAGACAGAGATAACACTTGCGTCCGTGTTGTCTATGTTTTTTGTGGCGTTCCTCAGGGCTCGGTTCGCTTTTATTTTCAGTGATATGCTGCTACTCAGCCAGTTCTTTTACCGTATGGGCGTGCTGCCCCTAGTTAAAATATTATACTCATATTTCTAGGAATACAGGACTATTGCAGTTCTTAAAGCATAGACAGACAAAATGAGAGCATTTTGCTTATTTTTTTAAGGGGGATGGACGTTAAAATAGATATTTAGCCATAACACTACAATATATTCCCCACAAATCAAAGTCCAACATTTTCTTTATTTAGTTTTAATCAGGAAACAAAAAACAGGAGTAAAAATAATAATCTATTGCTCCTAAAACAGTAACAGTTATAATATTCATCTAGCATTGCATATAGTATTTTTACAACTGCAAGCACTGCTGGAAATGTTGCCTCACACACTCAGTTAGGTATGCTTATGTCCACATCACTATCCAGCAACATTTGTCACCAACAAATGGACACAGCTGGAATGAAGACAGAAACAGCTGCTAACATTTTTCCATCCTTTTTTCCTAGAATTCTATGATTTCTTCCAAAATCATGCTCACATTCCCACTGCTACCTGTTTTTGTAATTACAGTATATGCTTTGTTCAATTGTCACCATGTAATGTATTATGATAAAGTCAGGCACAGGCTGTTTGCAGAAGTGGTTAAAGGATAGGTTAACAAATCGTTAGAAGTACCGAACAAAGTGATGGTAATTTATATGAGAATACTTTTACAGATATATGCTGATTAATGATTAATTGATTATCTGCCATTACTACCTCCTGCCATGCAGATGAAAAACAAAACACTTTCTGTGTGATAACTGAAAGTGTTTTGTAATAACTGTCTTTTTTTGTACCTGATTTTCACTTACAGCACAGAGGCATATCTGACTGGAAGAACGCTGTGTACAGTGGTTGTGTGACTGGAGGAGCTATTGGCTTTTGCGGTATGTAACTTACTTTATTAACTTACATTACAGCAAATTTATGCATTTTGTCCACGTGTTTATTTTTCTGTTTTGCAGCTGGTCTGAAGGCTGGTGTTTATTCTCTGCTGCAATTAAACATGACTTGCAGTGAAGCTCTATGGAGTGGCTCGATGGACAAAAACATAAATATTACACATGTGGCCCAGAGAAAGAAGACTCGCGTTGTGAGTTTGCTAACCCTGATGTTTCCCTGCACATCAAGGATTGCTGTTAAAGCAGAATTGAAGTGTACTGTTCAAACACAGGGATTTTAAGTGGCACCATAGTGGGTTAAAACAAACAAACAAACATAAAAAAAAGACATGTCGGTTTTTCCTGTGACTTTCATATTGTGGACAGTTAGAGCAAGGAATGCCAATTTCTCATGGTGAATCTTCAAAGACAGAGCAGAGTGGGTCTGCTTCAGTGGCGCACTGATCAGGTAATGAAAGCTGAACTTGTGTGAATTTCACTCTGGGTCTGTAAAAACTCAGATGAGCAATGTTCTGCCTGTAAAACATTGGTTTGATGTGTAAGTAACTAATCCACACCAGGATTATTTATAATAAAAGAATTTTTTTTAAAATTGTGGATTTACTACTTTTCCTTGATTATTAAAGGACTACAACACCCAAACTAGTCATTACCTTTGCTTTAATTTTTCCTTTTTTTATTATAGCGAAAGTAGTCTTCAGGAAAAGTTCTCCAGGCTTCTTGAAGGACATTCAATTCAATTCAATTCAATTCAATTTTATTTATATTGCACCAAATCACAACAACAGTCGCCTCACAGAGCTTTATATTGTACAGTAGATCGTACAATAATAGATACAGAGAAAAACCCAACAATCAACAATATGACCCCCTATGAGCAAGCACTTTGGCAACAGTGGGAAGGAAAAACTCCCTTTTAACAGGAAGAAACCTCCGGCAGAACCAGGCTCAGGGAGGGGCGGTCATCTGCTGCGACCGGTTGGGGTGAGAAGGAAGACAGGATAAAGACATGCATTCAAAGCTCTTCTTTGGATGTTGGCTGCCTTTCCTTCCCTTCTCTGTCAAGATGATCCCACTATTCACTAATGTTGAGGTCCAGGGTTTGGGGAGGCCAATACACAACTGATAGCATTCCATAATGTGTTTTTCTATTTGAAGATGGTGGTGTTGTAAATGCTATTGTATAATTACGTTAGCACAATGGTGATAGGAAGTAGGGGTGGGTTTTAATAATCGATTCATCGATTAAAATCGATTCTGGATTGGATAACGTGACATTGATTCATTAAAATCCTGAATCGATTTTTTTATATAAATGTATTTTGCCCAAAATTCCAGAATCTCAGGTGAAACGTCACAAAATTTTGACGACCACCAAACATTTAAAACAGTAAATGAGAGCAGGTACACGGCTTCTGCACAAAGACGTAAACACAAAGCGGACCGCGGATCAGAATCAGTGAGATGTGGCCTTTCTCACCCGACCGCACGGACACGGTCGGGGCTGAAAGCTGACAGCTCGCTGATTCTGATGTTTCGGCGGGTCCGCGCTTTGTGTTTACGTCTTTTTTGCACTGATTCTAAAGCTGTTAGTTTGATCTCTCTCCAAACAATATTGACCAAACCAGCAGCAGCAACCCTGTTCGAACATAAGAGTGTCCATAAGTGCACGTGGCACCAGGACGCTCTAGGCCGTAGAGTGATGTAGGACACATGTAGCTTTGGAAGATGGGTGCAACACTGACTGTCCAGCTCAGCTCAAAATTCAGTGTTTAGACATTTTCCTAGCTCTCCCATCTTCTTCTTCTTCATCCTCCTCCTCCCTTGGTCTCCTCCTCGAACCGCCTGGTACTGGGTTGGGGGGCAATAGCACAGGAGCATCCTGGCCATTGTCTCCATCGTCATCTGTGTCACTATCAGGAACACTTTCAGTGTCGCTCTCAGATCCCTCATCTTCCCACCACCTGATTTCATCAATAATTGGATCTTCTTCTGCTACATTATTGTACACGGGTTGTTCTATTTCTAGAGGTGGATTTCTTTCTGTGTAATCTCCTGCTCCCATCTCTGCTCTATTAATGACCAATGGTCGTTCTATCTGTTGGGGTGGATTTCTTTCTATGTTATCTCCTACTCCCATCTCTGCTCCATTAATGACCAAGGGTTGTTCTATTTGTTGGGGTAGATTTCTTTCAATGCCATCGCCTACTCCCATCTCTGCTCTAAAATTTTCCCAGGGTCCTGCTATTTCCTGGGGAGGATTTATTTCGATGCCTCCTACCGGAACATCAACTGCCTCCTCTTGTTGTGGCAGTTGATTATCAACTAAACCACGCAACTGATTGATTTCAATCCAGGGGAACATCCTGTCAACTGCTCTAAGATTTCCCTGTTGCAGCAGTGCCAAAAGCAGCTCATTGACTGCTAGTCCTACACCAACATGGTTTTGTTCACCATCGTCATGGTTTGGTGAGCCGTCTCCTCTATCCATTTTTTGAAAACAGTCTGCTTTAATAGACTGGAGGAAACTGGTCGGTACAGCTGTCAAACTTTAGCTGATTGGTACAGAACTTTTAAAATGTCCTTGAAAAAGAGTTTAAATCTCTTTAGGAAACTGTTTAAAAACACGAAGCAAATGTGAACTAATCGCAACTGATTGCTGTGAGGAACACTGCGAACTAACGGCTATTTAAGGACTTTCAGATCAAAGTCAAGATTTTGATTGGTTGTGCTTTGAGCTGACTTTTGTGACGTCATCGAATTTGGTTCATTGTGATGACGGTCAACGTTCTGCTGATGAAAAAATGTCGCCGGTGACTGAAACTTTTACAGGAGAAGCATTTCCCACAAAGCCTTGAATGAATTATAGTGACAGAAAGGGGCCACAAGATGACGCCATTTTTCACGTAGTAATTCGCGCCTCAGAGACGTCGTTATTTTTCAAAAAGAAAAAAGAAAAAGAAAGAAAGAAAGAAACACTAACAACTACTAAACAGAATTTTTACACGTTCATTGCACATTTGTAGGAATGTTTAAATATTTACTTTTTATTAATTACTTTTCATTTTATCTTTATTTTTAAAATCACTGTGCACTGGCAAACCGGGGAGGTGGTCCCCATCTTTAAGAAGGGGGACCGGAGGGTGTGTTCCAACTAAAGGGGGATCACACTCCTCAGCCTCCCTGGGAAAGTCTATGCCAGGGTGCTGGAAAGGAGAGTTCGTCCGCTAGTAGAAACCCTGAAGACCAAACCGCTGTTGACTTAGCATGATCTGTTCTCGTACCTTGTCTGTAAAGTCAGCGCATACACGGCGCACCAGTTTCGCCGTCATAAATCTCTGGAGGCGCACATCCAATTCACCAAGGACTGGGTGCAATTGTGAGTACGCCGTCATTCAAACCAAGTGAAGTCAGCTTGAGTACTACGAGTAAAATGCGTTTGATTTCCCTCCGAACATTCAGATTAGTGCAGCATAAATTCATTCATGAGGGGAAATTACAGTGAGAACATGTGGAAGCTCTGTTAGATGGATGCCATAGTGAGTTCAGTGCACTGATGTGACATTGTCCTGAAGGATTTAGTTATTCTCTATGGTTAATGAAATTACACTAATTAATTCATATTTATTATAAATAATCCTAATTACACATCTTGCTTCCGTGTTTGTGTGCTGTGTCACTAAATACATTTTAGTGACACATTTTATTTTAGTTTTATACATTGATTAATGACCTGCAGAATCGCCTGCAGGTCCCTCTGTTGTCAGCATGAAGCTGTAAACATTCATTCTTTGAATCTCCACTGGAGAAAATCTACATGTATACAGAGGGAATGCAATCCACGCTTCCCGACACATGTTTCTACTGTATATCCTGACCATTTACTATTTCCTTCCCACCCATATCTGGTGTATTTGGAATAAAATATTCTCATCTACTTCATATTTCATTATATTTTTATTCTACTAAGTTTCTTCTCAGAATATGATCATATAAAAAAATTACTGAACATAAAATGATTTGTTTATTATAGTAAATTAATCTATTATAGTAGAATATAGTAAATGATAGTAAATTAAACTAATCTATAGATGCAGAAAAACTAGATCCTCAGTTACTGAAAAGGTTATCTAAGAAATCTAAGGTACTGGAGAAAGAGATTTCAGTTTCATTTTACTTAATGTATTTTATGAGTATCATTATTATGCTTTAACAGAGAAAGCACATTTAAAAGCACTAAAACTGAGCAACTCTGTCGCAAACGTTGAGCAATACACTCTCTGGATCATCTCGAAACCTGGGTTTGAATTAAAAGATCCCTGGGTAAGCTAATGGCTACCTTTTCTGCAGACAGAGATAACACTTGCGTCCGTGTTGTCTATGTTTTTTGTGGCGTTCCTCAGGGCTCGGTTCGCTTTTATTTTCAGTGATATGCTGCTACTCAGCCAGTTCTTTTACCGTATGGGCGTGCTGCCCCTAGTTAAAATATTATACTCATATTTCTAGGAATACAGGACTATTGCAGTTCTTAAAGCATAGACAGACAAAATGAGAGCATTTTGCTTATTTTTTTAAGGGGGATGGACGTTAAAATAGATATTTAGCCATAACACTACAATATATTCCCCACAAATCAAAGTCCAACATTTTCTTTATTTAGTTTTAATCAGGAAACAAAAAACAGGAGTAAAAATAATAATCTATTGCTCCTAAAACAGTAACAGTTATAATATTCATCTAGCATTGCATATAGTATTTTTACAACTGCAAGCACTGCTGGAAATGTTGCCTCACACACTCAGTTAGGTATGCTTATGTCCACATCACTATCCAGCAACATTTGTCACCAACAAATGGACACAGCTGGAATGAAGACAGAAACAGCTGCTAACATTTTTCCATCCTTTTTTCCTAGAATTCTATGATTTCTTCCAAAATCATGCTCACATTCCCACTGCTACCTGTTTTTGTAATTACAGTGGGGCCAGTGAGAGCCAGAGATTTTCCTTGTTTGAGGTGACCAAATACTTATTTTCCACCCTGATTTACGAATCAATTCTTTACAAATCCTACCATGTGGATTCATGGATTTTTTTTTCCACATTCTGTCTCTCACAGTTGAAGTGTACCTCTGGTGCAAATTACTGACCTCTGTCATCATTTTAGGTGGGGGAACTTGCACAATCGGTGGCTGACTAAATACTTTTTTGCCCCACTGTATATGCTTTGTTCAATTGTCACCATGTAATGTATTATGATAAAGTCAGGCACAGGCTGTTTGCAGAAGTGGTTAAAGGATAGGTTAACAAATCGTTAGAAGTACCGAACAAAGTGATGGTAATTTATATGAGAATACTTTTACAGATATATGCTGATTAATGATTAATTGATTATCTGCCATTACTACCTCCTGCCATGCAGATGAAAAACAAAACACTTTCTGTGTGATAACTGAAAGTGTTTTGTAATAACTGTCTTTTTTTGTACCTGATTTTCACTTACAGCACAGAGGCATATCTGACTGGAAGAACGCTGTGTACAGTGGTTGTGTGACTGGAGGAGCTATTGGCTTTTGCGGTATGTAACTTACTTTATTAACTTACATTACAGCAAATTTATGCATTTTGTCCACGTGTTTATTTTTCTGTTTTGCAGCTGGTCTGAAGGCTGGTGTTTATTCTCTGCTGCAATTAAACATGACTTGCAGTGAAGCTCTATGGAGTGGCTCGATGGACAAAAACATAAATATTACACATGTGGCCCAGAGAAAGAAGACTCGCGTTGTGAGTTTGCTAACCCTGATGTTTCCCTGCACATCAAGGATTGCTGTTAAAGCAGAATTGAAGTGTACTGTTCAAACACAGGGATTTTAAGTGGCACCATAGTGGGTTAAAACAAACAAACAAACATAAAAAAAAGACATGTCGGTTTTTCCTGTGACTTTCATATTGTGGACAGTTAGAGCAAGGAATGCCAATTTCTCATGGTGAATCTTCAAAGACAGAGCAGAGTGGGTCTGCTTCAGTGGCGCACTGATCAGGTAATGAAAGCTGAACTTGTGTGAATTTCACTCTGGGTCAAAACTCAGATGAGCAATGTTCTGCCTGTAAAACATTGGTTTGATGTGTAAGTAACTAATCCACACCAGGATTATTTATAATAAAAGAATTTTTTTTTAAAATTGTGGATTTACTACTTTTCCTTGATTATTAAAGGACTACAACACCCAAACTAGTCATTACCTTTGCTTTAATTTTTCCTTTTTTTTATTATAGCGAAAGTAGTCTTCAGGAAAAGTTCTCCAGGCTTCTTGAAGGACATTCAATTCAATTCAATTCAATTCAATTCAATTCAATTCAATTCAGTTCAATTCAATTCAATTCAATTCAATTCAATTTTATTTATATTGCACCAAATCACAACAACAGTCGCCTCACAGAGCTTTATATTGTACAGTAGATCGTACAATAATAGATACAGAGAAAAACCCAACAATCAACAATATGACCCCCTATGAGCAAGCACTTTGGCAACAGTGGGAAGGAAAAACTCCCTTTTAACAGGAAGAAACCTCCGGCAGAACCAGGCTCAGGGAGGGGCGGTCATCTGCTGCGACCGGTTGGGGTGAGAAGGAAGACAGGATAAAGACATGCATTCAAAGCTCTTCTTTGGATGTTGGCTGCCTTTCCTTCCCTTCTCTGTCAAGATGATCCCACTATTCACTAATGTTGAGGTCCAGGGTTTGGGGAGGCCAATACACAACTGATAGCATTCCATAATGTGTTTTTCTATTTGAAGATGGTGGTGTTGTAAATGCTATTGTATAATTACGTTAGCACAATGGTGATAGGAAGTAGGGGTGGGTTTTAATAATCGATTCATCGATTAAAATCGATTCTGGATTGGATAACGTGACATTGATTCATTAAAATCCTGAATCGATTTTTTTTATATAAATGTATTTTGCCCAAAATTCCAGAATCTCAGGTGAAACGTCACAAAATTTTGACGACCACCAAACATTTAAAACAGTAAATGAGAGCAGGTACACGGCTTCTGCACAAAGACGTAAACACAAAGCGCGACCCGCAGATCAGAATCAGTGAGATGTGGCCTTTCTCACCCGACCACACGGACACGGTCGGGGCTGAAAGCTGACAGCTCGCTGATTCTGATGTTTCGGCGGGTCCGCGCTTTGTGTTTACGTCTTTTTTGCACTGATTCTAAAGCTGTTAGTTTGATCTCTCTCCAAACAATATTGACCAAACCAGCAGCAGCAACCCTGTTCGAACATAAGAGTGTCCATAAGTGCACGTGGCACCAGGACGCTCTAGGCCGTAGAGTGATGTAGGACACATGTAGCTTTGGAAGATGGGTGCAACACTGACTGTCCAGCTCAGCTCAAAATTCAGTGTTTAGACATTTTCCTAGCTCTCCCATCTTCTTCTTCTTCATCCTCCTCCTCCCTTGGTCTCCTCCTCGAACCGCCTGGTACTGGGTTGGGGGGCAATAGCACAGGAGCATCCTGGCCATTGTCTCCATCGTCATCTGTGTCACTATCAGGAACACTTTCAGTGTCGCTCTCAGATCCCTCATCTTCCCACCACCTGATTTCATCAATAATTGGATCTTCTTCTGCTCCATTATTGTACACGGGTTGTTCTATTTCTAGAGGTGGATTTCTTTCTGTGTAATCTCCTGCTCCCATCTCTGCTCTATTAATGACCAATGGTCGTTCTATCTGTTGGGGTGGATTTCTTTCTATGTTATCTCCTACTCCCATCTCTGCTCCATTAATGACCAAGGGTCCTTCTATTTCCTGGGGTGGATTTCTTTCAATGCCATCGCCTACTCCCATCTCTGCTCTAAAATTTTCCCAGGGTCCTGCTATTTCCTGGGGAGGATTTATTTCGATGCCTCCTACCGGAACATCAACTGCCTCCTCTTGTTGTGGCAGTTGATTATCAACTAAACCACGCAACTGATTGATTTCAATCCAGGGGAACATCCTGTCAACTGCTCTAAGATTTCCCTGTTGCAGCAGTGCCAAAAGCAGCTCATTGACTGCTAGTCCTACACCAACATGGTTTTGTTCACCATCGTCATGGTTTTGTGAGCCGTCTCCTCTATCCATTTTTTGAAAACAGTCTGCTTTAATAGACTGGAGGAAACTGGTCGGTACAGCTGTCAAACTTTAGCTGATTGGTACAGAACTTTTAAAATATCCTTGAAAAAGAGTTTAAATCTCTTTAGGAAACTGTTTAAAAACACGAAGCAAATGTGAACTAATCGCAACTGATTGCTGTGAGGAACACTGCGAACTAACGGCTATTTAAGGATTTTCAGATCAAAGTCAAGATTTTGATTGGTTGTGCTTTGAGCTGACTTTTGTGACGTCATCGAATTTGGTTCATTGTGATGACGGTCAACGTTCTGCTGATGAAAAAATGTCGCCGGTGACTGAAACTTTTACAGGAGAAGCATTTCCCACAAAGCCTTGAATGAATTATAGTGACAGAAAGGGGCCACAAGATGACGCCATTTTTCACGTAGTAATTCGCGCCTCAGAGACGTCGTTATTTTTCAAAAAGAAAAAAGAAAAAGAAAGAAAGAAAGAGCAACAACTACTAAACAGAATTTTTACACGTTCATTGCACATTTGTAGGAATGTTTAAATATTTACTTTTTATTAATTACTTTTCATTTTATCTTTATTTTTAAAATCACTGTGCACTGGCAGACCGGGGAGGTGGTCCCCATCTTTAAGAAGGGGGACCGGAGGGTGTGTTCCAACTAAAGGGGGATCACACTCCTCAGCCTCCCTGGGAAAGTCTATGCCAGGGTGCTGGAAAGGAGAGTTCGTCCGCTAGTAGAAACCCTGAAGACCAAACCGCTGTTGACTTAGCATGATCTGTTCTCGTACCTTGTCTGTAAAGTCAGCGCATACACGGCGCACCAGTTTCGCCGTCATAAATCTCTGGAGGCGCACATCCAATTCACCAAGGACTGGGTGCAATTGTGAGTACGCCGTCATTCAAACCAAGTGAAGTCAGCTTGAGTACTACGAGTAAAATGCGTTTGATTTCCCTCCGAACATTCAGATTAGTGCAGCATAAATTCATTCATGAGGGGAAATTACAGTGAGAACATGTGGAAGCTCTGTTAGATGGATGCCATAGTGAGTTCAGTGCACTGATGTGACATTGTCCTGAAGGATTTAGTTATTCTCTATGGTTAATGAAATTACACTAATTAATTCATATTTATTATAAATAATCCTAATTACACATCTTGCTTCCGTGTTTGTGTGCTGTGTCACTAAATACATTTTAGTGACACATTTTATTTTAGTTTTATACATTGATTAATGACCTGCAGAATCGCCTGCAGGTCCCTCTGTTGTCAGCATGAAGCTGTAAACATTCATTCTTTGAATCTCCACTGGAGAAAATCTACATGTATACAGAGGGAATGCAATCCACGCTTCCCGACACATGTTTCTACTGTATATCCTGACCATTTACTATTTCCTTCCCACCCATATCTGGTGTATTTGGAATAAAATATTCTCATCTACTTCATATTTCATTATATTTTTATTCTACTAAGTTTCTTCTCAGAATATGATCATATAAAAAAATTACTGAACATAAAATGATTTGTTTATTATAGTAAATTAATCTATTATAGTAGAATATAGTAAATGATAGTAAATTAAACTAATCTATAGATGCAGAAAAACTAGATCCTCAGTTACTGAAAAGGTTATCTAAGAAATCTAAGGTACTGGAGAAAGAGATTTCAGTTTCATTTTACTTAATGTATTTTATGAGTATCATTATTATGCTTTAACAGAGAAAGCACATTTAAAAGCACTAAAACTGAGCAACTCTGTCGCAAACGTTGAGCAATACACTCTCTGGATCATCTCGAAACCTGGGTTTGAATTAAAAGATCCCTGGGTAAGCTAATGGCTACCTTTTCTGCAGACAGAGATAACACTTGCGTCCGTGTTGTCTATGTTTTTTGTGGCGTTCCTCAGGGCTCGGTTCGCTTTTATTTTCAGTGATATGCTGCTACTCAGCCAGTTCTTTTACCGTATGGGCGTGCTGCCCCTAGTTAAAATATTATACTCATATTTCTAGGAATACAGGACTATTGCAGTTCTTAAAGCATAGACAGACAAAATGAGAGCATTTTGCTTATTTTTTTAAGGGGGATGGACGTTAAAATAGATATTTAGCCATAACACTACAATATATTCCCCACAAATCAAAGTCCAACACTTTCTTTATTTAGTTTTAATCAGGAAACAAAAAACAGGAGTAAAAATAATAATCTATTGCTCCTAAAACAGTAACAGTTATAATATTCATCTAGCATTGCATATAGTATTTTTACAACTGCAAGCACTGCTGGAAATGTTGCCTCACACACTCAGTTAGGTATGCTTATGTCCACATCACTATCCAGCAACATTTGTCACCAACAAATGGACACAGCTGGAATGAAGACAGAAACAGCTGCTAACATTTTTCCATCCTTTTTTCCTAGAATTCTATGATTTCTTCCAAAATCATGCTCACATTCCCACTGCTACCTGTTTTTGTAATTACAGTATATGCTTTGTTCAATTGTCACCATGTAATGTATTATGATAAAGTCAGGCACAGGCTGTTTGCAGAAGTGGTTAAAGGATAGGTTAACAAATCGTTAGAAGTACCGAACAAAGTGATGGTAATTTATATGAGAATACTTTTACAGATATATGCTGATTAATGATTAATTGATTATCTGCCATTACTACCTCCTGCCATGCAGATGAAAAACAAAACACTTTCTGTGTGATAACTGAAAGTGTTTTGTAATAACTGTCTTTTTTTGTACCTGATTTTCACTTACAGCACAGAGGCATATCTGACTGGAAGAACGCTGTGTACAGTGGTTGTGTGACTGGAGGAGCTATTGGCTTTTGCGGTATGTAACTTACTTTATTAACTTACATTACAGCAAATTTATGCATTTTGTCCACGTGTTTATTTTTCTGTTTTGCAGCTGGTCTGAAGGCTGGTGTTTATTCTCTGCTGCAATTAAACATGACTTGCAGTGAAGCTCTATGGAGTGGCTCGATGGACAAAAACATAAATATTACACATGTGGCCCAGAGAAAGAAGACTCGCGTTGTGAGTTTGCTAACCCTGATGTTTCCCTGCACATCAAGGATTGCTGTTAAAGCAGAATTGAAGTGTACTGTTCAAACACAGGGATTTTAAGTGGCACCATAGTGGGTTAAAACAAACAAACAAACATAAAAAAAAGACATGTCGGTTTTTCCTGTGACTTTCATATTGTGGACAGTTAGAGCAAGGAATGCCAATTTCTCATGGTGAATCTTCAAAGACAGAGCAGAGTGGGTCTGCTTCAGTGGCGCACTGATCAGGTAATGAAAGCTGAACTTGTGTGAATTTCACTCTGGGTCAAAACTCAGATGAGCAATGTTCTGCCTGTAAAACATTGGTTTGATGTGTAAGTAACTAATCCACACCAGGATTATTTATAATAAAAGAATTTTTTTTTAAATTGTGGATTTACTACTTTTCCTTGATTATTAAAGGACTACAACACCCAAACTAGTCATTACCTTTGCTTTAATTTTTCCTTTTTTTATTATAGCGAAAGTAGTCTTCAGGAAAAGTTCTCCAGGCTTCTTGAAGGACATTCAATTCAATTCAATTCAATTCAATTTTATTTATATTGCACCAAATCACAACAACAGTCGCCTCACAGAGCTTTATATTGTACAGTAGATCGTACAATAATAGATACAGAGAAAAACCCAACAATCAACAATATGACCCCCTATGAGCAAGCACTTTGGCAACAGTGGGAAGGAAAAACTCCCTTTTAACAGGAAGAAACCTCCGGCAGAACCAGGCTCAGGGAGGGGCGGTCATCTGCTGCGACCGGTTGGGGTGAGAAGGAAGACAGGATAAAGACATGCATTCAAAGCTCTTCTTTGGATGTTGGCTGCCTTTCCTTCCCTTCTCTGTCAAGATGATCCCACTATTCACTAATGTTGAGGTCCAGGGTTTGGGGAGGCCAATACACAACTGATAGCATTCCATAATGTGTTTTTCTATTTGAAGATGGTGGTGTTGTAAATGCTATTGTATAATTACGTTAGCACAATGGTGATAGGAAGTAGGGGTGGGTTTTAATAATCGATTCATCGATTAAAATCGATTCTGGATTGGATAACGTGACATTGATTCATTAAAATCCTGAATCGATTTTTTTATATAAATGTATTTTGCCCAAAATTCCAGAATCTCAGGTGAAACGTCACAAAATTTTGACGACCACCAAACATTTAAAACAGTAAATGAGAGCAGGTACACGGCTTCTGCACAAAGACGTAAACACAAAGCGGACCGCGGATCAGAATCAGTGAGATGTGGCCTTTCTCACCCGACCGCACGGACACGGTCGGGGCTGAAAGCTGACAGCTCGCTGATTCTGATGTTTCGGCGGGTCCGCGCTTTGTGTTTACGTCTTTTTTGCACTGATTCTAAAGCTGTTAGTTTGATCTCTCTCCAAACAATATTGACCAAACCAGCAGCAGCAACCCTGTTCGAACATAAGAGTGTCCATAAGTGCACGTGGCACCAGGACGCTCTAGGCCGTAGAGTGATGTAGGACACATGTAGCTTTGGAAGATGGGTGCAACACTGACTGTCCAGCTCAGCTCAAAATTCAGTGTTTAGACATTTTCCTAGCTCTCCCATCTTCTTCTTCTTCATCCTCCTCCTCCCTTGGTCTCCTCCTCGAACCGCCTGGTACTGGGTTGGGGGGCAATAGCACAGGAGCATCCTGGCCATTGTCTCCATCGTCATCTGTGTCACTATCAGGAACACTTTCAGTGTCGCTCTCAGATCCCTCATCTTCCCACCACCTGATTTCATCAATAATTGGATCTTCTTCTGCTACATTATTGTACACGGGTTGTTCTATTTCTAGAGGTGGATTTCTTTCTGTGTAATCTCCTGCTCCCATCTCTGCTCTATTAATGACCAATGGTCGTTCTATCTGTTGGGGTGGATTTCTTTCTATGTTATCTCCTACTCCCATCTCTGCTCCATTAATGACCAAGGGTTGTTCTATTTGTTGGGGTAGATTTCTTTCAATGCCATCGCCTACTCCCATCTCTGCTCTAAAATTTTCCCAGGGTCCTGCTATTTCCTGGGGAGGATTTATTTCGATGCCTCCTACCGGAACATCAACTGCCTCCTCTTGTTGTGGCAGTTGATTATCAACTAAACCACGCAACTGATTGATTTCAATCCAGGGGAACATCCTGTCAACTGCTCTAAGATTTCCCTGTTGCAGCAGTGCCAAAAGCAGCTCATTGACTGCTAGTCCTACACCAACATGGTTTTGTTCACCATCGTCATGGTTTGGTGAGCCGTCTCCTCTATCCATTTTTTGAAAACAGTCTGCTTTAATAGACTGGAGGAAACTGGTCGGTACAGCTGTCAAACTTTAGCTGATTGGTACAGAACTTTTAAAATGTCCTTGAAAAAGAGTTTAAATCTCTTTAGGAAACTGTTTAAAAACACGAAGCAAATGTGAACTAATCGCAACTGATTGCTGTGAGGAACACTGCGAACTAACGGCTATTTAAGGACTTTCAGATCAAAGTCAAGATTTTGATTGGTTGTGCTTTGAGCTGACTTTTGTGACGTCATCGAATTTGGTTCATTGTGATGACGGTCAACGTTCTGCTGATGAAAAAATGTCGCCGGTGACTGAAACTTTTACAGGAGAAGCATTTCCCACAAAGCCTTGAATGAATTATAGTGACAGAAAGGGGCCACAAGATGACGCCATTTTTCACGTAGTAATTCGCGCCTCAGAGACGTCGTTATTTTTCAAAAAGAAAAAAGAAAAAGAAAGAAAGAAAGAAACACTAACAACTACTAAACAGAATTTTTACACGTTCATTGCACATTTGTAGGAATGTTTAAATATTTACTTTTTATTAATTACTTTTCATTTTATCTTTATTTTTAAAATCACTGTGCACTGGCAAACCGGGGAGGTGGTCCCCATCTTTAAGAAGGGGGACCGGAGGGTGTGTTCCAACTAAAGGGGGATCACACTCCTCAGCCTCCCTGGGAAAGTCTATGCCAGGGTGCTGGAAAGGAGAGTTCGTCCGCTAGTAGAAACCCTGAAGACCAAACCGCTGTTGACTTAGCATGATCTGTTCTCGTACCTTGTCTGTAAAGTCAGCGCATACACGGCGCACCAGTTTCGCCGTCATAAATCTCTGGAGGCGCACATCCAATTCACCAAGGACTGGGTGCAATTGTGAGTACGCCGTCATTCAAACCAAGTGAAGTCAGCTTGAGTACTACGAGTAAAATGCGTTTGATTTCCCTCCGAACATTCAGATTAGTGCAGCATAAATTCATTCATGAGGGGAAATTACAGTGAGAACATGTGGAAGCTCTGTTAGATGGATGCCATAGTGAGTTCAGTGCACTGATGTGACATTGTCCTGAAGGATTTAGTTATTCTCTATGGTTAATGAAATTACACTAATTAATTCATATTTATTATAAATAATCCTAATTACACATCTTGCTTCCGTGTTTGTGTGCTGTGTCACTAAATACATTTTAGTGACACATTTTATTTTAGTTTTATACATTGATTAATGACCTGCAGAATCGCCTGCAGGTCCCTCTGTTGTCAGCATGAAGCTGTAAACATTCATTCTTTGAATCTCCACTGGAGAAAATCTACATGTATACAGAGGGAATGCAATCCACGCTTCCCGACACATGTTTCTACTGTATATCCTGACCATTTACTATTTCCTTCCCACCCATATCTGGTGTATTTGGAATAAAATATTCTCATCTACTTCATATTTCATTATATTTTTATTCTACTAAGTTTCTTCTCAGAATATGATCATATAAAAAAATTACTGAACATAAAATGATTTGTTTATTATAGTAAATTAATCTATTATAGTAGAATATAGTAAATGATAGTAAATTAAACTAATCTATAGATGCAGAAAAACTAGATCCTCAGTTACTGAAAAGGTTATCTAAGAAATCTAAGGTACTGGAGAAAGAGATTTCAGTTTCATTTTACTTAATGTATTTTATGAGTATCATTATTATGCTTTAACAGAGAAAGCACATTTAAAAGCACTAAAACTGAGCAACTCTGTCGCAAACGTTGAGCAATACACTCTCTGGATCATCTCGAAACCTGGGTTTGAATTAAAAGATCCCTGGGTAAGCTAATGGCTACCTTTTCTGCAGACAGAGATAACACTTGCGTCCGTGTTGTCTATGTTTTTTGTGGCGTTCCTCAGGGCTCGGTTCGCTTTTATTTTCAGTGATATGCTGCTACTCAGCCAGTTCTTTTACCGTATGGGCGTGCTGCCCCTAGTTAAAATATTATACTCATATTTCTAGGAATACAGGACTATTGCAGTTCTTAAAGCATAGACAGACAAAATGAGAGCATTTTGCTTATTTTTTTAAGGGGGATGGACGTTAAAATAGATATTTAGCCATAACACTACAATATATTCCCCACAAATCAAAGTCCAACATTTTCTTTATTTAGTTTTAATCAGGAAACAAAAAACAGGAGTAAAAATAATAATCTATTGCTCCTAAAACAGTAACAGTTATAATATTCATCTAGCATTGCATATAGTATTTTTACAACTGCAAGCACTGCTGGAAATGTTGCCTCACACACTCAGTTAGGTATGCTTATGTCCACATCACTATCCAGCAACATTTGTCACCAACAAATGGACACAGCTGGAATGAAGACAGAAACAGCTGCTAACATTTTTCCATCCTTTTTTCCTAGAATTCTATGATTTCTTCCAAAATCATGCTCACATTCCCACTGCTACCTGTTTTTGTAATTACAGTGGGGCCAGTGAGAGCCAGAGATTTTCCTTGTTTGAGGTGACCAAATACTTATTTTCCACCCTGATTTACGAATAAATTCTTTACAAATCCTACCATGTGGATTCATGGATTTTTTTTTCACATTCTGTCTCTCACAGTTGAAGTGTACCTCTGGTGCAAATTACTGACCTCTGTCATCATTTTAGGTGGGGGAACTTGCACAATCGGTGGCTGACTAAATACTTTTTTGCCCCACTGTATATGCTTTGTTCAATTGTCACCATGTAATGTATTATGATAAAGTCAGGCACAGGCTGTTTGCAGAAGTGGTTAAAGGATAGGTTAACAAATCGTTAGAAGTACCGAACAAAGTGATGGTAATTTATATGAGAATACTTTTACAGATATATGCTGATTAATGATTAATTGATTATCTGCCATTACTACCTCCTGCCATGCAGATGAAAAACAAAACACTTTCTGTGTGATAACTGAAAGTGTTTTGTAATAACTGTCTTTTTTTGTACCTGATTTTCACTTACAGCACAGAGGCATATCTGACTGGAAGAACGCTGTGTACAGTGGTTGTGTGACTGGAGGAGCTATTGGCTTTTGCGGTATGTAACTTACTTTATTAACTTACATTACAGCAAATTTATGCATTTTGTCCACGTGTTTATTTTTCTGTTTTGCAGCTGGTCTGAAGGCTGGTGTTTATTCTCTGCTGCAATTAAACATGACTTGCAGTGAAGCTCTATGGAGTGGCTCGATGGACAAAAACATAAATATTACACATGTGGCCCAGAGAAAGAAGACTCGCGTTGTGAGTTTGCTAACCCTGATGTTTCCCTGCACATCAAGGATTGCTGTTAAAGCAGAATTGAAGTGTACTGTTCAAACACAGGGATTTTAAGTGGCACCATAGTGGGTTAAAACAAACAAACAAACATAAAAAAAAGACATGTCGGTTTTTCCTGTGACTTTCATATTGTGGACAGTTAGAGCAAGGAATGCCAATTTCTCATGGTGAATCTTCAAAGACAGAGCAGAGTGGGTCTGCTTCAGTGGCGCACTGATCAGGTAATGAAAGCTGAACTTGTGTGAATTTCACTCTGGGTCAAAACTCAGATGAGCAATGTTCTGCCTGTAAAACATTGGTTTGATGTGTAAGTAACTAATCCACACCAGGATTATTTATAATAAAAGAATTTTTTTTTAAAATTGTGGATTTACTACTTTTCCTTGATTATTAAAGGACTACAACACCCAAACTAGTCATTACCTTTGCTTTAATTTTTCCTTTTTTTTATTATAGCGAAAGTAGTCTTCAGGAAAAGTTCTCCAGGCTTCTTGAAGGACATTCAATTCAATTCAATTCAATTCAATTCAATTCAATTCAATTCAGTTCAATTCAATTCAATTCAATTCAATTCAATTTTATTTATATTGCACCAAATCACAACAACAGTCGCCTCACAGAGCTTTATATTGTACAGTAGATCGTACAATAATAGATACAGAGAAAAACCCAACAATCAACAATATGACCCCCTATGAGCAAGCACTTTGGCAACAGTGGGAAGGAAAAACTCCCTTTTAACAGGAAGAAACCTCCGGCAGAACCAGGCTCAGGGAGGGGCGGTCATCTGCTGCGACCGGTTGGGGTGAGAAGGAAGACAGGATAAAGACATGCATTCAAAGCTCTTCTTTGGATGTTGGCTGCCTTTCCTTCCCTTCTCTGTCAAGATGATCCCACTATTCACTAATGTTGAGGTCCAGGGTTTGGGGAGGCCAATACACAACTGATAGCATTCCATAATGTGTTTTTCTATTTGAAGATGGTGGTGTTGTAAATGCTATTGTATAATTACGTTAGCACAATGGTGATAGGAAGTAGGGGTGGGTTTTAATAATCGATTCATCGATTAAAATCGATTCTGGATTGGATAACGTGACATTGATTCATTAAAATCCTGAATCGATTTTTTTTATATAAATGTATTTTGCCCAAAATTCCAGAATCTCAGGTGAAACGTCACAAAATTTTGACGACCACCAAACATTTAAAACAGTAAATGAGAGCAGGTACACGGCTTCTGCACAAAGACGTAAACACAAAGCGCGACCCGCAGATCAGAATCAGTGAGATGTGGCCTTTCTCACCCGACCACACGGACACGGTCGGGGCTGAAAGCTGACAGCTCGCTGATTCTGATGTTTCGGCGGGTCCGCGCTTTGTGTTTACGTCTTTTTTGCACTGATTCTAAAGCTGTTAGTTTGATCTCTCTCCAAACAATATTGACCAAACCAGCAGCAGCAACCCTGTTCGAACATAAGAGTGTCCATAAGTGCACGTGGCACCAGGACGCTCTAGGCCGTAGAGTGATGTAGGACACATGTAGCTTTGGAAGATGGGTGCAACACTGACTGTCCAGCTCAGCTCAAAATTCAGTGTTTAGACATTTTCCTAGCTCTCCCATCTTCTTCTTCTTCATCCTCCTCCTCCCTTGGTCTCCTCCTCGAACCGCCTGGTACTGGGTTGGGGGGCAATAGCACAGGAGCATCCTGGCCATTGTCTCCATCGTCATCTGTGTCACTATCAGGAACACTTTCAGTGTCGCTCTCAGATCCCTCATCTTCCCACCACCTGATTTCATCAATAATTGGATCTTCTTCTGCTCCATTATTGTACACGGGTTGTTCTATTTCTAGAGGTGGATTTCTTTCTGTGTAATCTCCTGCTCCCATCTCTGCTCTATTAATGACCAATGGTCGTTCTATCTGTTGGGGTGGATTTCTTTCTATGTTATCTCCTACTCCCATCTCTGCTCCATTAATGACCAAGGGTCCTTCTATTTCCTGGGGTGGATTTCTTTCAATGCCATCGCCTACTCCCATCTCTGCTCTAAAATTTTCCCAGGGTCCTGCTATTTCCTGGGGAGGATTTATTTCGATGCCTCCTACCGGAACATCAACTGCCTCCTCTTGTTGTGGCAGTTGATTATCAACTAAACCACGCAACTGATTGATTTCAATCCAGGGGAACATCCTGTCAACTGCTCTAAGATTTCCCTGTTGCAGCAGTGCCAAAAGCAGCTCATTGACTGCTAGTCCTACACCAACATGGTTTTGTTCACCATCGTCATGGTTTTGTGAGCCGTCTCCTCTATCCATTTTTTGAAAACAGTCTGCTTTAATAGACTGGAGGAAACTGGTCGGTACAGCTGTCAAACTTTAGCTGATTGGTACAGAACTTTTAAAATATCCTTGAAAAAGAGTTTAAATCTCTTTAGGAAACTGTTTAAAAACACGAAGCAAATGTGAACTAATCGCAACTGATTGCTGTGAGGAACACTGCGAACTAACGGCTATTTAAGGATTTTCAGATCAAAGTCAAGATTTTGATTGGTTGTGCTTTGAGCTGACTTTTGTGACGTCATCGAATTTGGTTCATTGTGATGACGGTCAACGTTCTGCTGATGAAAAAATGTCGCCGGTGACTGAAACTTTTACAGGAGAAGCATTTCCCACAAAGCCTTGAATGAATTATAGTGACAGAAAGGGGCCACAAGATGACGCCATTTTTCACGTAGTAATTCGCGCCTCAGAGACGTCGTTATTTTTCAAAAAGAAAAAAGAAAAAGAAAGAAAGAAAGAGCAACAACTACTAAACAGAATTTTTACACGTTCATTGCACATTTGTAGGAATGTTTAAATATTTACTTTTTATTAATTACTTTTCATTTTATCTTTATTTTTAAAATCACTGTGCACTGGCAGACCGGGGAGGTGGTCCCCATCTTTAAGAAGGGGGACCGGAGGGTGTGTTCCAACTAAAGGGGGATCACACTCCTCAGCCTCCCTGGGAAAGTCTATGCCAGGGTGCTGGAAAGGAGAGTTCGTCCGCTAGTAGAAACCCTGAAGACCAAACCGCTGTTGACTTAGCATGATCTGTTCTCGTACCTTGTCTGTAAAGTCAGCGCATACACGGCGCACCAGTTTCGCCGTCATAAATCTCTGGAGGCGCACATCCAATTCACCAAGGACTGGGTGCAATTGTGAGTACGCCGTCATTCAAACCAAGTGAAGTCAGCTTGAGTACTACGAGTAAAATGCGTTTGATTTCCCTCCGAACATTCAGATTAGTGCAGCATAAATTCATTCATGAGGGGAAATTACAGTGAGAACATGTGGAAGCTCTGTTAGATGGATGCCATAGTGAGTTCAGTGCACTGATGTGACATTGTCCTGAAGGATTTAGTTATTCTCTATGGTTAATGAAATTACACTAATTAATTCATATTTATTATAAATAATCCTAATTACACATCTTGCTTCCGTGTTTGTGTGCTGTGTCACTAAATACATTTTAGTGACACATTTTATTTTAGTTTTATACATTGATTAATGACCTGCAGAATCGCCTGCAGGTCCCTCTGTTGTCAGCATGAAGCTGTAAACATTCATTCTTTGAATCTCCACTGGAGAAAATCTACATGTATACAGAGGGAATGCAATCCACGCTTCCCGACACATGTTTCTACTGTATATCCTGACCATTTACTATTTCCTTCCCACCCATATCTGGTGTATTTGGAATAAAATATTCTCATCTACTTCATATTTCATTATATTTTTATTCTACTAAGTTTCTTCTCAGAATATGATCATATAAAAAAATTACTGAACATAAAATGATTTGTTTATTATAGTAAATTAATCTATTATAGTAGAATATAGTAAATGATAGTAAATTAAACTAATCTATAGATGCAGAAAAACTAGATCCTCAGTTACTGAAAAGGTTATCTAAGAAATCTAAGGTACTGGAGAAAGAGATTTCAGTTTCATTTTACTTAATGTATTTTATGAGTATCATTATTATGCTTTAACAGAGAAAGCACATTTAAAAGCACTAAAACTGAGCAACTCTGTCGCAAACGTTGAGCAATACACTCTCTGGATCATCTCGAAACCTGGGTTTGAATTAAAAGATCCCTGGGTAAGCTAATGGCTACCTTTTCTGCAGACAGAGATAACACTTGCGTCCGTGTTGTCTATGTTTTTTGTGGCGTTCCTCAGGGCTCGGTTCGCTTTTATTTTCAGTGATATGCTGCTACTCAGCCAGTTCTTTTACCGTATGGGCGTGCTGCCCCTAGTTAAAATATTATACTCATATTTCTAGGAATACAGGACTATTGCAGTTCTTAAAGCATAGACAGACAAAATGAGAGCATTTTGCTTATTTTTTTAAGGGGGATGGACGTTAAAATAGATATTTAGCCATAACACTACAATATATTCCCCACAAATCAAAGTCCAACACTTTCTTTATTTAGTTTTAATCAGGAAACAAAAAACAGGAGTAAAAATAATAATCTATTGCTCCTAAAACAGTAACAGTTATAATATTCATCTAGCATTGCATATAGTATTTTTACAACTGCAAGCACTGCTGGAAATGTTGCCTCACACACTCAGTTAGGTATGCTTATGTCCACATCACTATCCAGCAACATTTGTCACCAACAAATGGACACAGCTGGAATGAAGACAGAAACAGCTGCTAACATTTTTCCATCCTTTTTTCCTAGAATTCTATGATTTCTTCCAAAATCATGCTCACATTCCCACTGCTACCTGTTTTTGTAATTACAGTATATGCTTTGTTCAATTGTCACCATGTAATGTATTATGATAAAGTCAGGCACAGGCTGTTTGCAGAAGTGGTTAAAGGATAGGTTAACAAATCGTTAGAAGTACCGAACAAAGTGATGGTAATTTATATGAGAATACTTTTACAGATATATGCTGATTAATGATTAATTGATTATCTGCCATTACTACCTCCTGCCATGCAGATGAAAAACAAAACACTTTCTGTGTGATAACTGAAAGTGTTTTGTAATAACTGTCTTTTTTTGTACCTGATTTTCACTTACAGCACAGAGGCATATCTGACTGGAAGAACGCTGTGTACAGTGGTTGTGTGACTGGAGGAGCTATTGGCTTTTGCGGTATGTAACTTACTTTATTAACTTACATTACAGCAAATTTATGCATTTTGTCCACGTGTTTATTTTTCTGTTTTGCAGCTGGTCTGAAGGCTGGTGTTTATTCTCTGCTGCAATTAAACATGACTTGCAGTGAAGCTCTATGGAGTGGCTCGATGGACAAAAACATAAATATTACACATGTGGCCCAGAGAAAGAAGACTCGCGTTGTGAGTTTGCTAACCCTGATGTTTCCCTGCACATCAAGGATTGCTGTTAAAGCAGAATTGAAGTGTACTGTTCAAACACAGGGATTTTAAGTGGCACCATAGTGGGTTAAAACAAACAAACAAACATAAAAAAAAGACATGTCGGTTTTTCCTGTGACTTTCATATTGTGGACAGTTAGAGCAAGGAATGCCAATTTCTCATGGTGAATCTTCAAAGACAGAGCAGAGTGGGTCTGCTTCAGTGGCGCACTGATCAGGTAATGAAAGCTGAACTTGTGTGAATTTCACTCTGGGTCAAAACTCAGATGAGCAATGTTCTGCCTGTAAAACATTGGTTTGATGTGTAAGTAACTAATCCACACCAGGATTATTTATAATAAAAGAATTTTTTTTTAAATTGTGGATTTACTACTTTTCCTTGATTATTAAAGGACTACAACACCCAAACTAGTCATTACCTTTGCTTTAATTTTTCCTTTTTTTATTATAGCGAAAGTAGTCTTCAGGAAAAGTTCTCCAGGCTTCTTGAAGGACATTCAATTCAATTCAATTCAATTCAATTTTATTTATATTGCACCAAATCACAACAACAGTCGCCTCACAGAGCTTTATATTGTACAGTAGATCGTACAATAATAGATACAGAGAAAAACCCAACAATCAACAATATGACCCCCTATGAGCAAGCACTTTGGCAACAGTGGGAAGGAAAAACTCCCTTTTAACAGGAAGAAACCTCCGGCAGAACCAGGCTCAGGGAGGGGCGGTCATCTGCTGCGACCGGTTGGGGTGAGAAGGAAGACAGGATAAAGACATGCATTCAAAGCTCTTCTTTGGATGTTGGCTGCCTTTCCTTCCCTTCTCTGTCAAGATGATCCCACTATTCACTAATGTTGAGGTCCAGGGTTTGGGGAGGCCAATACACAACTGATAGCATTCCATAATGTGTTTTTCTATTTGAAGATGGTGGTGTTGTAAATGCTATTGTATAATTACGTTAGCACAATGGTGATAGGAAGTAGGGGTGGGTTTTAATAATCGATTCATCGATTAAAATCGATTCTGGATTGGATAACGTGACATTGATTCATTAAAATCCTGAATCGATTTTTTTATATAAATGTATTTTGCCCAAAATTCCAGAATCTCAGGTGAAACGTCACAAAATTTTGACGACCACCAAACATTTAAAACAGTAAATGAGAGCAGGTACACGGCTTCTGCACAAAGACGTAAACACAAAGCGGACCGCGGATCAGAATCAGTGAGATGTGGCCTTTCTCACCCGACCGCACGGACACGGTCGGGGCTGAAAGCTGACAGCTCGCTGATTCTGATGTTTCGGCGGGTCCGCGCTTTGTGTTTACGTCTTTTTTGCACTGATTCTAAAGCTGTTAGTTTGATCTCTCTCCAAACAATATTGACCAAACCAGCAGCAGCAACCCTGTTCGAACATAAGAGTGTCCATAAGTGCACGTGGCACCAGGACGCTCTAGGCCGTAGAGTGATGTAGGACACATGTAGCTTTGGAAGATGGGTGCAACACTGACTGTCCAGCTCAGCTCAAAATTCAGTGTTTAGACATTTTCCTAGCTCTCCCATCTTCTTCTTCTTCATCCTCCTCCTCCCTTGGTCTCCTCCTCGAACCGCCTGGTACTGGGTTGGGGGGCAATAGCACAGGAGCATCCTGGCCATTGTCTCCATCGTCATCTGTGTCACTATCAGGAACACTTTCAGTGTCGCTCTCAGATCCCTCATCTTCCCACCACCTGATTTCATCAATAATTGGATCTTCTTCTGCTACATTATTGTACACGGGTTGTTCTATTTCTAGAGGTGGATTTCTTTCTGTGTAATCTCCTGCTCCCATCTCTGCTCTATTAATGACCAATGGTCGTTCTATCTGTTGGGGTGGATTTCTTTCTATGTTATCTCCTACTCCCATCTCTGCTCCATTAATGACCAAGGGTTGTTCTATTTGTTGGGGTAGATTTCTTTCAATGCCATCGCCTACTCCCATCTCTGCTCTAAAATTTTCCCAGGGTCCTGCTATTTCCTGGGGAGGATTTATTTCGATGCCTCCTACCGGAACATCAACTGCCTCCTCTTGTTGTGGCAGTTGATTATCAACTAAACCACGCAACTGATTGATTTCAATCCAGGGGAACATCCTGTCAACTGCTCTAAGATTTCCCTGTTGCAGCAGTGCCAAAAGCAGCTCATTGACTGCTAGTCCTACACCAACATGGTTTTGTTCACCATCGTCATGGTTTTGTGAGCCGTCTCCTCTATCCATTTTTTGAAAACAGTCTGCTTTAATAGACTGGAGGAAACTGGTCGGTACAGCTGTCAAACTTTAGCTGATTGGTACAGAACTTTTAAAATGTCCTTGAAAAAGAGTTTAAATCTCTTTAGGAAACTGTTTAAAAACACGAAGCAAATGTGAACTAATCGCAACTGATTGCTGTGAGGAACACTGCGAACTAACGGCTATTTAAGGACTTTCAGATCAAAGTCAAGATTTTGATTGGTTGTGCTTTGAGCTGACTTTTGTGACGTCATCGAATTTGGTTCATTGTGATGACGGTCAACGTTCTGCTGATGAAAAAATGTCGCCGGTGACTGAAACTTTTACAGGAGAAGCATTTCCCACAAAGCCTTGAATGAATTATAGTGACAGAAAGGGGCCACAAGATGACGCCATTTTTCACGTAGTAATTCGCGCCTCAGAGACGTCGTTATTTTTCAAAAAGAAAAAAGAAAAAGAAAGAAAGAAAGAAACACTAACAACTACTAAACAGAATTTTTACACGTTCATTGCACATTTGTAGGAATGTTTAAATATTTACTTTTTATTAATTACTTTTCATTTTATCTTTATTTTTAAAATCACTGTGCACTGGCAAACCGGGGAGGTGGTCCCCATCTTTAAGAAGGGGGACCGGAGGGTGTGTTCCAACTAAAGGGGGATCACACTCCTCAGCCTCCCTGGGAAAGTCTATGCCAGGGTGCTGGAAAGGAGAGTTCGTCCGCTAGTAGAAACCCTGAAGACCAAACCGCTGTTGACTTAGCATGATCTGTTCTCGTACCTTGTCTGTAAAGTCAGCGCATACACGGCGCACCAGTTTCGCCGTCATAAATCTCTGGAGGCGCACATCCAATTCACCAAGGACTGGGTGCAATTGTGAGTACGCCGTCATTCAAACCAAGTGAAGTCAGCTTGAGTACTACGAGTAAAATGCGTTTGATTTCCCTCCGAACATTCAGATTAGTGCAGCATAAATTCATTCATGAGGGGAAATTACAGTGAGAACATGTGGAAGCTCTGTTAGATGGATGCCATAGTGAGTTCAGTGCACTGATGTGACATTGTCCTGAAGGATTTAGTTATTCTCTATGGTTAATGAAATTACACTAATTAATTCATATTTATTATAAATAATCCTAATTACACATCTTGCTTCCGTGTTTGTGTGCTGTGTCACTAAATACATTTTAGTGACACATTTTATTTTAGTTTTATACATTGATTAATGACCTGCAGAATCGCCTGCAGGTCCCTCTGTTGTCAGCATGAAGCTGTAAACATTCATTCTTTGAATCTCCACTGGAGAAAATCTACATGTATACAGAGGGAATGCAATCCACGCTTCCCGACACATGTTTCTACTGTATATCCTGACCATTTACTATTTCCTTCCCACCCATATCTGGTGTATTTGGAATAAAATATTCTCATCTACTTCATATTTCATTATATTTTTATTCTACTAAGTTTCTTCTCAGAATATGATCATATAAAAAAATTACTGAACATAAAATGATTTGTTTATTATAGTAAATTAATCTATTATAGTAGAATATAGTAAATGATAGTAAATTAAACTAATCTATAGATGCAGAAAAACTAGATCCTCAGTTACTGAAAAGGTTATCTAAGAAATCTAAGGTACTGGAGAAAGAGATTTCAGTTTCATTTTACTTAATGTATTTTATGAGTATCATTATTATGCTTTAACAGAGAAAGCACATTTAAAAGCACTAAAACTGAGCAACTCTGTCGCAAACGTTGAGCAATACACTCTCTGGATCATCTCGAAACCTGGGTTTGAATTAAAAGATCCCTGGGTAAGCTAATGGCTACCTTTTCTGCAGACAGAGATAACACTTGCGTCCGTGTTGTCTATGTTTTTTGTGGCGTTCCTCAGGGCTCGGTTCGCTTTTATTTTCAGTGATATGCTGCTACTCAGCCAGTTCTTTTACCGTATGGGCGTGCTGCCCCTAGTTAAAATATTATACTCATATTTCTAGGAATACAGGACTATTGCAGTTCTTAAAGCATAGACAGACAAAATGAGAGCATTTTGCTTATTTTTTTAAGGGGGATGGACGTTAAAATAGATATTTAGCCATAACACTACAATATATTCCCCACAAATCAAAGTCCAACATTTTCTTTATTTAGTTTTAATCAGGAAACAAAAAACAGGAGTAAAAATAATAATCTATTGCTCCTAAAACAGTAACAGTTATAATATTCATCTAGCATTGCATATAGTATTTTTACAACTGCAAGCACTGCTGGAAATGTTGCCTCACACACTCAGTTAGGTATGCTTATGTCCACATCACTATCCAGCAACATTTGTCACCAACAAATGGACACAGCTGGAATGAAGACAGAAACAGCTGCTAACATTTTTCCATCCTTTTTTCCTAGAATTCTATGATTTCTTCCAAAATCATGCTCACATTCCCACTGCTACCTGTTTTTGTAATTACAGTGGGGCCAGTGAGAGCCAGAGATTTTCCTTGTTTGAGGTGACCAAATACTTATTTTCCACCCTGATTTACGAATCAATTCTTTACAAATCCTACCATGTGGATTCATGGATTTTTTTTCCACATTCTGTCTCTCACAGTTGAAGTGTACCTCTGGTGCAAATTACTGACCTCTGTCATCATTTTAGGTGGGGGAACTTGCACAATCGGTGGCTGACTAAATACTTTTTTGCCCCACTGTATATGCTTTGTTCAATTGTCACCATGTAATGTATTATGATAAAGTCAGGCACAGGCTGTTTGCAGAAGTGGTTAAAGGATAGGTTAACAAATCGTTAGAAGTACCGAACAAAGTGATGGTAATTTATATGAGAATACTTTTACAGATATATGCTGATTAATGATTAATTGATTATCTGCCATTACTACCTCCTGCCATGCAGATGAAAAACAAAACACTTTCTGTGTGATAACTGAAAGTGTTTTGTAATAACTGTCTTTTTTTGTACCTGATTTTCACTTACAGCACAGAGGCATATCTGACTGGAAGAACGCTGTGTACAGTGGTTGTGTGACTGGAGGAGCTATTGGCTTTTGCGGTATGTAACTTACTTTATTAACTTACTGTGGCATGAATAAGGCACGGCGGGACCACGGAGCGACGTTCAGAGCCAAACTTTATTTGATTCACATCACACCACACCACAACACCCCTGAGTCCCCGTGTTTTAACACGGCGGGCGTGATTGCGGATGCCGTGCAGGTGCGTCCGCACGGCCCCGCAGACCACGCCCCACCACATACCCCCATCGCCCGATTGAGGCCGGGGAGCAATCTGGCCGAACCTACTCCCCCCCCGCGAACTGGGGCGAGACTCGGCCCCTACACATCGGCGCCCCAGCCCCTGACCAAGCGACGGGGAAGCGTCCGTTCTGGTGGCCGCCCGCGCATCCAACGGCAACGGCGAAGCTGGTCCGGAGGTCGGCCGCGTAGCAAGCGGACACGGCCCCACAGGCATGGCCGTGCGCTCCTGCACACAGGCGGCTGGGCAGACGTCAGGCGCGCAGAATCGACTGGTGGCAGCGAGGCTGGACTAGCCAGCCCGCCGATCCCCGGCCTAGCGGGGCTGTCCCGCTCCTCTGCCTCCAACTCCGGCTGCACAGGCTGCCCTGGAGCAGGGACCTCCGTCTCCCCGCACAGCTGCTCCGCCACCGCCTCCGCCACTCCCGTTTGGAGCGGCTCCCCGCACTGCGCCTCCGCCCCCAGCAGGCACAGCCCCTCGCCCAGCTCTGGGTGGAGCGACTCCTCTGCCTCCGGCAGGTGTAGACCCTCGCCCGCCTCGTCCTCGGCCTCCGATTGGAGCGGCTCCTCCACCGCTCCCGGCAGGAGCAGCCCTTCACCCGGCTGCTCCTCCTCCTCCGGCAGGCTCGGACCCCCGCGTGGCTCGTCCACCACCTCCGGCTGCCGAGGTGACCCACACGGCTCCTCCACCGCTTCACTGTCCTCGGGACACACTTGTGGGGGTGGCGCCCAGGCCCAGAGCAGCGCCGCCAGCTCTGCCATCTTCCCCAGGTGGCGTTCGCTCTCCTTCCGCAGCTCTTCCTGTTGGCGACGCACCTCCGCCGCCTGCTTACGCTGGGTGGCCGCTATTTCGGCCACCCTCTCGGCCAGCTCTTTCCTTTCCTGGCTCTGGTAGGTACCCGCCATGCCGCCTCCCGGGTTTCGGCACCAATGTGGCATGAATAAGGCACGGCGGGACCACGGAGCGACGTTCAGAGCCAAACTTTATTTGATTCACATCACACCACACCACAACACCCCTGAGTCCCCGTGTTTTAACACGGCGGGCGTGATTGCGGATGCCGTGCAGGTGCGTCCGCACGGCCCCGCAGACCACGCCCCACCACACTTACATTACAGCAAATTTATGCATTTTGTCCACGTGTTTATTTTTCTGTTTTGCAGCTGGTCTGAAGGCTGGTGTTTATTCTCTGCTGCAATTAAACATGACTTGCAGTGAAGCTCTATGGAGTGGCTCGATGGACAAAAACATAAATATTACACATGTGGCCCAGAGAAAGAAGACTCGCGTTGTGAGTTTGCTAACCCTGATGTTTCCCTGCACATCAAGGATTGCTGTTAAAGCAGAATTGAAGTGTACTGTTCAAACACAGGGATTTTAAGTGGCACCATAGTGGGTTAAAACAAACAAACAAACATAAAAAAAAGACATGTCGGTTTTTCCTGTGACTTTCATATTGTGGACAGTTAGAGCAAGGAATGCCAATTTCTCATGGTGAATCTTCAAAGACAGAGCAGAGTGGGTCTGCTTCAGTGGCGCACTGATCAGGTAATGAAAGCTGAACTTGTGTGAATTTCACTCTGGGTCAAAACTCAGATGAGCAATGTTCTGCCTGTAAAACATTGGTTTGATGTGTAAGTAACTAATCCACACCAGGATTATTTATAATAAAAGAATTTTTTTTTAAAATTGTGGATTTACTACTTTTCCTTGATTATTAAAGGACTACAACACCCAAACTAGTCATTACCTTTGCTTTAATTTTTCCTTTTTTTTATTATAGCGAAAGTAGTCTTCAGGAAAAGTTCTCCAGGCTTCTTGAAGGACATTCAATTCAATTCAATTCAATTCAATTCAATTCAATTCAGTTCAATTCAATTCAATTCAATTCAATTCAATTCAATTCAATTTTATTTATATTGCACCAAATCACAACAACAGTCGCCTCACAGAGCTTTATATTGTACAGTAGATCGTACAATAATAGATACAGAGAAAAACCCAACAATCAACAATATGACCCCCTATGAGCAAGCACTTTGGCAACAGTGGGAAGGAAAAACTCCCTTTTAACAGGAAGAAACCTCCGGCAGAACCAGGCTCAGGGAGGGGCGGTCATCTGCTGCGACCGGTTGGGGTGAGAAGGAAGACAGGATAAAGACATGCATTCAAAGCTCTTCTTTGGATGTTGGCTGCCTTTCCTTCCCTTCTCTGTCAAGATGATCCCACTATTCACTAATGTTGAGGTCCAGGGTTTGGGGAGGCCAATACACAACTGATAGCATTCCATAATGTGTTTTTCTATTTGAAGATGGTGGTGTTGTAAATGCTATTGTATAATTACGTTAGCACAATGGTGATAGGAAGTAGGGGTGGGTTTTAATAATCGATTCATCGATTAAAATCGATTCTGGATTGGATAACGTGACATTGATTCATTAAAATCCTGAATCGATTTTTTTTATATAAATGTATTTTGCCCAAAATTCCAGAATCTCAGGTGAAACGTCACAAAATTTTGACGACCACCAAACATTTAAAACAGTAAATGAGAGCAGGTACACGGCTTCTGCACAAAGACGTAAACACAAAGCGCGACCCGCAGATCAGAATCAGTGAGATGTGGCCTTTCTCACCCGACCACACGGACACGGTCGGGGCTGAAAGCTGACAGCTCGCTGATTCTGATGTTTCGGCGGGTCCGCGCTTTGTGTTTACGTCTTTTTTGCACTGATTCTAAAGCTGTTAGTTTGATCTCTCTCCAAACAATATTGACCAAACCAGCAGCAGCAACCCTGTTCGAACATAAGAGTGTCCATAAGTGCACGTGGCACCAGGACGCTCTAGGCCGTAGAGTGATGTAGGACACATGTAGCTTTGGAAGATGGGTGCAACACTGACTGTCCAGCTCAGCTCAAAATTCAGTGTTTAGACATTTTCCTAGCTCTCCCATCTTCTTCTTCTTCATCCTCCTCCTCCCTTGGTCTCCTCCTCGAACCGCCTGGTACTGGGTTGGGGGGCAATAGCACAGGAGCATCCTGGCCATTGTCTCCATCGTCATCTGTGTCACTATCAGGAACACTTTCAGTGTCGCTCTCAGATCCCTCATCTTCCCACCACCTGATTTCATCAATAATTGGATCTTCTTCTGCTCCATTATTGTACACGGGTTGTTCTATTTCTAGAGGTGGATTTCTTTCTGTGTAATCTCCTGCTCCCATCTCTGCTCTATTAATGACCAATGGTCGTTCTATCTGTTGGGGTGGATTTCTTTCTATGTTATCTCCTACTCCCATCTCTGCTCCATTAATGACCAAGGGTCCTTCTATTTCCTGGGGTGGATTTCTTTCAATGCCATCGCCTACTCCCATCTCTGCTCTAAAATTTTCCCAGGGTCCTGCTATTTCCTGGGGAGGATTTATTTCGATGCCTCCTACCGGAACATCAACTGCCTCCTCTTGTTGTGGCAGTTGATTATCAACTAAACCACGCAACTGATTGATTTCAATCCAGGGGAACATCCTGTCAACTGCTCTAAGATTTCCCTGTTGCAGCAGTGCCAAAAGCAGCTCATTGACTGCTAGTCCTACACCAACATGGTTTTGTTCACCATCGTCATGGTTTTGTGAGCCGTCTCCTCTATCCATTTTTTGAAAACAGTCTGCTTTAATAGACTGGAGGAAACTGGTCGGTACAGCTGTCAAACTTTAGCTGATTGGTACAGAACTTTTAAAATATCCTTGAAAAAGAGTTTAAATCTCTTTAGGAAACTGTTTAAAAACACGAAGCAAATGTGAACTAATCGCAACTGATTGCTGTGAGGAACACTGCGAACTAACGGCTATTTAAGGATTTTCAGATCAAAGTCAAGATTTTGATTGGTTGTGCTTTGAGCTGACTTTTGTGACGTCATCGAATTTGGTTCATTGTGATGACGGTCAACGTTCTGCTGATGAAAAAATGTCGCCGGTGACTGAAACTTTTACAGGAGAAGCATTTCCCACAAAGCCTTGAATGAATTATAGTGACAGAAAGGGGCCACAAGATGACGCCATTTTTCACGTAGTAATTCGCGCCTCAGAGACGTCGTTATTTTTCAAAAAGAAAAAAGAAAAAGAAAGAAAGAAAGAAACACTAACAACTACTAAACAGAATTTTTACACGTTCATTGCACATTTGTAGGAATGTTTAAATATTTACTTTTTATTAATTACTTTTCATTTTATCTTTATTTTTAAAATCACTGTGCACTGGCAAACCGGGGAGGTGGTCCCCATCTTTAAGAAGGGGGACCGGAGGGTGTGTTCCAACTAAAGGGGGATCACACTCCTCAGCCTCCCTGGGAAAGTCTATGCCAGGGTGCTGGAAAGGAGAGTTCGTCCGCTAGTAGAAACCCTGAAGACCAAACCGCTGTTGACTTAGCATGATCTGTTCTCGTACCTTGTCTGTAAAGTCAGCGCATACACGGCGCACCAGTTTCGCCGTCATAAATCTCTGGAGGCGCACATCCAATTCACCAAGGACTGGGTGCAATTGTGAGTACGCCGTCATTCAAACCAAGTGAAGTCAGCTTGAGTACTACGAGTAAAATGCGTTTGATTTCCCTCCGAACATTCAGATTAGTGCAGCATAAATTCATTCATGAGGGGAAATTACAGTGAGAACATGTGGAAGCTCTGTTAGATGGATGCCATAGTGAGTTCAGTGCACTGATGTGACATTGTCCTGAAGGATTTAGTTATTCTCTATGGTTAATGAAATTACACTAATTAATTCATATTTATTATAAATAATCCTAATTACACATCTTGCTTCCGTGTTTGTGTGCTGTGTCACTAAATACATTTTAGTGACACATTTTATTTTAGTTTTATACATTGATTAATGACCTGCAGAATCGCCTGCAGGTCCCTCTGTTGTCAGCATGAAGCTGTAAACATTCATTCTTTGAATCTCCACTGGAGAAAATCTACATGTATACAGAGGGAATGCAATCCACGCTTCCCGACACATGTTTCTACTGTATATCCTGACCATTTACTATTTCCTTCCCACCCATATCTGGTGTATTTGGAATAAAATATTCTCATCTACTTCATATTTCATTATATTTTTATTCTACTAAGTTTCTTCTCAGAATATGATAATATAAAAAAATTACTGAACATAAAATGATTTGTTTATTATAGTAAATTAATCTATTATAGTAGAATATAGTAAATGATAGTAAATTAAACTAATCTATAGATGCAGAAAAACTAGATCCTCAGTTACTGAAAAGGTTATCTAAGAAATCTAAGGTACTGGAGAAAGAGATTTCAGTTTCATTTTACTTAATGTATTTTATGAGTATCATTATTATGCTTTAACAGAGAAAGCACATTTAAAAGCACTAAAACTGAGCAACTCTGTCGCAAACGTTGAGCAATACACTCTCTGGATCATCTCGAAACCTGGGTTTGAATTAAAAGATCCCTGGGTAAGCTAATGGCTACCTTTTCTGCAGACAGAGATAACACTTGCGTCCGTGTTGTCTATGTTTTTTGTGGCGTTCCTCAGGGCTCGGTTCGCTTTTATTTTCAGTGATATGCTGCTACTCAGCCAGTTCTTTTACCGTATGGGCGTGCTGCCCCTAGTTAAAATATTATACTCATATTTCTAGGAATACAGGACTATTGCAGTTCTTAAAGCATAGACAGACAAAATGAGAGCATTTTGCTTATTTTTTTAAGGGGGATGGACGTTAAAATAGATATTTAGCCATAACACTACAATATATTCCCCACAAATCAAAGTCCAACATTTTCTTTATTTAGTTTTAATCAGGAAACAAAAAACAGGAGTAAAAATAATAATCTATTGCTCCTAAAACAGTAACAGTTATAATATTCATCTAGCATTGCATATAGTATTTTTACAACTGCAAGCACTGCTGGAAATGTTGCCTCACACACTCAGTTAGGTATGCTTATGTCCACATCACTATCCAGCAACATTTGTCACCAACAAATGGACACAGCTGGAATGAAGACAGAAACAGCTGCTAACATTTTTCCATCCTTTTTTCCTAGAATTCTATGATTTCTTCCAAAATCATGCTCACATTCCCACTGCTACCTGTTTTTGTAATTACAGTGGGGCCAGTGAGAGCCAGAGATTTTCCTTGTTTGAGGTGACCAAATACTTATTTTCCACCCTGATTTACGAATCAATTCTTTACAAATCCTACCATGTGGATTCATGGATTTTTTTTTCCACATTCTGTCTCTCACAGTTGAAGTGTACCTCTGGTGCAAATTACTGACCTCTGTCATCATTTTAGGTGGGGGAACTTGCACAATCGGTGGCTGACTAAATACTTTTTTGCCCCACTGTATATGCTTTGTTCAATTGTCACCATGTAATGTATTATGATAAAGTCAGGCACAGGCTGTTTGCAGAAGTGGTTAAAGGATAGGTTAACAAATCGTTAGAAGTACCGAACAAAGTGATGGTAATTTATATGAGAATACTTTTACAGATATATGCTGATTAATGATTAATTGATTATCTGCCATTACTACCTCCTGCCATGCAGATGAAAAACAAAACACTTTCTGTGTGATAACCGAAAGTGTTTTGTAATAACTGTCTTTTTTTGTACCTGATTTTCACTTACAGCACAGAGGCATATCTGACTGGAAGAACGCTGTGTACAGTGGTTGTGTGACTGGAGGAGCTATTGGCTTTTGCGGTATGTAACTTACTTTATTAACTTACATTACAGCAAATTTATGCATTTTGTCCACGTGTTTATTTTTCTGTTTTGCAGCTGGTCTGAAGGCTGGTGTTTATTCTCTGCTGCAATTAAACATGACTTGCAGTGAAGCTCTATGGAGTGGCTCGATGGACAAAAACATAAATATTACACATGTGGCCCAGAGAAAGAAGACTCGCGTTGTGAGTTTGCTAACCCTGATGTTTCCCTGCACATCAAGGATTGCTGTTAAAGCAGAATTGAAGTGTACTGTTCAAACACAGGGATTTTAAGTGGCACCATAGTGGGTTAAAACAAACAAACAAACATAAAAAAAAGACATGTCGGTTTTTCCTGTGACTTTCATATTGTGGACAGTTAGAGCAAGGAATGCCAATTTCTCATGGTGAATCTTCAAAGACAGAGCAGAGTGGGTCTGCTTCAGTGGCGCACTGATCAGGTAATGAAAGCTGAACTTGTGTGAATTTCACTCTGGGTCTGTAAAAACTCAGATGAGCAATGTTCTGCCTGTAAAACATTGGTTTGATGTGTAAGTAACTAATCCACACCAGGATTATTTATAATAAAAGAATTTTTTTTTAAATTGTGGATTTACTACTTTTCCTTGATTATTAAAGGACTACAACACCCAAACTAGTCATTACCTTTGCTTTAATTTTTCCTTTTTTTATTATAGCGAAAGTAGTCTTCAGGAAAAGTTCTCCAGGCTTCTTGAAGGACATTCAATTCAATTCAATTCAATTCAATTCAATTCAATTTTATTTATATTGCACCAAATCACAACAACAGTCGCCTCACAGAGCTTTATATTGTACAGTAGATCGTACAATAATAGATACAGAGAAAAACCCAACAATCAACAATATGACCCCCTATGAGCAAGCACTTTGGCAACAGTGGGAAGGAAAAACTCCCTTTTAACAGGAAGAAACCTCCGGCAGAACCAGGCTCAGGGAGGGGCGGTCATCTGCTGCGACCGGTTGGGGTGAGAAGGAAGACAGGATAAAGACATGCATTCAAAGCTCTTCTTTGGATGTTGGCTGCCTTTCCTTCCCTTCTCTGTCAAGATGATCCCACTATTCACTAATGTTGAGGTCCAGGGTTTGGGGAGGCCAATACACAACTGATAGCATTCCATAATGTGTTTTTCTATTTGAAGATGGTGGTGTTGTAAATGCTATTGTATAATTACGTTAGCACAATGGTGATAGGAAGTAGGGGTGGGTTTTAATAATCGATTCATCGATTAAAATCGATTCTGGATTGGATAACGTGACATTGATTCATTAAAATCCTGAATCGATTTTTTTATATAAATGTATTTTGCCCAAAATTCCAGAATCTCAGGTGAAACGTCACAAAATTTTGACGACCACCAAACATTTAAAACAGTAAATGAGAGCAGGTACACGGCTTCTGCACAAAGACGTAAACACAAAGCGCGACCCGAAGATCAGAATCAGTGAGATGTGGCCTTTCTCACCCGACCGCACGGACACGGTCGGGGCTGAAAGCTGACAGCTCGCTGATTCTGATGTTTCGGCGGGTCCGCGCTTTGTGTTTACGTCTTTTTTGCACTGATTCTAAAGCTGTTAGTTTGATCTCTCTCCAAACAATATTGACCAAACCAGCAGCAGCAACCCTGTTCGAACATAAGAGTGTCCATAAGTGCACGTGGCACCAGGACGCTCTAGGCCGTAGAGTGATGTAGGACACATGTAGCTTTGGAAGATGGGTGCAACACTGACTGTCCAGCTCAGCTCAAAATTCAGTGTTTAGACATTTTCCTAGCTCTCCCATCTTCTTCTTCTTCATCCTCCTCCTCCCTTGGTCTCCTCCTCGAACCGCCTGGTACTGGGTTGGGGGGCAATAGCACAGGAGCATCCTGGCCATTGTCTCCATCGTCATCTGTGTCACTATCAGGAACACTTTCAGTGTCGCTCTCAGATCCCTCATCTTCCCACCACCTGATTTCATCAATAATTGGATCTTCTTCTGCTACATTATTGTACACGGGTTGTTCTATTTCTAGAGGTGGATTTCTTTCTGTGTAATCTCCTGCTCCCATCTCTGCTCTATTAATGACCAATGGTCGTTCTATCTGTTGGGGTGGATTTCTTTCTATGTTATCTCCTACTCCCATCTCTGCTCCATTAATGACCAAGGGTTGTTCTATTTGTTGGGGTAGATTTCTTTCAATGCCATCGCCTACTCCCATCTCTGCTCTAAAATTTTCCCAGGGTCCTGCTATTTCCTGGGGAGGATTTATTTCGATGCCTCCTACCGGAACATCAACTGCCTCCTCTTGTTGTGGCAGTTGATTATCAACTAAACCACGCAACTGATTGATTTCAATCCAGGGGAACATCCTGTCAACTGCTCTAAGATTTCCCTGTTGCAGCAGTGCCAAAAGCAGCTCATTGACTGCTAGTCCTACACCAACATGGTTTTGTTCACCATCGTCATGGTTTTGTGAGCCGTCTCCTCTATCCATTTTTTGAAAACAGTCTGCTTTAATAGACTGGAGGAAACTGGTCGGTACAGCTGTCAAACTTTAGCTGATTGGTACAGAACTTTTAAAATATCCTTGAAAAAGAGTTTAAATCTCTTTAGGAAACTGTTTAAAAACACGACGCAAATGTGAACTAATCGCAACTGATTGCTGTGAGGAACACTGCGAACTAACGGCTATTTAAGGATTTTCAGATCAAAGTCAAGATTTTGATTGGTTGTGCTTTGAGCTGACTTTTGTGACGTCATCGAATTTGGTTCATTGTGATGACGGTCAACGTTCTGCTGATGAAAAAATGTCGCCGGTGACTGAAACTTTTACAGGAGAAGCATTTCCCACAAAGCCTTGAATGAATTATAGTGACAGAAAGAAAGAAAGAAAGAAAGAAAGAAAGAAAGAAAGAAAGAAAGAAAGAAAGAAAGAAAGAAACAGCAACAACTACTAAACAGAATTTTTACACGTTCATTGCACATTTGTAGGAATGTTTAAATATTTACTTTTTATTAATTACTTTTCATTTTATCTTTATTTTTAAAATCACTGTGCACTGGCAAACCGGGGAGGTGGTCCCCATCTTTAAGAAGGGGGACCGGAGGGTGTGTTCCAACTAAAGGGGGATCACACTCCTCAGCCTCCCTGGGAAAGTCTATGCCAGGGTGCTGGAAAGGAGAGTTCGTCCGCTAGTAGAAACCCTGAAGACCAAACCGCTGTTGACTTAGCATGATCTGTTCTCGTACCTTGTCTGTAAAGTCAGCGCATACACGGCGCACCAGTTTCGCCGTCATAAATCTCTGGAGGCGCACATCCAATTCACCAAGGACTGGGTGCAATTGTGAGTACGCCGTCATTCAAACCAAGTGAAGTCAGCTTGAGTACTACGAGTAAAATGCGTTTGATTTCCCTCCGAACATTCAGATTAGTGCAGCATAAATTCATTCATGAGGGGAAATTACAGTGAGAACATGTGGAAGCTCTGTTAGATGGATGCCATAGTGAGTTCAGTGCACTGATGTGACATTGTCCTGAAGGATTTAGTTATTCTCTATGGTTAATGAAATTACACTAATTAATTCATATTTATTATAAATAATCCTAATTACACATCTTGCTTCCGTGTTTGTGTGCTGTGTCACTAAATACATTTTAGTGACACATTTTATTTTAGTTTTATACATTGATTAATGACCTGCAGAATCGCCTGCAGGTCCCTCTGTTGTCAGCATGAAGCTGTAAACATTCATTCTTTGAATCTCCACTGGAGAAAATCTACATGTATACAGAGGGAATGCAATCCACGCTTCCCGACACATGTTTCTACTGTATATCCTGACCATTTACTATTTCCTTCCCACCCATATCTGGTGTATTTGGAATAAAATATTCTCATCTACTTCATATTTCATTATATTTTTATTCTACTAAGTTTCTTCTCAGAATATGATCATATAAAAAAATTACTGAACATAAAATGATTTGTTTATTATAGTAAATTAATCTATTATAGTAGAATATAGTAAATGATAGTAAATTAAACTAATCTATAGATGCAGAAAAACTAGATCCTCAGTTACTGAAAAGGTTATCTAAGAAATCTAAGGTACTGGAGAAAGAGATTTCAGTTTCATTTTACTTAATGTATTTTATGAGTATCATTATTATGCTTTAACAGAGAAAGCACATTTAAAAGCACTAAAACTGAGCAACTCTGTCGCAAACGTTGAGCAATACACTCTCTGGATCATCTCGAAACCTGGGTTTGAATTAAAAGATCCCTGGGTAAGCTAATGGCTACCTTTTCTGCAGACAGAGATAACACTTGCGTCCGTGTTGTCTATGTTTTTTGTGGCGTTCCTCAGGGCTCGGTTCGCTTTTATTTTCAGTGATATGCTGCTACTCAGCCAGTTCTTTTACCGTATGGGCGTGCTGCCCCTAGTTAAAATATTATACTCATATTTCTAGGAATACAGGACTATTGCAGTTCTTAAAGCATAGACAGACAAAATGAGAGCATTTTGCTTATTTTTTTAAGGGGGATGGACGTTAAAATAGATATTTAGCCATAACACTACAATATATTCCCCACAAATCAAAGTCCAACATTTTCTTTATTTAGTTTTAATCAGGAAACAAAAAACAGGAGTAAAAATAATAATCTATTGCTCCTAAAACAGTAACAGTTATAATATTCATCTAGCATTGCATATAGTATTTTTACAACTGCAAGCACTGCTGGAAATGTTGCCTCACACACTCAGTTAGGTATGCTTATGTCCACATCACTATCCAGCAACATTTGTCACCAACAAATGGACACAGCTGGAATGAAGACAGAAACAGCTGCTAACATTTTTCCATCCTTTTTTCCTAGAATTCTATGATTTCTTCCAAAATCATGCTCACATTCCCACTGCTACCTGTTTTTGTAATTACAGTGGGGCCAGTGAGAGCCAGAGATTTTCCTTGTTTGAGGTGACCAAATACTTATTTTCCACCCTGATTTACGAATAAATTCTTTACAAATCCTACCATGTGGATTCATGGATTTTTTTTTCACATTCTGTCTCTCACAGTTGAAGTGTACCTCTGGTGCAAATTACTGACCTCTGTCATCATTTTAGGTGGGGGAACTTGCACAATCGGTGGCTGACTAAATACTTTTTTGCCCCACTGTATATGCTTTGTTCAATTGTCACCATGTAATGTATTATGATAAAGTCAGGCACAGGCTGTTTGCAGAAGTGGTTAAAGGATAGGTTAACAAATCGTTAGAAGTACCGAACAAAGTGATGGTAATTTATATGAGAATACTTTTACAGATATATGCTGATTAATGATTAATTGATTATCTGCCATTACTACCTCCTGCCATGCAGATGAAAAACAAAACACTTTCTGTGTGATAACTGAAAGTGTTTTGTAATAACTGTCTTTTTTTGTACCTGATTTTCACTTACAGCACAGAGGCATATCTGACTGGAAGAACGCTGTGTACAGTGGTTGTGTGACTGGAGGAGCTATTGGCTTTTGCGGTATGTAACTTACTTTATTAACTTACATTACAGCAAATTTATGCATTTTGTCCACGTGTTTATTTTTCTGTTTTGCAGCTGGTCTGAAGGCTGGTGTTTATTCTCTGCTGCAATTAAACATGACTTGCAGTGAAGCTCTATGGAGTGGCTCGATGGACAAAAACATAAATATTACACATGTGGCCCAGAGAAAGAAGACTCGCGTTGTGAGTTTGCTAACCCTGATGTTTCCCTGCACATCAAGGATTGCTGTTAAAGCAGAATTGAAGTGTACTGTTCAAACACAGGGATTTTAAGTGGCACCATAGTGGGTTAAAACAAACAAACAAACATAAAAAAAAGACATGTCGGTTTTTCCTGTGACTTTCATATTGTGGACAGTTAGAGCAAGGAATGCCAATTTCTCATGGTGAATCTTCAAAGACAGAGCAGAGTGGGTCTGCTTCAGTGGCGCACTGATCAGGTAATGAAAGCTGAACTTGTGTGAATTTCACTCTGGGTCAAAACTCAGATGAGCAATGTTCTGCCTGTAAAACATTGGTTTGATGTGTAAGTAACTAATCCACACCAGGATTATTTATAATAAAAGAATTTTTTTTAAAATTGTGGATTTACTACTTTTCCTTGATTATTAAAGGACTACAACACCCAAACTAGTCATTACCTTTGCTTTAATTTTTCCTTTTTTTTATTATAGCGAAAGTAGTCTTCAGGAAAAGTTCTCCAGGCTTCTTGAAGGACATTCAATTCAATTCAATTCAATTCAATTCAATTCAATTCAATTCAATTCAATTTTATTTATATTGCACCAAATCACAACAACAGTCGCCTCACAGAGCTTTATATTGTACAGTAGATCGTACAATAATAGATACAGAGAAAAACCCAACAATCAACAATATGACCCCCTATGAGCAAGCACTTTGGCAACAGTGGGAAGGAAAAACTCCCTTTTAACAGGAAGAAACCTCCGGCAGAACCAGGCTCAGGGAGGGGCGGTCATCTGCTGCGACCGGTTGGGGTGAGAAGGAAGACAGGATAAAGACATGCATTCAAAGCTCTTCTTTGGATGTTGGCTGCCTTTCCTTCCCTTCTCTGTCAAGATGATCCCACTATTCACTAATGTTGAGGTCCAGGGTTTGGGGAGGCCAATACACAACTGATAGCATTCCATAATGTGTTTTTCTATTTGAAGATGGTGGTGTTGTAAATGCTATTGTATAATTACGTTAGCACAATGGTGATAGGAAGTAGGGGTGGGTTTTAATAATCGATTCATCGATTAAAATCGATTCTGGATTGGATAACGTGACATTGATTCATTAAAATCCTGAATCGATTTTTTTATATAAATGTATTTTGCCCAAAATTCCAGAATCTCAGGTGAAACGTCACAAAATTTTGACGACCACCAAACATTTAAAACAGTAAATGAGAGCAGGTACACGGCTTCTGCACAAAGACGTAAACACAAAGCGCGACCCGCAGATCAGAATCAGTGAGATGTGGCCTTTCTCACCCGACCGCACGGACACGGTCGGGGCTGAAAGCTGACAGCTCGCTGATTCTGATGTTTCGGCGGGTCCGCGCTTTGTGTTTACGTCTTTTTTGCACTGATTCTAAAGCTGTTAGTTTGATCTCTCTCCAAACAATATTGACCAAACCAGCAGCAGCAACCCTGTTCGAACATAAGAGTGTCCATAAGTGCACGTGGCACCAGGACGCTCTAGGCCGTAGAGTGATGTAGGACACATGTAGCTTTGGAAGATGGGTGCAACATTGACTGTCCAGCTCAGCTCAAAATTCAGTGTTTAGACATTTTCCTAGCTCTCCCATCTTCTTCTTCTTCATCCTCCTCCTCCCTTGGTCTCCTCCTCGAACCGCCTGGTACTGGGTTGGGGGGCAATAGCACAGGAGCATCCTGGCCATTGTCTCCATCGTCATCTGTGTCACTATCAGGAACACTTTCAGTGTCGCTCTCAGATCCCTCATCTTCCCACCACCTGATTTCATCAATAATTGGATCTTCTTCTGCTACATTATTGTACACGGGTTGTTCTATTTCTAGAGGTGGATTTCTTTCTGTGTAATCTCCTGCTCCCATCTCTGCTCTATTAATGACCAATGGTCGTTCTATCTGTTGGGGTGGATTTCTTTCTATGTTATCTCCTACTCCCATCTCTGCTCCATTAATGACCAAGGGTCCTTCTATTTCCTGGGGTGGATTTCTTTCAATGCCATCGCCTACTCCCATCTCTGCTCTAAAATTTTCCCAGGGTCCTGCTATTTCCTGGGGAGGATTTATTTCGATGCCTCCTACCGGAACATCAACTGCCTCCTCTTGTTGTGGCAGTTGATTATCAACTAAACCACGCAACTGATTGATTTCAATCCAGGGGAACATCCTGTCAACTGCTCTAAGATTTCCCTGTTGCAGCAGTGCCAAAAGCAGCTCATTGACTGCTAGTCCTACACCAACATGGTTTTGTTCACCATCGTCATGGTTTTGTGAGCCGTCTCCTCTATCCATTTTTTGAAAACAGTCTGCTTTAATAGACTGGAGGAAACTGGTCGGTACAGCTGTCAAACTTTAGCTGATTGGTACAGAACTTTTAAAATATCCTTGAAAAAGAGTTTAAATCTCTTTAGGAAACTGTTTAAAAACACGACGCAAATGTGAACTAATCGCAACTGATTGCTGTGAGGAACACTGCGAACTAACGGCTATTTAAGGATTTTCAGATCAAAGTCAAGATTTTGATTGGTTGTGCTTTGAGCTGACTTTTGTGACGTCATCGAATTTGGTTCATTGTGATGACGGTCAACGTTCTGCTGATGAAAAAATGTCGCCGGTGACTGAAACTTTTACAGGAGAAGCATTTCCCACAAAGCATTGAATGAATTATAGTGACAGAAAGAAAGAAAGAAAGAAAGAAAGAAAGAAAGAAAGAAAGAAAGAAAGAAAGAAAGAAAGAAAGAACGAAAGAAAGAACGAAAGAAAGAACGAAAGAAAGAAAGAAACAGCAACAACTACTAAACAGAATTTTTACACGTTCATTGCACATTTGTAGGAATGTTTAAATATTTACTTTTTATTAATTACTTTTCATTTTATCTTTATTTTTAAAATCACTGTGCACTGGCAAACCGGGGAGGTGGTCCCCATCTTTAAGAAGGGGGACCGGAGGGTGTGTTCCAACTAAAGGGGGATCACACTCCTCAGCCTCCCTGGGAAAGTCTATGCCAGGGTGCTGGAAAGGAGAGTTCGTCCGCTAGTAGAAACCCTGAAGACCAAACCGCTGTTGACTTAGCATGATCTGTTCTCGTACCTTGTCTGTAAAGTCAGCGCATACACGGCGCACCAGTTTCGCCGTCATAAATCTCTGGAGGCGCACATCCAATTCACCAAGGACTGGGTGCAATTGTGAGTACGCCGTCATTCAAACCAAGTGAAGTCAGCTTGAGTACTACGAGTAAAATGCGTTTGATTTCCCTCCGAACATTCAGATTAGTGCAGCATAAATTCATTCATGAGGGGAAATTACAGTGAGAACATGTGGAAGCTCTGTTAGATGGATGCCATAGTGAGTTCAGTGCACTGATGTGACATTGTCCTGAAGGATTTAGTTATTCTCTATGGTTAATGAAATTACACTAATTAATTCATATTTATTATAAATAATCCTAATTACACATCTTGCTTCCGTGTTTGTGTGCTGTGTCACTAAATACATTTTAGTGACACATTTTATTTTAGTTTTATACATTGATTAATGACCTGCAGAATCGCCTGCAGGTCCCTCTGTTGTCAGCATGAAGCTGTAAACATTCATTCTTTGAATCTCCACTGGAGAAAATCTACATGTATACAGAGGGAATGCAATCCACGCTTCCCGACACATGTTTCTACTGTATATCCTGACCATTTACTATTTCCTTCCCACCCATATCTGGTGTATTTGGAATAAAATATTCTCATCTACTTCATATTTCATTATATTTTTATTCTACTAAGTTTCTTCTCAGAATATGATAATATAAAAAAATTACTGAACATAAAATGATTTGTTTATTATAGTAAATTAATCTATTATAGTAGAATATAGTAAATGATAGTAAATTAAACTAATCTATAGATGCAGAAAAACTAGATCCTCAGTTACTGAAAAGGTTATCTAAGAAATCTAAGGTACTGGAGAAAGAGATTTCAGTTTCATTTTACTTAATGTATTTTATGAGTATCATTATTATGCTTTAACAGAGAAAGCACATTTAAAAGCACTAAAACTGAGCAACTCTGTCGCAAACGTTGAGCAATACACTCTCTGGATCATCTCGAAACCTGGGTTTGAATTAAAAGATCCCTGGGTAAGCTAATGGCTACCTTTTCTGCAGACAGAGATAACACTTGCGTCCGTGTTGTCTATGTTTTTTGTGGCGTTCCTCAGGGCTCGGTTCGCTTTTATTTTCAGTGATATGCTGCTACTCAGCCAGTTCTTTTACCGTATGGGCGTGCTGCCCCTAGTTAAAATATTATACTCATATTTCTAGGAATACAGGACTATTGCAGTTCTTAAAGCATAGACAGACAAAATGAGAGCATTTTGCTTATTTTTTTAAGGGGGATGGACGTTAAAATAGATATTTAGCCATAACACTACAATATATTCCCCACAAATCAAAGTCCAACATTTTCTTTATTTAGTTTTAATCAGGAAACAAAAAACAGGAGTAAAAATAATAATCTATTGCTCCTAAAACAGTAACAGTTATAATATTCATCTAGCATTGCATATAGTATTTTTACAACTGCAAGCACTGCTGGAAATGTTGCCTCACACACTCAGTTAGGTATGCTTATGTCCACATCACTATCCAGCAACATTTGTCACCAACAAATGGACACAGCTGGAATGAAGACAGAAACAGCTGCTAACATTTTTCCATCCTTTTTTCCTAGAATTCTATGATTTCTTCCAAAATCATGCTCACATTCCCACTGCTACCTGTTTTTGTAATTACAGTGGGGCCAGTGAGAGCCAGAGATTTTCCTTGTTTGAGGTGACCAAATACTTATTTTCCACCCTGATTTACGAATAAATTCTTTACAAATCCTACCATGTGGATTCATGGATTTTTTTTTCCACATTCTGTCTCTCACAGTTGAAGTGTACCTCTGGTGCAAATTACTGACCTCTGTCATCATTTTAGGTGGGGGAACTTGCACAATCGGTGGCTGACTAAATACTTTTTTGCCCCACTGTATATGCTTTGTTCAATTGTCACCATGTAATGTATTATGATAAAGTCAGGCACAGGCTGTTTGCAGAAGTGGTTAAAGGATAGGTTAACAAATCGTTAGAAGTACCGAACAAAGTGATGGTAATTTATATGAGAATACTTTTACAGATATATGCTGATTAATGATTAATTGATTATCTGCCATTACTACCTCCTGCCATGCAGATGAAAAACAAAACACTTTCTGTGTGATAACCGAAAGTGTTTTGTAATAACTGTCTTTTTTTGTACCTGATTTTCACTTACAGCACAGAGGCATATCTGACTGGAAGAACGCTGTGTACAGTGGTTGTGTGACTGGAGGAGCTATTGGCTTTTGCGGTATGTAACTTACTTTATTAACTTACATTACAGCAAATTTATGCATTTTGTCCACGTGTTTATTTTTCTGTTTTGCAGCTGGTCTGAAGGCTGGTGTTTATTCTCTGCTGCAATTAAACATGACTTGCAGTGAAGCTCTATGGAGTGGCTCGATGGACAAAAACATAAATATTACACATGTGGCCCAGAGAAAGAAGACTCGCGTTGTGAGTTTGCTAACCCTGATGTTTCCCTGCACATCAAGGATTGCTGTTAAAGCAGAATTGAAGTGTACTGTTCAAACACAGGGATTTTAAGTGGCACCATAGTGGGTTAAAACAAACAAACAAACATAAAAAAAAGACATGTCGGTTTTTCCTGTGACTTTCATATTGTGGACAGTTAGAGCAAGGAATGCCAATTTCTCATGGTGAATCTTCAAAGACAGAGCAGAGTGGGTCTGCTTCAGTGGCGCACTGATCAGGTAATGAAAGCTGAACTTGTGTGAATTTCACTCTGGGTCTGTAAAAACTCAGATGAGCAATGTTCTGCCTGTAAAACATTGGTTTGATGTGTAAGTAACTAATCCACACCAGGATTATTTATAATAAAAGAATTTTTTTTTAAATTGTGGATTTACTACTTTTCCTTGATTATTAAAGGACTACAACACCCAAACTAGTCATTACCTTTGCTTTAATTTTTCCTTTTTTTATTATAGCGAAAGTAGTCTTCAGGAAAAGTTCTCCAGGCTTCTTGAAGGACATTCAATTCAATTCAATTCAATTCAATTCAATTCAATTTTATTTATATTGCACCAAATCACAACAACAGTCGCCTCACAGAGCTTTATATTGTACAGTAGATCGTACAATAATAGATACAGAGAAAAACCCAACAATCAACAATATGACCCCCTATGAGCAAGCACTTTGGCAACAGTGGGAAGGAAAAACTCCCTTTTAACAGGAAGAAACCTCCGGCAGAACCAGGCTCAGGGAGGGGCGGTCATCTGCTGCGACCGGTTGGGGTGAGAAGGAAGACAGGATAAAGACATGCATTCAAAGCTCTTCTTTGGATGTTGGCTGCCTTTCCTTCCCTTCTCTGTCAAGATGATCCCACTATTCACTAATGTTGAGGTCCAGGGTTTGGGGAGGCCAATACACAACTGATAGCATTCCATAATGTGTTTTTCTATTTGAAGATGGTGGTGTTGTAAATGCTATTGTATAATTACGTTAGCACAATGGTGATAGGAAGTAGGGGTGGGTTTTAATAATCGATTCATCGATTAAAATCGATTCTGGATTGGATAACGTGACATTGATTCATTAAAATCCTGAATCGATTTTTTTATATAAATGTATTTTGCCCAAAATTCCAGAATCTCAGGTGAAACGTCACAAAATTTTGACGACCACCAAACATTTAAAACAGTAAATGAGAGCAGGTACACGGCTTCTGCACAAAGACGTAAACACAAAGCGCGACCCGAAGATCAGAATCAGTGAGATGTGGCCTTTCTCACCCGACCGCACGGACACGGTCGGGGCTGAAAGCTGACAGCTCGCTGATTCTGATGTTTCGGCGGGTCCGCGCTTTGTGTTTACGTCTTTTTTGCACTGATTCTAAAGCTGTTAGTTTGATCTCTCTCCAAACAATATTGACCAAACCAGCAGCAGCAACCCTGTTCGAACATAAGAGTGTCCATAAGTGCACGTGGCACCAGGACGCTCTAGGCCGTAGAGTGATGTAGGACACATGTAGCTTTGGAAGATGGGTGCAACACTGACTGTCCAGCTCAGCTCAAAATTCAGTGTTTAGACATTTTCCTAGCTCTCCCATCTTCTTCTTCTTCATCCTCCTCCTCCCTTGGTCTCCTCCTCGAACCGCCTGGTACTGGGTTGGGGGGCAATAGCACAGGAGCATCCTGGCCATTGTCTCCATCGTCATCTGTGTCACTATCAGGAACACTTTCAGTGTCGCTCTCAGATCCCTCATCTTCCCACCACCTGATTTCATCAATAATTGGATCTTCTTCTGCTACATTATTGTACACGGGTTGTTCTATTTCTAGAGGTGGATTTCTTTCTGTGTAATCTCCTGCTCCCATCTCTGCTCTATTAATGACCAATGGTCGTTCTATCTGTTGGGGTGGATTTCTTTCTATGTTATCTCCTACTCCCATCTCTGCTCCATTAATGACCAAGGGTTGTTCTATTTGTTGGGGTAGATTTCTTTCAATGCCATCGCCTACTCCCATCTCTGCTCTAAAATTTTCCCAGGGTCCTGCTATTTCCTGGGGAGGATTTATTTCGATGCCTCCTACCGGAACATCAACTGCCTCCTCTTGTTGTGGCAGTTGATTATCAACTAAACCACGCAACTGATTGATTTCAATCCAGGGGAACATCCTGTCAACTGCTCTAAGATTTCCCTGTTGCAGCAGTGCCAAAAGCAGCTCATTGACTGCTAGTCCTACACCAACATGGTTTTGTTCACCATCGTCATGGTTTTGTGAGCCGTCTCCTCTATCCATTTTTTGAAAACAGTCTGCTTTAATAGACTGGAGGAAACTGGTCGGTACAGCTGTCAAACTTTAGCTGATTGGTACAGAACTTTTAAAATATCCTTGAAAAAGAGTTTAAATCTCTTTAGGAAACTGTTTAAAAACACGACGCAAATGTGAACTAATCGCAACTGATTGCTGTGAGGAACACTGCGAACTAACGGCTATTTAAGGATTTTCAGATCAAAGTCAAGATTTTGATTGGTTGTGCTTTGAGCTGACTTTTGTGACGTCATCGAATTTGGTTCATTGTGATGACGGTCAACGTTCTGCTGATGAAAAAATGTCGCCGGTGACTGAAACTTTTACAGGAGAAGCATTTCCCACAAAGCCTTGAATGAATTATAGTGACAGAAAGAAAGAAAGAAAGAAAGAAAGAAAGAAAGAAAGAAAGAAAGAAAGAAAGAAAGAAAGAAAGAAAGAAAGAAAGAAAGAAAGAAACAGCAACAACTACTAAACAGAATTTTTACACGTTCATTGCACATTTGTAGGAATGTTTAAATATTTACTTTTTATTAATTACTTTTCATTTTATCTTTATTTTTAAAATCACTGTGCACTGGCAAACCGGGGAGGTGGTCCCCATCTTTAAGAAGGGGGACCGGAGGGTGTGTTCCAACTAAAGGGGGATCACACTCCTCAGCCTCCCTGGGAAAGTCTATGCCAGGGTGCTGGAAAGGAGAGTTCGTCCGCTAGTAGAAACCCTGAAGACCAAACCGCTGTTGACTTAGCATGATCTGTTCTCGTACCTTGTCTGTAAAGTCAGCGCATACACGGCGCACCAGTTTCGCCGTCATAAATCTCTGGAGGCGCACATCCAATTCACCAAGGACTGGGTGCAATTGTGAGTACGCCGTCATTCAAACCAAGTGAAGTCAGCTTGAGTACTACGAGTAAAATGCGTTTGATTTCCCTCCGAACATTCAGATTAGTGCAGCATAAATTCATTCATGAGGGGAAATTACAGTGAGAACATGTGGAAGCTCTGTTAGATGGATGCCATAGTGAGTTCAGTGCACTGATGTGACATTGTCCTGAAGGATTTAGTTATTCTCTATGGTTAATGAAATTACACTAATTAATTCATATTTATTATAAATAATCCTAATTACACATCTTGCTTCCGTGTTTGTGTGCTGTGTCACTAAATACATTTTAGTGACACATTTTATTTTAGTTTTATACATTGATTAATGACCTGCAGAATCGCCTGCAGGTCCCTCTGTTGTCAGCATGAAGCTGTAAACATTCATTCTTTGAATCTCCACTGGAGAAAATCTACATGTATACAGAGGGAATGCAATCCACGCTTCCCGACACATGTTTCTACTGTATATCCTGACCATTTACTATTTCCTTCCCACCCATATCTGGTGTATTTGGAATAAAATATTCTCATCTACTTCATATTTCATTATATTTTTATTCTACTAAGTTTCTTCTCAGAATATGATCATATAAAAAAATTACTGAACATAAAATGATTTGTTTATTATAGTAAATTAATCTATTATAGTAGAATATAGTAAATGATAGTAAATTAAACTAATCTATAGATGCAGAAAAACTAGATCCTCAGTTACTGAAAAGGTTATCTAAGAAATCTAAGGTACTGGAGAAAGAGATTTCAGTTTCATTTTACTTAATGTATTTTATGAGTATCATTATTATGCTTTAACAGAGAAAGCACATTTAAAAGCACTAAAACTGAGCAACTCTGTCGCAAACGTTGAGCAATACACTCTCTGGATCATCTCGAAACCTGGGTTTGAATTAAAAGATCCCTGGGTAAGCTAATGGCTACCTTTTCTGCAGACAGAGATAACACTTGCGTCCGTGTTGTCTATGTTTTTTGTGGCGTTCCTCAGGGCTCGGTTCGCTTTTATTTTCAGTGATATGCTGCTACTCAGCCAGTTCTTTTACCGTATGGGCGTGCTGCCCCTAGTTAAAATATTATACTCATATTTCTAGGAATACAGGACTATTGCAGTTCTTAAAGCATAGACAGACAAAATGAGAGCATTTTGCTTATTTTTTTAAGGGGGATGGACGTTAAAATAGATATTTAGCCATAACACTACAATATATTCCCCACAAATCAAAGTCCAACATTTTCTTTATTTAGTTTTAATCAGGAAACAAAAAACAGGAGTAAAAATAATAATCTATTGCTCCTAAAACAGTAACAGTTATAATATTCATCTAGCATTGCATATAGTATTTTTACAACTGCAAGCACTGCTGGAAATGTTGCCTCACACACTCAGTTAGGTATGCTTATGTCCACATCACTATCCAGCAACATTTGTCACCAACAAATGGACACAGCTGGAATGAAGACAGAAACAGCTGCTAACATTTTTCCATCCTTTTTTCCTAGAATTCTATGATTTCTTCCAAAATCATGCTCACATTCCCACTGCTACCTGTTTTTGTAATTACAGTGGGGCCAGTGAGAGCCAGAGATTTTCCTTGTTTGAGGTGACCAAATACTTATTTTCCACCCTGATTTACGAATAAATTCTTTACAAATCCTACCATGTGGATTCATGGATTTTTTTTTCACATTCTGTCTCTCACAGTTGAAGTGTACCTCTGGTGCAAATTACTGACCTCTGTCATCATTTTAGGTGGGGGAACTTGCACAATCGGTGGCTGACTAAATACTTTTTTGCCCCACTGTATATGCTTTGTTCAATTGTCACCATGTAATGTATTATGATAAAGTCAGGCACAGGCTGTTTGCAGAAGTGGTTAAAGGATAGGTTAACAAATCGTTAGAAGTACCGAACAAAGTGATGGTAATTTATATGAGAATACTTTTACAGATATATGCTGATTAATGATTAATTGATTATCTGCCATTACTACCTCCTGCCATGCAGATGAAAAACAAAACACTTTCTGTGTGATAACTGAAAGTGTTTTGTAATAACTGTCTTTTTTTGTACCTGATTTTCACTTACAGCACAGAGGCATATCTGACTGGAAGAACGCTGTGTACAGTGGTTGTGTGACTGGAGGAGCTATTGGCTTTTGCGGTATGTAACTTACTTTATTAACTTACATTACAGCAAATTTATGCATTTTGTCCACGTGTTTATTTTTCTGTTTTGCAGCTGGTCTGAAGGCTGGTGTTTATTCTCTGCTGCAATTAAACATGACTTGCAGTGAAGCTCTATGGAGTGGCTCGATGGACAAAAACATAAATATTACACATGTGGCCCAGAGAAAGAAGACTCGCGTTGTGAGTTTGCTAACCCTGATGTTTCCCTGCACATCAAGGATTGCTGTTAAAGCAGAATTGAAGTGTACTGTTCAAACACAGGGATTTTAAGTGGCACCATAGTGGGTTAAAACAAACAAACAAACATAAAAAAAAGACATGTCGGTTTTTCCTGTGACTTTCATATTGTGGACAGTTAGAGCAAGGAATGCCAATTTCTCATGGTGAATCTTCAAAGACAGAGCAGAGTGGGTCTGCTTCAGTGGCGCACTGATCAGGTAATGAAAGCTGAACTTGTGTGAATTTCACTCTGGGTCAAAACTCAGATGAGCAATGTTCTGCCTGTAAAACATTGGTTTGATGTGTAAGTAACTAATCCACACCAGGATTATTTATAATAAAAGAATTTTTTTTAAAATTGTGGATTTACTACTTTTCCTTGATTATTAAAGGACTACAACACCCAAACTAGTCATTACCTTTGCTTTAATTTTTCCTTTTTTTTATTATAGCGAAAGTAGTCTTCAGGAAAAGTTCTCCAGGCTTCTTGAAGGACATTCAATTCAATTCAATTCAATTCAATTCAATTCAATTCAATTCAATTCAATTTTATTTATATTGCACCAAATCACAACAACAGTCGCCTCACAGAGCTTTATATTGTACAGTAGATCGTACAATAATAGATACAGAGAAAAACCCAACAATCAACAATATGACCCCCTATGAGCAAGCACTTTGGCAACAGTGGGAAGGAAAAACTCCCTTTTAACAGGAAGAAACCTCCGGCAGAACCAGGCTCAGGGAGGGGCGGTCATCTGCTGCGACCGGTTGGGGTGAGAAGGAAGACAGGATAAAGACATGCATTCAAAGCTCTTCTTTGGATGTTGGCTGCCTTTCCTTCCCTTCTCTGTCAAGATGATCCCACTATTCACTAATGTTGAGGTCCAGGGTTTGGGGAGGCCAATACACAACTGATAGCATTCCATAATGTGTTTTTCTATTTGAAGATGGTGGTGTTGTAAATGCTATTGTATAATTACGTTAGCACAATGGTGATAGGAAGTAGGGGTGGGTTTTAATAATCGATTCATCGATTAAAATCGATTCTGGATTGGATAACGTGACATTGATTCATTAAAATCCTGAATCGATTTTTTTATATAAATGTATTTTGCCCAAAATTCCAGAATCTCAGGTGAAACGTCACAAAATTTTGACGACCACCAAACATTTAAAACAGTAAATGAGAGCAGGTACACGGCTTCTGCACAAAGACGTAAACACAAAGCGCGACCCGCAGATCAGAATCAGTGAGATGTGGCCTTTCTCACCCGACCGCACGGACACGGTCGGGGCTGAAAGCTGACAGCTCGCTGATTCTGATGTTTCGGCGGGTCCGCGCTTTGTGTTTACGTCTTTTTTGCACTGATTCTAAAGCTGTTAGTTTGATCTCTCTCCAAACAATATTGACCAAACCAGCAGCAGCAACCCTGTTCGAACATAAGAGTGTCCATAAGTGCACGTGGCACCAGGACGCTCTAGGCCGTAGAGTGATGTAGGACACATGTAGCTTTGGAAGATGGGTGCAACATTGACTGTCCAGCTCAGCTCAAAATTCAGTGTTTAGACATTTTCCTAGCTCTCCCATCTTCTTCTTCTTCATCCTCCTCCTCCCTTGGTCTCCTCCTCGAACCGCCTGGTACTGGGTTGGGGGGCAATAGCACAGGAGCATCCTGGCCATTGTCTCCATCGTCATCTGTGTCACTATCAGGAACACTTTCAGTGTCGCTCTCAGATCCCTCATCTTCCCACCACCTGATTTCATCAATAATTGGATCTTCTTCTGCTACATTATTGTACACGGGTTGTTCTATTTCTAGAGGTGGATTTCTTTCTGTGTAATCTCCTGCTCCCATCTCTGCTCTATTAATGACCAATGGTCGTTCTATCTGTTGGGGTGGATTTCTTTCTATGTTATCTCCTACTCCCATCTCTGCTCCATTAATGACCAAGGGTCCTTCTATTTCCTGGGGTGGATTTCTTTCAATGCCATCGCCTACTCCCATCTCTGCTCTAAAATTTTCCCAGGGTCCTGCTATTTCCTGGGGAGGATTTATTTCGATGCCTCCTACCGGAACATCAACTGCCTCCTCTTGTTGTGGCAGTTGATTATCAACTAAACCACGCAACTGATTGATTTCAATCCAGGGGAACATCCTGTCAACTGCTCTAAGATTTCCCTGTTGCAGCAGTGCCAAAAGCAGCTCATTGACTGCTAGTCCTACACCAACATGGTTTTGTTCACCATCGTCATGGTTTTGTGAGCCGTCTCCTCTATCCATTTTTTGAAAACAGTCTGCTTTAATAGACTGGAGGAAACTGGTCGGTACAGCTGTCAAACTTTAGCTGATTGGTACAGAACTTTTAAAATATCCTTGAAAAAGAGTTTAAATCTCTTTAGGAAACTGTTTAAAAACACGACGCAAATGTGAACTAATCGCAACTGATTGCTGTGAGGAACACTGCGAACTAACGGCTATTTAAGGATTTTCAGATCAAAGTCAAGATTTTGATTGGTTGTGCTTTGAGCTGACTTTTGTGACGTCATCGAATTTGGTTCATTGTGATGACGGTCAACGTTCTGCTGATGAAAAAATGTCGCCGGTGACTGAAACTTTTACAGGAGAAGCATTTCCCACAAAGCATTGAATGAATTATAGTGACAGAAAGAAAGAAAGAAAGAAAGAAAGAAAGAAAGAAAGAAAGAAAGAAAGAAAGAAAGAAAGAACGAAAGAAAGAACGAAAGAAAGAACGAAAGAAAGAAAGAAACAGCAACAACTACTAAACAGAATTTTTACACGTTCATTGCACATTTGTAGGAATGTTTAAATATTTACTTTTTATTAATTACTTTTCATTTTATCTTTATTTTTAAAATCACTGTGCACTGGCAAACCGGGGAGGTGGTCCCCATCTTTAAGAAGGGGGACCGGAGGGTGTGTTCCAACTAAAGGGGGATCACACTCCTCAGCCTCCCTGGGAAAGTCTATGCCAGGGTGCTGGAAAGGAGAGTTCGTCCGCTAGTAGAAACCCTGAAGACCAAACCGCTGTTGACTTAGCATGATCTGTTCTCGTACCTTGTCTGTAAAGTCAGCGCATACACGGCGCACCAGTTTCGCCGTCATAAATCTCTGGAGGCGCACATCCAATTCACCAAGGACTGGGTGCAATTGTGAGTACGCCGTCATTCAAACCAAGTGAAGTCAGCTTGAGTACTACGAGTAAAATGCGTTTGATTTCCCTCCGAACATTCAGATTAGTGCAGCATAAATTCATTCATGAGGGGAAATTACAGTGAGAACATGTGGAAGCTCTGTTAGATGGATGCCATAGTGAGTTCAGTGCACTGATGTGACATTGTCCTGAAGGATTTAGTTATTCTCTATGGTTAATGAAATTACACTAATTAATTCATATTTATTATAAATAATCCTAATTACACATCTTGCTTCCGTGTTTGTGTGCTGTGTCACTAAATACATTTTAGTGACACATTTTATTTTAGTTTTATACATTGATTAATGACCTGCAGAATCGCCTGCAGGTCCCTCTGTTGTCAGCATGAAGCTGTAAACATTCATTCTTTGAATCTCCACTGGAGAAAATCTACATGTATACAGAGGGAATGCAATCCACGCTTCCCGACACATGTTTCTACTGTATATCCTGACCATTTACTATTTCCTTCCCACCCATATCTGGTGTATTTGGAATAAAATATTCTCATCTACTTCATATTTCATTATATTTTTATTCTACTAAGTTTCTTCTCAGAATATGATCATATAAAAAAATTACTGAACATAAAATGATTTGTTTATTATAGTAAATTAATCTATTATAGTAGAATATAGTAAATGATAGTAAATTAAACTAATCTATAGATGCAGAAAAACTAGATCCTCAGTTACTGAAAAGGTTATCTAAGAAATCTAAGGTACTGGAGAAAGAGATTTCAGTTTCATTTTACTTAATGTATTTTATGAGTATCATTATTATGCTTTAACAGAGAAAGCACATTTAAAAGCACTAAAACTGAGCAACTCTGTCGCAAACGTTGAGCAATACACTCTCTGGATCATCTCGAAACCTGGGTTTGAATTAAAAGATCCCTGGGTAAGCTAATGGCTACCTTTTCTGCAGACAGAGATAACACTTGCGTCCGTGTTGTCTATGTTTTTTGTGGCGTTCCTCAGGGCTCGGTTCGCTTTTATTTTCAGTGATATGCTGCTACTCAGCCAGTTCTTTTACCGTATGGGCGTGCTGCCCCTAGTTAAAATATTATACTCATATTTCTAGGAATACAGGACTATTGCAGTTCTTAAAGCATAGACAGACAAAATGAGAGCATTTTGCTTATTTTTTTAAGGGGGATGGACGTTAAAATAGATATTTAGCCATAACACTACAATATATTCCCCACAAATCAAAGTCCAACATTTTCTTTATTTAGTTTTAATCAGGAAACAAAAAACAGGAGTAAAAATAATAATCTATTGCTCCTAAAACAGTAACAGTTATAATATTCATCTAGCATTGCATATAGTATTTTTACAACTGCAAGCACTGCTGGAAATGTTGCCTCACACACTCAGTTAGGTATGCTTATGTCCACATCACTATCCAGCAACATTTGTCACCAACAAATGGACACAGCTGGAATGAAGACAGAAACAGCTGCTAACATTTTTCCATCCTTTTTTCCTAGAATTCTATGATTTCTTCCAAAATCATGCTCACATTCCCACTGCTACCTGTTTTTGTAATTACAGTGGGGCCAGTGAGAGCCAGAGATTTTCCTTGTTTGAGGTGACCAAATACTTATTTTCCACCCTGATTTACGAATAAATTCTTTACAAATCCTACCATGTGGATTCATGGATTTTTTTTTCACATTCTGTCTCTCACAGTTGAAGTGTACCTCTGGTGCAAATTACTGACCTCTGTCATCATTTTAGGTGGGGGAACTTGCACAATCGGTGGCTGACTAAATACTTTTTTGCCCCACTGTATATGCTTTGTTCAATTGTCACCATGTAATGTATTATGATAAAGTCAGGCACAGGCTGTTTGCAGAAGTGGTTAAAGGATAGGTTAACAAATCGTTAGAAGTACCGAACAAAGTGATGGTAATTTATATGAGAATACTTTTACAGATATATGCTGATTAATGATTAATTGATTATCTGCCATTACTACCTCCTGCCATGCAGATGAAAAACAAAACACTTTCTGTGTGATAACCGAAAGTGTTTTGTAATAACTGTCTTTTTTTGTACCTGATTTTCACTTACAGCACAGAGGCATATCTGACTGGAAGAACGCTGTGTACAGTGGTTGTGTGACTGGAGGAGCTATTGGCTTTTGCGGTATGTAACTTACTTTATTAACTTACATTACAGCAAATTTATGCATTTTGTCCACGTGTTTATTTTTCTGTTTTGCAGCTGGTCTGAAGGCTGGTGTTTATTCTCTGCTGCAATTAAACATGACTTGCAGTGAAGCTCTATGGAGTGGCTCGATGGACAAAAACATAAATATTACACATGTGGCCCAGAGAAAGAAGACTCGCGTTGTGAGTTTGCTAACCCTGATGTTTCCCTGCACATCAAGGATTGCTGTTAAAGCAGAATTGAAGTGTACTGTTCAAACACAGGGATTTTAAGTGGCACCATAGTGGGTTAAAACAAACAAACAAACATAAAAAAAAGACATGTCGGTTTTTCCTGTGACTTTCATATTGTGGACAGTTAGAGCAAGGAATGCCAATTTCTCATGGTGAATCTTCAAAGACAGAGCAGAGTGGGTCTGCTTCAGTGGCGCACTGATCAGGTAATGAAAGCTGAACTTGTGTGAATTTCACTCTGGGTCAAAACTCAGATGAGCAATGTTCTGCCTGTAAAACATTGGTTTGATGTGTAAGTAACTAATCCACACCAGGATTATTTATAATAAAAGAATTTTTTTTAAAATTGTGGATTTACTACTTTTCCTTGATTATTAAAGGACTACAACACCCAAACTAGTCATTACCTTTGCTTTAATTTTTCCTTTTTTTTATTATAGCGAAAGTAGTCTTCAGGAAAAGTTCTCCAGGCTTCTTGAAGGACATTCAATTCAATTCAATTCAATTCAATTCAATTCAATTTTATTTATATTGCACCAAATCACAACAACAGTCGCCTCACAGAGCTTTATATTGTACAGTAGATCGTACAATAATAGATACAGAGAAAAACCCAACAATCAACAATATGACCCCCTATGAGCAAGCACTTTGGCAACAGTGGGAAGGAAAAACTCCCTTTTAACAGGAAGAAACCTCCGGCAGAACCAGGCTCAGGGAGGGGCGGTCATCTGCTGCGACCGGTTGGGGTGAGAAGGAAGACAGGATAAAGACATGCATTCAAAGCTCTTCTTTGGATGTTGGCTGCCTTTCCTTCCCTTCTCTGTCAAGATGATCCCACTATTCACTAATGTTGAGGTCCAGGGTTTGGGGAGGCCAATACACAACTGATAGCATTCCATAATGTGTTTTTCTATTTGAAGATGGTGGTGTTGTAAATGCTATTGTATAATTACGTTAGCACAATGGTGATAGGAAGTAGGGGTGGGTTTTAATAATCGATTCATCGATTAAAATCGATTCTGGATTGGATAACGTGACATTGATTCATTAAAATCCTGAATCGATTTTTTTATATAAATGTATTTTGCCCAAAATTCCAGAATCTCAGGTGAAACGTCACAAAATTTTGACGACCACCAAACATTTAAAACAGTAAATGAGAGCAGGTACACGGCTTCTGCACAAAGACGTAAACACAAAGCGCGACCCGCAGATCAGAATCAGTGAGATGTGGCCTTTCTCACCCGACCGCACGGACACGGTCGGGGCTGAAAGCTGACAGCTCGCTGATTCTGATGTTTCGGCGGGTCCGCGCTTTGTGTTTACGTCTTTTTTGCACTGATTCTAAAGCTGTTAGTTTGATCTCTCTCCAAACAATATTGACCAAACCAGCAGCAGCAACCCTGTTCGAACATAAGAGTGTCCATAAGTGCACGTGGCACCAGGACGCTCTAGGCCGTAGAGTGATGTAGGACACATGTAGCTTTGGAAGATGGGTGCAACACTGACTGTCCAGCTCAGCTCAAAATTCAGTGTTTAGACATTTTCCTAGCTCTCCCATCTTCTTCTTCTTCATCCTCCTCCTCCCTTGGTCTCCTCCTCGAACCGCCTGGTACTGGGTTGGGGGGCAATAGCACAGGAGCATCCTGGCCATTGTCTCCATCGTCATCTGTGTCACTATCAGGAACACTTTCAGTGTCGCTCTCAGATCCCTCATCTTCCCACCACCTGATTTCATCAATAATTGGATCTTCTTCTGCTACATTATTGTACACGGGTTGTTCTATTTCTAGAGGTGGATTTCTTTCTGTGTAATCTCCTGCTCCCATCTCTGCTCTATTAATGACCAATGGTCGTTCTATCTGTTGGGGTGGATTTCTTTCTATGTTATCTCCTACTCCCATCTCTGCTCCATTAATGACCAAGGGTTGTTCTATTTGTTGGGGTAGATTTCTTTCAATGCCATCGCCTACTCCCATCTCTGCTCTAAAATTTTCCCAGGGTCCTGCTATTTCCTGGGGAGGATTTATTTCGATGCCTCCTACCGGAACATCAACTGCCTCCTCTTGTTGTGGCAGTTGATTATCAACTAAACCACGCAACTGATTGATTTCAATCCAGGGGAACATCCTGTCAACTGCTCTAAGATTTCCCTGTTGCAGCAGTGCCAAAAGCAGCTCATTGACTGCTAGTCCTACACCAACATGGTTTTGTTCACCATCGTCATGGTTTTGTGAGCCGTCTCCTCTATCCATTTTTTGAAAACAGTCTGCTTTAATAGACTGGAGGAAACTGGTCGGTACAGCTGTCAAACTTTAGCTGATTGGTACAGAACTTTTAAAATATCCTTGAAAAAGAGTTTAAATCTCTTTAGGAAACTGTTTAAAAACACGAAGCAAATGTGAACTAATCGCAACTGATTGCTGTGAGGAACACTGCGAACTAACGGCTATTTAAGGATTTTCAGATCAAAGTCAAGATTTTGATTGGTTGTGCTTTGAGCTGACTTTTGTGACGTCATCGAATTTGGTTCATTGTGATGACGGTCAACGTTCTGCTGATGAAAAAATGTCGCCGGTGACTGAAACTTTTACAGGAGAAGCATTTCCCACAAAGCCTTGAATGAATTATAGTGACAGAAAGAAAGAAAGAAAGAAAGAAAGAAAGAAAGAAAGAAACAGCAACAACTACTAAACAGAATTTTTACACGTTCATTGCACATTTGTAGGAATGTTTAAATATTTACTTTTTATTAATTACTTTTCATTTTATCTTTATTTTTAAAATCACTGTGCACTGGCAGACCGGGGAGGTGGTCCCCATCTTTAAGAAGGGGGACCGGAGGGTGTGTTCCAACTAAAGGGGGATCACACTCCTCAGCCTCCCTGGGAAAGTCTATGCCAGGGTGCTGGAAAGGAGAGTTCGTCCGCTAGTAGAAACCCTGAAGACCAAACCGCTGTTGACTTAGCATGATCTGTTCTCGTACCTTGTCTGTAAAGTCAGCGCATACACGGCGCACCAGTTTCGCCGTCATAAATCTCTGGAGGCGCACATCCAATTCACCAAGGACTGGGTGCAATTGTGAGTACGCCGTCATTCAAACCAAGTGAAGTCAGCTTGAGTACTACGAGTAAAATGCGTTTGATTTCCCTCCGAACATTCAGATTAGTGCAGCATAAATTCATTCATGAGGGGAAATTACAGTGAGAACATGTGGAAGCTCTGTTAGATGGATGCCATAGTGAGTTCAGTGCACTGATGTGACATTGTCCTGAAGGATTTAGTTATTCTCTATGGTTAATGAAATTACACTAATTAATTCATATTTATTATAAATAATCCTAATTACACATCTTGCTTCCGTGTTTGTGTGCTGTGTCACTAAATACATTTTAGTGACACATTTTATTTTAGTTTTATACATTGATTAATGACCTGCAGAATCGCCTGCAGGTCCCTCTGTTGTCAGCATGAAGCTGTAAACATTCATTCTTTGAATCTCCACTGGAGAAAATCTACATGTATACAGAGGGAATGCAATCCACGCTTCCCGACACATGTTTCTACTGTATATCCTGACCATTTACTATTTCCTTCCCACCCATATCTGGTGTATTTGGAATAAAATATTCTCATCTACTTCATATTTCATTATATTTTTATTCTACTAAGTTTCTTCTCAGAATATGATAATATAAAAAAATTACTGAACATAAAATGATTTGTTTATTATAGTAAATTAATCTATTATAGTAGAATATAGTAAATGATAGTAAATTAAACTAATCTATAGATGCAGAAAAACTAGATCCTCAGTTACTGAAAAGGTTATCTAAGAAATCTAAGGTACTGGAGAAAGAGATTTCAGTTTCATTTTACTTAATGTATTTTATGAGTATCATTATTATGCTTTAACAGAGAAAGCACATTTAAAAGCACTAAAACTGAGCAACTCTGTCGCAAACGTTGAGCAATACACTCTCTGGATCATCTCGAAACCTGGGTTTGAATTAAAAGATCCCTGGGTAAGCTAATGGCTACCTTTTCTGCAGACAGAGATAACACTTGCGTCCGTGTTGTCTATGTTTTTTGTGGCGTTCCTCAGGGCTCGGTTCGCTTTTATTTTCAGTGATATGCTGCTACTCAGCCAGTTCTTTTACCGTATGGGCGTGCTGCCCCTAGTTAAAATATTATACTCATATTTCTAGGAATACAGGACTATTGCAGTTCTTAAAGCATAGACAGACAAAATGAGAGCATTTTGCTTATTTTTTTAAGGGGGATGGACGTTAAAATAGATATTTAGCCATAACACTACAATATATTCCCCACAAATCAAAGTCCAACATTTTCTTTATTTAGTTTTAATCAGGAAACAAAAAACAGGAGTAAAAATAATAATCTATTGCTCCTAAAACAGTAACAGTTATAATATTCATCTAGCATTGCATATAGTATTTTTACAACTGCAAGCACTGCTGGAAATGTTGCCTCACACACTCAGTTAGGTATGCTTATGTCCACATCACTATCCAGCAACATTTGTCACCAACAAATGGACACAGCTGGAATGAAGACAGAAACAGCTGCTAACATTTTTCCATCCTTTTTTCCTAGAATTCTATGATTTCTTCCAAAATCATGCTCACATTCCCACTGCTACCTGTTTTTGTAATTACAGTGGGGCCAGTGAGAGCCAGAGATTTTCCTTGTTTGAGGTGACCAAATACTTATTTTCCACCCTGATTTACGAATAAATTCTTTACAAATCCTACCATGTGGATTCATGGATTTTTTTTTCCACATTCTGTCTCTCACAGTTGAAGTGTACCTCTGGTGCAAATTACTGACCTCTGTCATCATTTTAGGTGGGGGAACTTGCACAATCGGTGGCTGACTAAATACTTTTTTGCCCCACTGTATATGCTTTGTTCAATTGTCACCATGTAATGTATTATGATAAAGTCAGGCACAGGCTGTTTGCAGAAGTGGTTAAAGGATAGGTTAACAAATCGTTAGAAGTACCGAACAAAGTGATGGTAATTTATATGAGAATACTTTTACAGATATATGCTGATTAATGATTAATTGATTATCTGCCATTACTACCTCCTGCCATGCAGATGAAAAACAAAACACTTTCTGTGTGATAACCGAAAGTGTTTTGTAATAACTGTCTTTTTTTGTACCTGATTTTCACTTACAGCACAGAGGCATATCTGACTGGAAGAACGCTGTGTACAGTGGTTGTGTGACTGGAGGAGCTATTGGCTTTTGCGGTATGTAACTTACTTTATTAACTTACATTACAGCAAATTTATGCATTTTGTCCACGTGTTTATTTTTCTGTTTTGCAGCTGGTCTGAAGGCTGGTGTTTATTCTCTGCTGCAATTAAACATGACTTGCAGTGAAGCTCTATGGAGTGGCTCGATGGACAAAAACATAAATATTACACATGTGGCCCAGAGAAAGAAGACTCGCGTTGTGAGTTTGCTAACCCTGATGTTTCCCTGCACATCAAGGATTGCTGTTAAAGCAGAATTGAAGTGTACTGTTCAAACACAGGGATTTTAAGTGGCACCACACTCAGAAAAATAAAGGTGCCAACTGGAACCAAAAGTGGTTCTTTAGACTGATGCCATAGAAGAACCTTTTTTGGTGCCACAAAGAACCTTTCAAACAATGGTTCTTTGAAGAACCATTTCTTTCAGTGGTTCATTGAAGAACCTTTAAAAGGTGCCCCAAAGAACCATCAAGAAATGGTTCTTTGGGGCACCTTTAATGGTTTTTCAATGAACCTTTTTAAAAATGGTTCTTTAAAGAACCATTTTTAAAAAGGTCCTTCAAATGGTTCTTTAAAAGAACCATTTTAAAGAACCTTTTTTGAGTGGTTCTTTAAAAAACCATTTTAAATCTTTCAAAATAAAATGCATCATAAATTGAATTTGAGTAGGGTAAAAATAAATACGAGCACAGCATAGACATATATTAATGGTTTATTGTCATTTTGTAGTTACCAAAAGACAAAAAGGCATTTTAACCCTCAGCACAACATCACTACTAATACATGTCACATATTAGTGTTTTAAACAGTAATAATTAAATATATTTGCTATACTATAAATAAATATATATAAATACTATAGCTACAGATAACACAACAATACATTTATTGTTTAATTAATAAAACATCAGAAAGTGATAAAACACATTAGAAATAGCTTCATAACAGACCAATAAATCAACACATTTTCATCAGCAGATGTTTGCATGTTCAGTAAAAATATTTCAACAACAAGTTTATGATTAAAATGATCAATGAACTTTAGCATTACGCTATGTAATGTACGTTTCATGTTGTACTCATGGTCTTTTGTTAGTCCAGTTTAGGATAATGTCTCTGACGTATGTTTCATATCAAATACAGGGAGTGCAGAATTATTAGGCAAATGAGTATTTTGTCCACATCATCCTCTTCATGCATGTTGTCTTACTCCAAGCTGTATAGGCTCTAGGGCTGCCACGATTATGTCGACTATTAAAATCGTCGACGACTAATTTAATAGTCGACGCATCGTTTGAAGCTTTGTAAGATCACAAAGGACGCAGGAATGAGTAGTAGGATTTAAGAGTGTAATAACGGACTGAAACAGAAGATGGCAGCACTGCATGTACAAGGATGCCAGCTGCCGTTAAACCCCGAAGAAGAAGAAGCTGTGTCCCAGAATTCATAGCGCAGCCCAGCATAGTTGTCAACAATGGCGGCAGCTAGTTAGTTTTAACTTTACTCTTATTATTCTTTCTGGGTCACAAAATAAACGTTTAACATATTTTCAGGCGAGAATGTAGCTGTGTAAACCTCAAATATCTGCTCAGTTTATCAAGACACCGCATATTTTCAAAAGCGCTCTGACGTTTTCGGAGACATCTGTTACCCACTAGCTCGTTAGCTAGGCGGGGGCAAGGCTAACTAGAGCCGTGAGAACACCGGACTCCCGGCAAATCGTTTTCAAACCCACCGCCGTCTTTCGCTAGTCAGGTTAAACATATATATAAGTCACTTAGATAACTTAAAAATGTTATTGTTTGGCTTTCTTTAGTATTTTATTTGTTCCTGAGTAAATCGGTTTGGCTGAGATTAAAGTTATAGTTTTTGCACAGCTAAAACTGTCAAGCAGACAGCTGATTATCAGAAGTGTGAGACGCTGGAGAATATACTCCGGTGTCCTGTTATATTTTAGAAAGCAAGGAGTTTATTAAACTTCACCGAAACAATCTGCAAATTTCATTAAAAATTAATAAACTACCATCTTGTCTTTATTTTTAGTTAGCACAAACACTTCAAGCTGTAAGCTAATGATAGTTATATAAGACCAGATGCTGCTGGTGCAATAAGCTGTACGCTGTACGTCCAATGGATGATGATCTGATTAGTCGACTAATCGCAAAAATAATCGGTGATTAGTCGACTATCAAAATAATCGTTTGTGGCAGCCCTAATAGGCTCGAAAGCCTACTACCAATTAAGCATATTAGGTGATGTGCATCTCTGTAATGAGAAGGGGTGTGGTCTAATGACATCAACACCCTATATCAGGTGTGCATAATTATTAGGCAACGTCCTTTCCTTTGGCAAAATGGGTCAAAAGAAGGACTTGACAGGCTCAGAAAAGTCAAAAATAGTGAGATATCTTGCAGAGGGATGCAGCAGTCTCAAAATTGCAAAGCTTCTGAAGCGTGATCATCGAACAATCAAGCGTTTCATTCAAAATGGTCAACAGGGTCGCAAGAAGCGTGTGGAAAAACCAAGGCGCAAAATAACTGCCCATGAACTGAGAAAAGTCAAGCGTGCAGCTGCCAAGATGCCACTTGCCACCAGTTTGGCCATATTTCAGAGCTGCAACATCACTGGAGTGCCCAAAAGCACAAGGTGTGCAATACTCAGATACATGGCCAAGGTAAGAAAGGCTGAAAGACGACCACCACTGAACAAGACACACAAGCTGAAACGTCAAGACTGGGCCAAGAAATATCTCAAGACTGATTTTTCTAAGGTTTTATGGACTGATGAAATGAGAGTGAGTCTTGATGGGCCAGATGGATGGGCCCGTGGCTGGATTGGTAAAGGGCAGAGAGCTCCAGTCCGACTCAGATGCCAGCAAGGTGGAGGTGGAGTACTGGTTTGGGCTGGTATCATCAAAGATGAGCTTGTGGGGCCTTTTCGGGTTGAGGATGGAGTCAAGCTCAACTCCCAGTCCTACTGCCAGTTTCTGGAAGACACCTTCTTCAAGCAGTGGTACAGGAAGAAGTCTGCATCCTTCAAGAAAAACATGATTTTCATGCAGGACAATGCTCCATCACACGCGTCCAAGTACTCCACAGCGTGGCTGGCAAGAAAGGGTATAAAAGAAGAAAAACTAATGACATGGCCACCTTGTTCACCTGATCTGAACCCCATTGAGAACCTGTGGTCCATCATCAAATGTGAGATTTACAAGGAGGGAAAACAGTACACCTCTCTGAACAGTGTCTGGGAGGCTGTGGTTGCTGCTGCACGCAATGTTGATGGTGAACAGATCAAAACACTGACAGAATCCATGGATGGCAGGCTTTTGAGTGTCCTTGCAAAGAAAGGTGGCTATATTGGTCGCTGATTTGTTTTTGTTTTGTTTTTGAATGTCAGAAACGTATATTTGTGAATGTGGAGATGTTATATTGGTTTCACTGGTAAAAATAAATAATTGAAATGGGTGTATATTTGTTTTTTGTTAAGTTGCCTAATAATTATGCACAGTAATAGTCACCTGCACACACAGATATCCCCCTAAAATAGCTCAAACTAAAAACTACTTCCAAAAACATTCAGCTTTGATATTAATGAGTTTTTTGGGTTCATTGAGAACATGGTTGTTGTTCAATAATAAAATTATTCCTCAAAAATACAACTTGCCTAATAATTCTGCACTCCCTGTATATGTCATATCAAAACAAGCCCACACCTGCAGTTGTTTCAGTTTTTCACTGGTGTTTCCTGTCAGCTGGTCAACCTCACATCCATATCAGCCAACCAAATGACAAGTTCCTCCCTTTGTGCTTCAAATCCCTCCCACTCTGAGACAAGGAGCTGAAAGAGATAGAGAAAAGAGTCAATTATAAAGAAGAGAAAAGTGAAACCCTCCTCAGAAGGTCTGACTCGCATACCTGCAGTTGACCTGTGATGGACTCCAGTTTGGCGTTCACGTCATCCCTCGCCGATGCCAACAGCCGAGTCTGCAGGGTGCCCTGGAAGAGCTCAGTTAATGTTCGACTCCTCCTGGTCAAGCTCTCCAGCTGGATGAGCCGAGGTCTCCACTCTCGCCGCTGCCTCTGAACACAGAAACACAAATTGCATCTGAAGCAGGAGGTGCAGATTTTTTTTGCTATTCTTTTCTAAATCCAGGCTAGATCACGTGGAGGTATTTGGAAAACTTTTTTGGCCAGCGGACAACTGTTGTCTTGCAGAAAGTCAAATCAAACATATGCGATACACAATCAATTCACAAGAACACATAAAAAAATAAGTCCAGTTCTTGCCTGATTTCAAGTGAAATCTGCATCAAAACAGGGTGACAGAAGTAAAACGAGTGCACAAAGCCTCACTTTTTACAAGCCTGCTATTACAGTTCTCCTCTATGCAGACGACTTTCCTGTTTTCAAGGCACAACTTGGATCTGCTGTACGAATCTTATGGATACACACTAAATGAAACAATAGTGTGCATGACTCCAGATTCTGAGCCCTCATCCTAATATGGTCCCAACATAGCAACAGCAAGAAAGCAAATGTTGAGGCTTCAAAATACAAAGTCCATAAACCAATGGCTGACATGGGTTTTATCATAAGGGTGATAAATATACAGATTTCAGTCTGTCTTAGAGATTTGATGTTCATTTACCTGCAGATGCACTATACGTGCCTGCTCCATGGTTTTTCACAACATTTTGCACATCACTATTTAATACAGGAAGTAGGTGAACTAAAACAAGTCATCGTTCTTTGTGAGAGGACCATATTAATGAAACCAACCTCAATGACATCATAGGGATCCCTAAAGATGCTCCTGCTGCTTTTCTTCCTCCTCATCCTAAGCTTCCTTCTCCTTGTCCTCGCCTTCCATCCAATTGTAATTCAACCTAATTGTGTTTCTCCCCCTCCTCTTCCTCATTTTGTTGGAGCTGTGAACACAATTAATGTGAATCTGGATTAATTTGTGCAAACAAGAAAAATCTACAGCTTTTTGGTCAGAGGTGCTCTTGTGATTTAAGCCGGGTAGAGTAGATTTATCTGTTGATGCTACCTGCTTCAGCTCTGGCTGCTGAGTGATATTTACACCCTGGCTGGATTACAAACTTTAACCATGTGCTCAACTTTGGCCCAGTGCTGATACCTCTTGTTAGTATAACGACCTCTTCTTAGCTTGTATGTATGATGTATGATGGTGGATAAATGAAATATACAAAAAAATTAACTATATTACAAAAGAACATCTACCTTGGAATCATCAAATGACTGGAGCATAACTTGTCAACTAGTCCGAAACTAAGTTATGCAGGAACAGTCAAAGACACACCTTCTCATGTCACATTTCTATTCATTTCTATATAATTCGATTAGACAATAAAGAGTTATCTAATCTAATTATTCATTCAAAACTCTTATGCATAGCTGCATTTTATACAGCTCATACAGAATTCAAAGTAGAGGTTCATGTGAGTATTTAATGTACGGCTCAGATCTACAGAATTTCAGAGTTTCTAGAGCAGACACAGAGCTCACGTCATAACAGGCTTCAGGCGCCATTTTAGTGACTTTAACAATATATTAAATTTTAATTTCGGTCTAGCTGACATTAGGTTATGTACGCAGCACGCAATTGAACCACATATTTTAGAAGCCAAAGGTTCAAATTAGCTGGGAGCAGCTTCACTTAATTATAACAGTGGTTTTGTTAGGAAAACAGTTGGATACTAAATTGCGCTGACCTCAACGGCTAACGTATCTAGCTAATCGCTACTGTTAGCACAACATTAACAGCAAGCTACAATGACGAGTAACAAAAACAAAACAGTAATAAGGTTTTAATGGAAATGTTTTACCTTTTCTAACAGTCCCAGAATCCACAGCTTCAAAGTCCAGCAGGTACTGAAGACTGTTATCCGTTTCGCTGTCACCGTCCGTGAGGTTTTTTTTCCCGAAGGTCAAGGCCCGCCGCTCGCACACTCTTTCTGCGCATGCGCATCCCAACGACTGACCCCCTCCGTCCGCTCCCGGGAGGTTATAGTATGACGTGTTCTCTCTCTCTCCCTGTCATGTATTTGGCTCGAAACACATATTAACAAATTGATCAGTGATGAACAACTACTCAGATCATTTACCTAAGCAGTGTGCTTTGTCAAAACGAAGTCTGTGTCCATTACACTGACATTCTGTTCTGCAGTTGTTATTTACTTGTATTTTATAATTTGACTTTACATACTGCTGGGTGGTTTGTAAAGTTTATTATTATCATTATGCTATATTTTCAAAAATATATAATAATCTCAAAAGTAATGCCTTGGAGTAGAAAATAGTAATGCTTTATTAAAATTTAAAACTAAAGTACAGTATTTGAATGTGTGTATTGTGTCTATTGTTTGCAATTATTTCTAACTTTTATTTGAATATTCAGTTTCCTACCATCTTCTCTTAAAGGGTAATTGCCAGGTATCCCGCCCTTCCCCTTCGCACACACATGCACACAAAGAAAACACACAGTATAATTCACAGCCTCATTATAGTGAATAAATATTTATGCCATTTACACCATCAAACTTAGATTTGATAAAGAACCTTTTGTTCTTTAAAGAACCATTTGTAATAGCTGAAGAACCATCCACAAAATAAAAAGGTTCTTTGACGTATGATGGTTCTTTAAAGAACCATGAAGACATCTGAAGAACCATTTAAGAACCATAATTTTTCTGAGTGCATAGTGGGTTAAAACAAACAAACAAACATAAAAAAAAAGACATGTCGGTTTTTCCTGTGACTTTCATATTGTGGACAGTTAGAGCAAGGAATGCCAATTTCTCATGGTGAATCTTCAAAGACAGAGCAGAGTGGGTCTGCTTCAGTGGCGCACTGATCAGGTAATGAAAGCTGAACTTGTGTGAATTTCACTCTGGGTCAAAACTCAGATGAGCAATGTTCTGCCTGTAAAACATTGGTTTGATGTGTAAGTAACTAATCCACACCAGGATTATTTATAATAAAAGAATTTTTTTTTAAATTGTGGATTTACTACTTTTCCTTGATTATTAAAGGACTACAACACCCAAACTAGTCATTACCTTTGCTTTAATTTTTCCTTTTTTTATTATAGCGATAGTCTTCAGGAAAAGTTCTCCAGGCTTCTTGAAGGACATTCAATTCAATTCAATTCAATTCAATTCAATTCAATTCAATTTTATTTATATTGCACCAAATCACAACAACAGTCGCCTCACAGAGCTTTATATTGTACAGTAGATCGTACAATAATAGATACAGAGAAAAACCCAACAATCAACAATATGACCCCCTATGAGCAAGCACTTTGGCAACAGTGGGAAGGAAAAACTCCCTTTTAACAGGAAGAAACCTCCGGCAGAACCAGGCTCAGGGAGGGGCGGTCATCTGCTGCGACCGGTTGGGGTGAAAAGGAAGACAGGATAAAGACATGCATTCAAAGCTCTTCTTTGGATGTTGGCTGCCTTTCCTTCCCTTCTCTGTCAAGATGATCCCACTATTCACTAATGTTGAGGTCCAGGGTTTGGGGAGGCCAATACACAACTGATAGCATTCCATAATGTGTTTTTCTATTTGAAGATGGTGGTGTTGTAAATGCTATTGTATAATTACGTTAGCACAATGGTGATAGGAAGTAGGGGTGGGTTTTAATAATCGATTCATCGATTAAAATCGATTCTGGATTGGATAACGTGACATTGATTCATTAAAATCCTGAATCGATTTTTTTTATATAAATGTATTTTGCCCAAAATTCCAGAATCTCAGGTGAAACGTCACAAAATTTTGACGACCACCAAACATTTAAAACAGTAAATGAGAGCAGGTACACGGCTTCTGCACAAAGACGTAAACACAAAGCGCGACCCGAAGATCAGAATCAGTGAGATGTGGCCTTTCTCACCCGACCGCACGGACACGGTCGGGGCTGAAAGCTGACAGCTCGCTGATTCTGATGTTTCGGCGGGTCCGCGCTTTGTGTTTACGTCTTTTTTGCACTGATTCTAAAGCTGTTAGTTTGATCTCTCTCCAAACAATATTGACCAAACCAGCAGCAGCAACCCTGTTCGAACATAAGAGTGTCCATAAGTGCACGTGGCACCAGGACGCTCTAGGCCGTAGAGTGATGTAGGACACATGTAGCTTTGGAAGATGGGTGCAACATTGACTGTCCAGCTCAGCTCAAAATTCAGTGTTTAGACATTTTCCTAGCTCTCCCATCTTCTTCTTCTTCATCCTCCTCCTCCCTTGGTCTCCTCCTCGAACCGCCTGGTACTGGGTTGGGGGGCAATAGCACAGGAGCATCCTGGCCATTGTCTCCATCGTCATCTGTGTCACTATCAGGAACACTTTCAGTGTCGCTCTCAGATCCCTCATCTTCCCACCACCTGATTTCATCAATAATTGGATCTTCTTCTGCTACATTATTGTACACGGGTTGTTCTATTTCTAGAGGTGGATTTCTTTCTGTGTAATCTCCTGCTCCCATCTCTGCTCTATTAATGACCAATGGTCGTTCTATCTGTTGGGGTGGATTTCTTTCTATGTTATCTCCTACTCCCATCTCTGCTCCATTAATGACCAAGGGTTGTTCTATTTGTTGGGGTAGATTTCTTTCAATGCCATCGCCTACTCCCATCTCTGCTCTAAAATTTTCCCAGGGTCCTGCTATTTCCTGGGGAGGATTTATTTCGATGCCTCCTACCGGAACATCAACTGCCTCCTCTTGTTGTGGCAGTTGATTATCAACTAAACCACGCAACTGATTGATTTCAATCCAGGGGAACATCCTGTCAACTGCTCTAAGATTTCCCTGTTGCAGCAGTGCCAAAAGCAGCTCATTGACTGCTAGTCCTACACCAACATGGTTTTGTTCACCATCGTCATGGTTTGGTGAGCCGTCTCCTCTATCCATTTTTTGAAAACAGTCTGCTTTAATAGACTGGAGGAAACTGGTCGGTACAGCTGTCAAACTTTAGCTGATTGGTACAGAACTTTTAAAATATCCTTGAAAAAGAGTTTAAATCTCTTTAGGAAACTGTTTAAAAACACGAAGCAAATGTGAACTAATCGCAACTGATTGCTGTGAGGAACACTGCGAACTAACGGCTATTTAAGGATTTTCAGATCAAAGTCAAGATTTTGATTGGTTGTGCTTTGAGCTGACTTTTGTGACGTCATCGAATTTGGTTCATTGTGATGACGGTCAACGTTCTGCTGATGAAAAAATGTCGCCGGTGACTGAAACTTTTACAGGAGAAGCATTTCCCACAAAGCCTTGAATGAATTATAGTGACAGAAAGGGGCCACAAGATGACGCCATTTTTCACGTAGTAATTCGCGCCTCAGAGACGTCGTTATTTTTCAAAAAGAAAAAAGAAAAAGAAAGAAAGAAAGAAAGAGCAACAACTACTAAACAGAATTTTTACACGTTCATTGCACATTTGTAGGAATGTTTAAATATTTACTTTTTATTAATTACTTTTCATTTTATCTTTATTTTTAAAATCACTGTGCACTGGCAGACCGGGGAGGTGGTCCCCATCTTTAAGAAGGGGGACCGGAGGGTGTGTTCCAACTAAAGGGGGATCACACTCCTCAGCCTCCCTGGGAAAGTCTATGCCAGGGTGCTGGAAAGGAGAGTTCGTCCGCTAGTAGAAACCCTGAAGACCAAACCGCTGTTGACTTAGCATGATCTGTTCTCGTACCTTGTCTGTAAAGTCAGCGCATACACGGTGCACCAGTTTCGCCGTCATAAATCTCTGGAGGCGCACATCCAATTCACCAAGGACTGGGTGCAATTGTGAGTACGCCGTCATTCAAACCAAGTGAAGTCAGCTTGAGTACTACGAGTAAAATGCGTTTGATTTCCCTCCGAACATTCAGATTAGTGCAGCATAAATTCATTCATGAGGGGAAATTACAGTGAGAACATGTGGAAGCTCTGTTAGATGGATGCCATAGTGAGTTCAGTGCACTGTGACATTGTCCTGAAGGATTTAGTTATTCTCTATGGTTAATGAAATTACACTAATTAATTCATATTTATTATAAATAATCCTAATTACACATCTTGCTTCCGTGTTTGTGTGCTGTGTCACTAAATACATTTTAGTGACACATTTTATTTTAGTTTTATACATTGATTAATGACCTGCAGAATCGCCTTATCATATTAAGTGTCCACAATTGTCACTTAAAGTCGAACTTTATGCTTTCTCACTCTTGAAAGTGATTACATCCTTGCATTACATACTTAAGTTTTTTGCTGATAGGTTTCTAAAAAGAAACATGCAGATTTAAAATATAACATGCAGCTTTCTATATATGGATACATAAAAACACTTTAGTTGTTACATTTATGATTAATGTATTTGAACGTAGACACAACACATTTGTGTCGGCTTATTGGCTTATTAAAGTTCGTGTCTTGAACTTTGCCTGTGTGTGTTTCAGGTACTGCACTCTCAAAGACTGAATCAACCAGCATTGCAGCCATGGGTCATTGTGAGCATCACAGGGAAGGTTGAAGCCGCCCACTGCAGCTGTATGGCCGGAGTCGCGGAGACCTGCACCCATGTCTCTGCTCTTCTGTTTAATGTAGAAGCAACAGTGTGGATCTGTGGCACAAGGACTGTTACAGATGAACCTGCATACTTGATTTTGCTGGGTAATATGACCAAGATACAGCCAGAGGTTGGCCATAAGATAGACTTCTCCTCTTCAGCTGCCCAAAAAAAGGCTCTCAATCAAAACATAAACAGACCATCTGTAGTGACAGGTAAAAGAAGCCATCCTCAAAACAGAAAAATTCCACCTGCTACTGTGGAGGAGTTGGATCAACTGATGGGAAAAATATTTTTCCAAGCATAGTTCTGTTCTGAATAGCCCATAATGTTTTAATTTAGGGGGGCCTGTAAATAATTTGCATTTACTGAATATGTACTTACTAATTACCACTGTTCAAAAGTTGAATAAAGAAACAAACAAATGTTTACCTATTTTTAATTAAAACCACTTTATAGAACATCACATCAGTTACAATGTAGAGTCAATGTCATGTATAGTTTACAAATGACAAAATGTTTACATAAAATCATGACAGCATTTATATAATATCACCCAATTTCTGTAATTCTGTAATTTACTGTCTCTTTTGAAAATGTATCACTGCATAAACAGCACAAGACTTTTAAGAGTATTTAACAAGAGCATTTTCCCTGGTTTTACTAACACACTGGGGCACATGTTCACCAAAACGCAGCAAACCTTTGCCATCTTATCCAGGAGGGTCACCTTTTCACCCTCACATGGAAGAAGTAATCTGATTGGCATGGTGGTATGTAGCATGTAGTATGTATGTAGCATGGTATGTAGCATGTACAAAGATTTCGTAGTGCCCCATGTGTAGTGTTGGAACCCAGTCAGGATTTGTTTCATTCATTTCATAGGCTGGTTTGCCTGCAATAATGCCAAATAATTAGCAACTTTAGAAATAAAGGTAGTTCTGCATGTTTGTTCTAATTTGCTATGACCTCAGAGCGCATTGAAAATAAAAAGAGTAATATGAACTTATTTAGAACTTACCAGAATGAAACTACTGAAACACACCAACAGATATCTGTGGCTGGTAGAGATCTGAATATCAGCTCGTCTCACAGCTGCTATCCAGGCTAGACGCCTTCTTTTGGTAACATCCAACACATAAGCTCCCTCATGATGCTTCCAGGTGAGGAAACAATGAAAAGAGAGCCTGTTTTCAAGCTTATTCCCTTGCCGGTAGTGCAATCTAACATTACAACCGACCACACAGCAAGCATTTGTTTGGCCTGCTAATATGGCGCCTCAACCAAAAATCCTGGCTACGCCCATCCAGTAAGATCACGCTCCAGAGCCCTATTAACGTACGGATCTAGAAAGAAGACGCTGCATTTTTAACTCTGAGGGAGATGGAGAATGAGCCTATTTCCAAAATAAAGTGGAGTGTGTTCCTTTAAGTACTATGTTGTATATATTGTCACAAACTAAAGCGTACATAGCAGTTGTTGTATCTTGTTTACTGTATCACTGACAGATAATTTCAAAGTCAAGTGAACGCTACATTATAGTGAGATATTGTGTAATGTGAAATACTGTAAGCAAATGAATAAACAACCTAATTCTTGCTAAACCTTTGATTCTGTTTTTTTTAATCCAACTGTTTTTTGCAGATGAACATAAAACATGTTGTTACTTTTAGTATTATTATTATTATCATCATCATCATTATTGCACTAAATACATTTTCAATAAAGGATACTTTGATATACATTTTACTGTAAGGTTGGAAATGTGTTTTCTTCACTCTGAAATATCTTTTGAAATGCATTTTGGTTTGAAAAAAATATATTTTCAATTTCAAAAATATATATTTTTGAGCATCACAAATACAACATATATTTACCATATATTTGAAATATATTTTGGCCAGGAAAAATGTGATCTTTGATAGTGTTCCCCACCAATGCTATGGAAATGACACCGTTAGAGTCCTCACTGCTATCCAAAAGCAACATCGATTATCTTAAATTCTTGAGTGATGCCAACATTTTATAAACTTCCCTGAAAACAAATCTGATGTGTTGGTTATGAGTAGAGTTTCTTATATCACCTCTGCCCACAGTGAGCTTGGTTCATGGACTAAAGACACCTGATAAAACCATGGAGATGTTTTTTAATCTGACCTCTGTTTTGAAGTTAAAAAACGTCGGATATAAAATAATAATGATATTAATAATCATCATCATCTTTTTTTTTGTTTTTTACTTTTAGCTGTGTTGTATTTTCTCCACTCTATTAAAACAACCGAGTTAAGCCTAGTTTAGTCCGCGCACCAACTGGAAATGAAGGTACATTCGGCTGACCTCTAGGCTCTAGATATTTAACATTTAGTTTCTGTTATGTTTTTAACCTGTAACGTTTACTTGTAATAACACTTGAACTTCTTGATTAGGTTTCTTTCTTCTTCAGAGCCTGAAGCTTTCCTTCGCAGTCTGTCTGTGGTGTTTTAGCTTTCCCGTATTCACCTTCCTCAAGGTCTGCTCAGTGCCGTCCATCCCCCATCACATCTGCTCCTCTGTGGGATTACAGCGCAAATGTCTGTCTGAAACACTCTGTGCTGAGGGGGGAGATTACAAGTGCACTGCTCCATCCAAGAGAGGTTAACCAATCAGGGCATACAGATGCAGGGATTAACCAATTGCACCACAGAGAGGGAGGGCAGAGGGATTAAGCAGAGCACAGAGTGGGATTAGGTCAGTGTCGAGTGCAGAAAAATGCTTTGAAATGTCCATTGCTACCCGCTCACTACTCTCGCTGCGCTACATTTTCATAGTCAAGGGCTGTGATCAGACCATTTGCATGGCAACAAAAACTGGTATTACTTATTACTGTAAATATCAGAATGGCATCAGAAATGTGTCATCAAACCTTTTATGCTAGTGTGGCTGACATGAACAGTTTTTGTGATACTCAGCTTAAATGGCAAACTGTTCCATTTTTGGGTAAAAACGTGGAATTTATTTAAAACATTTGACCAAACCTACTGCAACACACAAACTGCTCCTATGTGATGTCAGCAGTAAGTTGGTGTTGCAGTAATCATGTTGGGACTGTCAGAGGAGCGGTGAAATAAGTGGAACCGCTCAGCTGATAGTGAGCTAACACAATTAATGAAACAACTGTAAGCAAAAAGCACTTTATTAAACTGCACTGTGGTCAGTGAGACAGCTGTTTTTGGGAGATGTGCATGACAACAGAGATGCAGCTAAACTGAAAAGGCTTTAAGAGCCAGAGGTGGAGGAAAAAGTAATACTGCAAAGCTGATGGGAGAGAATAGACAGAAAAGATGGAGGGAAACAGGAGAAAGAGGGGAATGGAAGTGGAAGAAGAGGCTGAGGTAGGTGACAGACAGAGGGAGGTAGGGCAATAATCCTAACTAATTCACTTAGGGCATTGCTGAAGGGATTCTAAGAGGATTGGAACACTCCCAGAATCAGATAAGCTAAAATAACCAAGATGGAACAGTGAGAGCCATGCAGGCCTTATGACAAACATGGCGGCTCCAGAGCCCACTGCTACAACATGGCCACTTTACATCCAACGTCCACTTCACACTGACCCCTAACTGTGACTTCCAAATCCGCTAAAGCTACACTTTCAAACTGGAACTCATCCCAAAGATCATCAGTGTGCAAACATGTAAAGAATAGATCACTTTAATGTGTCACATTTAAAACAGAAAATCTATTTTTTTCTCCATCAAACAGATCAGGATGATGACACTAAAGGTGAACACTGTAATACTTAACACGAAAGCTAAAAAAGATCTAAATGCAGTCAAATTAGATATTCAAATGGAACTTCAAATAATAATATTAATAACAATAAATAGCTCAAAATAACGTAACCCTGAAGGAGGACCTACAGGAGCTCCTCCAGGACAAAAAGCTCTCCTTTCACTCTATGCAAATGGAACACAAAGTGTGTGTGTGTGTGTGTGTGTGTGTGTGTGTGTGTGTGTGTGTGTGTGTGTGTGAGAAAGAGATAGCTTGTGTTGTTTCTCCAGTCTTTTCCTTCAAACTGTTTAAAGGCGTTTGTTCTCTTATTTAAGATAACACGAAGAAGAAAACAGACATGATTTGCAGTCAGGCAGCATCGATGACACTCATTCATTTGTTCATCTCCAAACCTTTTAAATCAAATGCATTTCCTACAGAAAATCTTACAAATGACAAACTGAGAAATCAATGTTAAGTCCTCTGGGAGAACTGCTTTGCCCTATCTTACATGGGATTCACTGATGCACGTGGCATGTTGACACCCTTTCTAGAGAACCTGGAACTTCCAGGAGTTTTGGTCCTTGTGATCCAGGCAATCCATTGTGGTGAAGCCCAGCTTCCAGGCCTGCTGGTCCTTGTAGTCCAGGCAGTCGACAGAGGTGAAGCCCAGGGAAGAGGCAGTGCTGTAGCCCTGTGAAGACAGAGATGCTGGGGACTGGCTTAAGGAGCCCCCCATAGAGGGCACAGCAATGGGGCTGAGAGCACCTCCGGTGCCTGACAACTGTGAATGCATGGGGGACAGATAGGCGCTGCAGTCCAGGCCAGTGAAGTAGGAGGTTGTGCTAGCATAGCCCTGGGTGTAGGCTGACGGCTGGCCATAGCTCATAGGGTAAGGTGAGGGCCGCTGCATGCAGGGCGCCGAGGAGGAGGCCAAGGGGTCTGGCAGGGGTGAGATGGCTGGGCTCCAAATGGACACGGCAGTGTTTCCGGTGCTGGAGCTCGGGGCCAGGCTGGGGCCAGAATGGGCTGAGGAGGGGCTGAATGAGCCAGATGGGTTAGGAACGGGATCAGGAGCGCTAGGCTCCTGCGCTGGCGAGGCCTTCTTTTTGGGAGGCCGGGGCTTGGACTGGCCACTGCTCTGCTGCTGCTGCTGGCGGCACTTGGCACGGCGGTTTTTAAACCAAACCTGAGGTCACCAAAACAAAATAGATTCAACATGTTACCAGTCATGCAGACATGTCATAACGTATTAATAATCAGAGGTTTGGGTTACAGAGGCATAGACATAGACTTCTATGCAGAAGTTCATAACACAGCACACTATGAGGAACGCACAAGGCCTGAACACAGTGGCCTCCATCTTGGCAGTAGCCTACTTCTCCAGTACCTGGACACGTGACTCAGGCAGGTTGATCTTGAGGGCCACCTCCTCCCTCATGAAGATGTCTGGGTAGCGGGTCTTTGAGAAGAGCGCCTCCAGGATGTCCAGCTGTGTGCGGGTGAAGGTGGTGCGCTCCCTGCGCTGCTTCCTGGGAGTGGCTGAAAGAAATGACATAGAGAGGGGATTATCGTGCTAACATCAACAGAGGGGCGGCATGAATTATGAGTTTTTATGTGAGTGATTTGAATCATCTTTGTAGAAAAAGAACACAACAAGCGCTCAAGTGATTCTTTGGACAGTTTTATTTTCCAGCTATGTGCGTGGATGACAACAAATACTAAAAAGTATTAATAGAAATATCTCAGTATTATGCCATGCCAGTTGTTAATATGTTTTCCCCACGAAAAAGACAAAAAATAAATAGAATAAGTCTCAAAATGAAGTATCATAGTCAGAGGTTGTTAGAGGAGTTCCCTTTACTTTGAAAAGCAGAAACGGCGACTTTTTATTTCATAAAATAGGATTTCCATTAAAAGTACTGTGAGTCTACCCTTCATGGTGCATAGAGCCAACTGCCTTGTTGTATTTGCAGAAGAACAAGAATTATTACAAATATTTTATATATTAGAATTTCTAATATATAAAATACCAATCTGAGCGTTAATGAAGCCGCTAAGAAAAGTTAACAAAACGGTAACAACAACAATCTATGTTCATCTGAATTCAGAACTAATAGTTTTCCATTTAATTAAAAAATAAATCTCACGTATAAATTTATCCACAGAGCCGCAAAATGTGGAAGTTTAAAGACCGACGGACAAAATATCTCTTACTACAGAGTTCTTCCGAAATATTCAATTTTATTCAGTCCAGCGTAATAATTAGAGACTATATTCAGCATCGGTCACTAACAGAAAAGAATGTTTTCGTTTGCTAAAGCATCGAAACCTGCGCGTTTTACGCACCATTCTGACAAACGTGATTCTAGAAACTGTGAGGACAGAAATGCGTATTTTTTGTTTTTTCCTATAAAAGTTCAAACTTACGTGGATAAGCGACGGTTGTATGAAGCACATCCATTCCAGGGGCAGGCACGTTTAACCCGTTCATGGTGTAATGGGGTTGCTTTATGTAGGACATCATCCTTACAGCAGCCTTTTAAGTCCTCTCGCTGACTTGTAGGTCGGACACGCAACGCAGCAGCCGTGGCCCCCTCAGAGCTCAGCCGGGGCAACAAGTCGGTGCGTCCGAGGCCAGGCGCTGAACGGATAAGCGGGGCGCGCAGGAGTTCACAAGACAAGCGTCAAAGTGCTTTTTTCTTCTTTCTCTTTCCTTTTTTCTTAAACTGCTCTTTCAGCTGTAACCGACTGTCAGCTAAGCTGGGCAGCACACCGCAGAGCAGCGAGCATCCGGACCGCCTCTCTGTCCAACTTCACACAGTCAAAGTCACACAGGTGAAGTGGCCTTCGGATGCCTTTGCGCCTTGGTGAGGTCGCTCTACTGAGTTTCTTTACCGGCGCAGACTGCTAATTAGAGGGAGCAAGTGTCTCCAACAAACCCCTCCCACACACACACACACGCACGCACAGAGGCAGGCACGCGCAATACTTTGCCTGAACAATTTATTCTAACCTGAATACATACAAAGAAAGTCCTCCAAGTATAAATAATATAGATATCTCCCCCAAACTTCTAATCTACCATATTAAATATATAATTTTCAGTCTGATTGTATATTTTAAACATACAGTCCACAATCCTAACCTGTGTAGTTTATCAAAATAAAAAATAATTTCTAGAATAAAAACTATGATGCCTACAAGAAGTTAGTTCCCACAGATCATGCTCAGTCATTTTCCCTCCCTGATCAGTGAACCTGGGGCACATCTGCAACACTTCATGGATTCACAGATTATATCTATCTGCAAAGCAGCTGTATTAACACACACACACACACACACACACACGCACACGCACACACACAAACACCCAGATGCACAAAAGCGATAAAGCTCATTTGATTTATCATAATATGCTTTATCTCAAAAGTAAGTATCTTATCTCCAGATAAAGAGAGGAAAGACAGAGCAATCCGTTCAGTGGCGGTGCGGGATGGAACAACAGCAGCAGCACTGCAGGGGTGTGAATTGGATGGGTCAGCAGGTAAACTTAACCAAAAAAGGTAAGAGAAGAAGATGCACTGGAAGGAGAGGAGAGAGCGCACAACAGAGAACTCAGAGCTGCTGCACCTGAAGGAGGCACCTTGGGTTTACATGGGAATGGATTAAAAACACACAGTTGGGGTCGCGTTAGTCCCAAACTGTTCTTGTGGAGCAGGTTGTTGCCAGTGATGAAAGAATCATCCTCAGGAGTGAGTGTATCATACTGTACATGTGTGACTGACAGGCACCTTTACAGGCTTATAGGGTTCTGGCCTCGACGAGCTTTGTTGTTGTTTTATTAGATTGTTAAATCATGACTTATTAAAGAGTAATGTTTTACTTTTAGCTATGTAATCGTTCTGTTTTCTTTTCTTTTAGGGTGTTGGTGTTGTTGAATAGTGATGTTCTTTTTATTAAACACTGCTAATCTTTTCGGACTGATTTATGTTTGTTTAAAATAGAAGTGGTGTTCAAACACTGCCCGCTTGATGATTGCAATGTGCTCTCTGTTCATCAGTGGGACAGCTCTTCCTACGGCTGCAACAACAAATAGGGAAATAGGGAAGAGGACTGAGCTGGTTTAATCCCTACCCTTCCCCCCAAGACAGGACTTACAGAGACATTTTCAGAGTGAATCAAGTGAGCCAACGTCTATATATGAAACTGAACATTTTCTGATTTGTGTGCTGAACGAGGCCTTAAAGCTCAGAAAGATGGTAAAGAAGACAGAGACCAGGTATCCAGGTGGATGGAAGGCGGGGAGAAAAGACCCACATACAGATGGATGGGTGGATGGAGGGGAAGTGAGAGGAAAAGCAGGTGAAGGGGCAGGGGGTGGGGGAGGCTCCGGTCCTCGTCCCAACTGACACACTGCTGCAGTTAATCCAGATTAGAGTGTCTAAAACAGGTCGGCTAAATCTGCAGGCCAGCCAGCAATACAGAGACTGCTGTCAGGACCAATCACTCACCCTGCACACACACACACACACACACACACACACACACACACACACACACACACACACACACACACACACACACACACACACACATTTTAGTAATCTCCTCTGTGCAAACCAGGTGCCACCAGCAGCTCCACACAGAACGCCATTAAACAGCCCACCAGCCCCCGCCCCCAACTACCAGCCAAGTTGGGACTCACACCCGTTGGAGCACTGTACTGTCAGAGACATTTGTCTCACCCAGTTCTTTCGTGGTTGCACATTAATTTAATTCTGTTTAATTTTAATTATATATTGCAACTATGAAAGTAAATATCTAAAGATAAGATGAGACCTTGCAGCAAGAAAAAAATATTACACATAAAAACCCAATGATAGAGATTTTAATCCTGATAATAGGGGATTACACTTATCTAAGAGTTGGAAGTTAGAAATCATCATCCTGACATGGGATGTGTTTTAAACTCAACAAGAACAGGTGACTCAAAAATGCAGAATGACGAGATTAAGGTCAATTTCCCCTGATTTTATTAATAAGAGATGTGTCCCTATAGGATGTGGTGACACGACGCAACAGACAGTCAGAGATGGTAGTTTACAAAGATGGGGTTTTTAGGCAAGGCTACTTGTGCCCAAGAGGAAGGGGAGGCACAAGTGAGTACTGGGAATGACTACAAGTGAGTGAATTTGAATGTCCTACCATGAATATAGTTTAACTGATTTGTGCCATCTGGCTTCAGTATAACTCATCTGCATACCAGGGGAAATGTCTTCTGTGTGTTCTAGTTATAAAACGTTCTACTAACTGCCTAAGAGAAACATGTACAGTAAGAAAGATGTTGGTCCCAGCACAGAACCCTGTGGAACTCCATGACTCACTGCTAAGACTAATTAATTAAAATTTGAATTTAAATAAATAAATAAATACTAAAGGTAAAGGTGTGAGCTTTAACCTTTTTAATTTATATTAAAAACACTATCCCTTATCTCATCATATCATATCTTAACTGTGTTAATAATTGAACAAAAAAATCCTTCTGTCATTATTAGATGTTGTCACCTATATTATAATTTCTTGGCACTATCCCATAGATGTTGAAGAAAATGGATTTATGTTCTTTACAGGGAGAATTTGGCTCTTGACTTCCAGCTGTTTTCCTCTTTTGTCTGTTAGTCTTTTTCATATCAACTTTGATTTTTTTTTTTTTTACTTGAGCCACAGTGTTTGCTGTTTTTTATTTTTTCTATTTATTTTTAATCACTCTGACTTTGGAAAGCTGTGCCTCTTATTGCGTCTTCTGACGACCTCAGAACTTATTATTTAATTTTCTGCAGTCACACTTTGTTGCCTTAAACGTTCAGGCCTGTCTCTTACAACATGGTTACCTGAATGTAAACATGCTAGCATATAGGGGGATATTAGATTATATGGAAACTGCAGAAAGACTGTTGGTTCCAAATGATTCTGATTTATTGATATATGCTATTTTGGGGTTTAAAACAATGATGAGATGCTTTGGTATAACCTAAAATAGTCCAACAGACCATTCATGTGCAAAAAGTGTCCAGTTTAGCTGAATCAAATCAGTACTGTAAATTCCAAAAGATGGTACAATGGGCTGTGAGGTTAGGTCCTTGATCAATAACATGCAAATTGTCATAACCACTGATCAACAACCACTGATCAAGGTAAACTGATCATTGATTAATGGCCATGAGTCCCATTCACAGAGAGTTGGGGAATGGCTGCAATCACAGCATTGTCAGATGGTGATAGATGTACCCTTAGGCCCCCTCCTCGATTCAGAGATGGTCTTTCCCTTTTCACGTAAATGGCCTCCTTGACTCAAACCAGCGTTCCTCCCTGTCCAGGATGTGTACATCCTCATCATTGAAAGAGTGTCATGTGGCCTGTAGGTGTACATAAACTGCGGAGTCCTGGCCTGACGAGGTAGCTCTTTTGTGTTGTGCCATCCGCTTCACCAGAGATTGTTTGGTTTCCCCAATGTATAAATCCTGGCAATCCTTCTGGCACTTAACAGCGTACACTATGTTACTATGTTTGTGTCGGGGGACCCGATCCTTGGGGTGGAGCCCCAAGTGTAAGTGTCACAGAAATGGCTTATGTATAAAGAAGTTTAAGAGATGGTTCCAGCAGTTAAAATGTTCTTGCTTGTACGTTTCTGTGGCCAATATTGTAAGGGTGTGTTTATCTTGTCAGAAAGAACAAGTTTTGTTACACCGCTATTATCGCGAGGTTTGGGCATGATAGTATAGGCTGTGAGCCCACGTTTAATAATCACGCTAAGGAGTCCAGCGAGCTATCTGCAAAGGCCTGGTTAGTCTACCAGCGGTACAAGGTATTTGTCATTTGCCATAACTGTATTGTGATATTGTAAAAATTTGTAATGTATGGTGTTCTAATTATTTTATGTTTTAATTTAGAATGCACAAGACTGTAAAGTTATTCTTCTAGGACCTCCGAAGTGGCAGGCGGCCACGAGGTAATTTTCGTTGTTAAAGCACAAGTGTTAATTTTGATAGACTGAAGCGCTTAAAGTCTTTGTGTTTTATGTTTGTAGTTTTCACGGCGTTCAATAAATGCAGCGAAGCGCCCGTCTTGAAGAAGCCGTGCCTGTGTTGTCATTTCGGAGTTACACCAAGGATTTGGGGTTTAAAAGCCACGGAGATGCGGTGTTTAGAAAAAAATGTGTCTCAACTGTTCCAATATTCCTGACACGTACAGGTTCACTACTAGTTTTCGCAGCGGTTGTCCTTCTCCCCTGGATCGGCTGGAGCTTTCTTTAGGCACCTTCCCAGCTTTGACAAATGTCCAGCTGGGATAACCACATTTACTCAGGGCCTTCTTGATGTGATGTTCTTCTGGTGTTCGCTCTGTGTTGTAGCGTCCTGATGACACCCAGTTTATGCTCCAGTGGATGATGAGAGTCAAACCTTAAATACTGATCCGTATGCGTAGGTTTACGGTACACATCAATTTTTAAATGTCCCCAATTTCTGCTTCTATGGAAGCCAACCTGCCACTTTTCATATCCTCCCTGGTGAATTTGAGGTGTTGGTCCACTGAGCTGAGCTGGTTTCAGTCATGTAAATGTCCTGTTTATATGATTGGGGAAACCTGCAGTTAGCTGAGACTGAAGAAGTCGAAACGTTTCTCCCACTGAAAACACTACGGCCAGATGAACACAATCAACCTTTTGGGATTTACTTACCTGGATGATTGAGCACGTATCAAGACAAAGCAATACTGTAAAGAATTATTTTAGTTCGTTTTATTATTTCTGTCTAGTATTAAAATTTATTTGAAAATCTGAATCATGTAAGTGTGACAAATATGCAAGAAAACAAAGAAAGAAATCAGAAAGGGTTTTTTTCACAACGCAGTATATGCAGGATTGAAACATTGACTTCATTTGCTGATTTGCTATCTGTGTATAGATTATATTCAAAGTAGAAAGAATCAAGCTTGAGTCAGTAGTTAGCTACACAAGCTGTTTTATTTTATTTGTACACAGTCACAGTTTGTCCAATTTGGCAACACTATCAAAGTTAAGTGTGTTTAACTCACAAAACACAGCTGACATGCAGTCCCATGCTTCTGCAGAAAATTGTGTTGTATGTCATCCTGTCAAGCTGAAGTTTGCATCCACATTTCTATAGATTAATATATTTACTGAAGACTCTGAAGGAATTTATGTAGATGTTATCAGTTTATTTTTGTTGTTTTTGAGGCCTCTGACTATCAACACTGACATCTAATCTGTTCAAATCTGGGATGAGGTTATGATTCAAGTCAGATTTGTAGAAATTCACTTATAGGACTGAAATGATAAAAAACAGACAAAGAGAAATCTAGCATATTCATATATCAGTGAGAGCGCTGTCCTTACATACAGTTACAACAGCTTAAATTTTAGTCGCTGTCTCTTTCTCCTTTTCTACACCTAAACTGAGGAATACTCACCCTCTGAAACAAGAAACTGCAGTGCAAGGTCATTTAACCAGCTAAAATTTCCAATGAAATAATGAACAAATACTTCAAATGGAGTAAAATGTCATGTTTCGGCTGTGTACAGGCAGGAGAAGGACCCAAACGCAAAACTCACGACAACGAAATTAAACTCAAAAAGCTGCTTTATTGCAGAATGGCATGGGGAAAACTAAACTGGGACATGGCTAACTGACACACAGGGAAACACAGCCATGAGGGAGACTACAACACTGACAAAGAGAAACACCGGGCTCAAATACACAGAGGGATAACGAGGGAACAAGACACAGAAGGAGAGCACAGCTGGGAGTAATCAGGCTGGACGAGACAAGGGAAGCAAAACTAGAAACACTGACATGAGACACGGACCTTCAAAGTAAAACAGGAAACACACTGACTGAACTCTAGACATGTAAACTTAACAGCAACTGGGGAGACAGAACATAGGAACCTGAAACATGGTACAAAAACGTCACAGTAGACACAACATGGAACACAGGGAAGCCATATTACAAAGCCAAAGAACTAAACCTATGATAACCATAACTGAGACCTAGGGAAACAAGAAACAGTACAACAAAGGACTCAAAACATAATCCATAATATAAAAACACGAGATCTCTTCAAAATAAAATTGGAAACATAATGAGAAGCAGACATGACAACCAGAACTTGACAACGTAAGACACAGACATGAAACACACGAAGGGCAAGGGAGACTTAACATGGGTTGGAAACACAAGGGGGAACTAATAAGCAAATGAACATAGGAGACCTAATGAGCTTAAACATACTATAAACATCAAAATGAACTAAAACTCAAAACACTGGGTCATAAGACCCAGGATCGTGACATAAAATCCCAGCCTGAAGAATCGAGCACAGTGAAGTCAGCATATATCATACTGGACAAAGCTGTGGTAGGAACAAAACTCAAAAATACACCTCGGACAAAAGGTTTCTGACTGTACATCATGTTACTGGACTAATTAGTTATTATCATATGTGTTATGTTTCATATTATTCACTGCACACTTGGTTTAAGGTAAGACAGGTAACATGATAACCAGGTGTTGGCATAATGATAAGATTGGCAATATAATTAGTAATCTTAATGATGCGATCACTAAATATCAAACTCTATTCTAAAAGATTTTCTTTTGCAGTCTCAGCCCATTCATCATTTAGTAAAGTTTCCATCCCACTAATATACATTTTGTTTCCTCAAATCCCACCAAAGACCTTTTAAGGGGATTGACATCTAGAGACTGAAACAACCCATCAAACTGTTCCTGGATTGGAACACATATTCTATATCATACTGTAGTATATAATTATATACAGTGGGGCAAAAAAGTATTTAGTCAGCCACCGATTGTGCAAGTTCCCCCACTTAAAATGATGACAGAGGTCAGTAATTTGCACCAGAGGTACACTTCAACTGTGAGAGACAGAATGTGAAAAAAAAAATCCATGAATCCACATGGTAGGATTTGTAAAGAATTTATTTGTAAATCAGGGTGGAAAATAAGTATTTGGTCACCTCAAACAAGGAAAATCTCTGGCTCTCACAGACCTGTAACGTCTTCTGTAAGAAGCTTTTCTGTCCCCCACTCGTTACCTGTATGAATGGCACCTGTTTGAACTCATCATCTGTATAAAAGACACCTGTCCACAGCCTCAAACAGTCAGACTCCAAACTCCGCCATGGCCAAGACCAAAGAGCTTTCGAAGGACACCAGGAAAAGTATTGTAGACCTGCACCAGACTGGGAAGAGTGAATCTACAATAGGCAAGCAGCTTGGTGTGAAAAAATCAACTGTGGGAGCAATCATCAGAAAATGGAAGACATACAAGACCACTGATAATCTCCCTCGATCTGGGGCTCCACGCAAGATCTCATCCCGTGGGGTCAAAATGATCATGAGAACGGTGAGCAAAGATCCCAGAACCACACGGGGGGACCTGGCGAATGACCTGCAGAGAGCTGGGACCAAAGTAACAAAGGTCACCATCAGTAACACACTACAACGGCAGGGAATCAAATCCCGCAGTGCCAGACGTGTTCCGCTGCTGAAGCCAGTGCATGTCCAGGCCCGTCTGAAGTTTGCCAGAGAGCACATGGATGATACAGCAGAGGATTGGGAGAATGTCATGTGGTCAGATGAAACCAAAGTAGAACTTTTTGGTATAAACTCAACTCGTCGTGTTTGGAGAAAGAAGAATACTGAGTTGCATCCCAAGAACACCATACCTACTGTGAAGCATGGGGGTGGAAACATCATGCTATGGGGCTGTTTTTCTGCCAAGGGGACAGGACGACTGATCCGTGTTAAGGACAGAATGAATGGGGCCATGTATCGTGAGATTTTGAGCCAAAACCTCCTTCCATCAGTGAGAACTTTGAAGATGAAACGAGGCTGGGTCTTCCAACATGACAATGATCCAAAACACACCGCCCGGGCAACAAAGGAGTGGCTCCGTAAGAAGCATTTGAAAGTCCTGGAGTGGCCTAGCCAGTCTCCAGACCTCAACCCCATAGAAAATCTGTGGCGGGAGTTGAGAGGCCGTGTTGCTCGGCGACAGCCCCAAAACATCACTGCTCTCGAGAAGATCTGCATGGAGGAATGGGCCAAAATACCAGCTACTGTGTGTGCAAACCTGGTAAAGACCTATAGTAAACGTTTGACCTCTGTTATTGCCAACAAAGGTTATGTTACAAAGTATTGAGTTGTATTTTTGTTATTGACCAAATACTTATTTTCCACCCTGATTTACCAATAAATTCTTTACAAATCCTACCATGTGGATTCATGGATTTTTTTTTTCACATTCTGTCTCTCACAGTTGAAGTGTACCTCTGGTGCAAATTACTGACCTCTGTCATCATTTTAGGTGGGGGAACTTGCACAATCGGTGGCTGACTAAATACTTTTTTGCCCCACTGTAATAAGCTCAAGTTATTCATGTCCAGTTGTTTACAAATCCACACCTACTATCCATCGCCTGCTCTGATCACTCTGTTTACATGACTTTGGTCATTTAGTTTAAGCTCAGTCAGTACATTGCTGTGCTAATATGGCACAAAGCAATTTAACATTCATTGTACATTTTCAGTTTTTTAATTTAAAATTTCCATTTTTTTATTTAAAGTGACTTGTTGTTTTTAATGTTTTGCACAGTCAAGGAGCAGATTTCACTGTGTGTTGTATGACTATGCATGTGACAAGTAAAGAATCTTGGAATCCCACATAATGTTGGTGGGTCAAAGTAACATCTGTCACGCTAATCTTATCTGATTTTTACTGCACTAAAACTTCTTAAATTATGTTTAAAAAGATCAAAGTAAACAAAATGAAAACACGATACTGTCCCCTTAAAAGTACATACAGTACTGCCCATAGAGTGAGCTGCCTTGGAGAGGTTTGTGCTCTCAGAGTGCTTCTTGTTCCTTCATGTTTTTATTGTTAATCTCTTCTGGTTTTTGCTTTGTCTGTATATCTAACACAAATGGTTTGTTAATTTATATTTATATTGGCGATGCTTATTAATAGTTTGTCCAGGTACTGTGCATGAAAGTCACTATTATAACCAAATCCAATAAGTGATAAATCACACAGTGATGGTAAACCTGATTAACACGTTTTACATTCCATATAAAACTACAGCCATAAGAAACATCCTAAGCAAGGTACACGTCTCCCTCTGTGTGTGTGTGTGTGTGTGTGTGTGTGTGTGTGTGTGTGTGTGTGTGTGTGTGTGTGTGTGTGTGTGTGTGTGTTTTTAATGACTCAGGAGTTGCACTGTGAGGTGAGGTGTGTCACAGTGAAGGATGAGTGATTACAGTGGACAGTAATCCTGCAGGTGGATTAGCAGGTGGCATTAGGAGAAGTGGGGGTGTAGCACATTGCCACCTCTGAACCATCACAACATAGAGCAGCAGCATGAGGGACCTCACCTCCATCTGCTTCACCTCAACACAACATGCACAGGACACTGTAGCACACACTGTCCAAGGATCTGACAACAAAGACAAAGGTCACTGAGGATTCTTTTTTCTGGGTTTCTCCATTTAGATTGAAATCAAACTGAGCAACCAAACTTAGAACTGAAACAAAACCAATATAAGTCAGTAAGGCATTCATCTATAGATGCAGTGATTCTACTCTCCCATATGACACTTTAACAGTGTATTGATGTCAGTTACCCACAGATATACTTCTGTTGTGAACTATTACTTTCCAAGCATTTCTAAGTCCTACAGTAAGTGCTTGTGATCCATATTAGAAAGTTTAAAGTTGTCCACAGCTTGGAAACGACACATTTCTCTGCATGTTGTACTCTGTATGATTGTGTATGTAACCAATAAAGCTTGTTTCTTCTTCTTCCTTGTCTTCTTCTTAAAGATTGTTCATCGTTGTAATGATATGAAGACTTTCAAAGGAATTTTAGATGTTACAACAAAGCGTCCTCAGGTAACCCTTTGTATTTGTTCTAGCCAGTGAGGTAAAGTTGGTGAGCGCAACAAAGCATTTCATAAAATGTTGAATTTGCAGTGTAATACCTTTTCTGAACTTTCCGTTTCTCCTCAAATAATGATTTAAGGAGAAACAAATAAATAAAAATAATACTGAAACTCATGAAAGGGATCATTGCTAAGCACCAAACAACAAAATGAACAAATTCACTGTGAAAAAAGCTAATGCCAAACTGAACTGAAATCTAAACTTAAAAACAAAATAAAGATTCAAACTAATTAAATATGAAGCTTTAATAAAGTGGGTTTGTGCAAAGCAGTTTGTTATTGATGCTGCTGCACAGACGCAGCTTATAACCTCTGGATAGTCTGCTTTCTTATGGATAAGGTGAAAAATCGCCCGAGAAGTCAGTGCCTTAAAACAGACGGTCTGATGTTTTGGTTGGTCTAATCGAATATTTCAAGAAATAATTGAAGAAATAGTTTTCAGTTGAATCAGTGACTTCTCATCCTTCAGTCGCTCAAACAAATGTGATTACAGATCAGGCAAGAACAAACTAATCTGCGCTTCATCTTCATCTAAGCTAACTGATTAAAAGTAATAATTAATAAATGAATTATTGATTAATAATTCTCATGTGTGTCTACTATATACACAGCCTTCTTCTTCCACTCAATTCTCAGTGAAATGCTTTGACCTACCTGGGTTGGTTTCTTAAAATTTCTACATTAGAAAAGCACAATGCTGGTTGGAGGACTTTATATGGTTTGAACAAATAACAATTTTGCTTTAAATAACATAAACTCAGGAGACTTTCACCTGCCGTTTAGTCTTCTCTACATTCTTCAGGAGTAAATCAGATTGGGAGGAGGACGATAGATAGATACCCCATTGTTCTTGTTTTTTTAAATAAATACATTTTTATTTATATAGCACCTTTCAAGACAGAATCACAAAGTGCTGCACATAAGATTACAAGTCATAAAAAGATTTAAAAAGAGAAAATAAAACAGGCAAAAAATTAACCAAAAGCAGTTTTAAAAAGGTGAGTTTTGAGTTGTTTTTTAAAAACAGCTACTGAGTCCACAGTTCTTAATGTTTGGGGGAGAGAGTTCCACAGTCTAGGGGCCACAGTGGCAAAAGCTCTGTCACCCTCAGTCCTCCTCTTAGTATTTTTTATAGCAAGTAAGCCCTGATCAGATGACCTCAAAGACCTGCTAGGGACATCGGGCTGTAGCAGATCAAAGATGTAGGCAGTCCGTGCACAGCTCTGTAGGTCAAGACCAGGATCTTAAAATCGACTCTAAATTTAACAGGAAGCCAGTGTAACTGAGATAATAACGGTGTCACATGTGAGTACTTGGAGGATTTTGTCAAAAGTCGAGCTGCAGCGTTTTGCACAACCTGCAGACGATCCAGAGAACCTTTGCTTAGACACATAAACAGCGAATTACAATAATCCAAGCGTGGCGAAATAAATCTCGAGTTCAGAGCGAGATAGAACCGGGCTTAGCCTAGCCACATTTCTCAAATGATAAAAACAACGCCGAACCAGAGATTTCACATGCCCATCCAATGTGAGACTCGAGTCAAAGGTGACACCTAAATTCCTGATAGAGAATTTAACATAAAGTGAGAGAGGACCAAGAGCTTTCACTATCTGCGATAGAAACCTCAGGGGCGCATACGAGGACTTCGGTTTTCCCCTCGTTGAGTTGGAGGAAATTTGCAGCCATCCAACGTTTGATCAAATCTAAGCAATCATTCAGACGCTGAAGCTTAGATAAATCCTCGGGCATAAAAGAAACGTTAAATCATTGTGCTAACCTTTACTGAACACATAACCTGATCTGCAGCAGGTTCCGAGTTAGGATTTAAAGTCTGCTGGAAGTCCCCTTTTCACTTATTCTGTTATTTACAGCATGTTTTAGGTGCATTATTGAGTCTCTGATGGGGAATACGAGTTATATGCACGAATTGTATAGCTTTCTAATGTCTAACTTGACTGGGTGAAGTGCGGAAATGTGCATGCATAAAATATCGGCATGATTCTAATCTGCTGTTGAGTATATTTTAGACTGCTTGAACAGCAGCTCACAGCGCACAGGTCACACTAAAAATACATGTTCTGTCCATCAATCAAATCATTTTCACTTTGATCTGCAGGTAAACTAAGGCGGTTCCCTCATCTCATTTATTATGCTGTGAGACAATATCCTTAAATGTTTAGAGCTCTAATGTTCACCCTCCGCCGTAGAAATGATCAGAAAGCCTGTTTTAGCAGAGCAAGTTGTTCCATCGTTGTGTGACCCTTGGGACAGACCCAAGCCGCACGCCTGGATAACACACAGACAACCATTCACGCCTAGAGCCAATTCAGAATCACAAGTTAACCTAAACCCACGCGTGTTTTTGGACTGTAGGAGGAAGCAGAACCCACTGCCTGGACTTGAGCAGAGGTCAGTGCTAATCACCGCACTACGCGTCTCTGGAATTTCTTCATCTGCATGAGTGGGTTAGCTCTGACCTCTGGTGGTTGAGCATCAATGTATTCATGCAACTAATTGTTTTGTTGCAGCAAATATTAATTAAACACACATGCATATAATAATACTGAATCAGGAATTGTCAAAGGTGTACGTGGAAAAAGACATTTTTAGAACTGAAATAAATGCAACCAGAAAATTAAAATCCCAGACAAAAAAACTTCAGCACATGCTTTCTTGTTTAAAAAGGAGGGATTTAGTGCCACTAGATGGCAGCACGATACAAGCGATGCACTGAATCTGTCACCCGTTTACTACACGAAGAAAAAAAGCCACGCGCTGCCTTTCATGGCGTAGTAAAGTGGAGGAATTAAACCAAACTGGGAGAAGGCTTATATTAAATTACAACCAATTTAAGCGTTTTTGTACCTCAAAAAGAATGGCTGATTTTACTCTGTAAAGGATGTGTGACATTTTAAATGCACGTAAAATGTCAGCTGGCAGCTGTGTTTTGACCACAGAATGAAGAAATTTCACGGGAACAACGACAAATCTACCTTAAAATTACTTTCTAAAATATAGCAATATTTTCAATTATTCCGATAGCGGTTTTGTCCACAGTGGCCCGGGTTTTCTCTCCCCTGAGTCCCTTATAGATATTAAAACCCATATTTCCAATGAAAGTGAACGCAGCTCGGGTCAAACCCGGATATTTTTCTTCATGCGTACTGTCTATGGCTATTCAAGTTGTTTATTATATCTTAGAGACACTCGTTAGAGGATATGTGATATCAGAATAAAATAATATTAACTGAGTTATTTTAGCGTCGATATGCAATTTGTGGAGAGTGTTAGCTGAATTTCAAAATGAACGAGCGGGAACATTTTTAATCCAACTCATTGTTGTGGAGTTTGAGGGCTCTGCAGCCACTACACAAGCACGAACGGGGAAAAGTCTAAATGTTTAATACAAATCTTAATATAAACCAGTGATTGTGCTTGTATCCTGCAAGATGCTCCGAGAATCGTATCCCTTCGTGGAGGACAGTTTCAGCCGCTTCCCGTCACAGAGCAACATTTACGGGCTGTGTCAGGCCGGGGAGCAGGAGCTGTTAGCGGCCACTCTCAAGGGGAAGGTGGTGTGTTTCAGATACCAAGAGCTGCAGCAGAAGATCCGACCGGTGGCCAAGGAGGTTCAGTTCACTTACATCCCAGGTACGCAGGGGAAAGACGGGTCAAGTGCTCAAGAACTCAAGTTTCAGTACTGAAGAAATTATGTTTATTTCTACTATTTCCTACACATTAAACATTAGACCTAGACCTCCTTTCCTGTTTCCTGGATCTTCTATCAAATAAAATAAAAATTAAAAAAAAAAAATAAATCTTAAAAGCAATTATAGAAGACAGCATCCGTCAAAGTAGATTTTTGGATCAGAACAACTTATACCTTCTCCTGTCGTCTATAAACTCCTTACATTTGTGTGACTCTTTGAAGAGACCTGACTGTATATTAACATCTCTGTGTTAACAGTCTTTTTCTTATGGACTGACCCCTGGGTTTGGAAAATAGACTGTACATAACAGATAGGATGTAACTGCTGTCACCCATTGGTTCTGAACTGTAAGACACAATCCAGGCAATACTGTGCAGTAAACAGCAGACCTGTTCAAAGTACAGAAGTCTGCTGCAGTTAAGTCAGGGCTCCAGCATGTGATGAGATGGTCCTTGTGGAGTAAGAGTGAATGGAAGTAAGTGGCTAAAAAGTAATTTGCATGACAAAAAAGCCACATAGAAACAGACAGGTTCAATGATTGGGGCCCCTGGTTTTTGAGGTCTGACAGACTTTATCCCCTCCCCCCCTTAACAACCAATAGACGACTTAAAATGAAGCTATAGGGGCCCCAGTGAGTGGGGACTGGAAAGAACTCTTGTTTTACTCCTTTGTTGTGCAAGTACTCAGATATGTGCACATAGATGTTGCTACAGAGCTTGTCCTTAAGGTAAGGAAGCTACACAACACAATAGAAAGACTGTGTTTCAACGTAAACTGCATGCACTGAATATTTTACTCACGTAAAATTACAGAAGTTTAACACTTCAAGCAACAACTAAACAATTGTACAGATTGTATATTTCAGAATGACCTATAGGAATGCACAAATATGGTCTGATATTAGTCTTTTTGACTCATGTCATGTTTATTACTCATGTCATGACTCATGTCATGTTTATTATTTCAGCTCACCCGTGGTTTTCTGTTGAGATTAGATGTCACAGATAGTAGGATGAAGACTTGAAACAGTTATTGTAATGAAGATTTTTTGTTTCCTTCGCCCAATCAGTGCATCCCTTCTATATTATTATAAAATGATAAGGTTGTTGATTTATGCTGAAGACTGGAATTTATTGTGTCACAGAAGCCAAAACTTTAAAACCAGCCTTCAACAAAACAGATTAAATAAAGGAGAATATACATATTCTCCTGCTGTATGCGGTTTGAGACAACATACAGCAGCGGTCCCCAACCCCTGGGCCACGCACCAGTACAAGTCCGGTCCGGTCCGTGGTCGTTTGGTACCAGGCTGCGAGAGTTGAGGCCCGGGTGTAAAATTGATGGTTTTCAGGGTTTTTATCGGTTTTTATCATTATTTTTTTAACGTTATTATCGTAAACTTGGTTTCCCTGGGTCTTTTCCAGTGTGTTATTAATAAATCTTTTCTTTTGGTTTTATTTTGTTGTATTTTTCCGCGACACCTTAAATGCCATCCATCCATCCATCCATCCATCCATCCATCTTCATCCGCTTTGTCCGGGGCCGGGTCGCGGGGGCAGCAGCCTAAGCAAAGAGGCCCAGACCTCCCTCTCCCCAGCCACCTCCTCCAGCTTATCCGGGGGAATACCAAGGCGTTCCCAGGCCAGCCGAGAGATATAATCTCTCCAGCGTGTCCTGGGTCTGCCCCGGGGCCTCCTCCCGGTGGGACATGCCTGGAACACCTCACCCAGGAGGCGCCCAGGGGGCATCCTTGTCAGATGCCCGAACCACCTCAGCTGGCTCCTTTCGATGTGGAGCAGCAGCTGCTCTACTCTGAGCCCCTCCCGGATGGCCGAACTTCTCACCCTATCTCTAAGGGAGAGGCCAGCCACCCTTCGGAGGAAGCTCATTTCTGCCGCTTGTATCCGCGATCTCGTTCTTTCGGTCACTACCCACAGCTCGTGGCCATAGGTGAGGGTAGGGACGTAGATCGACCGGTAAATTGAGAGCTTCGCTTTTACACTCAGCTCCCTCTTCACCACGACGGACCGGTGCAGCGTCCGCATTACTGCAGCTGCAGCCCCAATCCGTCTGTCGATCTCCGGCTCCCTTCTCCCATCACTCGCGAACAAGACCCCGAGATACTTGAACTCCTCCACTTGGGGCAGGAACTCATCCCCGACCCGGAGTGGGCACTCCACCCTTTTCCGGCTGAGAACCATGGCCTCAGATTTGGAGGTGCTGATCCTCATTCCTGCTGCTTCACACTCGGCTGCGAACCGCTCCAGTGCGAGCTGGAGGCCCTCACCCGATGAAGCCAACAGAACCACATCGTCTGCAAAAATCAGAGATGAGATTCTGAGGCCACCAAAGCGAAAGCCCTCCGCCACTTGGCTGCGCCTAGAAATCCTGTCCATAAAAATGATGAACAGAACCGGAGACAAAGGGCAGCCCTGGCGGAGCCCATCACCCACCGGGAACGAGTCCGACTTATTGCCGGCAATGCGAACCAAGCTCTTGCAACGGTTGTATAGGGATCGAATGGCCCGTAGCAATGGGCCAGACACCCCATATTCCCGCAACACCTCCCACAGGACACCCCGAGGGACACGGTCGAATGCCTTCTCCAAGTCCACAAAACACATGTAGACTGGTTGGGCAAACTCCCATGCACCCTCAAGTATCCTGGAAAGGATAAAGAGCTGGTCCAGTGTTCCGCGACCAGGACGAAAACCGCATTGTTCCTCCTGTATCCGAGGTTCGACTAACGGACGAACTCTCCTTTCCAGCACCCTGGCATAGACTTTCCCAGGGAGGCTGAGGAGTGTGATCCCCCTGTAGTTGGAACACACCCTCCGGTCCCCTTTCTTGAAGATGGGGACCACCACCCCGGTCTGCCAGTCCACAGGTACTGCCCCTGATCTCCACGCAACATTGCAGAGGCGTGTCAACCAGGACAGCCCTACAACGTCCAGAGCCTTCAGGAACTCGGGGCGGACCTCATCAACACCAGGGGCTCTGCCACCAAGGAGTTGTTTAACTGCCTCAGTGACCTCGCCCCCGGAAATTGGCGGGTCATTCCCCTCATCCCCAGACTCTGCTTCCTCCTCGGAAGACGTGTCAGTGGGATTAAGGAGGTCCTCGAAGTATTCCTTCCACCGCCTGACAATTTTCTCAGTCGACGTCAGCAGCGCTCCGCCAGCACTATACACAGTGCAGGTAGAGCACCGCTTTCCCCTCCTGAGACGACGGTTTGCCAGAATCTCTTCGAGGCAGTCCGAAAGTCTTTTTCCATGGCCTCTCCGAACTCCTCCCACACCCGAGTTTTTGCTTCAGCCACTGCCCGAGCCGCATTCTGCTTGGCCTGTCGATACCTGTCGGCTGCCTCCGGAGTCCCACAGGCTAACCAAGCCCGATAGGACTCCTTCTTCAGCCTGGTGGCTCCCTTCACCTCTGGTGTCCACCATTAGGTTCGGGGATTACCACCACGGCAGGCACCAACCACCTTGCGGCCGCAGCTCAATGCAGCAGCTTCGGCAATGGAGACGCTGAACATGGTCCATTCGGACTCAATGTCCCCAGTCTCCCTCGGAATGCTGTTGAAGCTCTGCCGGAGGTGTGCGTTGAAGATCTCGCGGACTGGGGCCTCTGCTAGACGTTCCCAGCACACCCTCACTACGCGTTTAGGTGCACCAGGTCTGTCCAGCGTCTTACCCCGCCACCTGATCCAACTCACCACCAGGTGGTGATCAGTTGACAGCTCAGCCCCTCTCTTTACCTGAGTGTCCAGAACATATGGTCGCAGGTCTGCTGATACGATTACAAAATCGATCATCGACCTACGGCCTAGAGCATCCTGGTGCCACGTGCACTTATGGACACTCTTATGTTCGAACAGGGTGTTCGTTATGGCCAAACTGTGATTAGCACAGAAGTCGAATAACAGAGCACCGCTCGGGTTCAGATCAGGGAGGCCGTTCCTACCAATCACGCCCCTCCAGGTCTCGCTGTCGTTACCCACGTGAGCATTGAAGTCTCCCAGCAGGACAACAGAGTCTTCAGGTGGAGCACCCTCCAGCACCCCCCCCCCCCCCCCCCCCCCCCCCCCAGGGACTCTAAGAAGGCTGGGTACTCTGAACTGCCACTCGGCGCATAAGCGCAGATGACTGTCAGGACCCGTTCCCCGACCCTAAGGCGCAGGGAACAAACCCTCTCGTCCACCGGGAAAAACCCCAACGTACCGGCAGCAAGCCGAGGGGATATTAGGATACCCACCCCAGCCCGCCGCCTCTCACCAGGGGCAACTCCAGACTGAGACAGAGTCCAGCCCCTCTCCAGGAGACTGGTTCCAGAGCCCAAGCCATGTGTAGAGGTGAGCCCGACTATATCTAGCCGGTACCTCTCAACCTCACGCACTAACTCAGGCTCCTTCCCCACCAGAGAGGTGACCCTTATGAAAAGGACATCGAGGGAACAGTTTACCCTGCCCGGGATAGGGTTACCGGGGCCCCGCCCTGGAGCCAGGCCCGGGGAGGGTGCCCGAGGGCGAGCGTCTGGTGGCCGGGCCTTAGTCCATGGGGCCCGGCCGGGCACAGCCCGAAGAGGAGACATGGGCCCATCCTCCCGCAGGCCCACCACCCGCAGGAGGCGCCATAGGGGTCGGGTGCATTGTGTGCCGGGTGGCGGCCAGGAGCGGAGGCCCTGGCGGACTGACCCCCGGCTGCCAAGACTGGCAATAGGGACCTTAAATGCCGGTCCGTGAAAATATTGTCGGACATAAACCGGTCTGTGATGCAAAAAAGGCTGGGGACCGCTGGGATACAGTATGAATAAATACAATGTAACAGCACTAAAAAGATACAAATGACAGAAAATCAAACAAAACAGAAAAAAGCAAAATAAAAACAATAATCAGTGGCCATAGTGATCAAACTTAAATACAGTGGTACAGGGAGCTTAATAAGTGAATCGGGTAATAAATGAAGGCATTGTGATATGATCAATGAAATACTTTCACAACAGAAGAGAAAGTGTTGCTGCGTTTCATATAAATGGTGTGAAGGGTGGTGAAGAACTATTCAGAACTGATACATGAATGTGTTCTTTATTTTAATGGTGATGTTGAATATTTACTGCTTTAATATACATTTTATATTTCTTCTTCTAGTCTGTAGAGTTTGCGTAGGGCATACATTTTTGTTTTCGTTTTAAATGACATCACAGTGTATCTGCTGAATATATTTTGTATTCTAAAAAAAGTTTTCAAATAAACATAAAGGGTCTGAGCAATATACTGTAGATGATATTGGTGGAGGTTAACAATATAGATCTCACTTCATGAAGGAGAGCATCTCTCTCTCATTAGCGCAGAGCAACAAAACAGATTTTCTGCCTTATAATGAAACATTTTCTCTGAATATTTATCCTGTTATTTCAGAAAAAACAAACAAGATAAATCATTCTGTAAGTCTGAAATGAATGATGAAGCTGTCGGTGTACGGTCGTATGTTAATTCTGTTATGATGCACGTTGTTGTTTGTAGTCGCTCAGTGCTGAAAAGGTTTGACTCTGTTTTCTTATCTAGTTGATGCAGAGATCGTATCAATCGATGCTTTCATCAAGTCTCCACCCAAGAGAGGTCTGGTGGTGGGCATCACCTTCATTAAGGTATTGTAACTTTAAAATCAGAGTATGAACTGTGCCATGGTAGAAGCATACTGATTCATGGCTGATCTCCTCGCAGGACTCTGGGGACAAAGCCACTCCATTCCTAAATATCTACTGTGACTATGAACCTGGCTCAGAGTTCAACCTGGACTCTATTGCACGTGAGCGATGCATTGTCTGCGTATGTGTTGTGCTCTCGCTGACATGTCCTGATCATGTCGTGTTTCTCTGAACAGAGAGCTGCCTGAATCTGGAGCTGCAGTTCACGCCCTTCCAGCTTTACCACACAGAGTAAGTTTGCTGCTGTACAAAGATAGTTCTTGCTGACTATAGTCACCATGGTAACTAACCTTGCAGATTTTGCCACATAGTTTTAACCAAGAATTAAAAGAGAAAACCGAGCTCTTCCTGATCTCCTGCTGCAGGTTATGACGATCTCCTTTGGGCTGTAGCGTCAATCAGAAATTACTAAGAAACAAACAGGCACAATACAGGTGGTGGCTGTAAGGGCTTCACACTGAAGCTGGATATGCAAAATGTGATTTTTGGCAGTTTAACGTGAAAGATGACTCATGTAAAAGATATTCGTGACGTCTTTGCTCATGCTGTTTTTGCTTACATAGTGAAAGAGTTCAGAGTTCTAATGGCCAAAACTCTGACAGTGTCTGAGTGTACGCGCTGCTGCAGCGTACTCCTACTAATCAAGCAGCATGAAATGACACGCTGATCAATATGATGCTGGCACCTGTGTTTGGGATTCCAGCAAGGAAGAAAATCCACTTCAGTTGAGGGAGCAGAAGCTTGTTTGTGTGCTTCCCCTGCTGTTATCATAGAAACAGACAGCAGAGGAATAACACACATACATCCTGGCTCACATTCAGGAGGTGAGCTGATGTCCTGCCCAAGTCTATTAGATTCATGTTGGACAGTTTAGCTTAAAAATAGCTCAGAAAATTGCTAAAAAATCACACATTTTGTAGACATTTTAAAACAAGAATACATGGAAAACAATTAAAAGTAAATAAAAAATACATGCACAATAATCATTCTGCAGAACTGTGGACCGTTTATATGATTATCAATCATTACAAAATACAGAAACACAACTCCAGGCTGGTAGCATTACAACTTTAGCTACTTGACAACTGAGATTTCAGTGCTGTTAAATATTTAATGTTTTTCTCAAGTACTGATAAATCTATTGTTACCACATTTTATATCCTATTGCTGTGCTGAATCATCGTGTTTCTGCAGGCTGACTCAGTTTCTCAGCTGGAGTCCATCATTTTTCATGAGCTGGTACAGGAATATTCATGAATGGGCTTTAGTGTCTTTATGGCTGTGCTCAGTCACTGAGCAGTTTAAGTACAGACTGTGTGTGTGTGTGTCTGGATAGTAAATGTAATGTTTTTCTCAGGTAGAGCAGGTCGTCTACCAGTCAGGGTGTCGGTAGCTTGACTCCTGGCTCCTTCTGTCTGTGTTAAAGTACCAGTACAAATAAAATGCTTAGGTATAGATAGAAGCTGTATGAATGTGTGATTGGGTGAGTGAGACTCGAAGTAGAAAGCATTTAGTGCTCAAATTAAGTAGAAATATATCGAAGTAGCAGTATAATGTATATAAGTACCAGTCCATTTACCATTTATCATGTGAGTGAGCTTGTCTCCCTCTGTCTGTCAGAGTGCAGTGTGCTGAAGGAGGGAGTGAGACGGTGTTTCTGCTAAGCGGTCATGACCAGAGGATCCACCTTTACAAGGAGGTCAGAGACAATACCAGATCAGTGCATTCTAATGACAACTTAAAATATTTGTCTCCTTCTCATCTGTGTATCAATGTATTCTCTAGTAAGTCCCTTTATCCATTATGTGGAGTCACGGTAGCAGCAGACTAAGTAGGGGATTGCAGACATTAGAGTTGGGAATCACCTCTCATGTCTAACCATCAGAAAGTAAACGGTTGGATGGCTTCTCTTTGTGTTCCCAGTGGAAGCTGTGGGGAAAAAATCTTCAAACATCTTTCTTTAAAAATATTGTTGAACATAAAGTAAAATCTGGCTTCAGCCTTTCAGAAGAGCCAAAAATAAAAATGTCTTCCACAGTGAGAGCCTGTTTACTGTGAAACCCACTCTATGTGTTGTCTAAGCTCCACTGCAGCTCAGCAGGGACACCATCCCTGGAAATTCCAGAGGGAGTGTTGGACCAAACAGCCATTGGATTTGTCTCAGTCATACTTCTGAAGCCTCATACTAGCAGAAAACAAGAACTGTGCTTTGTTCTTCCTCGTCACCTCCACTGGAAGCACATAATAAAGGGATTTTGTTATGGCTAGCATGAACAGGAGGAAAGATCACAGCAAGTAAACCCTGCTTTAGTGTTCACTTAGGAACCTGAATATAATCAGACAGGAAAAATCATTAAAAAAATTCTTTTTAAAAGAATTTTATGAAAAAAAGTCAGAATTCTGATTTTTGTTCCAAAACTGTGAAAAAAAAAAAATCCTAATCGTCTTCCAAAATTTAAAATGAAACCATATAGATGCATGCAACAGAACTAATACTACAGGAAGCATTGGAGATAAAATATGATTGTAATCTGTTGTAACTTTGTATATCTGAAGATGTTTACTTTGATCATGCAAACATCAGCGTTGCATTCAGCCTGACTCTCTTGTGTCTAACAGAACGCCTCCTTGCATCAGTTTGAAGAGCAGCCAGTGGAGAGACTCTTCCCCGAGCTGCAGCAGCTTCCCAGCAAGTGAGTCCCTTCAGCTCTCATCTCTCTGGATGTGGCCGCTGGGCTGATTGGGTTTGATGAGGGATGAGCATTATGTGTTTCTCTGTTAATCAGATTCATGATTTCCCACATTATCCAGCTTACTGTTCTGATCACTGTTTGTACAGTTTGTTTGTACTCAGTTAGCAGGTCTATTACTATACACAAGAACGATAATGTCATTATAGTGTCATTTACTGAAGTTTGAGTAACGAAGGAAGCATGGAAATGTGGAAAGAATGTTTTAAGATACGAAGTTACGAAGAGGATGGTGCATATAATAACAGTCAGCAACACTGAGAGTTGAACAATGAGACCAAGACAAGTCCCACATGTTTCAGATCTATCATCCATTCTTTTTCCACTTATCCGATTAAGGGTCACGACGAGGCTTGAGGCAGCTCCCATAGGGCAAGATGCGGCTACACGCTAGACTGGTTGCCAACCTGCAGCAGGGCTAACACAGAGAGACAGACAAGCATTCACACCCTCAGTGTGGGGAAAGTCTTCAGTTTTTGGTCTTGTTCTTTGCTCAGTGCCTTTAAAAAATGTTGGATTTGTTGTGTAATACCTGCCGACACCTCCCATACAATAATGATTTAACGAGAAACAAATAAATACAGATAATACTAAAACTCATAAAGTGATCATTGTTATACACCAGGCAACAAAATGAAATGAATAGATTTACTGTGAAAAAGAGCTCTAAAAGAAAAAGCAGCACATCATGTCAGGACCTAAAGAAACTCAGCAAGAGATGAAAAACAAAGTCACTGATATCTGTCAGTCTGGGAAGTGTAAAAAAGAAATTTCCAAAGATGTGGGACTTCAGCAAATCACAGTGAGAGCCATTATTAACAAATAGAAAAAACCTGCAATAGCAGGAACCTTCCTACCCAGCCAGCCTACCCAAATTACTCCGAGAGTGCCAGACGCTTTCCTTTCTTTCTCCGACAGGTCAGGTAGGCTTGAATAGTTTTTTTTCTTCATAAAATAAATTAAATTCATAATTTAAAAACTGAGTTTTGCATTTCCTCGGGTTATCTTTGAATATAAAAATTCCTTTGATGATTTGAAACATTTAAGTATGATAGATTTACGCAAAGCTAAGTAATCAGGAAGAGGCCAAATAATTATTCCCAGTACTGTAGCTCTTTGGGAATCACCTCGTTGGCACAAAAATATAATTTTATGCCCATCAAACTGTCAGGCACATCTCTGGAAATTTTCCAAAGATTAAACTAATGAACTGGGAGCAATTTGTATTTTTTGTGATGGGCCGCTAGTAACGAACTGTCTAATGATACAAGTTAAAATTAGTTTTTTACTAAGTTGTCTATTATGTGTAGAAAGCAAAGATTCGTCCCTTGAGTTAGGTGCCTTTTTTAATCAAGCTGTTGTTTATTTAGCATCATAATAATAACGGCTTAACAAACAAAAAGCATTTCTCTGAAAAAAGGGAAAAAGTAGCCAGTGTCCAAAGAAAAAGTTTGAATGACTTCCAGAAAGCCTGAACAAGTGTGTCTACTTTAACAATGACAAGAACGTTTGGCTTCTTGGAAGCAAACTATGATAGTTGGGTAAATACTTTCATTGTTATCGATACGAGAAAAAAACACACGTATCATCTGTAAACACGTTTTTGTTTCCTTGTCTCTGTGCAGTGTGTTATGGATGGATATACAGAGCATAGCTGGAGGCCGGCGGCTCTCGGTGTTTGGCTGTCAGAATGGCTGTGTTGGGCTAGCTGTGGTCAGCCAGACTGAGCTAGGTGAGGCGAGTGGAACGTACTTGAACGTTCCTCTTAGAGTCGCTCCATCACACGACTGTCTCATGATTCCTTAACCACCACTGACTTAGTCAAACTGAACTCCCGGCTTCTCTGCAGGAATGCTGAACATACAGTGCATCCGAAAAGTATTCACAACTTCACTTGTTACACATTTTGTTACATTACAGCCTTATTCCAAAAATAAATGAAATTCATTTTTCACCTCAAAATTGTGCACACAATGCTCCATTATCACAAGGTGAAAAACCAAAAATATGACATGGATGTACATGTAAGTATTCACAGCCTTTGTTCAGTACTTTGTTGAAGCACCTTTGGCAGCAATTGCAGTCTCAAGTCTTTTTCAGTATGAAGCTACAAGCTAGCACACCTATTTTTGAGAAGTTTCTCCCATTCTTCTTACAGAATCGCTCAAGCTCCAACAGGTTGGAGTGTCGGTTCACTTTCAAATCTCTCCATTCTCTTTCAATCGGATTAAAGTCTGGGCTCTGGCTGGGCCACTCACCCAAAGCTACTCCTTTGTTATGTAGGCTGTGTTTAGGGTTGTTGTCCTGCTGGAAGATGAATCTACTCCCACCCTGAGGTCCAGACCACTCTGGCTATCATCAGGAATGGCTCTGTATATTGATATATTCATCTTTCCCTCGACTGGTCTCCCAGTTCCTGCTGCATAGCGTGATGCAGCCACCACCATGCTTCACTGTAGCGATGGTATTGGCAAGGTGGTGAGAGGTGTCTGGTTTTCCCCAGACATGACACTTGGCATCAAGACCAGAGTGCGAGTTCTTGACTATAAATCTTTAAAATGTTAAATGAGATTCTTTCCCACACGTAGCATAACATAGGTTACATTCCACCATACAATGCTCTCTACAATAAAAAGTTGTCTAGTTCGATTAAAGATTTGTTGAAGTATGTTAAAAGAAGCCAAAGCCTAATTACGTCCATGCAATATTAAGTTTATAGGTGTGTCTATCCATCATTTTGGCTTTATCATTGATGTCCCCAAGTGTGTTTCTGTATTTGTGTTTTCAGTATTGTGTCTGTGTGTGTTTATGTCAGAGGTTTTGCAGAGCTGGCGGGTCCAGTTTGACAGTCCAATCTCTACCGTGCTGCTGTTCCCTCTGAGCTTCCACACAGAGGCCGGTACGATTCTCCTCTGTTACATCTGATCTCTGCTTCACTTTGTGAATCTGCAGCGCACTTCAAGATTGTCCATTTCTTCTTCTTTTCCAGGTGTGGAAATGGAAAGCTATAACCTACTAGTGGCCAGTACCATAGAGATGGCAGTTGTGTACAGGTCAGAGACAAATGAATGGTTTTGTGCAGTTTTGCTTTCTCTCTGAAGACGAAGAAATTGTAGGTTTTTTTGTTGCATGTCTTTTATTGCAGAGATGTCCAGAAGGACGGTTTGTCCCAGGCCACATGCCTCTTGGAAAGTGACCAGTGGGACGCAGTAGTTTGTGCTCTGGTCATCGATCTGGATTTTGATGGGCAGAAGGAGGTGCTGTTGGGCACATATGGACAGGTAAGACCTTTACTAATGGATAGGCTGTATTTTATTTATTTATTTTACTTTTTTAATAAAAGTCAATGTATTTATCCATCTCTTAATACTTAAACCCTTGGCCTGAAGCCCTTAGCTCCATGATTGATGGTTGCCATTGAACACAAATCTTTTTCACTGCTTGCCACTTAAGATAAAGGCTCAGTCATTTCATGGAAATGCTACTTATTGTAGGTCTTAACTGGGAAAAAAGGAGTGCATTTATTACTACTTGTAGCTGTAGAAAAATAATTTCTACTCTGGTGATTAGTTTCACCAGCAGGATGCTGTGGATGTGTGGGATTGACTCAAAACAAACTGCACTGTTTGTTCACAGCAAAGAAGGAAGATATGAGCCGGTGCATTGTTGTGACTTCTTGATCTGTTTTTAATAGTTTTTGAATATAAATGGACCTCGCTGGCTCAGAGGAATAAATGAAACATAGGCACCGTATCGTTAGCAGGATACACTAACAGCTTTCTGTCTTCATGGGATTTTCTGATTGTAAGAATATAGAAGATCTGCTCATGAATAAAGTGGCAAAGTAGGTACGGAGGAAGTGAGTATGATTGAAAGGGAAAGATTATAGGTTTTGTTTTTTGATTTAAAATGATAGATTTATATATAAATCCTCTTTTTCTATAATGCAGGAATTGCTGTGTTATAAATTCCAGCCCATGGGAAGTGGACAAAATGGACAGTTTCAGCTGCAGTGGAGACGGAGCTTCAAAAGTCCTTTGCTGTCCCTCATATACTTGGATTTAACTGCAGATGGTTTGAGAGAGCTGGCTGTTCTCACACTGAAGGGACTGCACATCTTACAGGTTTGTAGCTGAAACCTGTGTGACAGTCATGGTACTGTGTAGCGTCCTCATGGTCACTGCCTGCTGAACTCAAGCTAAGAAGAAGTATTTGAGCTGACATCGAGTTGCCAGCTGCAAAACTTTAAACGGAAAATGATTTCATGTGGTTTTTAGCCCACGTTTATGACTTCATTAATGATTTTAGTTGGATTTCGCCTTCAGAATGAGCTTTTGTGATTCAAGTGCTATTCTTCATCACTGAGCAGCTGGAATGAGAAAGCATCCATATTAAGCTCCAAAGAAAAAGAATCACCATGATCTGCTTGTGGAAAAATAAATATCTTAATCCACACGTTAGCGTTGTCACCCCTGCAGACACTCATTATTTCACTCCCCTTTGTCTTTGCAGCACAGTCTCTCCAGCACCGCTGATTTGGTCCTTGAGCGGCTCACACAGAGGGAGTCGGCGCTAATGGCCAGCTCGGAGGTGGAGTCAGCGAGAGCACAACACACTGAAGACAATGAGGCTCCAGCTCAGAAACTGGAGTGTATAATGCAGACACCCTCAGATTAACAAATGTATTGCATTTTTCTCCCCACGTGTAAATCCTGGTGGTTCAGAATGAAATCTCTTAAAGGTGCAACGTGAAGATTTTTCTCAGGGGTTCATCTTCCTGGAGGCTGATGAGAGACACTGGTTTCAGAAGTCATATGTAACTGCTCAGGTCTGCTTCATGGTATAGTTGTAAAAAAGGCTGAATTGTGACATGATGACAGTGTACAGTTATTTGCAGGTAATAAAGGACATCATATTTATATCCTGTTTTTGTCTGATTTGATCTTTCCCTGTGTCAAGGAGGTTAGCTGATTGGTTTGTTTGTTTGTATGGCTTAGCAGATTCAGTAGAGTGATAAAGTTAAATATTTTCTGACATTTTATTTATAATAAAACACATTGTTACTTCTGTAACATGCCACAGGTTGCCATCTTAAGTATGCTGCTTACACTTAAAGCCTAGCTCAGTGCAGAACAGTCACCAAGCGTTCGCTCCTCCAGAAGGTGATTATTTTGATTAATAATGCTACAGCTTTACTGCTCATGACACTGGTTACTGTGGCTCCTCAAGATGAAAACAACAAATCACATCATTCAAAAATGCAGAAAATGTGCAAAGCTGGACAAAAAATGCTTTTCTACCAATATAGATGACCTGATCTGGCTTTCATTTGTTAAGCTTTGTATTCTTTTAGGCATAAGTAGTAATGGCTTCACTCTGACAAGATACCACTCTTTCAAAATTATTCTTTAACAATATAAACATTGCAAACTTATACCCCAGCAAACATGCTCCTTTGCAGCCCAAATGAGGACAAGGTGGGCAGACCCAGCCCACACAAACCAGAGCAGAATGTGGGCGGCAATACCAGTGTCCAAGGTGGAGCTCGAGGCCCAGATTAAGTGGCCAACCAGACCCCGTGGTTTGGGGCCCAGATATGCCCCAAATTTCACACTCATGGGACTGAGACCACCATGATGAATTACTGCCAGTGTGGAAACTGGACCAGAATGTTATAAGATACTTGCAGCCACTTTTTTATTCACAAAGGATTTTTACAGTTTTTATTCATTTATTGTTTTTTTAAACACACTGGATGCATTTGCTGACACAACCGAGAAGGCATTTATGTCCCCTCCATAGTGCAAACCAGGGAGATTTTGCTTGAAAGTCACACGTAAAAAAAAAAAAAATCAAACTACAAAACTCTAGCACCACTTGGCCTCAAAGAGAAAATAAGAACTCAAATCCTATCAACAGCTTAGTCTCTTAGAAAATGGAATATGGCTACTTAGTTCAATTTTATTTATATAGCGCAACAACATCACAACAGTTGCCTCAAGGTACTTTATAATGCAAGGTAGAGACTCTTCAATAATACAGAGAAAACCCCAGAAATCAGATGAGCCCCTATGAGCAAGCGCCTTGGGAGAGTGGGAAGGAAAAACCCATTTTCAACAGGAAGAACCGGACAAGATGCTGAGAGTAAATAATGATTAAATGCAGAGTGGTGAAAAAGCTGAGTAAAGAACAAACAGTGCATCATGGGAATCCCTAGACCTATTGCAGTGTAACTAAGGGAGGATTCTGGATAACCTGATCCAACCTTTATACTTTTTAAAAAAGGAAAGTTTGAAGCCTAATCTTAAAAGTAGAGATAGTGTCTGTCACCTGAATCCAAACTGGAGCTGGTTCTACAGAAGTGGGGCCTGGAAGCTGAAGGCTCTGCCTCCCATTCTGCTTTTAAATACTCCAGGAACCACATTATTTATTTAAAAGCACCTTTCAAGACACCCAAGGACACTTAATATAGAATAAGACACATAATAGAACAATGATAATGAAGAACAATAAAAAAACAAAAAGCACAAGATAAAATAATTAGTTTACAGTGAATATGCAGATTTGAACAGATGGGTTTTGAGTTGGGATTTAAACTGAGGGAGAGAACCAATGTTTCTTATATCTGGGGGTAGAGAGCTCCACAGGCTGGGAGCAGAGCAGCTGAAGGCTCTGCTTCCCATGGTGAGGCCGAAAGAAGGCAGAGCAAGTTGGATAGAAGAAGATCGAAGTGAGCGGGCAGAAGAAGTAATGCTTAACAGATCAGAAAGGTAAGGAGGTGCTCCTCCTATTATGAAGACTAGAGGGCCTAAGACCGAGCCTTGGGGAACACCAGAAGTGACTGGGAATAGACGAGAGCACGCATGTAAGTCAGCAGTCCTGCATATTCATTTAATATGCACACTGAAGGACATATTCTGGTCAAAAACGACTCCTAGATTCTTCAGTGTTACTGGAGGCCAATGTAATGCCATCCAGGTTAAAGAATCTGGTCAGAATCAGACAGTGTAATAAAACAATGGTTTCATCTTCTCCACAGTAGTCACCTGTTGTTATTCTCCATGGGCAGGGGAGTATGTATGAGCGTGGTTGTGGTGCTGGTCTCTTGATACTCTACAATGAGGGGAAAGTAGAAAAATATCTAAAACTATGCCTCATTTGAGTCCAGTGTTTTACAATAGACTCCCACTATACTTGATAAGTCTACCAAAGTTGAACAAGAACTTCTTAAGTGAATTTTCTGAGTTTGCTAATTCAGTCTGTTCCATGTCCTGAAATGTTTTTCTGCTGGGTGATTTTAATGTACGTATGGACTATCACTAATAATCTTACAGGGGATTTCACATCATCTCGATAGTTTTGGCCTGGAGCAATTAGATTTTTCCCATCCACTCTTAAGTTCATATTTTTAGCCTTATCTGCTGTTCTGTTATTCCTCAGAACTGAGTAACATCTGACCTCTATATCAGTCCATAAGCTGTTTTTTAATGTTATTATCTAAACAAACTCTTTTCACTCTATTTCATATTGCAACATTAAAAACATTGATACCACTGCCTTTTCCAATGGAATTGACAGCATGCATAATAGACCCAGTTTATCTATTTCTGATGAACAGGTATCCTTTAACAATAGACTACACAGTCTTCTGCTCCTTTGAAATTTTGAACTGTTTTTTACATCCAGTCCACTCCCTGCTTCACCCCGAAATTGCCTCAGCTTAAAGTTAAAGGCTGCCACTTGGAACACCTCCACACAAAGACCTGTCTCGTTGTTCTTAAGAATATGCTCTTTAAGGATGCTCTGTCTACAGCTAAATCTGAATATTATGCAACACTAATCAGGTGTGCTGAATACTAGGGCTCTTTCTGCTGCTGTAAAAACACCACTCTTTAACCACTTGAGCCCCTCTTTTCTTTCTAGCACCGAACTCCTGACTTTAGAGGAAATATCTGGATTTGTTAAGAAAATTAAACCTACCTCTCATTTTTACCCACTTCAATTCATGTGGTTAAATTCCATTTGTCCTGTTCTTCTACTTTAATAATTGTCATTATATTGTCTTCCCTAATCTACATCTCAAAACAGCTGGGATAATTCCACTTCTTAAGAAACCCATTGCAAACCAAAATAGTTATTGTCCAGTTACAAATATACTTTTTTTTTTTACGCTCACCTCACTAACAATCGTCTGAACAATTTCAGTCTGATAAAAACAAAAGCTATAAATCCAAGCAGGAATCATATAAGCAACATGCAGGATGGGAAACAACAGTATGACACAACAAAGACCTGAGGAAAACTGTGCTTAAATATACATAAGAGGCGGTCAGGGAGAGACAACAGAGCTGGGGAAAACAAGGAGCAGGTGAACTGAATAAAACTAATGAGACATGGTAAGTAACACTAAATACAAGGTACAAGGCTGACACTGGGCTTTTAACCATATTCTTGCAATAATTCTGTCTCTATATGCTGACAATTCTCTAATCTCTTGAGTAGCCCTCATCTTTGAAACTCACTCCTGCACTGTTCATGGGATTTATTTCTCCCTTCCTTTCTTGTATATTTGTCACACTTATTTGTTTCAGATCATCAGATAAATTTTAATGTTAGACAAAAATTAACCTAAGTGAATATAAAATGCAGTTTTTTAAATTGTTACATTTATTACAGGAAAAAAGCTATCCAAACATGGATGTATGTGGAAATGATGTAATAATAAATTAACTGTGATTAACCACATTTAGTGGCCAAGCCAAGCTGACTAGCATCACCAAAGCCTGATTACTGTCAAACCTGTTGAAATGAGAAAACACATAAATAAAATCTTGTCTGACAAAGTGAAGTAGGCCAAAACATCCCAAAAAGCAACACATGATGTGTCATGTATGTCCTAAACCACAGGTGTCGAACTCCAGGCCTCGAGGGCTGGTGTCCTGCAGGTTTTAGATGTGTCCTTGATCCAACACAGCTGATTTAAATCGCTAAATGACCTCCTCAACATGTCTTGAAGTTCTCCAGAGGCCTGGTAATGAACTAATCATTTGTTTCAGGTGTGTTGACCCAGGGTTAGATTTAAAACCTGCAGGACACCGGCCCTCGAGGCCTGGAGTTTGCCACCCCTGTTCTAAACAAACTCATGAACAGCTGAGAAACAACATCACTGAGGTCCTTTATTGTAAAAAGGGTTACAAAGCCATTTCTAAGACTGTGACACTCTTTAACCACAATGAAAAAAAAGACTATAATACTTATTCAGGAACATTGTACATATATTGAAGCTGATATGTTTTAAATGGATATCGCTGTAATGTTTCAGTATTGTACAAAACAAAGTAAAATAATGAAATAATAAATAGTAAAATAATGTGATATTTAGAACTGCCACATATTATTGACCATATGCCAATAGATTGTCAGTAGAAACAATGGTAGTAGTTTTAAATAGCTTTATGTGGTGTGGATATGCTGACAATACACACCACACACAAGAATCCTAGTTTCTATGTTATAAAGTCAATTTTCAACCAACAAATCATTAGGTTGACCTGGAAGACCTTGGTGTGTGTGTGTCTGTGTGCATGCGTGTTCCAGTTCTTGCTATCTTGGTGGGGACCAAAATCTGAAATTTACTATACTGGTGGGGACCAAAATCCAGGTCCCCACGGGGTTGAAGGCATTTTTCACACTCAAAATGTGGTTTTAGTTTCAGGATTACAGTTGGGTTATGGTTAGGTTTAGGGTAAGGGTTAGGCATTCATTTTTGATGGTTAGGGTTAGGGGAAAAGGCTAGGAAAAGCATTATGTCAATGAGATGTCCCCACTAGGATAGCAACACCTGATGTGTGTGTGTGTGTGTGTGTGTGTGTGTGTGTGTGTGTGTGTGTGTGTGTGTGTGTGTGTAAAGCTGTAGTATAGTAACAGGGGTATATGAGTTTCTTGATTTTTGTAGAACTTAAATGTTTTCTGTTCCACGGGAACACATCTTTCCCAATGATGTATCCATTATAAACTTTTTTTGAAATGTCCAATTTAAAGGACCTTCTTAGCAATTGTGCCGTGAAGAGAATACTAGAAGTGAGTGGAGCTCACAAACTGAGTGAGGAAAGATTTGCTGCAGCTTTCCTTGTGGTAGTGGAGATGAATCAGTCTCTTAGAGGAAGTTTTCTGCTGCTTGTCCAGTAAGTGACACAGAGGGTGGTTAGAAGTACCCAATATCCACAACAGTTTGTTCAGTCACTTCTGTCTAACATAGCTTTAAAAGTCTCCAGTTTGTCACAGAGCCTGTCGTCCTCATCAGTTTAGTTAGTCTGTTGGTGTCACCAGCTCTGATGCTGCACATGTTTGCCACAGCAGACTAGAATAGTGTTTTGAAGAATTAGAACCTGCTCACTCTCTTTTTGTATACAGCGTCTGTGTTGGTCTTCCACTTTAGTCTGCTGTCAGCGTAGATGCTGAAGTACTTCCTTCACCACATTAAACATCCTGTCCCAGAACACACAGGGAAGAGCCCTTTATCTATAATAAAGTGCTCAGAAATGAAACCCACTACCGTTCTCTGCACCAAGAGGTTGGGCAAAATTCTGTACTGATAAAGAGTAGTGATACATATCATATTTAAATAGGATAGAGATCAATTAAATCAATTAAATCTTGATCCAGCAGCAAGAATATTTGTAATGTAGCCACAAAGAACTAATTAAATAAAGATATTCAAATTTGTATTTCTAAAACTAACATTTTCAGTCTTGTTTCATCTGCTTTGATTATCTTTATCTGACACTAAAAGCCAAAATTGATGGATACAATATTCTGCCAACAATGATGTAAAACAGAGCAAAGCAGTATTTAAAAATGGGATTTTAAATTTATGACAAAAGCTGCCAATCAATTTGTCTGGGGGCTAAATATTAAGCCCAAAACGGTCCTTCCCTCTATAACCACTTAACAGTGGCTCCAACAGTCAGTCAAAATGACAGAGTCCTGTGTTAAAGAGCCAATTCTAGAGCGGAAAAGAAAAAGTGCCAGCCTAGTACAATTTGGTCTTTATGAGTTTCTCTTTACATGATTTTGGGGATTATTTATTTCTAGATGAAGCTTATACATAAGTTCAATAAGGAATATCTGTAATCATTCATCTGCCGGCTTTTCTGGGTTTTTGCTTCCTGTTCTTTACATGACTACCACTTTCCCGCACTGTAAATATCAATAGTGTCATTACTGCTTTAGTCCAATCATCTTCTTACCCGTCTCCTGTGAGCCAATCAGCCTCCACGTTGTATGGTTTAAATCTGTGCTCTCCTGCCTTTCAGACTCTCATTTGTGGAACCCACCTCCTCCTCATCTCCACCTCAAAGACACCTCAGTCAGAGCTCCAGCCGTGCCTCAGTTTTCATCTTCACCACCCCCAGCATCTGGACTCTGGGGGTCCTGTCCTAAATCCTATCACCGATGGGATTCCATTTTGCCGTGATGGATCATCACAGTCTAATTGCCAAATACATTAAATCCTATATCTCAATAAACAATGATCACCTTTTCCAAGTGACCTCCCCTTATTGAACTGGACACTGGAGTCAGAGGTGTCACTGTTTTGAGTGACAGATGTCCTAAACATAGTTTGTTAGCCAGGCCTCAACTCAGCCAGCTGGAGTCAGTGTTGGTTCCTTTTGGAGCATTTCTGATGGAATTTCTTCCACATGTCGTTTATTTCGTCTTTCTCCCTTCACAGCAGATGGCCGTCCCTCCCTGAGCTGGTTTGAAACCTGAGAGGTTTCTTCCTGTTAAAAGGAAGTTTTTCCTTCCCACTGTCGCCAAAGTGCTTGCTCATATGGGGTCATATAATTGTTGGGGTTTTCTCTGTATGTGTTATTGTAGGGTCTACCTTTTATATGAAGAGCCTTGAGGCGACTGCTGTTGTAATTTGGCGCTGTATAAAAAACACTGAATTGAATTGGAATTACCTTTAGAGTGATACTATGTGATAGAGAGGTTTTTGATCAGATTAGTAGGAAAAAGATTTTATAAGTCAGCTTATTATGCAAATATTTGGGTTTTATGGTCGTAGCTTGTTAACTAAACTTTAGTTAAGCATTAGGCTTAACTTAGCATATCCACCCTCTCACCCAAATATGGCCACTTTTGGCTACAGAACTGAGGAAGTCTGTCCTCAGTGAAAATCATTATAACTTGTTTAATTTAAAAAGAATGAACAAAATCAAACAAAAATGGTTTAGCGTATTTCATTCTGATATGTTTACCTTTTTTTCCCCCATGAACTCTTTCATTTAAAACATCCTGGAAACAATTCTTTCAAAAGTTACCTTCATTTCCATGTTTATTCCCCCCCCCCCCCCCCCCCCTTTTTTTTCTTTTTTTTTAAATGTTTCACTTTGTATGAATGTCTTATTGCAAAGATAGATTTCCAAATCGGCTTAAGCTTCACTCAAAAGAAAACCAACCAACCAAACAAACCAAAAACAAAACCGGCAAACTGACCATAAGAAACCTGGACTAAATAAATAACTTCAGTGTTCACACAGATGGTGAAAGAAAAAAAAAAGGAATGCAGCAAATTCACATCAGTCTTAGCTGATCTGGTCCCGTGTCTTTTGGCCGGTCTGTGGCACTGTAGTCCTCTCTGGAGCCCTCAAACTATATTTCTCCCCTCTTGCACTACAAAGGCAACAATAACAACAGCTGCACTCATCGCACTGGACTTAAAACAGAAGTATGGCGTTAAGAGAAGTTAAGAAAGACGTTTTCCACCTCTGCGAAGCTGTTGCACTTGTCTTCTCTCGGAGTGTGGGGTTGCTTTTTTTATTTTAAGGCGCGGGTTGTTTTGCGCGTCAACAATAAGGAGCATGCTGTTGGAGCGACGGAGAGCGCATTAAAAGAGCGCATTTCACTCAATGGAATTCTTATATTTAGCTCCGTGAGGGACCAGCCAGACGAGCAGAGGAAAGAGGAAACCCTGATCCTGGTGTTTATCGTTTTGAGACCGCTTCGAGCCCCCCAAACTTGTCGTTCATATCACGGTGCACGGCTATGTGGTGATGAGGGCGCTGTGAGTGTGTGAGAAAGACGAGGGAATAGCGCAATTTTATCTACAGCTCCGGAGAGGAAAGATGATGATGGCCGGTGGTGGTGGTGGCGGAGCAGCCGTTGACCACAACGGGATATTCACAAATCCAAATCTCCACAGCCTGCAGCAGACCCATATGGACGCCGATAACCCAGACTCCCGCAAACGGCCGCTGGAAACTCCGGCTGAGGAGGCCGGCTGTACCAAACGCACCAACACTGGAGGTAAGAGAAAAGCAATAACCAGCAGCCCATCCACCTCTTCTTCTCCACATTAACTCTGAGCCTTTGTTGTGCGCAACGGCAAAGCACAGCCTTCAGTGTGATACCGAAGCCCCATATGAGCAGTTCTGGGCGGCATGTTGGCTTTAACATGCAGCACCTGTGCACTTGGCACTTTGAGATACTGAGTGTGTTTATGGCTGTTACTTCATACGCTGCATGCTCGAGCAGCCCGACTGAGTGAGCGGCCTCCTCATCTTAGGTCAGCTCAGAATTTGAACTCGGCAACCTTTCTACTCCACATCTGGAGCTTTTGCTGGCAAGTTGTCATTCAGTAGACAGCTGATGATTTGTGTGCACCTTATTTAACATAAAAGTTCTCCGAAGTCTCTGTTCATCAGAGTTTGTGTCTGTTGGAACATTAGGCACGGGTTTCCTGCAGAGGCTATAGACAAATCTGAGGAGGAGTGACAGAAATGTCATCACAGTCTTCAAACGTTACCCTGAATGTGAATCAGTACTGATGCCTGGGCCCTGAGTCATAGGATCTGCAAAGCACTCACCTTTACCTTTGACCAGTACAAATATGACAAGTATGTGAGCCAAACTTTTAGCAGCGCACTGGAAAGGAAGCTGCTCTTTGATCTTGGACACTTTAGTGTTGATTTGTGAGCCTTTTAAAACAAGTGGAGAAACAACAGAGCCTATTATTGTGTTGGTGATTTGTGAGATTGGAGCATCATAATCCTGATTTATGCTGAGTTGGAGTTTTCTGCTTTTTTTATTTTCTTTTTTGTGCTTTTAAGGTGAAATGAGCAAAAAAGCCAACAGATGAAACTCATACCACCCTGTAGGGTTTGTGCTCATCAGCACTTGCAGGCCCAATTCCTAGTAAACCCAGGTTATTTATAGGGTGTGCGCTGAGCCAGAACTCAGCATCTGTTTGGAATTGTTTTAGCCTCATGATGTCTGACATACCACCTTCTAGCTTGCCTCTGTATAATGATAAAAGAACAACTGTAAAACACTAGAACACTAATTGAAAGCATGTAAGTGCTTGAGAAGCAGAGCTGGGTGCTGTAGTCCAGAATCGTGCATGAGAATCTATGCATTAAATTGAAGGCAAACGTCATTTTAAATGGGGGAATGGTGAGGTGCAGGAGAAGGGTACTACAGAAATACTGCAGTGCTATTTGAACAAATTGATCCTGATTTGTTTTTGTGGAGGAGTGTGGAGCGCTCATGCTTTATTATTTGTCAGTAAGATGCTGGAGTGCAGCAGTGAGGATGGTTGATTCCAGCTCCTGTACATCTTATTCCAGCTCGTGATTGTTCTGGTCTGCAACTCACAGGGACCACTTATTCGAGAACTTGTTGTTAATTAGACGTCTGCAGAGAACGAGCAGTTTCTTCGCCATATGTCACTGAAATTCTTTTTGTCTTTGTGTCCCTGACAGCCCAGCACTCAGTGATGGCAGCATTATATCCCATTTCCAACAGTACAAGTGCATCTTTGCTGCACTTCACTGAACCCCAGAAATGTAATTTCAGCAAGATACGCAAGGACCATCGAGCTACCAGACAGTATTTTAGAACACATCCAACCACCATATGTCATCCATTAGCACCCCTAAAACCACTGTAGAAAAGAGAAGTCACGCAGCGTTCCTGCTTCTAGGAGAGTTTTCACCATTTAGCTGCGGCACAGAGACATTGCCGCATTGTTCCCATCCTGGTGGTGTGAATTGAAATTTTGAACATTTGGGTAGATTCTAAAAAAAATATATATAAATCACTACACCGACAGCTCAGGTTTTTTAGTGCTGGGTTTTGTATGATGGCATCAGACAGCGTTTTACCAGCCCCACTCTGTGTTCATTTCTGCATCACGCCTCCATCGTATTTTCAGAAAACGCAGCCGCACAATTAATCGTGTGCTGATGAACGTCTAACTCTGAAGAGGCTGTCTTGTTGTCTCAGGGGTGATTCAGATGACTTCCTGAAAGAGATTGTATCAGTGTGGAGAATACCTGATTGCTTTATCAAGGAAAACAAAGTGAAAATCCCATTTGTAATCATTAGCGTCTCATCCCCAAACCTCCTCTTATTTTGAAAAAAACGGTGGACAGATAATTCACATAGCAAATTATAATGAGTGTGCATAAATAAATGTGAAGATTGAAGAACTTTATGAGCTTACTGTAGCATGTCCAGCTTTGAAGAAAAGATGTATGTTTGGTCTGTGGTCAGCGATGAAATGGTGTTTCCCTTTAAAATCTAAAGGATGCGCTGCTATGCATGCTAAAAAGCCCCTGGCAACTTAAGGCTAATTCAATTTACAACCAGTGTAGTAACATTTGCAGTTTAGTTAGCTAACCTGAGTATAGTCAAGCAGCACCTCTATATGGCCGCCTTGCAGCATATACTGCCTTTATACTGAAATCCCAGCAAACGTGTGAACTGTGTTTTATAATAATAAAAGCATCCAAAGCAATAAGGCAGAGTTTAACAGTTTCACTGAAACATAGTCGCGTATCCTTGCTTACCTGAAATGCACATTCAGATGTTTGTAACGGCCTATACAAAACAGCTGTTTCATAAATATCCCCTCTGCTTTATGTAACATTTTTTGATGTCACCTCCTGTTTCATCTCATATGATCTGCATGCATCGCATGTAACAATGCAAACCCCCAGCCTTTCTGTTAGCAGTAGGGCTAGACAGCCTGATAATCTTCAATCATGCTTGTAATCACCAAGCCCTTGACTACGTCTGATATTGATCATGCTATTCCTACCGAACCGATCATTAACATGACTGGCAGTTACAACAAAGAGAAGGAAGCCGTGCTCTTTCAAAGCCGATCCCCTGGTTGTGCATTAAGAGTTGTGGACACTGAATGAGGAAAAACACTGCTCCTCTTTTATCAGCGTTGCTCTTCTGTCCTTAAAGTGAACATCTTTTATTCGTTCCTCTTTCTAATTACCCACACTCTGAGCCCATGTTGCTGCCAAGCATGTGCCTTCCAAAAAGGTTGTGTGGCTCAGGGATTAGGTATGATCTCGTAATGTTGCTAATGGAAAGGTTGGCAGTGGAATGTGAGCTATTTTTCTTTTTTTAATTTTTTGGTGGGAAGGACACAGGTGCCCTTGCAGAGCGATGTGACGTGAGCGGACTGTGAATTTGCCAGGTGGCAGTTAAAGAGAGAATGAGAGAGCGATAGAAATGAAGACAGAGAAAAGCAGAGAGAGATAGACCATTAGGAGGGAGTGGAGTCTACAGGGGAACTGTGTCTATATACCAGAGCATCTCTCAGTGAATGAGACTGCTAGAATTTTCTGGAAGGCATTCCCTCCAAAGCCAAATGGGCCACGATGCTCAGGTTTGATTTGTGGATGAAAGTCATCAGAAAGCCAGGAAAAAGGCTGCTTTTTTAACAGTTTCCCTGGAAATCACCATAAAATGAACCTGCCACCCTCAGGTCCACACACAGACACTGACATGCTCACGCTGCAGTTTTTACACACATTTACGCTCGCTTGAGATACCTCTCGGTGTAAGATTTATAGTCGTAGTGATTGGCTTCATCACCCCCCTCCACCATTCTGCGGCACTGCCATTTGCAATGGTTGATGAGCCCCTCCGCCCTCTCAAACATGGCCGTCTAAGGGATTGGGGGTGGGGAAAAGGAGAGGAGGAGGGTGGGTGGCGTAAGGCACGCCGTCTCAGATCACTCCTCCTCCACCTCCTTCATCATCTGCTTATGTTCTCCATACACCTCTTCAGCCACTATTGAAGGTCACTCCACATGCTTCTGTGCTCAGCGCTGAAACCCGCTCCCTCCGCCACTTCACCTTTGTCACTTTCCACTAAAAAAAGTGAGTGAATGGACTGCCATACTTTATAGTGCTGCGTCAAAAGAGGCGGAGTAGGGGAGAAAATTCAATTTTTTGGGACCGGCATCAGGGGGTGGGGATATGACGTGCTGGAGGAAGCAGGCTACCCATTGGCCGAGCGAGGCGTCAGTCCTGCGTGCTGCTGCAGACAGACAGGCCACTCGATGAATATGGATGAGAGCAGTGAAAAGGGTGATGCGGCAGGGAAGACCCCCCCCTTCAAACCGATGCAGGCTTGAACAATGCGTGCCGTCTTTCACTGAAAACACCGAGAGCCTGCATTAGCATTTTCTTGGACAATTGAGGCTCTGGCCAGCTGCAAGCATGGCTCGGATGCTGCGGTGAAATCTCTTTTTCTGCACCCACTGATGAATTAGACCTCGGTGAAAAAGGTCGACTGGCCGCATTCCTCAACACTACCATTGCACCTATGCCTAGGCTAATGTTAAGATCCCATTTAGAGATTGTGTCCCGGCATTGATGGCGATCTGACAGAGGACTTGAGAAGCAGCAGATCTCAGAATGGGTAAGCCTCAAACTCTTTTTGTCTGACTTGTTGAATTGATCCATCGTGCTAGACTACATGCAATTTTACACACCGAGAGCTCGTTTGTTCATTATTGCTCATTTGAGTTCCGTCGTCCTTGCTGGCTGTCAGGAGCAGGTTAGTCCATTGAAATGCAGAATGGGTACTTGGAGGGGTAGTGAGAAGGAGGGAGTACGGTCACAAGGCATTTCCTTCTGACCCACCCCCCTCCAGTGACTTAACTAAACACATTTGGCTCAAAGTCCACGTCTCCAAGCCATCCTTCCAGCACTGGAAGCAGGGGTCTGAACTAACACCCCACTGGCTCAGCTTCCCAATGTGCCCCACTGCTCCCGTTCCCTGGCGGATTGCAGCAACAGATTGCCATGTTTACTCTACCACATGACGCCATTAAAACCTGTTACTGTGATCTCAGACACTAGGACAGAATTAATTATTGACTAATGACAGCAAACGTGGCTGTAAGGGCGATGGAGGGAATCTTAGTGGCTTCCTCCCCTGCTGGGTTTACTCTGGCTGAAGATGAGCAGAAAGTTACGCAGTGGGTTTGGGCTTGTCTGTCAACAACAGGTCGTTGGATGTTTAGATCCTGCAATCAGCATCACTCAAATGAATTTCTTTGTGTGGCTACGGTAGCCAATATTCGTGATAGGGTGATGGAGGGCTGAAAAGCTTTACAGCGACCATGTCAGTCATGAATCACGCTTATTTGTTCTCCAAGGTCATTTTATTGTTGCTCATTGTGAGAGAAGCAGGGGTGATTAGAGTGAGTTTTGCAAATCGTCCTTTTGTTCTGAGAAGACCAACGTATTGACCAGCACCACGAGCTGTTCATCACGTTCATATGTGTCATTTCATATTAATGTAGCAGTCCTGTGAATTTGGACAGCTCACACGAGTATGGACAATTAGGTGAAATTAACCATCATGGCATGGCAATCATGTGCATTTGTCAGAGCTGTTGGTTTTGGGTGATGTGCACCACAACAAGCCTGTGTCTGAATGAAACATGAGGGGCATATTAATGCAATAAGAAGAAGTAACGTGTAGGCTGTGAAATCCCTTCATGTCACAGTGCCATGTTCATTCACATCTGATTCTAATGAGGGCATGACTGAGGCAACAGGTTGGTCCACCTCAATCCATCCATCCACCAAGCTCCAACATTCGATACCCTCGGCTTGACACGGGACGCAGCGATGTGGTGACAGACGCCGTGGCTTTGCCGTCAAAAAGCGATCTTGTCTCTGTGCTTGAAAATGCATCAGAAATTTCTTCAGACAAACGTGGACAGTGCCTTTTTACATCTCTGCCCGCTCCAGTGACGTCACCCTTGAGGCAGCTGAAAAAGGATCGAACATGACGTCATTGCATCCAGATCAGCGTGCAAGGCAGATTATGTATCAGTGCTTTGGTATACTAAGTACGCACCTGTATCAAGTGTTTACTATGACGTCATTGGTATAATATCAGTAATTCAGTGGGTAAACCCAGCTGCCACGCATCTATAAATACAGCATATTTGATGCATTGTTGGCAGGTTCTTTTATTACATTTGGGCTCAATATGTGGCTGATTTGCTTTTTACTAGATTACACACTCAATATGATCGGGGCTTTCTTGGAAGGACACTTTGCCCACTTTGGGGTTGATTAATTCTTAATTGCCACTGTAGGAAAATGAAGTTCCCAAGCTAAAAGGCAAACGCGGGTTTGAAATTCTTCGAACTGACGTTCTGTCACTCACTGACTGCTACAAGCAAATGTAAGCCACAGAAGCCCCTTCCAAAATGGAGGAGATTTAGACCATCTTGGCAGTATACCCTTTGAGCAAATCTGTGGGATTGGTTCCCATATGTTCTCCACGCGTCTTCTAATTACAAAGGCTCACTCTGTACTGGCATCCATGAACTGTATGGATAATGAGTTTGTGTTTTTTACAAGATACATTTTCAGATTCAGACTGAACTGCTCCTTCTACTTTCCTGTTGTTCACGTGTGAGAAATGATTAGTAACACTGGGTTTGGCTTTGAATTCAGTCAGAGGTTGCAAAAACTCCTTGAAAATAGATAAATTTAGACCTCTGCAAACTGGAAAGGAGGTCATCATTTACTCTACAAGAAATCTGGGACAGGACACAGAACATGATCTCTGATAGAATGTGAATGTACTGAAAGCTACAAAGACTCAAAAGACAAAATCTACTTCTAGATCTTTCCAGAGTAATACAGGAACTTGGTTATAATTTTTATGTGAAAGCTATTTTTTCTTACTCTAGTCTTTTTTTTATGGTAACAGTTTGGTGTATACAAAAATTGCAGAGATGCTTTATAAGATGTGACCCTTTCCCGTTTTGTGTCTCTCTCCCCAGAGGAGGGTGAGTACTTCCTGAAGGTGCTGATCCCCAGCTATGCAGCCGGCTCTATAATTGGCAAGGGCGGCCAGACCATCGTACAACTGCAGAAAGAGACGGGTGCCACCATTAAGCTGTCCAAATCCAAAGACTTCTACCCAGGTAAGAATGAGCACTCTGTAATTAAGATTGATGATCACAAAGGCTCATATACACGAGTCGTCTGACTCATCACCCGGCCAAAGGAGCGACGTCGTAATGGAAGACTGATTTTGATATTTCCTCTTCATTTGGCTTTGCAGGAATAATTGCACTACATTTTAATCACGCAGTAATCATGAACTCTTTGAACTTATTATCCTTTTGTCCTTGAGAGACTAAACATGCATGGAGATGTTACAGTGGCAGACAATTCCAGACTTTCTTTGAATTTATAAAATTACTTTTTCACATTTTCCTGCTGACAGCGATGTTGGAAATAAAAACAAGAAATGTGTGCTGGCAGTGACGGGGCTATGACACAGGGCTGAGCGATACGGGGGAAAAAATACATCTCGTTATCTTTAGGACTGAATGGCGATACATGATATGCGTTTGATATATGGTACAAGTGCAAATATGCGTGCTCTGTTAACAACAACAAAAAAGAAATTGTAAAAGTCATTTTTAATACTTTTGTTTTTCCACCAATGCTGCTGCAATTTTTAAGAAACCGTTTTGTAAAATCATTTTCCATATTTCTTCTTGATATTCAAAATCTACCAGGTCACCAGCAGCTCATATGATTAGGGTTTGTTGAATGCTGACTCCTTTCTATAGATAATCTGCTTATTTGAACACCCAAGAGGAAAAAGATTTTAACAAACAACCCGCAGTGCCAAAATGATTTTATAAGACTTTGTTAACGTCTGCAAATATTGGAATATTTGCTTATTTAGCATGTGGCAAAAACACAAATCAAACATAACCCTAGCTTGATTGCAGGTGACTTAATGGATGTTTAGAGGATATATTTTTAATTGTCTAAACTGTTTTCACTCAGTCAGGCACGGCTCTGTTTCTTTTAAGTGGGGCTGTATGAGATTCTGGTGCACAGTCAGTGTGTCGATGGCAGGGGCATGGACTCGAACAGGAGCTAAATCTTTGCTACAGATACTGCTTTAGTCTATTAATAGAATCAATAACAGTTTCAGTGTATGTCTAGAAAAGCTTCACAGTTTTACCTACTGTCAGCTGCTTTCCATGAAGAGGTTAAGGTTAGATGCATAAAACATGGGAGTTGATTGTTTGCTGTTGTCTCACCTTGTGTGACTTCGGTGTTTTAAATGGTTCGTTTGTATCCAAATGCATGAAAAACACAAGTCACACCAGCAGCCCCTGTTTTCTGTGAGGTAAGAATAGTTATTTATTCTTCAGCGATGTCCACTGGCTACTAGCTTCTTGTTTTTGTTCACATTAACCCACGGCATCAAACTTTGAGTTATTTCTTATTGTCGGAGCGGCGCTGTGTGTGTGTCCCTGATTGCTACAAGAGAACTTTGTCAGTGAAGTTAAAGCAAAGAGATACTGAAGAGGGCAGTGAGACGAGAGCTTTACTGTAGAAAACGTTTTATGTAATGTAACATAAAATCTCTAATATTGTCCCATACAGGCAGATTTTAAAAGTCTCGGGTGTCCCCAGAATAAAATTCAAATATCAGCCCAACATACTACACAGATGGTCGTTTTTTTTTTTAGTCTTTTTTTTTAAAATAGCTGTTTCAGTTTCTGTAGACTCAAATTGTACTGGAACAGCTGCTGCACCTGTCCGTTTCAGGAAGATGTCTGTGAATGACAGAGAGGAGCAGACAATAGGAGCAGTGCAGTCGGTTAGTAGACGACATGGCTGCCGATACAATCCTGAATAAAAACTGTCCACGGCTTCTTTCTCTCTGAACGATAACTTAACATGTAAATAGAGCCACATTCTTAGCGCAGTCTTTTTCTTGTATGTGAATAAGTAGCTTGTCAGATAGTGTTACAGTTACAAAAATCCAGATTTTAGCAGTGCAGAGCAGCACGTCTGTGTCTTGAGTGTGTTAGGTTCCGGGCCACATTTGATTCAATATTTCATAGTAGTTAAGAAAAAAAATGTGGCCATGAAAGTAGACTTTGAAAGTAGACTGACGCACATAAAGTACCATCACAGATAGTAACACACACTCACTAGTTCACTATTTGTTGTAAATTGTTCCTTAAACTTTGTACAGGTCAGGGTCTTCCTTCATCATTTCATTTTCCCTAGAGCGCTAACCTGTGTGCATACAGTCAAAGCTAATAATTACATTAAACACGCAAGCCACATTAGACCCATGAATCAACAACGGGATTGTCGTGGTCCACTGGAGACAGGTGTTCAGGTGATGGGAAAACATGAAAGTGTCTACTTATTGGCTATTTTAATTTTCATTACTTTATTTGCTGTCACAGATCCTCAAATCTCGGGGTCAAGCCCCAGATGCCACACATGACTCTGTGGCTTATCTCATGCTATACTTAAAAATGTATCAGAAATCTTTTCATATAAACACGGACAGTATTGCATGTAGGGCCTTTGGGTTTGTGCTACGTAAGTAAAATTTTGCTTTCAGCAGCATCTGGTTGCTTTAACCAGCTAGAATGGCTTCAGGTCCTGGTATAACAAAAACACAAGCCCCCAAAACACTGTAAGTACACCCTACAGTTAAACTGATAGTGATCTTTGTTGATAAAAATTTGCTTTGTTGCATATCTAGCCAATCCCTGTTAGCAGCAGGCTATGATCCTCCACTTTCACTGACCTCAGAAAAAGTAAAGAGTGAGTGGGCAGGACTATGAACGAATTTTAGCTCAGCTGCTATTGGTTACTTAATCTCTTTATAGAAAAAAAGAGAAGATTCTTATTGGCTTGTAACACTGGAAGGTGGTTTGTTGCCAGGGTCCCAGACGAATGCTGACATTAGATGATTTTAAACTTCAGAAATCTTATAACACCATAAAAACTCATTCTCATGACATTTAACCTTTTTAAAATATCGATATCTCGCCCAGCTCTATTATTGCAGGGAACAAAAGTCCCGTTGCTGGGAGGTGAACCAGGTTCAAGAAATGCCAAGCTTTCTCGTATTCAGCGCGGTTACATAGCTAGCAGGTTGCGCATTTATTTGTTATATGTATTTATATCATTGCAATACATCAACTGTCTCACACTTCTGGAAAAATTATGCAGGGCTGCCATCTTGTTCGCCTCCTCTGAAATGCAAGTGCAAATGCTGTGCTGCAGAGGAGATGCATCCAAAGCATTAGCTGTGTTGGAGGGTGTCACTCAGACCAGGAGACGGATGTCCGTGCAGCTCACTGACCCCTATCATACGGAGGTCAAAGCTGAACCATCTTATCCTCCAAACACAAAACGCCTGAGTTGTAGAGGAGTCTGGCTGTTTGTCCTTCATACCTCAGAGGACACTTCAACCTGCTGAAAAATAACAGGTGCTTAGCGTCTTGCTGCTCATTAGGTCCAGATGTTTTCTGTGATATCTGATGCAAGCAAATAATCCCTGTGTAGGAGTGTACTTTTAGTTTAGATGTATTGAAGAGCAAATTACCTCTTTTGATGGGAAATGTAGGTGTGTAGATTTGTGAGAAAGTCTCCAGATGTGTTCACATTGGACTTACAGACAGTTCTCAAATTGCTTTTAGCAGCTGCTACATGCTATCCTCAAATTTTTTTTTGGAAGTTTTGAACACTGAACACTTTGTATTAGGTTATTTGCTTGGTGACAGCAGGATCATCCCAAGGTTCCTTTAATTTAACTACACGGTATCGTTTGAATGTGGCCTGTTCCTTTGGGACCTGGATGTGATATACAGACCCTGTGCACGAGAAAATGCTAACTTCCTGGTTTGAGACCGGATGTGGGGTTGTACATTTCCGGTAGCTTTACTTTGTGGTCAATCGCTACTGCGAAGATATACTCCAAAATCATGTCCAAAACTCGGAAACGGAAAGATCGCGTTAAGTTACAAAGAGCAGAAGGTGGGAACACTCACCACTGTTGTGTGATAAAAAAATCTAATGATCAATTTTGACATTTAAAGAGTTTAGATCGATCAGTTGTTTACATCACTCAACACAAGCAGAACTGCATTACTGCAGCAGAAGACACATCGTCCACATTCAGAAGCACATCTCTGTATAGTGACTGGTCTGATGATTTAAACAGGCAAATGTTCAGCATTCAAACTACAGGTGAAGAATAGTCAAACCAGATGTTTCCCCGTTATGTCGATATCAGCTAGTCAAGTACACACCTACACAGCATGTTAACAAACTGTGAAAAAAAGCCACACAAAAAATGAACGAATGCTGGTAACGGTTTCTATACATTAGTATGTACGAAGGGTATGTTGTGATTTGCCTTCAAAATTACAGTGGTCCCGCGCTATAACGCGGTTCACCTTTCACCTCGCTGTTTCGCGGATTTTTTAGTGCAAGTTTGCATGCTTATTTTCACGTCACATTGTGTCCTGCGTCCTGATCGCTGCAGACGATCTCCTCCGTGACGTCTCTCCTGTACAGTACAGAATCGCTGCATCAATCGTTAGCAGTGTGACTCTGAAGTGCAGTGCTGTATGTCCACGATGTCCACGAAACGTTTTGCACCGTCAAAAAATAAAGTTGTCTACTTGATTTCACCTATCGCTGGTTATTTTTAGAACACAACACCCGCGATAAACGAGGGACCGCTGTTTACAGATACTGAGAAATATAACATTTGAATCCATTTTCTCTTTTGCTCTGAGGCGCGGGGGAAAAAAATATCGACAAGTCGATGAACATCATTTACAGATATATTGGGTAAATGCCCAAGACATCTATAGAAATGTAAATCGCCGCTTGATTTATTCATTTGCTTAACTTGTTTTGGACCGTAAACAAGGCGCGAATAGGACACCGGAAACAAAGCTCCCCACAGGAGTTTCCGCACCGGAAGTAGCATATGCTAACGTGCACATAGTCTATTGGATGTACTGGACTGCGGCAAAGAATTACTGAACGCTGGGGGAGAGGAGAATGAGGATGTGTTGGGAAATATTTTTCCACCGTGTTTCTGTTAACCACGGTGAGAGGATACATGTTTGGAGGGCATGGCTTGAAATTCTCAACAAAGGAGGCCAGCCATTTTGAGGGAATGGATTACAGCTACTACTCAAGCACTGGAACAAATGAAAGGAGTGATATGTATATCCTTATTTCCCGCTTGGTCTCTGGATGTGCTCATAGGCCACCACCTGCTCTGCCCATCCCCCTACTCATCATCGTGTTGAGTGAGAAGAAGAGTTCAGGGAGAGGGAGCTGGCAAGAATTTGATTGGGTGGTTGTTCTGGCCCACACAAGTCAAATTAGGACTGCTACTGTACAACAGTTGAGAGCGCTGCTTTATGAAGTAGCCTGTGGAGACTAAACGATGCTGATTTAATTCTTCTGGATTCCTAAACTTACGTGCCACATCTGTGTGACCTTCAGTGATGAATCTGCTGCATTTTGGGTTAGCGTAGCATGCTAATGCCATTGCACACAGTTCACACCATCGTTGCTCACCCACCAGCAGACTGAGCTCGCTCACAACGCTCAAAATTGCATCCTAAAGAAACCAGTGCAGCCATTTTCTTTTGCAGTTTTCTCTGTAGTGGTTCTCACCCTCCCCACATCACCCACCCATCAGTGGACAGCTTCAAACTGTGAATTCAGTAGTCTTGGAGGGGATCTGTACAACCGGGCCCTGCTGCGGCCGACTGTGATGGATGACCGGAGATAGTGAAGGGTGTGGATGATGCATGATTGTATGTGAGCGTGGGGACAGCAGGGCAGGCCCAGAAATAGCCTATTTCAATCTCTCTCTGTGGACTTGACCCCTCCCAGCTGCACCCGAGCTTCTCCAGCACGCGCCAAGTTTCCCCTTCCCTCCTCTCCACACACTGTTTTGTTCAGATTTGGTTCCTGGTAGTCAGGAGAGTTCGGGCCAGATACCATGACATAATTCTTTAGCTAAACTTTAGTTTGCGTGCTCACTTTTTAACACATGAATGCTGACTCTTTAATGACCTGCCAGCCTCATCTGAGATGTTCCTTGATTGTATTACTGAAGCCTGTATAAATGCTGTACACTATGCATTAAGCACATATACATCTCTGCTTGCACCTTCTTTTACACACACACACACACACACACACACACACACACACACACAAGCAGCTGCAAAGAGACCCGTGGGAGTTTGGGATTTGAACATAAACTTAGAGCCAGATTTCAACCCTTTACTTTGTGCAGTTGGCCTTCAGCCAGCATCTTAATTTGTACAGCACAGAACAGATGAGGTTGTCGTGACGTCGCTGAAGTATGTTTTTCATTGTCTAATCATAAAGAAATCATGACATCATGCTGGAAACCACCACTATTCCACAGAGTATAAGATGAGGTCTTTTCTTCAAAGAAGAGCAGACAAAGAAACTGTGTTAAAGTAAACTTTCTGTTTTACTATCTATGTGCATCACATACTCATGCACCCATATGGACAGTGTCACTATAGGTGAGGATTTCAAACTGATTAAAACTGGAACTTTTCCCAGGTTTATGGCTGTGCCTCCAGTGACTCATAATTGTGTGCTATTGTGTCTGTGCTGTTCTACTTTCTGGTGCTAATATGATGCAGAGAGCAAGGTGACCTGAGCTGCACGTACAATACAGGATGTATCATTGCATTAAAAAAAACAACACAATCACTGCTGTTCTTGGTGATTGACAAAGGTCAGCTGATTAAAAGGATACCAGTTTTACACTCAGAGGTCAGTTTACTACAGACCCCCACCCCCCTGTTGGGTTTTGTCGAGGGAAAAAGAGCTGTGTGTAAATTTGCACACATGGCTTAATAAACCGTGAATAGAAATTTCCATGCACAGAGTTGCAGTCTGCACACAGATTTACAAATGACGTTGTCCTTCACAGGACTTCTGTGCAAGCCTCAAACTGAAAGGTTGGTTTTGGAATGAAGAGTAAAGTAAATATAATGTTACACCATGAAAGCTGTGAAATGCCCCGTGCAAAACTAATACTAAATGTTATAACTTAGTATTAAACCCAACGAAATAGACATTTTTAATCAATGTCAGTCAGTGCAGCGCTGGTTCCAAACTGGTTCTGTCTTTTGAGTAACACCCTACATTACAGCAGTGGTTTAACAATTAAAAATTATGTAGCGCTACAAGCAGCAGTTAAGGTAATGGATGCATACAATCTGCCTCTCTATGTCAACCACTGCAGAATTTATTTTTTGTTGTAGCCCCTCCCATACCCACTAGTCACTGGTTCGAAGCTTGGGCCCTCCAGGTTTTTTGGCACCAGTCTTTTTTTTTTCCTGGGTGGAAGTATGTGGAACTGGCCGTGGATTGGAGACTGGTACAACTGAAGGATCTTGTTATATTGTAAGGTCAGGTATTGTTAGACCTCGACTTGGCTGTAACACACTACCTTTTGTGCTACATTAGCAGTTGGTCTAGTCACTTGTTAGTGACCTTATTTATTTGACAGTACGCTGAAAGGTAATTTCTTTTTGAACCTCCATCTGAGGTTCTGCTACCTGCAAATACTTTATTTCTTAACTTTTGTACTTTTATTTTTTGAGTCATAAATGTCATGTAGCATAAAACTATTATTCTCATTTTCAGCTTGGATTCTATTAGAATAATTTGCATAATGTACAGTTTGAACAAAAAACATGAAAACATTAAACTCTCCCTTTAAGGTAGTGGTTCATAAACAGTGTGGGCACCACTGGTTTGGTGGGGAACTGCTGGAGATATGCAGTAAAACTAAGGCAAATGAATGTGATCTGTTTAGGGAACAAGAGTTTTCTGTTGTTATCTACTAACCTCAATTTCAGTAAAAGACAACTTGATCCTTTTTAAATAATTGAGAAGACATTTTCAGTGTTAGGTGTTTAAAAAAAATGCCACTGCTTTAAGCCAGCTTCCTCCTGATTAGCTTTCCATTGCAAACAAAAGGGTGGGGCAGCAGGTGTGTGGGGTTCCTGTTCTCACAGCTAGTGTTGATATGACCATATTTGGAATAGCTGCTCTTCATGAAATCAGACAGAATCTTTTTCTTACAGAAATCCCATTAGTGCCGAAAGTGAGAAAGAGGGACTACTTGTCTCATAGTGTCCTAGAACCCAGTGCATTGGTGTCTAATTTAGTGGCTTATTTTGTTGTGCTGGATGTGTTTACTGTGTTTTTTAAAAGATTGACAGTGGGATTGGCTGAAACTTTTGGTCAGGCAAAAATGGAATATTTGTGGATATCAATGGCGGATTACAAAAAGATCCCCGCATTTAAAATCAGTGTTTACATTTTGGAGAGGCATGCCATGTTGCAACAACATGGCATGAATATATTCAGAATGGAGCTTTCCAACAAAGAATTTTCGGCTCAATTTGTAGTGTGAATAATTACTTGGAAAATCTGCTGATGTGATGACAGTAATTATGGGTGATATTTTTTGTGTGGCAGGCAAAGAGTCTAAATAAATCAGGCAAACGATTTGGACTAATGCAGATGTGTATTTTCTGTCAACTAGAGAGAAACTTTGAAACTTTCTTACTTTAGGATGGAGATAGAAGACCTAAGTCACTGGTCTCGTGGGGAAAGCTGAAGACTGAGATGTTTGATCTCAGGGGCACTGACACATTTCTCTCTGTTGCTGCCGGTCTTACTCTGTGACTCGAGTGGAGCTTTTCTTACAACACTGTCATCTGATGCACACAATCGAGGATGTGAAAAGGGTGGGGGGGAAAATTCAGACAGTTTCACATCCTCTGTATAGTGACTCATTAGTGACAAAAGTTATAGTAACACATCATGAGATGTGCTCTTAGCAAAAACAACCGTATTGATACGGGAGCAGAATTGTCAGTCTGTGAAAACCTTTGCAGAAGCAGAGACGTTTAACTGATAACTACTGTAGCAAGCAAAGCAGAAGGACCTCTTCAGCATTTAATGCAGAAACAACAAAGACTCGGGGCAACGTATCTTCTAAGGATGCGTTACATCACTTAAGATGGCCTAGTTTATGGGGCTTTTTCAAGGAATGAGGTTGCTCAGTCTAAAAAATTATAGTAAGTCAGGCTAAGGTGAATTTATTGAAGTCGCAGTTCTGTGTGGGTGTGATTCAATTTTGCAAACAGACTGGTTCCTGGGATTTTGTCCTTGTTGTTCGTATCCTGACTGCATATTAAAGTTCAATTCATACACAAGAATTAATCTTTTTACCATTTCCTCCAGCATACTTGCTATTAATAAACGTGATAGAGAAATGGAAGCAATTAGGCTTAATAGGGAATAACACCCACTGTTCAGTCACAGATTCATTTTCTAATGGCTGGGCTTTTCCCCCAATGCAGCATATATCTAGAAAGTATTGTGTGTTTTATATAATGAATGATATCCATTATCATTATGAAATATTGCTAATAGTGTTCTGTGATACATGTGCTGACATAAGAGTCTGCAGCCAGTGAAGCACTTGCACGCACAAGCTGCAGTCTGTCACTTTGTTATTTCATGAAGGACAGGCAGGTGCAGCAAAACACTAAGAGATGCCAAATGAGCTTTTGTTGCCACTGGTGCTAATATACTATAACTGTGTGAAAAAGTATGGTGGGAGTTAAAAGAGTAAGAGTACAATGATTGTGAAATTTAGCTTATTCCTGTTTTTGTGTGTGGAGAACAAAAACAACAAAAATCTTCATTAGACATAAGTAGGGCTGCAGGGTGCAATTTATGTGACGAGTGTGTGCGTTACCGCTAGGTTAACACTGTACTTATTAGCATCTTGAGCTTAATTCTTGCTGTTTTAAACAGAAAGTGTAACATATTCTGATTTTTCTCCACTTACATGAGTGAGCAGGCTTGTTTTAGGTTTAGCTGCTGTTGCTGACAGATGCAGATGGCAGTGAAGTTGTAAAAAGCATCTGCTTGTTATAAAACTTTTATTCAACCCAAAATGTTTAAATATACTAGTTTTGATATGTTCAGAATGGAAGCTTAAAGCTTGGAAGATTACATTTGGTGGGATATGATAAATGGAGTTGTACTTGCATAGTGCTTTTCTACTCCAATTGAGCCCTCATATTTTTCTTTACCACTTTTCCCTCCAGTGACACAGTACCTTTATTCTATGCTTAAGTGCTTTGCCTAACTGTCAAACACACATTCATGATCTGTTAGACGTGTCGGGGGAAACTCGGAGTTCAACATGTTGCCCAAGTGTACTTTGACGTGCAGACTGGAGGATCCAAGGATCAAATCACCAATCTTCTGATTAGCAGACAACCTGCTCTACCTTCTGAGCAACAGTCGCCTCATTTGACAGACATGGTAACTTAATATTTTTAGATATGACTTGTTGGTTGATGAGCTGTGATATGGAAACTGCTGCACACTTTATCTGCCTTTTGGACTTCTGTCAAAATCCAGACACACCTGTGATTTCATTGACATGGTGTCAGTTAGTTTGGAGCTGACTCAAGAGTATAATTTCAGTCAATCTCTGGATGGGTTAAGTGATTGCCTTTCTCCTGATGAGAATAACACTGTCAACTGTCTGACCAATAAGAATTTAGTTGGATGAGATGATATCAACAATCCAGTCGATTCTGAGACGTAAATTAACTCTGATGTGACGTGGGCTGATATAGGTGGTTGATCGATGTATACACACCTAATAAAATGTAAAAGGACCAGTCTCCAGCCGTTTCATTTATTGTTCTGCTTACATGATGCAATACTGAATGTCTGTTATCAGGAACCCAAAAGAAACAAAGGAAATAAAGTCTAGTGCAGTACATGTGAACTTTTGTCCAATTAGATTTTCTTGATATGCTTGGACTGACCTATTGACTGTCTAAATACATTATTTGACATGTCTGTGGCATGAAGCTGATAACATGTGACATATTTTCACTAAGTATTTCCTAAATTGCTGGAGGACAGATGCAGATATATGTATAAAATATTGAAATTTAATTAAAGATGGAAATGCCAACAATGAGGCTCTTCAGCTGTTCTTATCATTGGTCATGTTGCTTTCATTGTTTACTCAAATGTAATCCGTGTGTCACGCCGGCAAAGGAAATCGAGAGACACTTCAATTTCAGCCAGAAAACAGAAAAGCAGAGCAGGAAGCTTGTTAAAAAAGGAAGAGTGTTTTAAAAATCGTGCAAGCGAGTATAAAGGACTCACTGTTGCATCACCTGTTTCCATGGCTCAGCCCCTTTACCATGGCAACAGAATGCCGGTTGGGTCATCAATGTGGGTGTAGAAAAAAGTCCAGAGGAAGGACAACTGTGTGTTTAGTCTATTAGAGCTGCAAGGCAAGGACAAGCTGAGTGTTACAGCACTGAAAGTATTACATCATTCAAGAGGAATCCTTCTCCCCCCCCATGGCTTGCTAACCAAGCATGGCTCAGTCTTTCAGCTGTTTCTCTATTGATTGGATAAATGGAGGAAGCGAGCAATAGCTTAGTAATTGGGTGTCTTTGTGATATGTCAAAGAGCAGTCTTCATTGCCAAGACATCTTAACATAAATGTAGATTTTAGTTCAGTCCAAATCCCTTAAATCTGCTTGCCAAGTACCCGCTCAGAGCACGTTAGAGTAACCATTCTGCTGTGTTTGTCCTATCCTGCTCTCTCGTAACAGGAACAACAGAACGAGTCTGTCTGATACAGGGTACGGTCGAAGCCCTCAATGGTGTCCACAACTTCATTGCGGAGAAAGTTCGCGAGATGCCCCAGAGCGCCCAGAAACCAGAACCAGTCAGCATACTGCAGCCACAGACCACAGTCAACCCTGACCGAGTCAAACAGGTGAGATCCTAGGCAGTTAGTGGGGTCATCAGGGTGTGCATTCACTGTGTGATAGTAACACTTCATTTCCACAACACCTCGTTTATTAGTTGTGAGTAATAGTTGTGCTCTGGGCCATGACCCACAGTCTGGTAGGGTCAGGAAAATGTGAGGGTATATGGTTATTTTTACCTCCAGTTTTTCATAGCTAGACAGAGCCGTGTGGCAGCTGCAGCTTAAACCCCTGGGATTAACAAATCGCTGAGTAAAGCGGGGGCTGGTATAGTACTCTGACTCACTGAGAGACATCCCTCTTTCTGTCAGCCATTTGAGGCATGGTATATTCCTCATGTTATCTTTTATTGCTACCAAAGTGTTTCTGTTTCTCTACAGGCTAAATTGATTGTGCCCAATAGCACAGCTGGGCTGATCATTGGCAAGGGTGGAGCCACAGTGAAAGCGGTGATGGAGCAGTCAGGGGCTTGGGTGCAGCTCTCACAGAAACCAGAAGGCATCAACCTGCAGGAGCGAGTAGTAACCATCAGCGGGGAGCCCGAACAGAACCGAAAGGCCGTGGAAATCATAGTGCAGAAAATTCAGGAGGACCCTCAGAGCAGCAGCTGCCTCAACATAAGTTACTCCAATGTTTCAGGCCCAGTTGCCAATTCCAACCCCACTGGCTCCCCCTATGCTAATACAGGCGAAGTGCTGCCCAATGCAGCTGCAGCGGCTGCCACTGCCTCTAGCCTTCTGGGTCAGGCCGGATTGACAGGAATGGGCGCCTTCCCTGCCGCCATGTCCAGCTTATCCGGTAATGATCTGCTGGCCATCACCTCAGCTCTCAACACACTGGCCAGCTACGGCTACAACACTAACACCCTCGGCCTGGGCCTCAACCCAGCAGCTGCTTCAGGGGTCCTTGCTGCAGTAGCAGCTAGTGCTAACCCGGCTGCTGCTGCTGCAGCTAACCTTCTGGCCTCCTATGCTAGCGATGCCTCCAGCAGTGCGGGCCACCCTGCTACAGGTCTCGGTGGGTTTTCCTTGGGGTCTCTAGCAGCTGCTACTGGGGCTTCCAACGGTTACCTAAATGCTTCATCCCCACTGATGGCCTCCTCCCTATTGGCAACAGAGAAGCTGGCAGATGGTGCCAAGGACGTGGTTGAGATTGCTGTGCCCGAGAATCTGGTGGGTGCCATCTTAGGGAAAGGAGGGAAAACGCTGGTAGAGTACCAGGAGCTAACGGGAGCCCGCATCCAGATCTCCAAAAAAGGAGAGTTCATTCCTGGTACTCGGAACCGTAAAGTTACCATAACAGGGTCGCCAGCCGCTACGCAAGCAGCACAGTATCTGATCAGCCAGCGGATCACCTACGAGCAGGGCGTGCGCGCTACCAACCCACAAAAAGTGGGCTAAAAGGAAAAAGAAGAGGAAAGAAGGAAAGGATGAAGACAGAGATAGAAGGGAATTGAGAGAGAGTCATAATGGATAAGGAAGAAAAGAAACGTCCAAATATCTGTTCAATATTTCAGTATCAAATGAGAGAATCACAAAGGAGGAGGTGGGGGAGACAACCAAGATAAGTGTGTGTGATATGTGAATGTGTTTTTAGGACTGACGTCCTGATGTTTTTTAAAAGTTTGTGTCGAGTCCTTTTGATGATGGTGATCAGAGTAAGCTGAACTGGTCCACTGCCAAGCTGCAGATTCAAGGGTGAGGCCAAAGGGTTTCACCCTCCTCCAAAACCTCATAGCTTTTATTTTATTTCTTGTGTTTGGTTTTGTTGGTTTTAATTTCATTGCAAACCTCGGCTCCCGGTGAGTTGAGTGTGTCAGATGAAGTTCCAGCCAGCTAATAGAGCTGTTTTACAAACCTTGCTTGTTGTATACAATGCAGAAGGCATTGTGAACAGGGGTGTGGTTTTATGACACGCACCTGAGGTCATCTCAGTTTATGGGGAAGCAATCTGAGAATAATTTCTAAAAAAAAAACAAAAAAAACATCTTTGTTGACATATGTTCAATTCTGGCTCATATCATAATTGAAGTTTCTAAATCTGGGTATTTTATATTTTCATCCTTTATTTATTGACATGGTCTCATTCAAACACAAATAGATTATTTAAACCTGTGACTGCAGGTTGATCTGAATGTAAAAACATTATTAGACTATTGCTATTTTTTATTTACAGGGATCAAATATTGTGTTGCAGTGAAAGAAATGTATAACTCAAACCCAGTCTGAACTTCACTGTTGCTGTTCGCAAGTATAGTTCAGGGGTTAAATAATCAATGTGAGAGGATAGAGGAGACACACAGGAATGTATAAATATATTTTACACGAACACACATAGACGATGCTCCCACAAACGCACAAACACTGAAACATAGTTGCATATTCAGTCACAAAACATGCAGAAATATGTCATTTAACCCATTTTTGGTGCTATAGAATTAAGTTGATATCTCCTTTACCATGGAATCAGAATCTCTCTGTGGCGACTAACCTTGCGACTTATTTTAAAAAGAGCTGCTGTCTCGTCCAGCCATTAGTAGCCCATTGGATCTGACGCAGCCTCTCACGTAATGACAAACGATCGATTTCAGGATGTAAGATGAAGAAAGCAATCCAGTCTTAATAATTAAATCCATTCAATGCAAATCTTTTGTTCTACCTTAGACATTTGTAACTCCCTAGATTTAACTGAAAGCTCAGACTACCTTCAAGCAGTGTGTCTAACCAGTTCAGTTCGCAAAAGGAACAAAGCACTACAAAAGCATTTTGATAAGTAAAGCTGTATGAACCAATGTCTGTGAACAAAGAAACTATTGCCTTTACATTAAGGGTACCAAATAGTCAAGAGACATACACTAATGAAAGGGAAGTAAAACGACACTTGAAATAAAAAAAAAAAAAGAGGCTTGGATTCACTTTTTGTGTGAGCCGTCCTTGCCAATTTGCATTAAGACAAAAAAGGGAAAAAAGGATGATTCTGCAGTTCATCCAGGCAGCCTTTTATTGTTCCCAAAACATGTTAACGCTCACTAACCTCAAGTGAAGCACATATTACAACTTAAAATGTTTTGGCATTGTTGTCTTTTATGGGCAATTGTTTGTCTGAGGCAGGCAGGCTAATTGTCTTGAGTATTTCCAAGCACTCGAAGATTACCTTGGCTTCCTTCTGTGCTGCTATCCATAGTGTTCATCCTGAGTACACTGGGTCTCTGAAGACTGCACTGTGAGACATTAAGAACACAATGTAAGGTGTGTCTATCCCTGCTTGGGACATAAGTATATTTTAATGTGCACATGTATGTCACATACACAAAAACTACCAATACTGACAGAAGGGATATTGCCACAAGAGCATTTATACTCAAGCATCTTGTGACGTTTCTGTTTACCAATGCACTGCACTTAAATTAGCAGACATTTTTTCCCAACGACAAATTATTCCCATCGCATTTTCTTGCACAGTCCTGTTATGTCCACACCCCCCCACCACCCAGCTCTAAAGGCATCTTTCAATTGTTGTCCCCATCAACCCAAGCTCTATGATCAGCTTTCTGAATACACAGCTGTGAGGGTTGGTGCTGAGTTATGTCCAAGAAAACCAGAACCACACCCATGTTTTGGAAAAATTTAATGAAGAGCCTTTTCATTATCACGAATCATGTTTGAAAGTCAAATGGCTATGAAAGCATTCGAAATAACTCTTTGTGTCTGAACATTGTGCGTGACAACTGCAACAGCTGTGAGCCTTCTTAAATCTTTCCTTTCACTATGTGTCTGGAGGGCTTCGCAGTCATCCATTAATCCAATCTGGCCACCAGTGAATTCACAGCATAGGCTAACCTTTTACTGCCCAAAATTTTAGCATGTAATAAGATACAAGCACAAAACAAGGATATGTTCTATCAATGCAACTGGACTGCTTGACTGCAGAGAGCTGTCCTTCGACGGCTCTCTGATCGATACATCGTGCCAAACGCTATTTCTCTCTGCCCCTCATTAACTTTCCTCTTTCTCTCAACATTTTATTCCCCTGCATGCTGTCGTTTCTCACTGTTCTGAGATTCCTCCTGTGTCCTACTCCCTGTCCGTGCTTCTTCCTATACTGTGCTCTCCCCCTCTTTCTCCTTCCTCCTGTCTTGTCTTCTCATGGGTGGTGTGTTGGATGTGCTGCTGGTGGGCAAGTTATGCACTGTAGGTCATGAGGGTATGAAAATATTTCTGCGGGCCGCAAAGTTCACAAGGCTAACATGCATAGAAAACACCTGCCTCCAAAAACTGTGACACCCACCAAGACCAACCAGCAGCGTCAGCTCAAAGTATCAGATTTCCTCTCTAAGAAGAACAAGCAGACAGGTTTAGATAGTGAACTATGGCCTTTCAAGGGAAGAGGAAGCGTTGTTTTTTTCCCAAAAGAAAGCGAGTCAAGGTCGAATAAATATTCATACACTGGCTGAGCTCAAGTTACAGCCTCCAAAAGAAAGCATAGTACGGACAGAGCGCATAGGTTAGCGAGAATAAGGTGGGAACTCGTTTGTGACCTCAAGCCGAAACAATGACATCCTTTATGCATATCCTCTTATCTGAAAATGACTAGACTTCATTTCTGTGGAATACAATATGTCATGTCATATGATCTATATGTACTTTATTGTAGCTATTCTAGTTTGTAGTCCAAATGCAGTCCAGCGTTGTCGATACAATGTGAAACTATGTTATATTTGTGTGGATGATGAGAGTGCCAACTAAGCCTGATTAAGATTAGCTTCGCGATTTGTTTGTGCATTACGATGACTCATCATCGACCGGTGGTGTCCATATTTCTGTCATTGATGATTTAGTTTGACAGTAAGAAAATGTAAAGAATATTGGAAGCAATATAGTAGCATGTTGTCCTGTTTTGTGTTTTATGTCTGTTGTATGAACCTTTGAAATTACTAAGATTTTGAATGAATAGGTTTACATGTACTTTTTGTAAGTTATGAAAATGCTGCTATTTGATAAGTAAACTATACAAAATATTTTAGTTGAAAAGATGTCTGGTCTGTTGATTAGAAACATGCTCTAAAAGGCTGGAGCATAAAACGAGGTGTATAGAATACTATACAGTATTGGTAAGATAGCAAAAGTAATAATAGACTCCATAGTACAACCTGTGCCAAACTAGACCTCTGCAGCTTCTGAAATTGTAGATGTGCGATCAAATGTTAGATATCAATAACTTGTTTAGAAGTGCTGATCAAGTGCCAATCAAACACTGTCTTTTAAGTTAAGAAAAGATAATCAAATACATGACTTAAGAAAACAAAGGACAAAGAACTTTTTGTGCGTTGTTTTATCCCATAGGTACATAGAGTAAGAGTTAAAGATTGTGATTTTTATGGATCCATGTTGTTTTACACTCCATGCATCCCTTGTGTGTTTGTTTGACCTGTGGCTTAAGTACTGCTGTTTTCTCACAAATGTCTCTATAGGCCAGCATGGACTAAGCATAACATGTTATAAGCATTCATAACATAGCCATTAACAATCAAAAATGTGTTTGTGGAGTTAGGTGTTATCTTTTTGCACGTCTTCTATTGCATGGTATCAAAGTAAATTATGGAGGAAAAAAAAACGTACAAAAGTTTGCGAGGTGTCTCGCAAACGTTCAAAGACATAACGCTGCATGCAGTCAAATGTAAAGCACTTCAGTTTTACTCGCCTCATGTTTAGAAAACAAAAAAAAGAAAGTTGTTTTTTTTTATTTTATGTTGTGAGTTGGGAGGGAGCTCATTATTGTCATGTTGGCCCGAAAAAAACAAAACAAAAAAAACCCACACACACGAAAACACATCTGAGATCAAAATTCCTCGTCAGTCGTCTTTGAACGCATCGTTAGATTTTTAGGTACAGTGAGGAGTATTACAAATGTGAAACAAGCAAACGTGAAAATGTTACTCAGTGCATTGGCTCCTTGTGTTTATAGGATATCAGGCATTCGTTTCTTTTACAAACAGGTTGAACCTCACGTCCCATAATCTCTTTATGTCACAGCTTGAAAGCCCAGATCTAATCTATGAATGTAACCATTTCCTGTTTCTTTTATTTTACGTTCTGTCAAATGGTCTTTAATGTAAATTCAGGGCAGGAATGTCAAATACATGTAGAGAATATCTATGTCAATAACAGATTTCAGCTACAGTCAGGTAGGCCTAACATGGCCACAGTCATGAATCAGATATGTTTTAACACAACTTCCGATTCGCTGTCAACATTATCTTGTTTGTTTGGTGTTGCATAAATGCACTTTACTGATCAGTGGGTCATACTGGGTGTGAAATGAAGCAAACCAGTTTAGTCGATTTGATTTGGTTTCCATTCTTTGCTGTTGCTATGATGTGACTTTATTTATTCCCTGATCCTGTCGGGTCTCATGAATGATGGAAAGGGCTGGAGTCTCAGACGAAATCGAAAAGTAGCATCTGTTTCCTCACGCGAAGGCTTCTCCTTCACATTTCCTTCAGCAGAGGTCTGTGTCAATCACTGTGTGCATTGTTTGGCACTAGAATGTGAAACCACAAAGGATCTGTATGCCTTTTTATCCCTCTTTTGCTTTGAAATTCCAAAATTTGAAAGCGGTTTTAACGCATCCAGCACACTGGCATCGAAACACTGGACTGAAGGATGCAAGCTCGAGGTCCGGCTGACACAAAGGCCGGGTCTGAGAGACTTAATCGGCACCAGCAAACACGAAGATTGCCTCTGCCACCTCAACGTAATGAAAATCAGAGGAAACGTTCGAACGGTTAAGGTCTAGTTACGCGAGTGATGTTCCTGTCTCATTCTGTGTTGCAAATCCCCTGTTGTTGCATTGACTGCTTCCCATCCGAGCGCTATCCGAGCTGCGGTATCATTCCAAAAGCTGTGATGTTTGTTTTTGATTTTCAGTCCAAATGTATTCGGGACATCCATCCAGCCCCACGGAGCCCTTTCACAAAGAAGGCTAGGACTGGTTTTAAATGTTACAAACTGGCTAAGGCTGGTCGCTCCTCTCTTTAAACCTCTTCTACTTGAGTCTCACACTCTCAGCCAACACAATATCACAATTTGTTTCATTACACGGAGCACCTGCTACCGTGTCCACCCTTTAAATGGTTTTTAGGTATTTCTGAGCCCTTTCGTCTGAGGAAAATACAGGATTCTTTGCCAACCACACATGAGGCCATTATTGTGTTTGACCCTCTGAACCTCCCATGAACTTTGTTGACCTTTTCCATCCTCGAGAACTCGTATATATGTGTTGGATATTTTACGCCACTTTAACTGTCAAACTCTGCCAGACTGTTCTTTCATTTCCAGTTATTTGGACTACTCTGCGGGGTTGACTGCTTGCTTAAGTGTAAAGCATGCCGTACCTTGCAAACATTTTCATGCCATTGTAAATTTTCTTTCTGGGGTTCGGTTTTAATGTTGTTTAACCTCTGTTCTTTACATCTCAGAAGAAAAAAAATGGACTGACAGCATAAGATCAAATATTCCAACCTAAGCAAAGTGATGTTTTGTTGATTGGGTTCTCTTTGATATTAGCGACGACAGTTCTGTCTTTCATCTGTGACGAGCGCGGAGAATCTGTGAAAGTCCACAGTGTTACCTACTTAAAGGGCTTTCTAGGACAGCATTTAAAGTCCTCTGAATATATTCAGAAAGGAAAATGCCTTCTTGTGCCATTTTAGAAAAAGTGCGAAAGCTTTTTATGGCAAATGTTTGTCAGCAAGAGTGCCAAATAATTCCATACTGAGCCAAAAGGCCGCCAGCCTACATTCTAAATGTGAGATCACTGGAATGGTTCCGTCCCATTTCCACTCCCCTTGAAAAACATCACCCTAATTGTACAATGTTTGAGCTCATGTACCATTATTGTTATGCTGCCAGTCTGTTTTCTGCTTTTGTTAAAGGAACATCTCAGAAGCAGTATATTTTCTAAATGATACACCGTTAATAAAAAGAAAACAGCTACTATGGTGAGGGAATGAGAGGATTTTAAAAGTGTCATTGATTTTATTATTTAGTTAATTTGAACATTATTCATTAATAGATTTAACGGTAATGACTATTTAATGTAACTGTAGTACTGTGTTTGTAAAAGAAAATTCAGTGAGTTGTGTTTTATGACTCGTGGACTACCAGTGAAGTCAGCATTTCAGTGTTAATAATTGAATTGTTTTTTAAAGATTATTTTTGCGACGGCAACAAAGAGTCATTATAAATGTTCATTTTAACATCACTTGTCTTCCGTTGCTTTTATTCTCCACCCCGTCCCTCTGCTCTGTCTCACTTGAGTGAAAGGTTGAGTGTTTACATAATTGCAACCAACACGTTCTATGAATAGATCGATTTCTGAAGAGCCGAATCTGAGCACGCACTAAACGTGAACAGCGAGTATGTTTACATAGACGCAGTGCTCACACGAGGAATCGGACTGGTTACGTGAGGGAAAGCGGCATCAATTTCACACCATGGATTTATCTAATAGCTGGGTTTATTTACTGAAGACAGAGTTTTAGACAGTCGATACTATATTTACATCATTATGTTGCTCGGCGTGTTGTGTTGCCTTGCATTGAGTGACTTTGATCAGACCTCACATACAAATATAAGCATTTTATTTCATTTAGTTAAGCATTCAAGGGAAACATTGAAATGTTTGACTTTTCTGTGATCACAGTCAAAACGGGGGATTTTATAGGTGGAGGCCAGTCCACAGTTTTTACCCTGGTATTTTTCTTTTACCCTACTGGGTTGATTAAAATGGGTGAATTTATGCTACGATGACCTGATCAATAACTATACTCACTGACCTGTCAGGATGACACACTATACAAAAAATAACTGCAGTGAAAACACTTTGGTAAGTGAATGTAAGCGTGACACAGTGTGAAGATAGACATCCTGCGCTAGTTTTACTAATTTTAATCAAAATGTGCTCAGTAATCACTGGTGAGGGAGGGCGGGTGCACTGTGAAAGTCCTCGATCCTGATGGTGCTTTCCTGAATAAGGTGTAATTTGAATATGGAATGTCCCCTCAACTTGGATTTTTCACTTGGAAAATTGGAGCAGCTCCTGCAACCGCAAGCTAACAATCCAAGATAGTGGCACTAAACATAAACTGTAGTAAAACTGTAAGCATTTTAATCTACTGCCACTGTTTTGTGTATTTGTGAGTCAGTAATTACGCTCTCACCAGGCTCTATCCATGAATGTAAGTGACTCTGACTTGGCAAATGATTTGTCGATCACAAACCGTTAGACAGTGAACATGCCACACATAACCCCACTTTTTAAAATGCAGCATGACCAATATTTACACAACAGACTTAAGCTTTTATTTAGCGTGACACAAAATGCACCCTGGGGCAATAAACCCATCAGGAACGTGTTTATTAAGATCAGGTCAGAAAGTCATTTTCCCATAGACTTCTTTAGGACCAGAAATCTTTTTGTAATCACAGTTTTTGCCATCTGGTGGCCTTCAGATAAAACGATGGATTCATTTCTCAGAATCAGAATTTACACCAGTGTTTTATAATGTCTGTGGTTTTTATATTATCATTTGCCAAATAAAAAATCATTAGCAGCTACTAACTGTCTGGCTAGATAGTTAATGGTGTTTGGAACAGAGTACCTGGGCTAACAATGGTTCTCAGATATTTTATTTAGCTTGTTCACGTCATGCTATAGCTGGAAAAAGTTTAGCTTCTACACTTTATAATTTCTTATTGGACATTAACAAATTAAACAACAACAGGCTTGGTCTCACCTTCTCCACCTTGTTTATGGTGTTGCTCCCTTTTTTAGAGGTACCATGTGGCAAACGCTAGCTTGCTGTTGATGCAGCCTTTCCAAGAAGGTGTGATTCTGTTTTGGTGAGTACAATGCTAGTATTTTATTAGCATGTAACCTAGGACTGTTTAGTATGTTTGTTTATCTGATGAACATGTACAGCTTTCTAAAAATGTTTGCTACTGTTGGCTGATTACTCAGCATGTCAACCTCTTATTAAAATTTAACGACTTTGGCTTGATGAACTGGCATGAATGCCAAAATAAAATGCTAAATCTTAAAAATGCAGTCTTAAACTAATAAATGACATCATTGTCACTGCTACACTGCTCAACAAAATTAAATGAACACTTTAAAAACATATCAGATCTCAATGGGAAAGAAAATCATGTGGGGTATCTATATACTGACAAGGACCGGGTAATCTGTTAGGAAAGAAAAGACAAAAAAAAAAGAAAATGATCAACCTACAGAGCACTGAATTCCAAAATACTCAGAAAATCAAAGTGAACAAAAAATGATGTGGCAGACTATTTTACTGAAATGTTATTGTAGTAACTCAAAATGGTATCAGTAGTTTGTATGGCCCCCAAGTGCTTTCAGGCATGCCTGACAACGTCCGGGCATGCTCATAATGAGACGACATCATTTCCTGGGGGATCTCATCCTAGACCTAGAGAAAAGGCATCACTGAGCTCATGGACATTCTAAGGTGCAGCCTGGTGGTGTTGGATGGACAAAAACATAATGTCCCAGAGGTGTTCTATTGGATTTGGGTCAGGTGATTTTGGGGGCCAGTGTTTAATTTAATTTAATTTATTTAGGACAGTACATGTTAATGAACATAAATGTAAAAAAATTACATGAATGTAAACATACAAGATTATAGCCAAGGGCTAATTTCCATCTGTTGTCCTTAAACATAAAAAAAATAGACAAAATAATTTATAAAAATTCATCGATCATTCATAATAAAAACTCCATCACCAAACTTACACATACACACCATTCTGTTCCCAAATAAAACATTAAAACTATACAACTTATACATGATCACACACTTGATTTGTGTGATTTGTTATCAATTACTTCATCCTCTAGGAAGAGGAAGTCAGGTCCTCATTGCACAAAGGAGCAAATACCATTCCTGCTAAAGGTTAAGGACCTTCTACGGCCTTGTCCAGCTCTCCGACAGTAACTGGCTGTTTCCTGGAATCTCTTCCATGCAAGGGGCAATGATATGCCATCATGGAGGAGTTGGACAACCTGTGCAACCTCTGTAGAATCCAGGTATTGCCTCATGCTAGTAAAAGCACAAAGTTATACCAAGACTGGCTCAATAGTGGACTGGCCTTATCAAACTAGTGACAAAGCAGTCAAAAAAGATGAGGAAGGAAAACATTGTCAGTGGCCTCCACTTGTAAAACCATGATTATTTTTAGGGTTGTCTCATTGTTTCCCTCTTGTGCACCTGTTGCTTATTTAATTAACACCAAAGCAGCTGAAACTGATTAACTCTGCTACTTAGCTAGCCGGATCATAATCTCAGAAGTTAAATTGATTTGATGCTATACTCTGATTAACAAGTGTTCCTTTTATTTATTTTTTGAGCACTGTATAATGTTTATGTTTACGCCTTACTATTTTTAACTAAAGTAATCTATTATTAGTCAAACAATCATGTAGGGTACTGTGCAAAAGTCCTGATCTAGCCCTTGCTTCTTTATATATTATTAGGAAAATGGAAAATAGGTGCAACAATACTGTACATGGAAATACAGTATATAAGGTGCTAACAGAGTTTATACAATTACAAGTGCTTTAAAAGCGTGGCGGTCCAGGCTCTGTGGAGGCCATGTTTGTGTTCCATTCTGTGTTCACCTGTCTACGTATACTTTTACTATATTGGTGTGTTTGGAATTGTCACACTGAAAACTTAAACTGTTGCCAATCAAGTGCTTTCTAGATGATTTTGCATCATAATCACACCAACTTTGACAAGCTTCCCAACAGCACTGGTTTAAATGCAGCCCCAAACCACGATAAGCTCCACTGTGTTTTACAGATAGCCACTCACTGTTGCGCCTCTCTCCTCCTGAACTCCTCCATACATATTGAGAATTTGAACCAGAGGGTTAAGATTTTGACTCATCACTCCATTTTAACTGTTGCCACTAATTTACTGTCTAGTTCTATCGTCTTTATTAAAAATGCCTTCTTGGTAGCCACCCTTCCACTCTAGTGGTGAGGCTTCAGTAAACTGAAAGACCAGCTTAAGGACATGACTGTCAGATACTGTCCATCTGCTATAGAGTTTTTTTTAGGCTTGCCACTTCTTCTTTTTCCCTCTACCCTCCCAGTTTCCTTAAGTTATTTAAAAACACATTAGACTCATTTTTCAGCTAGTTATCTCAGTTATGTGAGTTAGCTTCATGCTTGAATAATTCATAGGCCAGTGTTAAGTTTTTTTTCTTTTCTTTTTTAACAAACAAACAACCAAAAAACATTCCTCTGAAAATGGTCTGGTATAAAAACTCAACTCAAAATGAGTGAAAGAGCAGCCAGTGTCCAAAGGAAACTTTGAAAGTTTGAAAGACCTTTAAAAAGCCCAGAGAACTATTTTAAGTCTGGAAGCAAAATATAAAGAAACAAGGGATGGCTCCATACTTTTGCACAGCACTGCAGCTACTTGCATTATATGTTCTTCAGTTATTTTCAGGAATTTCAAACGCCATAAATAAATAATAAGCAATCTTCAAGCATGCCTTTTCATCAGCTCTTGAAAGTCATTCACCTCACATCAGTTTGTGCAGTGATAGGTTAAAAAATACACTTGTAAGTAATTCATTTTTTTCTAAAACTGGAAAGGGATTCTGTGGTAAGATATTGTATATCTGTCATATCAACCAATAGTCATATAAATCCAGTCCTGCTAAAAATGTGCATTTTATCTCTTTTCTCATGTGATAAAAATGATAAATGTTTATTGCTAATTTGATTTAGATGCCTTTGGGAAATCTTCCTGAATGCTTGTGGAATTCTGTGAAAAAGAAACAACAGCAGATGGGCTCTCCTTGTGAAAAGCTCTCGTGGAGCTTACATAAGAAATATCAGAATTACTGACTTGTGAATATGGCCTGACATTTACGCATGAATAAGTCAAGTGAAATGCTAAACATCATGAGGTCACTTGTATTTTGGGAAATTACATGTTGCCACTTTGAACTGATGAACTCATCTGTCCAATCCCCCTGGAGTTATCATAGTGCCACGTATAGCACGTACCCCAAAAGCTTAAAATATTTCATGTGGTATTTCTTGGAGAACAAAATCATTTCAAGTCCTTATAACCTTACCTTCTGCTGTCTGCCTTACCTGCTTTCTGTTAAGCCCTATAGAATAAACCATCTTTCAAATCCTGTAAATTTAAGAAATGGCAAATCTGATATTGCACACGGTGCAGTGATGGAGTGAAATCATAATTCTGCACATCTTAACCCATTTAATTTTTCATTTCTACCTTGAATTGAGGTGTAAAACCCTGCAGCACTATACGTTTAAGGCACATTTGATTCCTGCTGTAAGAGAAGGTAGCAATGGGCTTGAATGATAAAATTGCGTTGTCAAGGTAACAGGTTGTTCTGAAGACTGCAAATATGTCGTACTGGGGATGCTCCCATACAATATTTCATCCTGCAGCCTGTGTAGCACTGAACTACACAAGCTATGCGTTTCCCTCCCTCAGAGTCAAGCAGGTTAACTGCAGATGTAATATGCCTCGCATTCATAATTCAGAGACATTTAATAGTCAGTTTATCTTCATCAATATTATTGAGATTAGTCACTGCAAATCCCATTTGCAAAACCAAATTGTAACTGTCAGAAACCTTGAGGTGGCACAATGATTTCTTTCAAATGATGAATGAGAGAAAAAGGTGGAATTTGTGCAGAGATACACTCAGCACCCTATAACATGGCTCCTGAAGTAACCATGGATACCTCTATTTCATGGATGGAGTAATTTTAGCTGGAGTGGGATCTGAAGGATACATAACACTGTTCCTGCACTAAATATCAGATATTATCACATCGTAAATAGAAAGTTAAAGAGCATATATGCTGAAGGTCACGCAATCAGAAAGTCCTGGAAATGTGTATGCTTTGTACTCTTGCATACTCCATAGAAAACTACTGACATATGGGATGTGTTGTTTGCGGCATTAAAAGTATATTCACAATATGCAGGCAGGTGTTACTGATGCAATATGTGACGGCACTCTATTTATTTTATTGAACTATAGTAAACAGCAGGTGTCATAGCCAAGCTTACAGATGATATTCCAGCAAGAGAAAAAAATTACAGAGTTGATTTCAGGAAGAAAAAAATAATAATAATGACATCATCGATACTAACAAATCATTTTTGTACTACATGAGTTTGTGAGGAACACAAACAGGAGGGATATTGTATGTTACTGCTGGTAGCAGCAGTTATTAACACTTCTGAAACACTTTTTCATGGACACGTTGCTGTTTCTTTGTGCTGTGGGAATAGACGATAGTAGAGCTGAGACAAAGTAGCTGCAGAGAACGTGAGTGAACTGTCTCCACTGTCAAGGCAACCATGATAGCGCTGGGCATGAGGGATTAAGAGGAGATGTAGCCATGATAAAAACACAGCATTCAGAGACAAACTCGGTTTCTTGAAGTAAAGACGCAGTGTCAACATGTCATGGAGCTATAACACTTATCTAGGATAAATGCATGAAAAATACATTAAAATGTTTTCTTTGTCCACAGTTCTTTCATTTAACAATGAAGGAAACATAAAATGTGACGATTACAAAGAAGTATTAAGTCAGGAAGTAAAGAAGTAGCGTTAGCATTGTACCAGGAAAGCTGATTGTTTTTTCTTATTTCATTTCAAGAAATCCATCACAAGCCTTGTAGCTATAAAAAGGTAATTATGCCCCAAAGCTCTATATTTTATACAAAGCTTTACCAGCCTAGTTGATAAGTAGCAATGGAAGCTGAGAGATAAACAATAGTGAAAGAAAACTGTGATCTCAGCCATGAAAAAGTGTCCATATTTAGATGATTAATGGCTGAGCTACATTTGGGTAAATGGCTCATACCTGGATGCAAAAATACAGTTGTGTGTTCGTTGTCATCCACCTCATTCAAATGCTCTTTGACTCCACTTAGTGGTTTTATTCTGCATTTACAGGTACACACACACACACACACACTGTCATATTAGTCCTCACACAAAAAGGCTCTACAGTCATAACGTGACGGGTTGATACTTTGCAGGTGGTAGATAAACATAAACTGGTATCCCATGTGGAGCTAATTGAACCTAAGGAGGATGCAGCTTGGCCTGTGTACAGCCGTGACAGGAAACGCCTAATTAAAGCCAGTGATGATCTTTGATCTTTGTACCCTTATTCAAATTATTTATGTTTAACCTTTCCATAAGTAATTTATATAAGTACCAGGTGTATTTGGCTTCATGGTCAGCATCTCCAGGCCAGTGGAGGAATAGTAGCTTCTAACTTGGCAGCTGTAGCTATGATTGCTTGCAGAAATTATACATAGTTGTTCCCAGACAACAACAAAAATGGTATAATTTATTACGAGTAAAGAGTAATCACTGCTTATACAATCCAATTATCAGAGAATAGGATTTTGTTAAAATAAACGAAGACACAATTTTCTCTCCACTATCATTAAGCTCTGTTTAATGATTCAATGTGGTGTGCTGCCATTTTCAAACACGCCTGAAGTCCATTGGCAAATCTTCAGAGGAATTGTTAAGAGCTTTAAACAGTGCTCCAGTTCCTCTTTGAAACTGTCATAAATTTCTATAAAATCATTTATTTATACATATAACAAAGTGAAGTGAAAGGATTTATGGCAAGGAATATCTGTCCTTCTATCCATCTATACACCATTAAGTGCACTGCAGAGCTTAATCATTAAACATTGCTTATTAATTCTTTGTCTATTAAATGACCAAATGTGAATGCTTAAAGATGCACCAACATGAATCTTATGAATACGGAATAGGATAATGTAACCTAAGCAATAACAGTCTGAGTAGTTTTTAAGCCCAACAGTTAACTGTACATGACCATGAAGGCCTGTTCATGTTCATGGACAGATTCGAATGTTGATTCGCCACAAAACAAAAGGCACAGGAGAGAAATAGCACACCATGAATAACAGGAAATAATAGATGACAACAGAAGCCTTTGATTGGCTTAATACCTTTAGTTCTGACAAATATCATTACCTAGACTTGTCGTACATATACTAAAGAATATCAGTTTGTTGTTATCTGGTGGTATAAGTCACTATAGCAATTGACATCCACAATTAATTGACTAACAATTAGTTTGCCCAAGAAATACTACATTTAGTTAATTATTACAAAATATTATAATGGATAATAATATAGATAGAATTAAATGCTAATAGATTATAATATAATGGGAAAGGCTACATCTTGTGAAACTAAAAATCTTGCAGTATTTTAATCTTGAACATGAAGAAATGGCTATATGTAGGCTATACAGTCCTGTTACTATAATTAGACAATAGTTTGTGTTTCTCCTTGAACATGGTTCAAGCAGCGCACCATTATGCATTTCATCTCAATTTTAAAATAATTGCTACACTTTTTCTATATTGTTAGGCACAGTTCTTGAATGGCAGTTGTCAAAGCAATATGTGATATCTGTCACAACAACCCGGTTAGCATTTGTAAATATTTGAGCACATTAGGGCAAATGAGAAGGCAAACATGCTTACTGATACTGTTCTGAATGTAATTCTGTGAAGGTAATTTTTGATTTTATCCAGTGTAGTTGCTATAACTGCCACTAGGAGTGATCACTGATTATGAATGAGAGAGGGACTGGTGCAGGTGAGCATGGTGCAAAAAGCTTTTGGGTCAGGCACATCAAGATTCAAATGTTGTTCAAAATACAGCTATGAATAAAACTCAGATCATCTGATCTATGTTACATTGATCTGAATCTGAATAGTACAATATCTAATACTGACACCCATCTAATTCAATATTATAACTTTTCTGAAAGTGTCTTTAACCTCTAAAGACCTGAACTCTTCCACGGCATGCATTTTTAATTTCTCTTTGATATTTGGGCTGTTTGGGACCTGATGAATGTAAAAACAAAGAATTACCAGATTTTTTTTTCCACCTAATTTTTGTTTCTAAGAAAAAAGAGCCACATATTCGTCAAAAAATTCGATAGAACAGTAGCAGTATAATGTCTTGTATATCAGGCCCTTGTAGAGCAAAATTGAGTGTTTTGGTCTAAATAGCCCAAAATGTGATGTCCACATATGTGGATGCCAGGTCCTAGGAGGTTAAAGGAAAGATGTTTCCAGTGTCCCAAAACACACCCACATCATGCCTGCTCCTTTTTGACCTGCTCATTTACAATGAACAGAAATATCAGCCACCTATGACAACTGAAATTTTTAAAGTACATATTTTAATTTGCACACAGAAACAAAATTTTTTCAGAAAAAACAAAAACTACAAGGTTCAAAATTATGATCCCTTTTGTCACGGTTTGCCGGGGCAAGCCGTGTGGAGGTGGAGAAAGGACCCAAAAGGCGGCAGCTCTGGTGCAGGTGAGTGTTTATTTACAGCAGTGGGTACAAACAGCAACGGGGTGTGAACATGAAACCGAAAACCTAAACTGGGTAAACTAACAACGCAAACCAGGGGCCCGTTCTTCGTACCTCGCTAAGTAAGTTAGCCGGATTTGACTGTTGACGATTTCGCGTGATCCTGGATCGTTCGGTTCTTCGAAGCCCATCCGGGACTTGCTGTCATAGCAACAGAGCCGTAAGCGTAAACCTGCTCGGGAGCAGGTTTACTTTATGTAAACAGGATTAGATCGCGGCCACTCAGGTATTTCCGCTTCATGTATACGAAAGCAACAGCGATATTTTACCACTGTTGTACCATAAATAAATAACATCAATGTAACTAAAGATAATGCAGCACTTGATCCTTTTATTGATGTCACACAGATACATACAGGTCATTTCCTAAAAAAGGGAAATGTACTATTAACATTCTATTACATGTATGTGATTATTACAGATGTAATTCATATTTCAGAGTAGTAATTGCAATTTACTTCGTGTAATCAAGATGGGAGACCACGGCTATAAAAGCGAAGGTGGATTTGGGAAGCCTGTTGCAGCCATGTCCTGTCCGTATACGCGAGCCACCCATTGCGGAAGGTGCAAGATTGATAAGGAGAGTCCTCAGAATCCAGCGTATATTGCGGGACAGACAGGATCCTTTAGCTCAGCGCGACAGTGTGCTCATAGAGAGATATCGATTTTCCCGTGAGGGTATTATTTACTTAACCAACTTGTTGACGAGGGGGTGCAGGACCACCACCTGTCTTTTTTTGCGCTGCCCCTTTTCTTGGTTGCTGTTATAAACAAACAAACAGATTATTTCAGGGTCTCTGTCCAAGAGACGAAAAGCAATATAAGTGATCAATATTACCATTCTATAGAATATTCTTATATTTCACTTTTACTTGTTCCCATGTTCTAGTGGGTCCTGTTGTGGCTCTAATGTGAAAGGGGATATAATATAACATATTATAATATAATATAATGTAATATAATATTGGATAATATAGTGTGATATGATAAATCTACCCTACCACCTACTGGTGTTGGCCAGAGGGGCCGATGGCGCGATATGGCAGCCTGGCTTCTGTCAGTCTGTCCCAGGGCAGCTGTGGCTACAACCGTAGCTGCCTCCACCAGTGTGTGAATGTGAGAGTGACTGAATAGTGGCATTGTAAAACGCTTTGGGTGCCTTGAAGAGCGCTATATAGATCCACTCCATTATTATTGTTATTATTAAATTACTTACGAGTTTAATTTGTCAGCAACTTTCTGCTAGCCCTCTCTCCTTGCTTTTGCAGCCTTTGCAGTGTTCCCTTGCGTTTTAATTAGACTCTGAAACTCCTAAAATCCCTCACTCAAGAGTTCTTGCTCTGCTGCCGAAGAATACCGAGCGCGCTCCTTCGACATTTTCGCCGACCAATCAAAGGGTTGCCAATCAATGTTTCTACTATCGATGCGTAGCCCCTGTTGGGCCACCCAGTGATCTCACATTACTTCATCCAGCTATACTAATCGTCAACAACAGGTGTGTTCGGGGAACCGGAATAGCGAGCTCAGAGTTAGCGCGATGATTTGATCTTGGATGTGTCATTTGATCTTGGATGTAGTAAGCGACGTACGAAGAACGGGCCCCAGGAATGACGGTGCAGGGAGATCCGGGGAAATACACATGAAGAGACGCAGGGAGACCGAGAGGAAACAACACAGACGAACCAGCAACTACTATGACAGAAGACACAACTTAAATACACTCAGAGAACACAGGGGGATTACATACAGGTGGGAACACAGCTGGGAGTAATTAACATGACGAGACTAGGGAGGCAAACTGAAAACACTCACATAAGACACAGACCTTCACAATAAAACAGGAACTTACACATGAAAGGACACAAACTAAGAAACGCGGACTAGATACAGGAACACACGGGCAGAACAGAGTAAACACTAACCAGAGGAAGAACAGAACCAAAATCACGAAGAGAAAACACAAAACGCTGGGTCAAAAGGACCCAGGATCATGACACCTTTATGCTAAAAGTCAATTGTGTATCCCTTTGCTGGATATCAGCCTGTTGTTGTTTGTTATTTTCAACAAATCTCACACATATGTCCTGACAATCTCAGCTCATTCTTCTTTGGTCGATCTCTCAAACTCAAACAAGATTTGAAGAATGAGATCACGGATATAAGAAGTGGAAATGAGCTTCCTCTTAAGGGTGGCTGACGTCTCCCATAGAGATGGGGTGAGGAGCTCACCCATCTGGGAGGGACTTAGACTAGAGCTGCTACTCCTCCACATTTTTTATATAGCCCAAAATCACAATATCAGTTGCCTCAAGGTGCTTGATTTTGTAAGGTGAAGACCCTACAACATAGGTGTCAAACTCTGGCCCGCGGGCCAGATTTGACCCGCAGCCTAATTACATTTGGCCCGCGAAGCCATACCAAATTATTATTAGAGCTGGCCTACTGGTATTATACAGCTAATATGTATATTGTTTAGTATTAAGCTTTGCTTGTTCCATAATCAGTTTTTCAGCAAAACTTGTTTGAGTCCACAAGAAAAGATTCATTCTTAAATCTGGAGGAAGATTTTTTTTCTCCATAAATATTAATGCTAGCCCGCGACCTTGTTCCAGTTTTGAATTTTGGCCCACTGTGTATTTGAGGTAAAATAATTTCTTTCTCATCACACAAAAAGAAAGAAGAAAACAAAAAGAAAACAAAAATATTCACTAGAAGAAGCCTACGCGTGCGACCAAGATCAGGAAACATTGAACAAAATACGCAAGACAAAACTAGAATTAAATGAAACTATTAATAAAAAAACACAATTCCTTATACAAAGACTTCGCTTGCAGAATTTTGAACACAGTAACAAATCAGGTCGATTTCTAGCTAACCAGTTAAAAATAAATAAAGAAAAAACAACTATATGTGCTGCTAAAGATTTATCGGGGAACATAATATATGACCCTGGAAGAATAAACAACATTTTTAGGGATTTCTATGAAACTTTATATTCACCACAAATAAACCCATCTAAAAATGAAATTGATCTGTTTCTTGACAACGTAACTCTTCCAAAATTACTAGACAGTCAAGCAATGGAACTGGATTCGCCACTGACACCAGGTGAACTCCAGGAAGCCCTGATAAGTATGCCCAATAATAAGGCTCCAGGTCCAGACGGCTTCCCTGCAGAATTCTACAAAGAATTCTGGACAATTTTGGCACCAGTATTCCACGGCATGTTGCAGGAAATCGAGGAAAATGGCAGACTACCACCAAATATGAATTCTGCCAACATTAGTCTCCTACTAAAACCAGGCAAAGACCCTTTATTTCCCTCAAGCTATCGTCCAATTTCTCTTTTAAATGTAGACCTTAAAATAATCTGCAAAGCTCTCTCAAAGAGATTAGAGAAAATAACCCCCCTCTTAATTCATCCTGACCAAACTGGTTTCATAAAAGGTCGGCACTCCTCAACAAACACTCGTAGATTACTTAATTTAATAGACTACTCATACGATAAAAACATCGAAACCATAATATTATCTCTAGATGCAGAAAAAGCATTTGACAGAGTTAACTGGAAATTTTTATTCGCAACTTTACAAAAATTTGGTTTTGGAAACTCTTTCATAAACTGGATAAGAATATTATACAATTCCCCAACAGCTCGTATCAGAACAAATGACCAGACATCCTCCAGCTTCTGCCTCCTGAGGGGCACCAGACAGGGATGCCCACTCTCCCCTTCACTTTTTGCAATTTTTATCGAACCTCTAGCAGCAGCAATTAGACAGGCTACAACAATTAAGGGCATAAAATGTAAGAACATAGAACATAAAATCAGTCTCTATGCGGATGATGTGTTGCTTTTTCTGCAAAACACACAAACCAACCTCTCTGAGGTAATTACTCTAATAAACTGGTTTTCAAGAGTTTCAGATTATTCAATTAACTGGCCAAAATCTACAGTTCTCCCCATTAACTGCTCCTTCCATAATTCTTCCTCTGCCCCACTGCAATCCGGAAATATTAAATATTTAGGTATTAATGTCTCTCCTAAGCTTTCAGACTTAACTAAATTAAACCACATCCCACTTCTAAAGAAAGTAGAAGGCGATCTGACTAGATGGAAATCTTTACCCATATCACTCATGGGAAGGGTCACCACTATAAAAATGATGATCTTGCCAAAAATAAATTACTTATTTTTGATGATCCCTAACAAACCATCACAAGATTGGTTCAGATCTCTGGATTCATATATTTCCAAATTCCTTTGGAAAGATAAACCCCCGCGTATCAGCTTAAAAACGCTACAAAGAACCAAGTATAGAGGAGGATTAGATCTGCCTAATTTTCACCAATACTTCTTAGCCAACAGGCTTCAGTTCATCTCAGAATGGTTAAAACATACCTTCTTAGATGAGCCCTGGCTAGATGTTGAACAGGCACTATGTAAGGATCTAGAGATTTCAGACCTACCATTTATCAGCTCAAACATCAAGAGACATGAATACTTTAAAAGTATCAACATCAGCTTCTCTCTGACAGCATGGTGGGAGTTTCTAAAAATAACGGAGTCTTCATTAATCCCATGCAAACGTACACCTATCTGGAATAACCCTGACATATTACAAAACAATAATATGATTAATTTCCCAGAATGGAGTTGTAAAGGAATTAAATACTTAGTACATATATTAGAGGGAACAGAATTTATTCCATTTGACAGACTAGTTGCACAATATGGGATCAACAAGAAAAGATTTTTAGAATATCAACAAATTAAATCCATAGTAAAAAAGAAATTTAACCTCAGTCAAGTTGAATTACAAACACCACCAAGTGCGGCACATTTCCTTACTCTTAAATCCCCCAAATTATTATCTAAAATATACAGAACACTTTCTAAATTAGATGAATCAATATCCCTTCCTATTGCAAAGTGGGAAGCAGATTTATCAGTCAGCTTAGACCAAAACTTCTGGTCTCAGGTATGCTTAAAAACCTTTAAATTGATTAAAAATCGCGATGCGCGTATCGAGGCTTGCTTCATTTATGGGAGGAGCTGAAAATGATGACGTCCGAAGCCTCGCTGCCCGGCTGTACCACGTCACTGGTTCATGAAGTGGTTCGAACTTTGCCGCGAGATATGACAGCGATATAAACCCCTCAGACTTCAATCAAAAATGTGAGTGTTTGATGGAGAGTTGCGGTTAGTGAGAGTTTGGAGACCGTTTGGAGGTTTATGAGAGTGAGGAGAGAAAGTCAGGAGAGAATGGAGCCGGCTAAGAAGAGGAGGATGTCCTCCCCTGTGTGGGAACATTTTGATCTTATTCCTCCCAACAAGGTATGTAAATTTCTACAGAAGATGTATTTTCATAATACTGATGGTGCAATACAATTTATGTTAAGCGGCTTTACTTTTGTACAAGGTGAAGTGTTTGCTATGTGCCAGGGAGCTGGGATATAACAACAACACCTCATCCATGCTTAGGCACTACAGAGCTTTGCATGAGAATAAGGGGAACACCGATTGTGGAGCAAGACCAGGTGAGCCATCAAATGCCATGATAATATAGCATGCAGTAATGTTACTAAATGATATAACAATATCATACAACTGTAATAAGTTACGTGTGTGATATTTATATTTGTGCTTTGTCTTTATTGTCTTTCCTCAGGAGAACAATCTCAAATAGATGAAGACCTGGTTAGCATGGTGATTGAGGACTCCCAGCCATTTAGCATTGTGGAGGACAAAGGATTTAAAAGATTTGTTAAATCATTAAATCCTAGCTATGTTCTCCCCACTAAAAAGGTCATAAAAGCAGTGGAAATTTAGTTTTTACAGAATAAAATGTGAACAGGCAGGACTGAGGCTCAAAGCCTCAGTGTGTAGCTGTCCATACCTCAACGTTACAAAAGCACAACTACTGTCCACACCCCAACCACACCTCACCTCACAGTAAATGATCATTTCCATTTTAAGTATTTCCAAATAATCATTTTCCATACTGCCAGTATAAATATACACAGTATACTGCATCACTACAATATAGATGTTTTACACACTCCTTTTGTTGTTGACATTTACAGGCGGTGTGCAAAAGGCCACACTCTTCAAATTCATGCCAACTAATATTTTTACATCCAGTAGATGTCCTACTACAGCAAATGAAGCTTCAAGAAGCTTTGCGCTGGGGTGAACCAATTGGATGAAAAGCTTCAGTGCTTCATGAAGCTTCATCTGCCCATCACTAAGGTGACTCCAGCAACTGCAGCACAAGAGAGTCTTGTTAACAAGCGAAATCACAGCATGTTACCAACATGTGTTGATGACAAACTGGCAGAGAATGAACATCAACTTGTGGCTTAAATTCCTCTGACTTGATGGCTCCAGGCTTGCACGAGCTGGAGGAGTTGGCCCTGCCCAGGGGCGGATCCCAGGTAAGTTCAGGAGCCTTACGGAAATTCCAGCCACCCACCACAGACCATGACAATTGTTACTATTGCTCACTCATAAAAATCAAGCTTTAAGTATTTTTTAAGTACTAAGTACTGTGCACTCACAATTAACAGGTTGCCTTGTCTTTGACATCTTGTCCTAGATCATTCCCTTTGCCTTTTCCGATTAAATGTTTCAGATCAATAAAAAATGCATTTTGTATTTACTACGATTGTCTAATATGTGTTTGCATAATTTATGTAATACTTATCTGTTCACCGCAACCATTTCCATCCTATCTGACAATCTCCCGACCTCCACAACACTATTCCCATACTCTTTCTTCATTATTTCCCAACTCCATTTTCCTTCCAATGTACACCATGGCAGATCATTTTGAATCTAGCTCCTATATGGCCTTGCTTCCCTTTCACCCGGTGTTCTGCACACACAATAGATCTACCTTTGTTTTGTCCATCATATCAACCAGCTCGCTCGCTTTTCCAGTCATGGGTTTTAGATTTAGTCTCTCCCTGCCATAGCTGGGTTTGAAATAAAACAAAAATAACAAAATACAGAATTATCTCTTCACTTGAAATGAAAGTAGCACAAAGAAAAAACTTACTCAATGGCCCCAACCCTACTGTATATCTGATTCAGTCCTGGTGCCTAAACCAACCATTTATCTATTCTGAGTCATGGGTCAACATACCCCCCCAAACACAATCCAGTGAGGGGCACTGTAGGTCCAGCCATAACCTTGTAGAAATCCTGTAGTCTTTTCAAAGTAAATGCCATCCAGATTGTCAGATAATTATTTGTGCCAAGTTTTACTGTTTTGTTTTTAAAAGAATCAATACAATTACAAGGGCCCAGACCTCAAAAGCTGCCTTTCCTCACTGCCTCACCAGTTCCCTTACCTGTTAAAGTAGGTGAGCATGACATGGGTGCTTCTATTACTGTGTTTTCACAGTACACACCTTTTTTAGGTGTACAATATGTGCCATGTTATGACTCAGAATAGGAAGTGGATTACTACATTAGCAACCACTACAACCAAGTAAGTGTTCCAGTTTCATGAGCAGGAGCTCTAGGTGTATGGGTTTAGAAGGTCACTGGCAAATACCAGTCCTCCAAACTGCAGTTTGGGAACCACATACAACAATAATTACAACAATCTGTTGGAAGTCTTTAGACCTTATAAAAAAAAATACTTCATCAAACCTTTTTCGATTCCCGCCCCACCCACTTCACAAATGAGAAGCGGCAATGTTGATCATGTGATTTTACAGTTAGAGCTTTGCAGGGGAAAAAAAATCCTGGCATTAATGTATCATAGTTTATCTGTCTTAGCGTTGATGCTCAGTGTCTTGAATTATTTTTGACTGAGATCTAAATTCCATCAACAAGAGTATACAAACAGAGCTAATTTATGGAAAAATGTGTTTCTTTGTAAATACAAGTAGCTAATACAAGGGAAGTGGTATTTTCATGCTTATGATATTATGCGTGTCTGATAACAAACACAAGGTAACGATTTGAAGGTACGTCATAAAACGCTGTTAGTATCACCGAGTAGTATAAAGACAGAAATCATTTGTATTCCATCATACTGAATTTGGTAAAGATAGGAGCCCGGAGCACAGGCGGAAATAAACCACCAGCCCTCCTCCTTCCTCCGATGTGTGGTCGTCAGTTGGGGCGTGTTGAAGAGCTCCTCCTACCAGCTGAGTTAGTGGAAGTCACGCAAGCCTCCCCAAATATCCTGCGGTCAACTTTACAAAGCTTGCTGCGTTACAGGTAAATATACATTAAACGTAGCGATTTCATAGAACAAATGAAAACAGTTCGGGTTTAGTTAAGTGTCAAGTTTTACTGAATATGACGGCTATGTTTACTCGTGTAGCTGAATTAGCTCAGAGCTAAGATAGCAAGTGTAAATCAGCTGCTTTCCAGTATATCGTTAGTTTAAGTGCGTGCTGCGACGTTACGAGTTTTTCGTTTTCATACGGTATTTTAACGCCACTGAGCAGCTGCAGGGCGAATAACAAGCTGACCTGAAACAGTGCTAGTTTTGAAGCATAACGCTACATAGCATGCGGATATATATTCAGTTTGCGTCGTTACCTAACCACACAATCTAGCAGTGCTGTTTAGAGGGGGACGTTTTACTGACTAGACCCCCTCATATATGTTCAGAGATGTCATTATCGATTTGCGAAGAACAAAGATAACTTTTCAAATCTCATCCCGTTTCAGTCTGGGTGCGTCATGGATTTTCTTCCATATCAGGAAACATTTTAACAGGGTCTTTTGGGTGTGTCGTTAATTAATGAGTCTATGAAGAAAACAAACAGTGTGTCTAAAAACTACAGTGTTTGTGCGTCTTGATGCATGCTCAATCATTCAGGTAATTCAATCTCCAAAAGTTGATTCTGTTCATCTGGACGGGGCGTTTTCAGTGGGAGAAACGTTTCCTCACTCATCCAAATGACTTTTTCAGTCTCAGCTGACTGCAGGTTTCCCCAATCTTATAAACACTACATTTGCATAATGACTGAAACCAGCCCACTGAAGGAACAATGGGCTGGGAGGTCAGTTCCTTCATCATAATTATGCAAATTCTCATAATCATTGATCAACAACCACTGATCAAGAGTGTGATATGTGTGATTCAGTGTTTGTGAAGGGTGTCACGCATTTTACCGTGTGTTTATATATTTATTCAAGAAAAAACAAATAAATATTTGCATTTTGCATTCACAGTTGACAGAAGATGAATTTTGTCAAAGCGATTATTGGAGGCATCATTGATGCTGCTGGGTGAGATTCTGAAATAAGTACCAAGTACCAGGTAGGCAAAAATTTGGTCGGTCTGTTGGTCTAACATCTGCTTTTGATCTCTGCTCCTGCCTTTGTAGCAACATCGACCCAAACCAGTTTGTGCCTTCTCAACCCGTGAGTTTACATCGTTTCATCACTGCCCATCACTTCTAATTTCTAGATTGGTGATTGCATTTCTAATATTTTCTCGGGCATCTGTCCCACAGCCTCCACCACGCATGCCAGTTACGTATGCAGCACAAAATGAGAGTGAAGAAGAAAAGCAGTTCCGCAGAGTTTTCCAACAGATTGCTGGAGATGTAAGTGCAATGCCTAGTTATGCTTCTCTTTAAATCTGTTGCTTTTTTTTTTTTTTTTTTTGCAGTGATCTGTTTCATTTTTAATGTGAAAACATACAATTGTAATTTAGTGCTAAGAGGTATGGCCAAGCGATTGTATTATGGTGTTTTGGTTTGGTTTTTCTAACTTCTGGGATTCCCTGTTTGCTTTTTGTTGACATTAATATTAATGTGTCCAGCAGAACTGTCAAATGCAGCTTAAAAAACTCAGTTTGAACTTAGACTATTCCATTTTTCACACCTGTTTTATTTATTTTTCATTGACTGAATAATTACCTTTTCCTCTTCTGACGGGTGTACTATGAAGCTAAGTTTATGGCTTCGCAAACTGAGTTGAGCTTAAAGAGTTTTCTGTGTCCTAAAAGCGGCTCTCTTGTTATCTGGATAATTCACTGTAGTAACTCATGCCAAACACGTAACCTGGCCCACCGTGCATTTTATTGCCACAGGAATGTAAATATATTACTCTGATGCAGAAAAATATATCAATGTTTTTATATGTGACTCTAATCTGCTGCTAAGGACACAAACCAAGAATACTGGTTTAGTTAGAAAAAATGATTTCACTTTGATCTACTGACATAATAAAGCTAAAAAATATAACTCTTTAGGTCACTATCCAATAGGCTAATTAAACTGGATACATTTAAACATTTTTAAGTTGCAGCGCTCTAATGGGCAGCTGGCACTGCAGGCCTTAAAGCTGAAGGCTCTCCCTCCCATTCTACTTTTAAACTCTAGGAACCACAAGTAGTCTGAGAGTGAAGTGCTCTGTTGGGACAGTATGATACTACAATCTCTTTAAGATATGATGGGGCGAGATTATCCAAGACTTTGTATGTGAGGAGACAACTTTAAATTTAATTAAATTCAATCCCCAGCTGGAGTTTTAGGTTTTGCTGGGCCAGCTAAGGCAAAAAAAAAAAAAAAAAAAGCCTGACTGTGTTCACAATAAACCCGTCTGTCATTGTGGAGGAGCTGCTTGAGCTCCACCCACAATGCCTGTTAACCTGTTAACTGTTAAACAGTCATGGGTTGTTTTGGAACATCTGTTATACTGTTGCTGAATGTGGCCCCCGAGCCCTTCCCAGTGGTTAAAAGAGTATACCATGTTATGCTTCTTTTGAAAAACTCATCTCATTAAAATAAATAAAATCAAACCTATACATCAGGTGTATGACCCAGCAGTAATATGGATATTGTTTTGATCATTTAGCTAAACCATACAGCTGTGTCTCTGCAGGTTTCTTCATGTTTTTTAATGATGTTCCATATTTTTCATGTAGGATATGGAAGTGAGCCCAAACGAGCTGATGAACATCCTGAACAGAATCATTGCAAAGCGTAAGATGTGTCTGCATTTGTCATACTTATTTTCATTATGCTTATGATTCAATTCTTCAGAATACATATACATTTTAGGGTTTCTTTTCTTTCTTTCTCTTTTTTACTAATAGATTTTTTTGTTATGTTTTAGATCATGATCTGAAGACAGATGGTTTCAGCATTGAGTCTTGCAGGAGCATGGTGGCAGTCATGGATGTATCTTTTCCTTCATTAGTACTCTGTGTGTTTTATATAACCTGGGTGACAGTATTGAACTGTCACTGACAGCAAAAGTTTAAAAAATGATGCAGAACAAATAGAAACAGACAACTAAAGTGGGGGATATGTTGGCTTAACAGGCCCATTCATACCTGTGGCTTACTAAAACCTTAAAGCTGCAGTGGACTGAAATCCAGAGAAAACCAAAAACAACTGAAGTCTTCATACACATTTTCTTTTACCCTCTCTGTTCTAGGCTCCTCCCATCACACAGTTCATATCTGGGTAAAAGTAAAAAATGACACTAAGCAATTATATAATTTAGAACGGCGACTTTACAAAATGCAGAAATGGATGTTGCTTTGAACATGTCTAAATATGTCCTTTGAAAACGACTTGAGCACTGTTAAATTGTATATACAGAAGTGTGTTAGTTAAAATCTGAATGGCCTATTGAAAGGCAACGAAATGATTCATTTTAGTTCATTTTTAACAGTTCAAGGTGGTCTGGTAATATAGCACCGTACGTAGCACTATGGGTGACACACTTATAGGCACGTTATAGTTCACTGGGTTGTTGTAGTATGTATATCATCTCTGCTGTCCGCAGTTGGCTGTTTGACAGGGGTATATATTCTGTAATTCTGTTCATTGTCCTAATTGAACAATAACAAAACGCTTTAGCTAGCCCTTCATGTGTTGCTAAGCTGTGGATTTAGAAAACATCTGATGGACTCAAACTTAAAGACTTTTTTTCTCCTGAGCCAACATAATATTGTAGCAGTGGATGGGGAGGATTAATCACATTAAAATGTTTGGGAAGTTGAACACTGAGAGGACCACAAAGTTTCAGCTGACAGTCTTATTTGCATGTTTATGAAAAGAAAAGTTAAATGAGAAATTTGTAATATGTGGTGGATTCCCTACTGAAAAGGCATGTGAAACCCATTGTGCAAACACTGTGCAAGTAACTTCGCAACTGTTTGCTTAACTAGAGAAGTTGTTGTCTTTTGGCCTTAACGCTTTTTCAGTCTGACAGCACTGGAAAACTTGGCTTTCATGAATTCAAACACCTCTGGGACAATATAAAAAGATGGCAGGCAAGTACAGTTTCATTTTATTTATCCTGCACATCTGTTTCTCTGTTGCATAGTCTAAGGCATTACTGTGGTCAGGCTTAACCATTTACAGCAGGGGGGGGGGGGGTCACAGAAGAATAAGTGGCTTAAAGATTTTACAGCATCAGCTGCTTAGGCGGGCTGATTTGAATACACACTGTGCCAAACTTCTCCCTAATTTGGTTAGCCGCCATGTTTTTACAACATAGAAATGTGATCTGTATAATTTTTTTTTTTTTTTTTTTTTTTTGGCTGAAGGAGATACAAGTTGTAACTTGTATATGGTGGTGATTGAATTTAAACCTTTATGGCTTGGGAGTTGTGAAAGCAGCTCTTTTTCCTTTTTTCCTTTTACCCTTTTTAGGTTGTCAGTGATCTTACCAGGAAACCTGGGTTGCCACAAATGTTTTAAATGTTTCTATTGTTCTTACTTAGGGAGTGTACAAGGCCCACGACTCCGATCACTCCGGTGTCATTGGAGCAAATGAGCTGCCTGAGGCTTTCAGAGCTGCTGGTGAGAATTTTTTTGTTCTTCTGCATTGTTCAAATGGTTCCACAGCACTTCACAAGAATGAAGGGAAAAGATTTACTTAATCCTCTAAGAAGAGACACTGGAAAAACAATACCTATACATACAATAACTGTTGTATGTACATGATGTTAAGGTTCGTGTTTAGTTTAATAAGCCAGAAAAAATTTGAGGCTTGGTTTAATAATTAGTCATTTACAACCCCAGGTCTGAAAAATTTAGGACACTGTATGAAATGTAATGAAAAACAGAAAACGGCATGTTCACAATAGAAGATTGAAAATGTCAATGGAATGGATACAGTATGTAGACACATTGTTTCACTTGCAATGCAAACTCAGCAGCCTGCAACAAGTGCTTTAAGGTGATACTGTGCAAAGGAGGTAACTCCTAGAATCTGATGAAACACCTGGCGACGCATAGCGGGTTTATTTTTAAAGCCGAGAAATGCACCGTACCTACTGCGGGTGTGGTGCTTGTTATCGGACCCGGAGTTAGCAACATCCCCCAAGAACCCGAAGAGGAGAGTCCTGGCCCCTAGCCCTGCCAGTGTAGCAGAAATGATGACGGATGATGACGGCAGCAGCAGCCGTTCTTCTCTGCATGAGTAGCTCAATGTTGTTCGTGTGTAATTTACGTTGAGTAGGCTAACCACGTTATTACATCAATGCATGTAAGGTGAACTAGCAAACACCGTCGTAGTTACATGCAGCTGTCTTCTTGTTTGATGGCAGATACTCCCTTCACCCTGGCCAAAAAGGCTAAAATGACCAAAGAAAAATTGGAAAACCGTTAAACATGAGAGGTTTTAGGACAAAGTTTGTGTTCTTGATTCTTTAAGCACCGGCACCGTTTCAAAAGTACAGGTTTGGCACCGGTATCGGATAAAACCTAAACGATACCCATCCCTAGATATAAGCAGCACAGCCTTATCCAGACATAATGCACATGTACCTGTTGTTGTACTGCTTAATTGTAACACACAGTTGTGCGTCTCTTCGTTAGGCTTCCCTCTCAGTGGTCAGCTGTACCAGATGATCATTCGCAGATACAGCGATGAAAGTGGAAACATGGATTTTGACAACTACATTGGCTGTCTCGTAAGGCTGGATGCAATGTGCCGTAAGTTTCATTTTAAAGACCAATCACTAAATTAATTCTTTATAGTTTAGTGTGATAGGAATGATTGACTCGGAAGTTTAATACCTGTTCTGAATCAGGTGCCTTCAAAACCTTGGATAAGGATAACAACGGGACCATCAAAGTTAATGTTCAAGAGGTAAAGTAATCTTTGTTGTTTGTATCAGTGGGTTTTGACTTCAGTTCAGACCGTTTTAAAGTATTTGACTGGTTGTTTTGTTCTTTGCTCTTCTTTGTGTCTTGTCAGTGGCTCCAGCTCACCATGTACTCTTAAGTCCAGATCATGTTTCTCCGGCTTGTTTCATGGAACCACTTTGTTTATATACACAATTCGAGATATTTTAATCATCATCCCAATAACTTCCTGTGTTAGCAAATCCCTTGTGTGTGCAGGCTTATTTTCACAATTGCATGTTAATGGAAACATGTGGTATTCTTCACAGCTCTTAAAACTTACACGAAAGATTGGAAAACACTGTTAACAAAGCTGCATGCAGAATGCTGCCGTAGCTGACGATGATCAAAGGTGAATGCTAATAAACGCTTTGGACAGCTGTGAAATCACATAGTTGTGTAAAAGTGATAGTATGTTGAATTGCTGCCATTTTTTGGCATTTTCTTTTGATCTTCCTCACACCCCAAATTTCTAAATGGCACAAGAAGATCCTGCTTCTGCCGCCCTGGGATTTGTTATTTAAAATCTAATGTGAAAGCAGTATTGCTCTTTGTCTGGGGCTGATTTGACAATCACCATGTCTTAGAGAATTGGTAGAAACATGTTTTTGCTCATTGGTTGTTTTTATCCTAAAACCTGATTGTCAGCTGGCTTTTTTTTTTCTTCTTTTTCTGCCTTTTAACTCCAAACTTTGCTGGGAATGCACCTGTGCGCTGCACAAGTGTTGTAAAAGACACACAAACCTCCTTCAGGTGTCACTTTATTAAAGATGTGACTTCTATTCTCTGAGCACAGGTCAGCTGTGATGTGGTAGACTAGGCATCGCACACCTCTTTCCACCCGTTCTACTAGCTTAGATCTTTCTAGGAATTGTGTGGGTGTGTGAGCGCTGATTGCTGTGTTGACAACTCTTTGTGGCTGCTATTAGTTCTGTTACACCTGTTGGGGCAGGTAGCCTATTTCATCAGTAAACATGTAGGTCCTTAGAATTTCATAAATTCTCAGTAGTTCCACCCAGTTTCATCCTGAGCAGAGGACTAAGCATAGTTGCAGCAAAAAAACCCCAAAGGCAGCTCACACCTAACTGAATGATGTCACTCTGAATATTCCTTCCAGAAGAAATTATGTAGAGACATTATTATTATTAACAAATAAACACATTTCCATTGACCTCCTCTTATCATGGCTGTCACTCATGCAGTGATACCAAGAGCTGTTTTCAGGTGTTGTGGCTGAAGAGTGAGCCCATACAGTGTAACATGTGGCCACATCTCTTGCAGTTCTAAATGTTATGGGTGTGTCTAAGCAAGCATGAGCAACAGGATAAACAGGCTGTCAGTCTGTGCACACCCATGCAGCTCAGAGGAAGAGGTTTCATTTTATAAAACAGGTATGAGCACCGTATCCTTGCTGAGACTCTGCCATGGAAGAGACCGCTGATGTTAAACTTTTCAACCCCATATTCAGCGTTTGTGAAACCAGCCCCAGCTCCTCTGACTGTAGATTTGTGCTCACTGAGACTGTACTGGCTCACAGATTTGTGTTTGCTGGTGAGTTACAGCACTGTAGGAACACACAGCATGAATTATTGATTTCTACACTCCATTCTTTTACATCATAGACTGTTATTGCATCTTATCACTATCAGAATGCCTTTTACGGCCACTAGATGGCTACTTGGTTTTTAAACATATATATCCTGTACTTTCTGGGTCCTGCACTTAATGGTAAGTTGATGCAACGACCCAACATAGCTGACTTTATCTTCCATCTATAGTAGTAATGTACATTAAAGTGTGAAAGGTGTGAGCTTTGCTCGAAAGGCTAATGTGCCATGTTTTCTGTTTGAAGTGAAAGTCTGCCATAGCTTTGTGTGTCTCAGCTTTCTGATCACTTATGCCTCCATTAGATGATGCCAGCATAGTGTGTGAGCTGATGCTGTATGCCACTAATGCATGAAGCCCAAAGTGAAATGCCATAATTAAGGGGTTTTAATCCTGTAACTCTTTATGCCACAGCCATTAAACTGTTATTGGATTTGCTTGATAAATGACCTGTACTGCATTTGGAATAAAAACATCATGTTAAATATGTCAGTCTTATTATTGGTGTACTGCTGACAAATACTCTGCGTGGGTTATTAAAGAGTGACGCCTTGGTCAGTTTAAAGCAGAAGATGATCAGTGATGGATGTTTTGTAAACGGCTTCAATATGATCATAGACTCTGAAAGTTGAAACAAAGTTCTGTAAAAACATCCTTCTGTATACTGTGCGTGGCACATCATCTTCTGGTTTTCATGTGCATCTTATCACTTTTAAACAAAGACGCTTCTTGTTTGGAAAAGTGTTTAAAATTCATTTACTCTAAGGCAGAGCTGTCAGACTCACTCACTTTGATCTTAATGTCTCAGTTTCCTATATGATGAATGCGTAAAATTGCAGAAAACATTCTGGTAAGTTATTGCCCAAACCTTTCTGTAGTTTTTATTGCTTAATGAAAATATCAATTTCTAGTAGATGGTGAAAAAACAGGAACTTTTCTGTCATTTCATTGATTATCTAATAATACTTTGGTATTTTTGAATGGCTATGTGGGAGGTCTTTATCAGCCCAAAAACTTGCACGACTTCTACAGATACAGTTGAAAGTCCAAAAATTGATGTGCTAGTTATTTTCCAAAGCCTTCTATTTGGCTGGATTGAAGTCTTTGCCGGGCTATTTCCGGCCCCTGTGCCTTACGTTTGACACTCCTACTAATACACACACACAAACAGATTTGTCAGACCCATCCTAAATTGATCTTTTTTTTACATTTAAGTAATTAACATGCCACTGAATAAAACATACAAGGGGAATTTGAAAGCTGTTTTGTGTGAATCCACAATATGTGGTCAAAGGAGCTCTTTATGCAGATGAGAGAGGCCATTCCTTAAGCTGCAAAATCAAAACTGTTTAATCAGAGAGAGCATGAGTATTTGGAGTGGTCACATCAGTGGTTTAGGATGTTCTGGGAAGACCAACAATGGTTTTTGGCAATATAAAACAAAACGCTGATATCTTCAAAGACAAGTGTGGTGGGTAATTGCAGGATCGTTTAGTAAATCGGCCCCTTAACATCATTCACTTTCTTCAAGGCTGCCATAAAGACAAAAGACTAACAAGCTGCACACCATCCATCTGCATTTAAAAGAAAAAAGAAGATGAATTAGAATGAAGTAAAAAAAAAAAAAAAAAAAAGACAAACCTGTTCTGGAACTGTATTTTTTTGAACACATGAAGATAAAATATATCTGCACGAGAGTTGATACAGAGTAATCCATGAACATGGATGACTTCATTAGCACTTCTCGATAATGTGACAGAGGACAGAAGCAGTTGAAGGAATTCTAAAGCGTATAGTTATGCTATTTACTCATATTCAGTCTCTATTACTGGCTTGGGCCACCTTTTGCCTTTATTCTTAATGGTGCTGAGAATATTTCTGAGAGATTTGACTTGACAGCATCACACATCCCACCACATCCCAAATTGGTTTGAGATCCGGTGTCTGCAGAGGCAGTTAGAAAACAGTGAACTCAATGTCATGTTAAAGCATGGACCAGTATCCTGCTGACAGTGATCAGAAGATGAGCACATCGTGGTCATTTAAGGAACACGAGGCAGGATGGATCTATGCAGTCATTTATGCCAAATTCTGACCCTCTCGTAATTGAGACTCATTAGATCTGACAACGTCTGACAATGGCTGTGTGGAAAAATCTCTGTAGTTAAGAAGTTTCTAAAATACTCAGACCAGCCTGTTTGGCACCAACATTGACAGTCACTTACGTCACCTTTCTTCCACAGTCTGATGTTTGGTTTGGATACAGACCACAAGGATGAAATGTTAGCATGGCAAAAATCTTCTTTATGTAGCTCCTTTTAGATGTTGCCATAGCATACAGTCTGACTCCATCTCACTCTGTCTCCAGCATCCTCTTCTGTCACACCGACCCTCTGCATGCTGTACTTTACTGCGTTCATTCATCTATAAACCTCTGAGATCTTACTTTTTCCTCCCTCCTGGCAGCTCTATATTCACCACCTTTTGTTCACTATCTCCACTCTCCCTCTGCACGTGTTTAAACCATCTCAGCATTGCCTCTCTAACTTTGTCTCCAAAGTACTCAACTCGAGCTGTACCTCTGATGTAAAGTACTCATGTCTAATCTTGTTCATCCTAGTCACTCCCAGTGAAAACCTTTACATATTCATCTCTGCCACCTACTGCTCAGCCTCCTTCTCCACCTTCTCAGCAACATCTTATAAACCTTCCTTTTCACTCTTGCACCTGAGCTCCTGTCACACTCATCTCCATCAACTCCATCCTGCCTGTAGTCTAATTTTCACCTCACCTGTGCACTGTCTGTTGCTTTGGATAGTTGACTTCAGGTATTTAAACTCATCTACCTTCACTACCTCTACTCCTTGCATGTTCACATTTCCAGCTGTTTTCTCTCGTTCCCACAAGTATTCTGTCTTGCTTCTACTGACTTTCACTCTTCTTCTTTCCAGGGCATACCTCTGCCTCTTCAGATTCTCTTCCACCTGCTTACTATGCTCATAACAATATTATCTGGAAGCATCAGAGTCCATGGAGATTCCTACCTGACCTCGTCAGAGGTCAATCACCATTGTATACAAGATGGGGCTCAGAGCAGATCCCTGATGAAATCCCACCCCCATCTTGATCCCAGCTCATAATGCACTCAATACTGTTTCACTGACTTCACACATGTCCGTTACTACTACCCTGCCACTGCTGACCTACGTAGTACCACATTTCCTTTCTTGGCATCCTATCATATGCTTTCTCTAGATCAGGGGTGGGCAACTCCAGGCCTCGAGGGCCGGTGTCCCTGCAGGTTTTAGATGTGTCCTTGAACCAACACAGCTGATTTAAATGGCTAAATTAGCTCCTCAACGGCTGTGTCCCAATTCAGGGTCTGCACGCTTGAAGTACGCATTTTAAGTGCGGTTACGTCACCGCCACGCGACGACGGCTGTCCCAATTCGAAGTGTGCTTCAAATACATACTCCAAATCCGCCGTCGATTTCCCAAAATACCAAGCGTGGTCCGGTGCATGCTTCGTGGTCCCATATATCCCACAATTCATAGCGCGGCGGTGGGTGTGGATAAGTTTGCCGCAGAAAGGAGCTGCCGAAGAGGTTTCTTTTTTCTTTTCTCCAAACTTTATTGAAATTATAAAGCGAACAGTCAGTCATTCCAGTACATACAAGGCAAATAAGAGTAACAATATACAGTACAATGAAATAGGAAGGATAAATAAATAAAGGATAAAAAAAAGAAAAAAAAGGGGGGGGGGGGGATGTGACAGACTTCATAACAACTTTGTACACAGTAAAAAATGGAGTGTCAATATTTCAGAGTAAACCTATTTTAACCTAGATAGAGTATTTACAACTCTATGAGGAGTAAACCAGCTCTAACATCAGAGTTAAAAGTCAGTGTAAAGTTTGTTAGTCACGCAGTGAAGACTTCACTCCACACAGTGTTGATTATTACCAGTCCGCAGGCGTGTGTGGCCTCAGAGCTCTAATGCGCATGAAATTTTCTCCGAAGAGCTGCCACAGTCAGGTAAGTGAAGTTAACATTCCCATATTGGTAACATTGTTTAAAAGGTATTTTTAAACTAAGTAGCTCTTTATAGTTTCACTGATGTCGAGTGAGGACATGTTAGCAGCATTTACCCATAGGTTTAATGGCATTCCAGTAGCTACATGCTAGCAGTTGCTAAAAGTTAAGATGTTCGTTATCTTCTCACTGCGTTAATATGAACCTAAAACATTTTAACTATGTATTTCTGCTGTCTAAATAATATCATTGTCACATGTCAAATCGCACAGTTTGAACAACTAAATTACCGTTTATCAGTAAGCTAATAATCGCTAATTAGCTTACATAAGCGAACATACTTTCAGAAAAAGTGGGTAACATTACCATAAAGTTAACTTTACTGGTTTATATTATTTTAAGCAAATGCCAAAGGCATACACTACTTTAGAGTTTTGCTCATTATTTAGTAAGAAATATGTATTTTGTGTAAATTAACTGATAGCAATGTTAATGACATGTTAAGTAATATTAAGTAATGTTCCTATTTTATAGAAAGGTTTAAGAGTATGGAAAAACCAAATCTCTGAGAGATGCAACCAGAAGACGGATGAGAAACATACTTGAGGCTGAGATGACAGAATGACATGGGTAAGAATCAAAAATGTAAGATATAAAGAAACATTTTAAACATTGTATTATTTTTAATTGTGATGTTTAATGCCAATTATTGAATTTATACATTAGGACATCTCCCCCTAAAAGTGTAAGAGTGATGTATGCGCAGGGCATTGTTGCTCTGTCTCCATATCTGGAAGACCCATATTCACAACATGGATATGTAAGTAAAGGGAACTTTTCAACATTAAATACATAATTGCCCTCAGAAATGTTGATAACATAGTCCTTCTTCGTTTATTTAATTACATAGAAACATTACTACGATCCAGAGAACAGTTCAGGATACATTGCATGGCGGTTGAAGACCATTCAAAGAAAAGCTGTGGAGGAAAGAAGCGTCTCAGTTTGCAAATCTCCCAAAAGTAAGTTCACTTATCATTTAAATGATACTGATGTAATTTGTAGGCAGGATTCAATCATACACCTCTCAATGTTCTGTATTTTTGCATTACAGATAGAACAAGATTTCCGACTCCTGTTTTGTGAGGTCACTGGGAGCAAATTCTTGGAGAGGTGGCTCACCAATCTCAAAGCAAAGGTTGTAAAGGAAAGTCATGGACTTGTCCCCACCTCAGAGCTCTTGGAGTTAATGTGCAATGCTGAGTCAGGTACTGAAGTTGAGAATGGTATGATTGTGACTGTTTTTATTTGCCATTGTTGGTTATATAGGTAATTCTGTCAATTCAATGTATTTTTGGAATAATTCTTTGTTTATTCGTCTGTAGGCTGGGACAGTGACTTGTCTACCATCTTGCTGCTGCTACATCTGCTACTACCATCTGCACAAGGGCGAAAGAGACCAGGAAAGATGTCTGCATCTCAAGCTGTCAATAACCTCATCAAATTCCCAAAGGTATGTTGTTTAAAATATACTTTCCATCACCTCTATTTTCATGGACAGTGAGTTGAGCTAATCTACTGTCAGAGGATAGTCACTTAATACTGTTGTTTAATGTGTTGTTGTAGGCTGGAACCAGTGTACAGCAGCATCTAGACAACATCACCCGAAGCAGTCAGCCCTACCATCTTACTCAGGGATCCACAAGAAGCAGCATTCACAGCTTCATTGTGATTGAGAAGCATGCACTTCCATGTAATGCGACAGGTTCTGTAGGAGCCCTTGATGAACTCTTTAGGGCCCATTATGTCTTTGGTACATCATACAGTTCATCCCTGACCAACTTTGTTACTTTTCTGCAACTACGACATTGGGGAAATGTCATATTGCTTTCTCTAGTGAGCATCATAGAACTGTGAATTGTAAAGGTTTGTTACGTTAATTAAATGACACTGAATTGAGAAACATAATAAATGCTGTTACTTTAACCTGTATATTTGTTATTTCCATAATGTAGGATAGATCAGTTATTTAGTAATATAGCATCATAAGATGAATATGAAAAGAATCACACTACAGAGAAATAAAAATGATATATTATTACACATCAGAGTGTTATTATTAAACTAAATTTGGAGTAAAAATAGCTCTATAAAGTGTAATCAAATTACTCTGAACAGTGTGAATAACCCTCAGTGTTAAATATTTTTACACATTTTGTTGTTAATTTTGACACTAAATTGAGTACAATTAACACTGAAAAGTTAACACTGGCCATAGAGTAAATTTAACTAATTTTGAGTGGGACCAAATGTTATCTGAAGCAGAGTTAAAATCAACTCTGTAAGTGTAAAATTGACACTTGGTTTTTTACTGTGTACTTGAAAGTTGTGAGAGCTCATTCGTTAAACATTTCTGAATGAATTTCAATCAATGATAAACCTTTTTTATTGGAAGTTAATTTAATAGAGTTTAAGTAATATTCTATTTCAATCAAAAACAAATTAAATGATGGGGTTGAGTTTTGGAATTTACATTTATGTATGTGGAATTTCCCTAATAAGATGGAGCGGCCGAAAAGTGAACTGTCAAAAGTACTGAACATGACGTCACTTATTTATGAATAAGCTTAATAATTAAAGTCAGTCATATATCCACAAACACAACAAGCTGAAAGTCAGTGATTTTATATATATATATATATATATATATTAGGGGTGCAACGATATTCGTATCGATATTGAACCGTTCGATACAGTGCTTTCGGTTCGGTACGCATATGTATCGAACAATACAACATTTGTAATTTATTTTATCAATTTTCCTTCTGACGATGCTGTCTGTGTTGAGCGCTCAGTGGATCTGTGTTCGACTACTCCGCCTAGGCTGCACTGTCGAGCGCAGATCCACTGAGCGCTCAACACAGACAGCATAGTCAGAAGGAAGAGCACAGGGCAAGCTAGCGAGACAGAAGTTAAGCTCTCCCTGCAACAGGCAAATTGAACCTCATTCAGATCTGGCGTTTGGAATTATTTTGGTTTTCATGTGACGTATGACCCTGAAGGTAAGCGAGTCATGGACTAAAGTAAAACAGTATGTTGGATGTGCCACGCAATGCTCAATTACATTGGTGTGAACTAGTGTGTTAGCTCGTTAACGTGTTGGCCGTCTAGCCCCATGCACGGAGCGATCGGCGGTAGCTCGTTAACGGAGATTTGCCGTGTTGTGGCGTTAAGGTCATTTCAACGAGATTAACCTGAAAGCACTAGTGGGAACACAACGAATATGACTGCACATTTACGCCGACATCATCCTAGTGCAAAGACAAAAACAACAAGCATGCTACTAACTTTAGCCGAGTCATTTAGACAGCTGTTAGCACATGATTCTCCTTATGCTGCTGAGAATATAGCCCAGAAGAAGCGGATAGTATAGCTTTTATTTTGGAAAGAGCCATTTCTCTGTAATAAACTCTCTTTTCCAAAGATGAGTGATTCCTCAATCAGATACAGGGCTTGCAATATCGCTAGCCCGACGTCCTGGAGCTAGCGGTTTTTTTCAGTCGGGCTACCAAAATCTTTCTCTTCCCTGCCCGTCGGGCTATTGTAGGAAAAATATATGTCAATGCTTTTGCATTCTTTCAGAAATGTAGCTGGGTAATTATGTCATTGGCATCGGTGAGCCACTGTCAATATGTGACATATTGAAGTCGCGTTTGAATTTGCGCTTGTTTTTTTGCTTTCACTTTGCAATCGTGCGAACTGTGTATAGAGAGCGACAGTACTGATTGGTGAGTGATGATAATTTGTGCACCAATTCCTCTGACATCGTCTTATTAATCGTTAGCTTACTATGCAAACATGACAAGTGAAATCTCCCGCAGCTTACACATGTGAGAGGTTGATCGCGCAGAGAATCGCTGAGCTTATGTGAGTCCGTGTGTAAAAGCATTTCAGTTCTGCTGAGCCAAATAAGACAGGTCAGGGTGAAGAAGTGACAGCCAAAGAAAAGCTTACCACAAAACGGAGAAGTTATGACAAATCATACTATAAGGCAAAAAGAAAGTGCAGCTTTATGGTTTCATGGACAAAAGAATTTCTGTGGCTGCGATATGATGAGCTAAATAACCAGGGCTGCACATAAGTGGTCCGCAGGTGCGCATTCGCTGTCAAAATAAAAAACACGCACAAGGGTTAGGGTTAAATTTAAAAACTGTACTTTTGAGTTAAAATATATATTTATAATTTTAATAAATGACAAATTAAAAATGCATGAACATTTTTTTGTATCGAAAAAATATCGAACCGTGACACCAAAGTATCGAACCGTGAATTTTGTGTATCGTTGCACCCCTAATATATATATATATATATATATATATATATATCATAATAATCTGACAATACTATAAAATTGGCCATATTATATTTACATTACCACAGTGAGATGACTTTAGTCTCATGAACAACTAATTGTTATTTACTAACTAATCTTAAATGACTGTTCAGCACAGAAATGAAGCCCAACAATCATGTTTTACAGTCCCGTGGTCTCAGCCTCAGATACTCAACTAATCAAAGTGATGTCAAAAATGAATGACCAACAAAACATTTTTCTCCTTCATTTCTGTCAAACAAAGCTGAATGTAACGTGTCTCGCGGTTAGTATCATGGTTGCTAGGCAACCTGAACAGCGCGACGAAGCGTATACCGTCCCATTTCACAAGCCTCTCACTTCCGCACTTCTCGTACTTATAGTACGCACCGTACGTAGTACCCGTAGTGCGCGTACTTCAAGCGTGCAGACCCTGAATTGGGACACAGCCAACATGTCCCGCAGTTCTCCAGAGGCCTGGTAACGAACTAATCATGTGATTCAGGTGTGTTGACCCAAGGTGAGATCTAAAACCTGCAGGACACCAGCCCTCGAGGCCTGGAATTGCCCACCCCTGCTCTAGATCCACAAGGTTGTCATGGCAAAAACAAACTGGTGAAACTGAGACTTGTCAAATGTTTCCTTGAAGTTTTGTGCAAACCTTATTAAAATTAAAATAAATTAATGATTCTGCAAAGCTCGGAATAAACACTTTGCATGATGGGATGCTTAAGTACTAATGCCGCCTACTTTAAGGAGTCAGAAATATATGATTGAGAAACAGGTGGGAAGTAACAAAGTGCGAATTCTTTCTTGCTGTACAATTTCAAGGTATCTGTACTTTACTTGAGTATTTTTCTGATAACTTTTTACTTTTACTCCCTTCATTTTAACACAAATATCTGTACTTTCAACTACTTCCATTTTCAAAACAGGCTTAGTGCTTTAGGCTCAGTGGTATCATTTACAGTGTTTATACTCGTAGGCCTACTTTAGTAGGCATATGTTGTAGTCAGCTTCTAGCTAGCACTACAGATGAGGAGTAAGCATGAAGGGAGTAGCGTTTCTACTCGACATAACATTTCTATCAGCTCAACAAAATCAGCAAACACACTGCTGAACAATGGGCTGTGAGGTCAGTTTCTTGGTCATTAATATGCAAAATGTCATGACTTGACATAAAGGAGAAGGATGTACACATCCTGGACAGGGAGGAACGCTGGTTTGAGTGGGGAGTCAAGGAGGCCACTTAGGTGAAAAAGGAAAGACCATCTCTGAATCGAGGAGGGGGCCTAAGGGTACATCTTTCACCATCTTACAATGTTGTGATTGCAGCCATTTCCCAACTGCCCATTGATCAAGGGTCATGTCAATTTGCATATTAATGATCAAGAAACTGATCTCATTGTTTGCCCATGGTGCTAGTTTCAGTGAATATATACTTTTTATAAGGATGGGGAAACCTGCATTGATCTGAGACTCAGGAAGTCACTTGGGTGATTGACTGAAAACATTACAACCAGATGATGTGTTTTATGGGTTACATGAAAATACTCTGTAGTTTGTGAAGGATAAAAAGGTTAGTTTGCATTAAAATGGTAAATTCACAGTAAAACACTGTGTTTGACTGCTACACAGTGGCTGTGGTGGTTAGTGCTGGTTTAAATCAAGTGTGATTAATTTACATTTAAGCTGATGATTCTGAGCTCCATTTACTGAATTCAATTGTTAGACCAACTTTATACCATCTAGTATAAAGACATCATACAGTATGCTGTTGGTGTAGCAAATGGAAGACAGCTCCCAGTGTAACTACTAACTGTACTTGTGTTTCTTTTTATGTGTGGAGGCAAAGTCACCCTCTTGTGGTCTAAATAACACATTCAAGCTAAGCACATTCATTAGAATTAGTATTTAGATTCAAATAACATTTGTATTCTCATATGTCTGAATAATTAATATTTTATTCTGACACGGTTGGTGTGGAGCACCCACAATTTCGTTGTCCATATATATTATGACAGTAAAGGGCTATTCTATTGTATTCTATTCTAATATTGTATTTGTATGACATTAATAGAGCAGAGTTACCTGTCCATAAAAATAGATGGTATAATTGTCTTTCAAGGAGCTACTTTTTATTTTCGGACTTTGAGTACATTTCAGAGATTGTGCTTTTTTACTTTCACTTGAGTAAAGAAGTGGAATCAGTACTTCAGCGTTTACTGGAGTATTTTCTAACACAAGTATCTGTACTTCTACTTAAGTACAGACTGTATGTACTTTTGCTACCTCTACTGAGATCACGTTGCTCTAGGACACACATCCATAGTTCCGCTATCCATCCATGGCAAACGATACCGAAATCCGGCTAGAGCCTTCAAAATAAAAGTCGCACAGCTCTAAAATAGATTATAAAACTCAGCAGTTAAATGGCCAGATAAATGATTGTCGTCGCTATATGTTAGATGTGAACCAAACACTCATAGGTAAGGTTGAATTCCCACTCTAATGCCCCTGTTTTCGTCAACAAGCTTTACTTAGCTATGTAGTTAATATTAACCGGACACAAATTGTGAAGTGATGGCGTCACAGCGGGTAACTTGACAATTGCTATCTTGGCGATAAGGAAGTTTATCTTCACGTTTCCGGACTAAATCCCAATTTATTTAACTCGGGGGTATGTTCATAATCTCATTAGCTATTTCTGCTATCGGCATGTACCTCTTGAGGTGAGGTTGCGTTTTAACAACGTGTTTGTTAGCCAAACAAGCGTAGCGTTAGCTAACGTTGCCTTGGTGCATATAGCTAGCATAGTGGGTATTTTGTAATTTTACTTTAGGCTAGCTAAGTGTTCAGCGTACTGTAATGGGAGATGACAGAGCCATCACTCAATAGAATAACGAGCGATATGTAAAGGTATCCTTAGCAAGTAGCTACGAGTGGCTTCTAAATGTAACAAGCTAACTATGCTATCGCATGTGTGAAGTGAGCACAGCATCCTCCATTGTTCATTCACTCCTCCAGAGCTGATAGTGTAAAGCTGAGCCTGAGCTATTTTCCTGCTTAACCTTGAAAGCTGTGTATGTTACAACTTAAATTTTAATTATATTAGTTTATTATGAGTTTAACTTATCGACTAACTCGAGCTCCAGAGGTGTCCGTGGCTCTTTTAAACATGCAGGAGAATAACAGATTATGAATACTACTAATCTGACGTTTCATCATGCCAGTTGTTTTTGTATAACCGTTAATCTAACATTAAACTCACATCAGAGAGACAAGACACGATTTACCGTCCACACTTTGTTGTTAATCAGACTGTTGAGCCTCCTATCAGACACCTGGAGGAGCTGAAGCACAGCAGAGACCTCAGAGCAGCTTGATACCTACCGACACAGTGTGTGAAGAATGTCTTCACCCATATACTACAATCAAGACAGTGTGACACGCTTCAAGAAAAGAAAGGCTCGTTTCTCTTTCAGTGAAGTCCACATATTGCTGGATGAAGTTAGGAAGCACCGTATGGTTGTTGTGGGTATGTATTAGCTTATCAGTTGCTTACAGCATTTAGGATTTTTATTTTTTTTAATTCAGCTCTTTCTGAAAAGATTGTGTCTGGAGAATGAATAAATGAGTGTGATGTGGCTGGTCATGAAAACGTTACCAGCAGAGGTAATTGAAACATTTAAATGTGCAAAGTATGCAAGAACTGAGTGCGAATTTCTGTATTATAATAACTTTAATCTTATGCAGTCACTGACAGTGACAGGATTTCTTTTTTTCATTCCCAAAGGCAAATTCAATCGTGGTGTGCCAACAGACATGAAAAAGCGCACATGGGCAGAGATTACTGCACGGGTCAATGAGATTGGAGAGTGCCAACGTGAGGTCATAGAAGTCATCAAGAAGTGGTCTGACCTAAAGTGTGACACAAAACGGAAAGTGGCTGCTATGAGGTCGGGGACAGTGCCCAACAGAGGCCTCAACTCACGCCTTTCCCGGGATCTTAACCAGACAGAGAAAATAGTCCTCCAGATACTGGAGATGGACGATGAGGAGCAGAGCTCCGGTGACTTCGGCCTGCTGGGGGAAGACGACGATGTGCCAGAGGAGGAAGAAGAATTGGACGAGGATGATATGATTGCAATGCAGAGCTCTCCTAATGGCGGGTTGGACATGACACCTATGCCTCCACCTTCTTCCTACAAGATAGGACAGTCAGGTAGCAAAGGGGGTCACATATTGACCTCATTTCAGTCTAAACATGAGTGCATTGTCAACACACACACATGTCCTATAAATTATTGCATGCAGTGTCTTTTTTCACATTCCTGCAATTAGTTTTATATGAACTGTAAAAGTGACAATAAAAGTGATTTGATTTGATTTGAACTGTTAATGTTGCAGGGGACTCATCACAGCCATCTTTTGATGTGCAATATGAGGTGCCTCCAGCAGAAGGTGAGCTGTCAAGAAATTGCTTTTCTGGTTTATGTTAGTACTTAGAAAATGCTGATGTGTCTTATTTTTCTCAGATACTGAAAATGCATTTGGAGACTCGGACGATGAACAAAGAGACGATATGCTTCCTTCAACTCAGACAGCAAAGCCAAAAGATGATCACCAAGCTAACAGCAGCACCCAGAAACAAGCGCAACCTCACACGTCTACTGGACTGCCGGCATCTGCGGCTGCGTTTCCGTCGCCCGGTCAGTCCTCGCAGAGCACGAGAGACAGCATGCTGCACAGTGCATCGCTGAGCCTTCAGGAGCAGCACGCCACCAACATCCTGCTGGAGACTGTGTCGCGCTCCCTGGAGCTTCTGTCGGAGTCAGTGCAGCAGCTGGCAGAGACTCAGCAGGAGTTTGTGCGCGAGTCGCTGCAGCTCCAGCGGGAGACGGTGCAGGTGCTCAGAGACTTCACAGGTGGAGCCATCGCACTCATGCATGACAAACTGAATGGACGGCCGGCATTATAACAGCAGTGACACATGGAGGTGTGAGGGTCTGTTATCTCACTGACGTCACACATGACCTTCAGGTGCAGGAACTTCTCGGTTCTTTTGGACTTCACCTGTGGTTTTTAAATCAGCAGATTTTCTGTGGTTATATTTTAAAACTATTGGTAGACTCATTGTATCGTTGGAATTACTGTTTGTGTGGTTATATGAAAGTGGATTGCAAAAACAACCAATATTAGCCATAAAGAAAGAACCTGGAGAGTTTTTCGTTTTGCTACTGACAGTGAGACTCCACCACATTTTCTATTGATAAAACAACTTGTTTAAAGCCTCTGAAAAGTTCTCAGAATGCGTTTGTGTCCTTATGTTGTACGTTTCCCTTACTTTATGTCTGGAGATTATCACGTGTACTGTAATGGTGAGTGGATGTCTGCACTTGACCATTATATGGTCTTTATGTCTGAGCGCTAACTGTGGTGTGTGTTAGATACTTTTAAAATACAAGTAAGTATATTATTTGTGATTGATTTTGGTTTTTTACATTGCAAACATGAACACTTGAATATGAAAATTTCACTAAGTTCTTTTAAAAATATAATAAACTGGTGTATTTAAACAGAACATAAGCCAACCTCTGAGCTGTGATCTATAACATGCAAACACTCTACAATTTCCAAGTGTCCTTTTGTGCAGGAACTAAGTGCTTCCGGTGAAGCTACCATCTTTAAATTACACCCTGAAAGTCCTATTCTGATGACTAGCACATCTGAGATGCTTGGTTGATCTCTTGCAGTGTGTCAAATGGGAAACGTCATGTTGTGTTTGACTTTGAGAAAGAAGGTTAAGTCAGAGAGGCACATCTAGCGAATATGGGTCATTTCTACTGAATGTGCTTCCCTCAGGAGATTACAGTAGTGCTGTTGCACATAGTAGCTTAAATATCTTAGAAATACATTTAAAGATTTATCATTTATGTGTAATATTTTATCACCCAAGATTGTGTTATCTTTAAATAGCTCTCACTAAATCCTGACAGTGCAGACCAGCGGTGTCAACAGAAACACCCAGCAAGTGTTGCAGGAGTACAGATGTAGCAGCAGGGGGCTCTGCTGCACTGATTGTCCAGGATGGTCTGTGCTGAGATGATGACAATTTGCTTTTTTTGTATAAGCATTCTCTACATCAATGTGCAAATGCATCTTATATGGAAACAACTGTGTGAAGCTATCAGAATAGCTTGTTAGTTTGTGGATCATTCCAACAACAATAAGAAGAATGTTAACTTTATGTACACGACACCTCTTGAAACCTTTACAGAAGACAAGATAGAACACAAACAGTTTATAAGTCAGTGCACATGTACTGCATTGTTGTGGCTGTGCTCCAAACTCTCTTTTGGGATTGACAGAAATAAACTGAATGTATCCCAATAAATCCACGCTCTGTTGTTTACTGTAGACTAAAACATGAATTTCCGTCTCTCCGCTGACAGATTTAATGAGCGTAATGAAGTTTCTGTCTTTTGGCATAAATATGCAGCCTAGCATTGTCAGATGTTGGGGTGGTGGTAGCCTCATTTATAGAGAGCTTCTCCTAATTAAATGCAGTGACAGATACTGACACACACATAGAGAGAGAAAGAGGAATGGTTAAGTCGAACTGCATTGTTCTCCTGCAGCCCTTCTGCCTCAGTTGGTTAAACAGCTGCTAGGGCTGGGCCGGCGTGCCGCAGCAGGGAGGGGAGGAGGGCGGGATCCAGCAGGAGTTCAACAATCTGATGCCGTTTCCTCCATCGCTGAGTGGTAGGGGGCAGCATTATTGTGTCTGGATGGGGGCTGGGGTCCTGAATAGGCAGCTGTATTCACATTGTGAGCGGGTCTTTCACCTTCAGTTCCTTACGGAGCCCTTAAAACTGAGACTTAAGCCTTTCTGAAAAGACCTTATTCACTTTGAGTGCCTATAAAACTGTATTCTGCCAGATTCCAACCCCCCCTCTTCTTCTTTGAGAATAAAGTATGACTTATTGGAGGGTACACTAAATCTACACACGATTCCATTCAGTTGTTAAATACCTTCATAGGCTGCATTTCTCTGTACTATTCCACACGACATGGTGCATTATGGTCAGAAGAATGAATGTCAAAGGTAAAAAATGCTGTGACCCATATAATAAAAAAGGTAGATTAAAACAAACAAGGTTGGATCAAATAATATACTAGACTTTATATTTTAGAATATGAGAACTACTTGCTTTGAACAGTATAGCTGCTGAAACACTGTAACAGTCTTTAGTTAAAATAGTTAGTGAAACACACTCTTTCTAGCTATAGTGTAAATGTTCACATTTCTGCAGAGCCGCTCACCATTTGGCAAGACAACAGATTTCAAGAGGCACATTGAAAAGGGTAAAAAGAAAAAAATCTATCCATCGATCTGTCCGTCTGCAAGTCTATATGTAAGTTTCCTCCCCCTTTCTAATGCCCCAGTTGACCCCTTGGCCTTTCCTTTTCTTCAGTTTTCACCAACACCTGTTTTCATTCCCTCGTTCATCCAGCTCCCCCTTTCATCTCCCATCTGCCACTGAAGCTGCTGCAGGGCTAAGTATGGAAAGGTAGGACTGGAGGAAGCCAGAGCTGCTGCTCAGCTTGGACGGGTTTAGATAATTATCATGATTTCTTTTGTGCCCTAACAAAAGCATAATTATGCATCTGCTGCTAAGCCAAAGACTTCACTTTTATTTACTTCATCGCGGCCGTTGTTTCGGGAAGGATTTGGGACTTGATCGGAGACACAGATTTCTTCCTTCCATATATTAAAGCAATTTTTAAAAATTTCTTTAAAACCATATAAAAGGTTTATAGTCATAAACTGGATCTGTGAAGTTATACAAAGACAATAACAGGTTGCACCCATTAAAAGGAACTCGGGCAGTTTTTTATCTGCTTCCCTTTTTTTGATCAAACTCTTCATTTTTCTCACAGAGTGGGCAGATTTCTTTCTAGAAGAACTTTGAAGACAGTCATCCTCATATTAACCTGTTTAGCCTGCATGTCCCCAGGACTTAATTTACCAGCATTATGAACACTACCATGGACACACAACCTGCAGAGGAGGGAACAAGTGTCAGTAAATACTAGCTGCTGCAGTATTATTGCTGTTGTTGTCTGTGGAATTGTGAAAGTGTTAGAAAGATGAATATGAATAAGATGTTATTAATAAAAAGAATGAGAATAAAATAAATGATCAGAGAGAAATTATAGAATATAAGAGAAGAGAGTCTACTCTTGTGTGATATTACTTCAGTATCAAATTATTCCATATTATGGGTGAAGGATTTGGTTTTACCATTGCAGTTGCACCCAGGTCCCTAGCATTCTCCTCTGTCACACCAACCATCTGCATACCCTCCTTTATTACATCTATGAACCCACTCTGTGGTCTTCCTGCTTGGCAGCTCCATATTCAACATCCTTTGTCCAATATATCAACTTTAACTTCTCTGTACATGTAGAAACCACCTAAACTTGCTTCTACTATAACTTAGCCTCCAAACCTCTCATCCCAGCCTGTTGCTCTGATATGTCTATCCTGTCCATTGTAGTCACTCCCAATGAAAAACGTTCATTACTCACCTTTAGCTGAGGTAACTGCTGTACCTCTTGAGCCACACCCAACTCCTATAGCACCTGGTACCCCCATCCAAGTACTAACCAGGCCTGACCCTGCTTGGCTTCTGAGATTAGATGTGATTGGGTGTAATCAAGGTAGTATGACCGTAGCCTCAACCAGTGGTCATTTTGTGAGGACAAGCTGATATCAATTAGACCAAAGTGAAACCATTCTGTCATAATTCTTCCCATCTATTCTTTATATTACTTTCATCCTTTGGAAATTAGGCATTATCAGAGGAAACAGGCTTGCCTTTAATTCCACTCAATTCTCAATTTCATGGACGTGTCTGTGTCCTATTAGAAAAGGCTTGAGCTTGTCAGGCTGAGAAAGCAGCAGCTTTGCTTCAGGTTTGTGCATGCTCATTGTGGATAAACTTCAGGTCCTTGATGGGAGACTGGTTAGAGATCAGGGTGCTGGACAAGCTGCTGCTGGCTCCAATTTCCCTGCTCTGAGATTAACAGTTGCTCGTTTTTGAACAGAAATAGCATCATTAAGCAGAAAAGTTTTCTCTTGCTGACCATATTGGGCAACATGTTTGATGTAGAGGAGCTAGAGTGCAGTGTGAAGAAATTCTTAATAACTGCTTTAGCACGTTAGCAAAGAAAACCCTGATGATAGAGTGCAGAGGTCGGCTCCTGCCACGTGCACTTTCATGAAACAGGCAAGATGAACCGGAGCACACTCGGACTGCATTTTCACATTAGCATCTCTTAGAAATAAATGGGTGGAATGAATGTACAACGTTTAACCAAATGTTAAACTATTTTCATAATCTCTTTCTGATTATGTCTATTCCTTCCTCCGCTGCTGCTCTGTTTCCTCCCTCCTTTCCTCCTCACCTCAGAGCCTGAACTGAAGTCCGGGCTCTAACACATGAAAACGTGCATAAACATGCTTTGTTCCTGATATTGCCACAAGTACTTATCATCAGCATATTAAACCCTAACCAACAATTTACTGCAATATTTCTATTTAGAAAACTTCGTAACAGACGGTAACTTATTCTTATTCTTGTACTTTTACATCTATTTTGTGCTTCTTTAGTTCTATATTTGATAAATTCTCCACATAAGGTATTTTTCTTTTTACAGACAATATTTACAGCTGACCTTGTGATGGATTATCTATATAATCTGTTTTTTTTATTTTGCTGTATTTTTTTATAATGTAATAATTTAAATATACTTTGTTTTGTTTAAATATTTTCTCATTGAATCTTTCTCAGTTTTGCACATACATATATTTTTAAAAAGCACTCACTGAGTCTTCCATTTCTCTTCCAGCTGTTTGTAGAAATATTTTATTATTATTTGCAATTACATGAAGGCCCACAGCAGACCATATGAACTGGATGAGTAACCAACTTTCACAGGAGGGCATTCAACTCAAGTCACTGTGCTACTCAGGAAAACCAAAAAACTGAAAATGAACCAAAATCAAAAACCCTTTACAAATAGTATACTCATGGAGAAAACAGGAGAGATTTTTTTTTCTGGGTGCAGAAGTGGATTGATCAACTCACCACACACTAGGACAGAATATCCTGTTTTCATTTGTTTTGCAATTTTGAAGCAGGGTTATGCTTTAAAGCTGCATGAGCTGATGAATGACCTCTTTTAGTTTCAAGGAGACATGAGCTGCACTTCCCAAAGTCTGACCTGCATAGAGCCACCTGCTCAGGGTCCTCCTCACTCAGGATGGTCACCGTGATTGCTGCAGAAGCAGAACTAAACTACTGTGAACCAAATAATTAAACTGAGCGTGCACTGCAAATACCCATTCAAACAAGTGTTTTTCATTACCAAACTGTATGAATTAATGTAACTATGCCAGCCCTTTCCATTTTTATTTTAAACATCTAAATGATTATGAAGTATTTTTGTAAAAATAAATAAATAAATAAAAATCTTTGTTTAATATGACTTGCCTGGAATGATATTAAGAAATGTAGATCAGCACAAAGGAAATAATTGAATGTTGTGGCAGCTTTGAAAGGAGAAGTTTGGGGCCTAGAAGGATTACAAGCACAGCCTGGAGGAAGTAAGCAGATACAGATGTCCTGAGCAGATGAGAAGTAAATTTCCTAAAAAACTTTAAAAAGCTCATTTCATGACATGTGGCTGGAGGCTGTAAAGATGAGAAGATACTGTATATTTGTTAGTTTTAGCCAGTGACTTGCCTCATAATACACTTCCAGCTATCTCACACCTCTTTGACTCATAAATTTATTCAGTGGGGAGGTGGCAAGGCTTTTCTGGTACCCAGCAGTGCATCCAGCATCTTAATGAGATAAACCAATAAGTCACATGGCATGCATAAAATTAGAGGCTGCCTGCATATGGGCGCACACAAACAGAACATCACAACCCAGTACACATCCATCCCGTACCTCCCATTGTTGTGCAGTCAGACAACAGGACGGGACTCCAGAAGTGGCCACAACCGGCTGACTTCTCCCCTGAGAGCCTGCGCGAGTCAGATTTGCAGCAGCTACCCTCCCTTCAAGAGTCCTCAGGGAGAAGGATCTCCAAGCTGCTGCGGGGCCATAGATGAAGCAGATGCCGACCACTCAAACTAATGGGAGGTCCGCGGCGGCCGGGGTGGGGGCTTACATAACTCTTCTTTGGTTCCCATGCCCTGTGGCACGTTCATGTCACACCCTCGCAAGTAATACAGATGACAACAGCAGTGAGGGTGCACTGTCCATCTGCTCCCCACACAAAGACACAGGCATCCTCCTGCAGCATCTGCAGGAGGATGCAGATACTGTATACGCTCAGAGTGCACACATTAAAGAACATTGCTGTCTCACCCAGAGGAACAACAGATAAGGTAATTGTCATGTCTGTGTGACACGAGGGCTGTAGGATGGACATATGATCTGATGTACAGGAACAGGTGTTCCACACATCCTTTGCTTCATGACATAAAACCACACAGAGCATCTGATACGTGCACAAAAACAAACAACTGCAGCTCTGATGTTTTGCATTATTTATGGGCTCTAACTTCTAACACACATCAGCAGACGGATGGCTATTTTTTTTTTCAGTTAACCAGTTGAAGCACAGATATTTGATCATTTTCTCTGCCGTTTTGTATTCTCACATTGTGATCATCATGGTAAAAAAATAAAAAACAAAATAATTGCTATATCAATGGGGATTTTTTGAAAGTATCAAGAAGTTAAACTGATTTCAAACTTTATTGTCTCTCCTTTTTGGGCAAATGAATTCGACCTAAAATAAAAGTTTATACAAAAAGAACAATTACAAAATTGTTAACAGCACGAGTCAAAATCAACACCCGCAGGTCAAATCTGGTCTCTACCCACAGTCCACAAACATGAGTGTTTGGTCCTGATGATTCTACAATTTAGGTAGCAAACATGTGCAGAACCAAGGATTTATATGGATTTGTACTTTTCAGTGATCAGTAAAATATATATAACATACAGGTGACTGCATTACACTGAGTCTGATCTCAAAGTGATGGGGCTGAAAGGACATTTCTATGTGCAGCCAGGTCCACAGCAGAAGTTTCCACTGTGCGGTACATGATGTTTTTCTCAATGTATCATAAATACATTGTTATTCTCACCATAAATGTGTTTATTTTTGTGTTAGAAACAAAACAAAACAAACAGTTGAAAAGTTTGTAATGAGGTGATAGCTGGCAATCAGGGCCAAGTCGGGAGAGCACATAGTGCCAACTTTAAAAACAACACAGATTACAAAAACGATAAACCTACAAACCTCCTCCTCATGGGTACTCCTCAGTTAACTGAAACGAGATTTTTTCCCCCATAAAACTCAGATGGTTTAAGTTGATGGATGGATGCAACAGATAACAATTCAAACAGACAAGAAAGTTAAAGAAGACACAACAACTCCTCTCCTGTCCAAGCAGGATTTATTTGGCCTACAGGCATACGGTTACACCTGCCCAATCAAACTATTGCTAAATCGTCCTTTTTTCCAAGGCTGTCGATATTTTAAAGGAGGACTTTTGTTGCGCTTTTAGAATGTTTCCTTTCCGTATTGTGCTCGTTATCTGCAGAGAAGCGTGCCAGGATATTCAGGGGGCCACTTCAGGCACGCGTTCCCCTTTCTCATTTTAATATCAATAGGTATCCACCCGTCGTCCAGCCCCCGTCACAGCACACATATACCAACTGACATGTCTGTAAAATGAAAAAAATAATGAACGTAGCTGAAATGCCTTGGGGTTACCATGGTGGAATCATGTGTCAGATTTTATATATTATATTATTTATTCAGTATTAATATTGTTAATTTGTGCTACAGTGACTCATCAATCCACTGTAGTGACAGGGATTTTGGAACTGAAGCACTGGGATGAAGAATTGGTTAACTCACCTTCAAACAAGTATTTATATTAATAAACAGTCAAGCTGCCACTTTTTTATTTTGTGCTTCTCTACAGCTTCGATAGCATTAACACTTACTTGAACTAAAACATTAACTGGCTACTAAAATGGATAACAACAAAGGTCGGTGGCAATGGTAGGATCAGTTCAAGGTCTAAAGCTAACAGTTTAGGTGTGTTTACTCTCCTGCGACAGGTGCGGGACTCGGCAACAGACCGGAGTTTTTTCTTAAATCAATAAGGGGTTAGTGGTTTGTGCGCGCCCGCGCAGTGGAAGAAGACGCTTTGAGGAGACAATAGCCGGGTTTGGAACCCCCCAAGGCGGATCATGTGCCGCTGATTATCATACAGCTGTTCGGATGAGGTTCAGACAAAGGCAACAGAGAGTCTCAACGACTCCCTGGTTACGCCTGCACACACACGCGTGCGCGCGCGCCGCCTTCTTTCTTGTGACACAAGAGCACAACAGAAGTCTGAATGACCGCTACACACACAATGCGCGCTTATCCGGAACCTGCCCACTCTTTGTCACCTCACACGCGCCACAGCAATTAGAAGGTTGAATACTATTCTTTGCTCCCTTCTGATCTTTAGTGTATGTATAAAACACTTTCTAAACTATGATATACAGCTAGGAAAATGGCGAAGAGCCCACTGTCATGATTCATGTGGGAGGTCTTGAATGCTTTGGAGTGCGTTTGATTAAAACTGCAACAAAATTCTAAATACAGAAGAAAAAAATCCTTTCAGAGAGAAAAGAAGTTCTGATTTAAAACTAACTCCAAACACGCTTCAACGCCCATCAATAAAAGTTGGATCGTTTACTATCAAACTGACTTTATTGTCTATTTGTGACAATCTAGTCCCATCACCTGCATCGGCTTGCTTTTTTTCCTGGCTGATCAAGAATCGTACAAACTTGATAAACGTATCTTCATGTACCAGCTTCTAATGCATATTCCAAAGAACTTTGTCCAGATGTAACGAGTGTTCCCTAAATCCCTAAGCAGGCCCCTTGTGTCTGGATGCAAATCTACTCCCCTGAGGTCTGCCACGGCTCCACCTCTTTGCCTGTGACGCGCAGATCAGAGGGTATAAAACCGCTCTGCGCCTTTACGCACCAGAACCCAAACAAGACGAGTGCCAATAAGAGGTGAGAGGACAAAGGAGAGGACTACAAAGAGGTCTCAGGATACCCTGAAAAGATAACAGACTTAAGAGTGATGAAAAATATTTGAGAGATTTCCCCTCCACTGTGACAGCATCCTGAAGTGATCTATCTGTCTGGCATTGTGACGCACGGCGAATGAGGAGCTCCAAGCTTTAAACTTGGAAAAGCAAACTTCAGGAAAAATGGCACATTTGCATCTGAGATGCCTATTGGCTCTGGCCTTAGTGCACGTTGTAAGTTGTCTTCAGTTTATGCTCAAATAACACCCCGAAGACGTCTTTACGCCGTGATATCTTATTTTATTTATTTCTCATTACAGGTTTTGTCCTCTGGTGTGTTTGAGCTGAAGATTCATTCCTTCCACACCGCGCAGCGGATCTGTCGAAGACACAGGGACTGTCACATTTTTTTCAGAATTTGCCTGAAACACCCGGAGGATGTCATCTCCGCAGAGCCGCCCTGCACCTTTGGTACCGGACAGACCAACGTCATCAGAGCCGATCACACCTCGATCTCCAGCAGCGCTCCCATCAGGGTGCCTTTCCACTTCAAGTGGCCGGTAAATAAATAAAAAAGAATATCAGTTACACAAACAGTGGTGCTGGAGTTCATATACCCGTTTAAAATATTCATAGTTTACGTCCGCTACACATCCCTGATCTCGAACTTACCAAGTACTGATGCGCTTTCCCCCTCCTGTTTTTAGGGAACATTTTCGTTGATCATTGAAGCCTGGAACGCTGAATCTCCCACTGAATACACAGGTAGGTTGTTTTAAATAACTGACCCTATTTAAGCCAAACCAACATATCTTGCGGAAGGGTATTTGTTTTACAACTTTCTGTAACCCTTGCAGACAACCAGAACAACCTCGTGAGCCGTTTGGCGACCAGAAGGAGACTTGCCATTGGAGAAGACTGGTCCCAGGACGTGCATTTTGGAGAACAGAGCGAGCTGCGCTACTCCTACCACGTCTTCTGTGACGAGTACTACTTTGGAGACGGCTGCGCTGACTATTGCAGGCCGAGGGATGACACGCTGGGCCACTACACCTGCGACGAGGAGGGCAACCGCATCTGCCTGGAGGGCTGGAAAGGAAACTACTGCTCTGAGCGTAAGCGTTCATGATTGATGACTTGAAGTGTCCATGAGAAAGGCACTTGAGTTTGCCATACTCTTTTATGTTGCGGTGGCTTTATCATATAGTGTATAACAAATACGTCTACTTAAGTTAGTTCACCTATTTATACAATATAGCATCTTTTAAAACAAACTTACAACGCTGATAAAACGGAAATTCAAATTTTCTCACTATAGTTTGATCAAAAATGTTAAATAAATGTAGAGAAAACAATTAAATAGAATTAAATCAAATAAAAAATGTTCCTAAAAAATCAATAAAAACGTTGAATAAATGCACAAATATAAGAAATGTAAGGACTGAGATAGATAGATAGATAGATAGATAGATAGATAGATAGATAGATAGATAGATAGATAGATAGATAGATAGATAGATAGATAGATAGATAGATAGATAGATAGATAGATAGATATGTATAAAAAAAATATGATGAGCAAGATTTATAAAAACATTACACAGATGCTCATCAGCAGATATCCTGTAGAGTTTTTTTTTTTTAATAAGGCGGGGTTTGGTATTCCATCTACCTTTTGTTGTGTTACAATGTGACAAAGAGCTGTGACCATTGTTAGACATACACATTTTTCAAGGTGATCAGGCTACGTGTGTGTGTGTGTGTGCACGTGTGTGTGTACTTGTGTGCATGTAATCGGGAAGAGATAAAAGAAAGCATTTTCTCCGGCAGTGTGCCTACCAGCTGCTTGGCTTAATGCTTAACCAATAGTGAAGTCTGGAACAGGGCTGGGGTCAGACATGGGGCCCTGTATGTGTTTGTGTGTGAGATGTATGAGAAGGGGTGCCCATTGTAATCACACACCCTCCCCTCCCTCTCCCCCCCAGCCATCTGCTCGGCGGAATGCAGTGAGAGGCATGGCTACTGCGAGGCCCCAGGGGGCTGTACGTGCCGCATGGGCTGGCAGGGCCCTTCCTGCAATGAATGCGTCCGCTACCCTGGCTGCCTCCATGGGACATGCAGCCAGCCGTGGCAGTGTAACTGTCAGGAGGGTTGGGGGGGCCTCTTCTGCGACCAGGACCTGAACTATTGTACTAACCACAAGCCATGCACCAATGGTGCCACTTGCACCAACACAGGCCAGGGCAGCTACACCTGCAACTGCCGGCCCGGCTTTGGAGGTACCAACTGCGAGCTGGAGACCAACGAGTGTGACAGCAACCCCTGCAAGAACGGAGGCAGCTGCAATGTGAGTCAACAATCAGTTTGTCTGCTTATTATAACAATGCAATAAGAGCAAGATAAGATAAGAAAAACTGATCCCATGCAGGCAAGTTTAAGTTTCACAACAGCAGGAGATAGGATAGGCCATGTGCAGCAATATACTGCAAACAACAGAAGAAAATGAATGGATGGATTATAAACTGTGCTAACAAAGAAAGAAAGAAAGAAAGAAAGAAAGAAAGAAAGAAAGAAAGAAAGAAAGAAAGAAAGAAAGAAAGAAAAGAAAAGTCAAAATTGCACTTGAGGGAGTAGAACTAGATGATTGCTCTCTACTGGTCTACAGAAGATTTGACACAATGCATACAGAATAGTTCTTGGCAGCGAAATAGATCGGCTGCTTACGTCTTATTTTCTAGATCTTTGCTCTGTGAGCTGAAGGTTTTCTTTCCTTCCACAGGACCTGGAGAACGACTACTCCTGCACCTGTCCTCAGGGATTCTATGGGAAGAACTGTGAGATCATTGCCATGACTTGTGCAGATGGTCCCTGCTTCAATGGCGGCACCTGTGTGGAGACAATGACCGGAGGCTACACCTGCCGCTGCCCTCCCAGCTACACTGGCTCCAACTGTGAGAAGAAGCTGGACCGCTGCAGCAACAGGCCCTGTCTAAATGGTGAGTGTACATCTTGTGGCTGAAGTACAAATCAACCAACCTTGGCTCTTCGTCAGTGGTGAAGTGTGACTCTCAGCACTTCTGCATGAATGCACTTGTACCAAATGTAATCCAATTAACACTCCTTCTTTAAACGACTGGCCACCTTCTGATTTAATGGATGCTGAACAGAGTGTTTCTCTCTTCTGCAGGCGGTGAGTGTCTGGATCTCGGCCAGAGCATCTTGTGTCGTTGTCAGGCAGGCTTCACAGGTGCCAACTGCCAGGTTAACATTGACGACTGTGCCTCAAGTCCCTGCCAGAATGCTGGAACCTGCCAAGATGGTGTAAATGACTACACCTGCTCCTGTACTCTGGGATACACTGGCAAGAACTGCAGCGTGCGCTCAGATGCCTGTGGTGCCCATCCCTGTCAGAACGGTGGCACTTGTTTCACCCACTTCACTGGGCCCGTGTGCCAGTGCCCCAAGGGCTTTATGGGTCCCAGTTGTGAGTTCACGCTTCAGCCCAGTTTCAAGCCAGCTTTGCGCCAAACCTCCCAACCCTCATCTACTACCCTCACCCTCTCCTGCGCTCTGGCTATTCTGGTACTAGTCCTGGTTGCAGGGATCCTCTACTTGAGGAGGAGGAGGAGAATGCAGGGAAGGAAGCAGCTAAGAGACACTGCAGTTTATAACGACTTGGAGACAGTCAACAACCTGGGTGGAAGCGAAAGAGACGCCTTCCTCGGCCCCAATGGCCTCTTCAAGATCAGCAACAGCACAGCCCGTCTCAGCCTCTCCCTCTGCCCAGATGGCAGACCGGGCTACAGGCACAACCCTGTGGAGAACAGCCTTTCCAGAGGGGAGCGTCAGGACTTCATGTGGAGAGATGAGGCAGGACTGAGATGAAAAGCGACAAAGCACAGATTTGAAAAACAGGGAAAGAAACACATTAGCACTTGTTGCTCCTCTTTCGATATGTACAGTGAGGGAAGGAGTAAATCCACGAGGTGGAAACCACTCGTGCTCACAAACCAATATAAACATCACTGAAAAAAGCAAAATTGTGACAAATAAACTATTCTGATATAGATGATTTATTACTGAGAAGGTATCCGGGGCCAAGCTCTTCCATGTGTAAGACCCAAAGAGACAAATAATATGATCCACTGTTCATAGGACCTAAAACACAAAACCAAATACAGGAAGATCCGATATCCAGGCCTCTTTTGGAAAACTGGCCCAGATGTGTTTTGCTGGGTTATTCTTTTGAATATGTTCACTTTGTTGTTGTTTTTTTTTAACACTCAAATTTTCTTTTGCTTTTCAATCTTCCTTTTGCCATTATTTCCTTGTTGTGCGTACCATCATTTTTTTTTTATCCTTTTATTATTAATTATTATTAATTTATTTGAAAACTCGTGTTTATGGTTTCACTTTGTCACAGATGTAGAGATATATTTATATGATGCTAAATGAAGACCGATGCTTGATGCTGTGCATGGATGTTTTGTAGGCTGTGTGAGATATCCCAAAGATATGATGGGCAGGGATATAATGAGAATGTGCTTTTTCACATAACGTCAGCCATCACTGTAATTTATATAAATATATATAATATAGTACTGCTGTTCATGTGCCATTTTGAGTTCATGCCAAAGTTTGTTTTATGTTGCATCTTTTCATTCATATTATTTATTTGTAAGTTCATTATGTCATGGTTGTGATGTGAAATAAAACTTTGCTTTAAAGCGATCCGAGATTTTAGGATTCTGTTCCACAGGCTTGAACAGTCCTGTTTTACATGGTATCAGTGGTGATTTATATTCTGGTTGATCTAGGAGGCAATGACTTCAGAGCTCAAATATATATTTTTAAATAAACTAGTTTAACTATTTACTAATTCGCTCAAAAAAAAAGGTCAAGATGCTGAAAAATGCATCTTCATTGCACTCACACACGGAAATTTCGAACCAGTGACTATCAGTCCGGTTCTTGTGTACTTTGGCTGACCTCAGATCTTTCTCCCTGTTTCTCTTCCTTAAGAATGGCTTCTTAGCAGCCACCCTACCGCTGTGACCATTCCTGATGAGGCTTCTGTTAACTGAACAGATGCTGTTCAGTTTATTAAACCTATTTTGCCTTCCAATTTTTCTGCTTCCTCAGATTTCTTTTCCAGGAACACACTGCACACTTTGCTGAGATACAGCAAGTTTTTAGTTTATAGCTCTTCAGGAATGAACTCGCCGATGCTATTTTATACCCATCAAACTATGTTCTGTTTGGCACTTTTCATAGATTCAACTAAAGAAATCAGAACAAATGAGGTGTTTTTGTAAGAAAGTAACTAAATTGGCAATTACAATAGAAGTGATTCTGTCTCCTTGGAGGCAAAATGTAAAGAAATGATAGGGTAGCTCAAAACACTTCTGGATTTTTATGTTAAAGTGAGACGGAAAGTACTAACTACAACAGCTGCAGGACAGAATTTATGTATAAACGCTGCGACATAGTTAAAAGACAATATGCAGGACGGTGTTTTTACAGCTATCTAAAAAGTGTGAGGAAACTGTATCACATGTTTGTTTATTAATTAATATTATAGATTTCCTCCATGGTTTTTCTTGATAAAAGCTCTGCATGTTACTGGTGTAAATACATCTGGAATGAGAAAATAACTAAAATCAGAGACAGCTTTAAGCCTTCAGGACCCTCTCACGTGGAATCAGCTCGCAGTTTAGATTAAGGAGACAGAAACCTTCTCTAAAACTTGGTTTGATAAAGCTTACAGTTAGCCCCTTACTGTAGCTATGATGACAGACTCATGATGCACTGAATGCCTCCCCTTAACCCCCTATTTCTCTCCCAATGCATTCATATATGCCACTAATGGGAATTATTAATTTGCCAATTTCCTAAATTGTGGGGGAAAATATCTGCTCCTCCCTTTTAAAAGGGCGTTCTTGCTCCTAATAGCTGTCATGTGTTTGCTCATAGGGGGTGATCGCTGGAGTTCTTACTCTAATGTTGAAGGGTCTTTACCAAACAGTATAAACTGCCTTGAGACAACTGCAAAATAAAACAAAAAATACATTAATTTCTATCTTCTAATCAGACATTCGGCTGTGCTGAAATACAGCAAACAGCTTCATTCAACTGCTGCAGTAATCCATATTAGAAATGCTCAGCTGAGTAAAGAGAAATTATAGTTCATCCAGTCTTCAAGAATGTTTAAAGTGTCAGTTGCACCTACAATAATAACCACCAAACGCTGTGATGAAACTTCTCCAGATCTCCAACAATTCCCTTTGATACTAAACAAAAGTGGATTGGAGTCACTAGCCTGAGAAATCAACAGTTAACAGCAGCTCAGATCAGAGCTCAGCTCAGTGCTTTGCAGCCATGTCTCAGAATCAGGTGTTTATCAGGCTTTCAAAGAAAATAAACCACTGATGAGGTTCACCAACAAGATGAGAACAAAGAATCATGGACATTTGGCCAGAAGATATTTGAACTTGGTCTGATAAATCTAAATATGAGATGCTTGATTCCAGCTGCCATGTCATTGTGGCAGAGAGAGGCTGACAGATGGTATGTTCCCTAAGGGTTGAAGGGGGGGTGCATTCCCTCTTTTATGGCTTCTAGACCAAGAATATTGAGTGGTGAATAAGATCCAATCACCACTACAACCACCCAACCTTAACCCATTTGTCAAGCTGTGAAAGGTAATGGAAAATGAGTATAGTTGTAAGAAAGAAAGTTTTACTATGTGTTATTGGGAAGATTCCTAAACAAAGTACACTCTTGGTGCTTCCACAGAATTTAAAGGGTAAGTAGCAGCTCAGTGCTTCTCAATCAAATCTTCTTCTTCTTCTTCTCATGGCTCATCCCATTAGGAGTCACTCCAGCACTTTTTCCTATGCTCTTTTTATGTAAGTGTACTTTCCAAGCACATAGTGTTAGATAGTAAACACTTACTAACATTCTATTTAAATGCACACCGATGGATGCATCCGCGTAACGCAGCGTAAAAAGATTAGTTGTTGAAGAGAAAGGACCCACTCCTTTCAGAGGTCTCGCTAAGTGCCTGAGGTGGTGGTAGGTGTGCATGCCATGTGCCCCCCGTGAACGCTTACACACGTTGCGCCTGTGACATCATGAGCTTAAGTGACGCAATCGGTTAACCAGGCACAGCTGAGTAATTAGAAAGTGAAAATATCTCTTCTTTTATTTTCATGTATTTATTTATTCTTTTCTTGTTTTTATTAAAGGTTTTACAGTCGGAATGGTTCAGTGACTTGCTCTATGTTCCAGAGAAGCCAAAGATTCAATTCAATTCAGTTTTTATCAAATCACAAAAACATCTCAAGAGGAACAAGGGAAAAAAAAAGGTGGGAGCTGTGTCGCCTCCCAGCTCCTCTCCCGTCCGTGCGCGTCAAAAAGGCGAGAAACCAGCCCGACCAGTCCACAGCAGAGATGGCAGCAGAGATGGCAGCCGAGTGGACAGACGCAGCGCTCGAAGAAAACGCCGGCGAAGAGTGCAGTCGTAGCATCCCGAAGAGACATGCCCGGGTTACGGTGAAGTACAACAGGAAGGAGCTGCAGCGACGCCTCGACGTAGAGAAGTGGATCGACGAGAGCCTGGATAGACTGTACGCGGGGCAGGTGGGTGTCTCTGAGAGAAGTGAACTGATTTAGGATACTGCACAGTACTGTCTGCGTGTCCAACACGTTTAAAAGCTTTCGAGTTGAGAAGAAGTTGAAATGCGAAATGGAAAATATTATATTTAAACAAGAATGTTGCGTGAAGACACTTTCCTGAGACTCATCTTCAGGTCTCTGTTGATTTATGAGGTGTTTAGGGAATGAGGGGTGGGGCACTATGTTGTCCTTACAAGGCCAAACATTAGATGTGAAATCTGCTGCTGTTCCTGTCTCACAAATCTGTATTTGTCTTGGAGCTTTCTGCCTTACATGGGCAGTGTGGAACTGGGAGAAAAGGAAGAGGGGGTAGGAGGGAGAATGCTGGTTTTATGTCCCAGGAGGGGGTAAACACTACATCTGGGAAGCAGCTGACAAGATGTTAGAATCCCTCAACAGGAGTTTCAGGGAAAGTTTCTTGTTTTTGGACTTAAGAGTTATAATGAAAGTCTGGTTTGATTTTTAAAATGGCAGAATTCAGATGGTTACAATGATAAGTCATCTCTCCAAATAAAAAGGAGCGAACATACCAATTTTCTCATCATCCCCATACCCAGAAGATTCTGAGTGAGACAAATGCTTTTTTTTTTGTAAAATGGTCCTTTACAGTGAACCGACCTTACTCAACCAAGTATGATTATGCAACATAAGGTCATGTCACACTCAAGAACAGCATTTCATTGTTTTCAAAAATAAAACAAGCCTAAAAACAGGAGTTGCTGTTATAGTGCATAGAGTTGCAGTCCTATAAGTGCCAGGGGCCTGATCACAAAGGCAGTGCAGTGCACTGGTGTGCATGGGTGGGTGGACTGGCCCTTCACTCAGCTTGTACAATGGCTGTTTGTTCAAACAGAACACGTCACTCTTACTGTAGCCTATTACATGAACACTGTTAACATTCGGTCCCCACAGCCTAAACAATGCAATTAATGTTTGCAGGCTGAATGTAAATATTCCAGCTACTATTAAAGCTTAAAGTACTATTTGGACATGGAGGTTAAATGTTTCAGGAAGTCTTTTTAACTTAGTGACTGTTAAAATGGACATTTGCACATGGCTGAATCTCTTTTCTCAGCATAAAGGTAGCCTACCTTTAGAACTTGGGTATTCAGAAAGTCCCTGTAAGTATGCATACTGTGTATGTGCTGACTAACAGACATCTGGTAAGAATATTACTGTAAAGTTGTGCAAAAGTTGTTTTGTGTGATCAGTTTATCCTGGGATGAAACTTTTTTTTTATTTTAAGCTCAGTCTTGAGGGTGTGAGGACTCTCTGAATGGTGTGGTGTGTATGAAGATGTTTTAGACCATCATATTAGAAAATGTTCATCCAAATGGTGAAAGTCCCCATCCAATGGTGACTTTCTGTTAGATTTAATTTTAATTTATCAGCTGTTTGTGTTCCAAAAATTATCATTCCCAGGGAGTGAATCCTCTCCTAATCTCAGCCTATTCCTTTTTATGGTTTTTATTAGCCAGTTGAAGTGGAAGAGTTGAGACAGGCTCTAGGTGGTAGGGAAGAGTTACCAGATAACTGGGAAAGTACAGCTGACGTGTTGAAGTATTTGCTGTATCGTCTGGACAAATGAAAGAAGACCAGGAGACTCAGCAGTGGAATGAGCAAGTACACAAAAATATTCAAAGGAGGAAGCTGGCACAGAAAAATTGAGATCGGTACATAGATGAAGAAAGTGGATTGGGGTAGGCTAGACATACAGCAAAGACAGACAAAGTAAAAGAAAAGGCTTATAGTGAGCTTATGCTAGCTTGGACACTGAAGGAGAGAAGGACTTGCACTAGCTTGGCAGAGGGCTTGAACTGGAAAGGATGTGCAGCAGGTCAGGGTGATCAAGGATAGACATGAAAATGTACTAATTAATAAAGAGTGCTGAGAAAATGAAATAACTACTTTAAAGAACTTACGAATGAAGAAAGTAGTAATAGTAACTACAGACAGATAAAGCTGGTGGTTGGTTTGCAGTAGTGATTGCCAGTTTGACAGATGTGTTTTGTTCACATGATCATAGTTACTTTGGATCCACTGACAACTGAAAGGACAAAGTCTTAAGTTATGAGTTAGTACCTGCTCCAAAAGGCACCGACAACACAAACACAGTAAAGATCCAGTGTAATGACTTAAAGTAGTAGATAAGGTCTAATCTGAGGCAGATTTAAACCAGCTCCAGCTGCCTATTTCTGGCCACCTGGCAATCAAAGCGGCCACCCCCCAAACTTTTGTATCCAAGTGAATTTCATTCAAAATAATTATGAAGGGGGAAACTATCCACAGAGGCTGAAACAGTTCTTTGTACCAAGCTGTAAACATGCTTTTTAGTGCTATAAAGCTGGGCATATTAATATGTGATTCTATGGGGAATGACTAACTCTTGAACCCAGCTTCAGTTGCTATCTAGACAAACAGCAGTCTTTGAAACCTCCGCATTGGCCTAGTTTTTCAACGCCATAGGTTGCCCCTTAAACAAAGAAACAGATGAACAAAGCATTTAAAGCTGAGTGCATGCCAACTGCAGGAAAACGGACGATACTTGATTTTTCAACTGATAACAAAATCAGTATTGTAGCATGCATCTGTCACATTCTTGTGACGTGTGTATGCCTTCTACGATGACTCGCTGAAGCGTTCCACATGTGTGTTTTCATTACTTCCATGTCCATGTGTTGCCCTCAGGAGAGTGACATGCCAGAGGAGGTTAACATTGACGATTTGCTCGACCTTCCGAATGAAGAGGAGCGTGTCAAAAAGTTGCAGGTAATATGACCTGTTGCATTTATCGCTATCTTTTCAATTTTGGCATGAGATAAATGGACATTTTGTTTTTTATTTCTGACCAAATAAATAAAGTAAAAAACACAAGGTGCATTAATGAGGTTGGTATACAAGTCCAAAATTGAGCAGGTAGACGTAGACACTCTTCAAGACAAACCCCCTTATGTAACAACGAACAAAGAAATTTACAAATTAAATTGTATACAGGTTGCTACGTTCTCATTAGGTATAGATATGTCCACATAACAATAATAATGGAAAATAGTAGTTAGAAATCAGCAAAACTGAGTCAAAACGATAAGTTTGATAAGTCAAATCATCTTCATACAAACTTTTTTTTTTTTTTTTTTTTTTTTTATACAGTTGTGTGAACTTAAGGTTTGTTTTAACACTGTCCTTTTTTTAAAAAACAGGAACTTCTTCAAAAGTGCAGAAGCAGCACAGAGGTAAGTTAAAACTGCAAGTTGCATTTACAAGCACTGATGCAAACATGCACGTGAGCTAAACTAAAGCTACAGTCCGTCTTTCTCCCTGTGGTCCTTCCACATTCCTCAGCAACAGCTCTTTTTTTTTTTTTTTTTTTTTTTTTTTTCCAGTTCAGTGATTGAAACAATGAGGCTCTCTGGAACAAACAGAGTCAGTGTAGGAGCTGCATTTTCATTTTTTTTGTTTATTTTTTATTTTTTTAACTCAGACTTAATTTATTAGACTTTTTGGATATGGATTAGATTAAACTGATTCACTTTTATCCAAGCACTGAAACATTTTTTTCTTCCCTTCTATATCCTCTCCTCACCATGGACTATATGCCCTAAAAAGTAAAGTTTTCAGTACGACTTCAATAAACACTTTCCTAATGAGTTGATGATCTCAGTTGTTAGCATTTAGTCACTGATGATCTCATTTAAAGAAAAATAGATGTTGAAGCAGAGTATTGTTTTGGCAGTGGATGCCTTTGTGCCTGACAAGATCGACAAAGATTAACATGGGGGCAGCCGAAATGCTGTTGAGGCTTCAAAATGTTAGTCCATAACTCGGTTAATGGTTTCACGGTTGCTGCATCCATCTTTTCTGTACAGTCTGCACTACTAACAGTGGAAGGGACAAAAACCACACTCCTGTTTGTGCAGAAATCGATTGCAAAGTTTATCTTAAATAAACGTGAGCAGTCCAAGTCTAAAGTTTCCATGCTGGACAGCTGTGGATGGATGTGACGTTTGCATCGGTGATGACTGAAGCAAGCACACATACAATATTCAACAGTCAGTGCACGTATGACTAGGTGAATATTGTTTTAAAATAGGTTCAATTAATGAAGGTAATGAATGAATGTAAAACACCTGCAACAGCTACAGCTGATACTAACACAGAGATTTAGTACTTCTGATGAATGTTTATGAATGTTCATAGTAAACAAATGTGGACAGGGAGTATTTCTACATGGCAGGGGCATCTGGTTTTTTCACCTGCACGTAGACTGTTACATAACACAATATATCTGGGTATTGCATGTCTCAACAAACTATAGGGCTCAAGTAGCTAAAGCAGCGAAAAGCTTAACCAAGTGTAATGCTAAACATAAAATTAAAGGCATCACGATCACATGCTACCAACAACTCACAAATCACAACAACAGTGTCCTCAAGGTGCTTTATATTGTAAGGTAAAGACCCAACAATAATACAGGAGAACCTCAACAATGTGATAACCCCCTATGACCAAGTGCTTTGGCAACCGTGAAAAGAAAAATATCCAGTTTAACAGGAAGAAACCGCAGACACACTCAGTCATAGGGAGGGACGGCCATCTGCTTCGACCGCTTGGAGGAGACTCTAGAAACTAGAGTATTGGGGTGATAATATTACTGGCCTGATTATTTAAGACCTTGTATGTGAAGAGCAGGATTTTGAATTCAATTCTGGATTTAACAGGAAGCCAATGAAGGGAACCCAATATAGGAGTAATATGTTCTCTCTTTCTAGGGCCTGTCAGGACTCTTGCTGCAGCATTTTGGATTAACTGAAGGCTTTTCAGTGAGTTTTTAGGACTTCCTGATAATGACTTCCAGCCTGAAGTAATAAATGAATGAACTAGGCTTTCTATCATCACTCGGCAACAGGATATTTCAGATTTTAGAGATATTATGCAAATGGAGGAAAGCAGTCCTACATGTTTGTTTAATATGTGCATTGAAGGACATATCCTGTTAAAAACCACTCGGGTTCCTCACAGCGTTACTGGAGGCCAAAGTAATGCCATCCAGGGTAAGAATCTGGTTAGATACCATATTTCTAAGATTTTCAGGGCCGAGTACAATAACCTCAGTTTTATCTGAATTAAGAAGCAGAAAGTTAGCGGCCATCCAGGTCTTTATGTCTTTAAGACATTCCTGCAGTTTAACTCATTGGTGTGTGTTATCTGGCTTCATGGACAGATAGAGCTGGGTGTCATCTGCATAGCAGTGAAAATGTGCACTATGTCTTCTAATGATGCTGCCTAAGGGAAGCATGTATAATGTAAACAGAATTGGTCCTAGCACTGAACCCTGTGGAACTCCATAATTAACCTCAGTGTGTGAAGAGGACTCTCCATTTACATGCACAAACTGGAGTCTATTAGATAGATATGATACAAACCACTGCAGTGCAGTACCTGTAATACCTACAGCATGTTCTAATCGCTCTAATAGGATATTATGGTCGACAGTATCGAACGCTGCACTGAGGTCTAGCAGGACAAGCACAGAGATGAGTCCACTGTCAGAGGCCATAAGAAGATCATTTGTAACCTTCACTAAAGCTGTTTCTGTGCTGTGATGAGCTCTGAAACCTGACTGAAACTCTTCAAATAAACCTCTGCAGATGATCTGTTAGCTGTTTGACAACTACTCTTTCAAGGATTTTTGATATGAAAGGAAGGTTGGAGATTGGCATGTAATTAGTGAAGACTGCTGGTAACAGTTTAACAACTACCAGGTTGAAGGCCTGTGGTACATAGCTGGTTATTAGAGATTGAAACATTAATTAATGGCAGCACTTCTTTATGCAGGTTTGTAGAAACGGGGTCTAAAAGACACGTTGATGGCTTGGAGAAAATTATTACTGAAGTTGACTTCCTCAGGCTTTACTCAACAGAGCTTTGAGTTTTTGTCAGCCTGGCTACGGTGCTGAAAAGAAACCTGGTATTGTTCTTACTTTCATCAGTCAGTGATGAATAATAAGTAGCTCTAGCTTTACAGAGGACTTAAAAAAATATAGCAACAATTTATTTTTCAAGGTTAAATGATGATCTTCTAAATTACTGAGGCACCATTTCCTCTCCAGCTTACAAGTTGTCTGCTTTAAGGTTCGCATTTAAGAATTATACTGGTGAGTCAAGTACCTCTGGTTTGAGGCTTTCTTTTTTTTTAGATGAGCTACAGTATCCAGAGTCGTGTGCAGTGAAGAAATAAGATTATTAACAACATAATCGACTTCTATGTTGGTAGTTCCTGTAGCTGCTCTGTATTGTGTTGGTGTATAGCAGGGGTGGGGGAACTCCAGGCCTCAAGTGTCGGTGTCCTGCAGGTTTTAGATATCGCCCTGGGCCAACACACCTGAATCTAATGACATAGTCATTAGCAGGCCTCTGGAGAACTTCAAGACATGTTGAGGAGGTCATGTAGCCATTTAAATCAGCTGTTTTCGATCAAGGACACATCTAAAACCTGCAGGACACTGGGCCTTGAGGCCTGGAGTTCCCCTACCCCTGGCGTATGACATTGAAGAATATAACAGTAGCTGTAGCACTTTCAGAAAGATATCTGCTGTGATGACATGTATTCCCCATTTTTTTTTTCTTTTTTTTTTTTTTAAGAAAAAGATGATGACTCTGTGTTTAAACCTCTATACACATGGACTAGACCTTACTTTGACCATTTAAACTTTTATCTAACTCCAGATTAAGTAGTTACTCATGAGGACATTTACACCACATCACAACATGGAGGGGGGAGGGGGGGGGGACCTCCCTCGTCGCAGCCTTGAGGTCATTCTCCCGGGACTCTGGTGCTCTTCGAGACATTCTTCCATCTATGGACATATGAACACTGAATACTCTTAAACAAGAATGTGTGGAAAAATGATTAAACGCTACATTTGGTTCTGCTTCGTGCCTCACAACAATTAATTGTTATCAAATAAGAAGCTGTTTGTTTTTGTTTTTTTTGATTGTCTGATAAGGGCTGCAGGGTTGTAATAGTAGATTCAGATGCTTCCAGATGGTTCCACATATAAAGTATGTTGCAACCGACACAACTATGGTCTCCTACAAATAAAATCTATAAAAAAACAAACCTTAAATATCTGATTAAAAAAGTTCCCATCTTTAATGTATTACCAATCTCGCGTATCTAATCAGGGCTACAACTGGCAAAGGCATAACTGAGTTCCTGAAGAGGTTGCAGTTGTTACACAGTACATACGTGTAATTATATTGAGCTCATTGTAACTTCATTTTACTTTCTAGTTATATTAAATTCTACTATTGTCCAGTGTTGCTTCAGTCAGTGAGCCATAAGGAGGTGCTATTACTGTCATCTTTTATTTTAAACAAAAAAAGACCAAAGTAAACTGCAGTAAGCCTGAGTGCTGTGGGTAGGATTAACCCCATTGTCAATCGATTTGATTCAAATTCCATTTTTGTTTAGTTTTTTGTTTGTTTTGTGGGCAGAGTCATGGAATACTTTTTAAATACTAGATCTTGTGTATTATAGACAGAAATGATTAGATTTAGGTTGTGCTGTTAAGTGTGAAAGATCTCTTAACGGACTGGGTTTCTGTTTCACCCTCAGACCTTCATCAAGGAGCTGGTGGTCAAGCTACAAGGAGTTCACAGGAAGGATGAGCTGCAGAGTGAAGGCATCGAGCATCCTGTCATCTGTCATGGCCACTATCGCCATGAGCCTTATCACTTCAACAACCCACAGCACCACCACCACTTTCACCACAACCAAGAGCAAAATCAGACCCTCTGATGGCCCAATAAACATGTGCGCGCACACACACACACACACACACACACACACACAGATACTATTGTGAAATGAAGTCAGTCGTCCTGGATTACAGAAGGCAAAGTCGGTGAAGCATTGGATACATTGTTGAAAACAACAACAAAATTATTAAATATAGATTTCTCTTGAAGTCCCTCTGTATCTCACTCAATTTTAAAACCCAATACAGTATTCATAAAGGAAAATATAGATTAGCTTCTTGGCTCACTCTGAAGCCCACATTGACCCAGCGGCACCACCGAAGCTCACTTGCTCACAGCTCTGGTTTCAGCTCGCAGCCAACAAACGTTGGTTCAAAAAGGAGATGTACATGTTGAGAGAGAGAGTGACTTTCAGACAGAAGAAGCTTTGCTTTGCCCCCTATTTTTGGTCTTTATGTCTAGCCAGTTCTATATGTCCCTTAACGTCGTACTATACCTTAAAACACAAACAAACATGTAGGTTTACTTGACTGGAAAAACAAAACAAAACACCGCTTAACTTGTACTCTTTGTCACTTTCCTTACGTAAATATAGTTGGTGTCAGAAACTGTTGTGGTAACGGATGAATGTATATGAAGGAAAACAGGACTGACAGCAGATTTTGAAGTGACATCCAAGGGTGGCTTCTAGGTCAACAAATTCACTGTGTGAACAGAACTGTGTCACAGAGCACATGAACATGGGTTTAGAAATAACACCGCTCAATCACATGCACATACGTGTGACTTATTTAACAGCTGGTAAATTCCAGTGGTTATTTATTGTCATGATTACAGAAAAAGGATAAGGATCTAACATACTGGTATGATGTAACACTGGAAATAATCCTGTTGCATTGCTTATCCACTGTAGCTTTTTAATATTTCATTGTTATTCATATTGTGTTTGAGTTTTGGTGTTGCTACGTTGTGAGTTATGTCGATATATTCACTAAATTGTAGTTGTGCAAAATAACCGAAGTCTCCTGAAGAAATGTCTAATAAAATAATTTTGTTCAGTTATAATGTTTGTTTTCAGGAGGAGGTTGCACTAATCCGCTGAGATGTGTAGTCTAATATACAGCTGGATGTGGGACACATAAGTTCAATGGTGAATTATGAACTTTAAAAAAAAACAGCTTGTGTCAAAGGCCACAACATTCCTCAACCAGGACTACTAAAGCTCACCAGCTGCTTGGGGAAGTATAATTTGCAGTTTGTGCTGCAGTCCCTACTGAAGGGCAGTATTTCAAAAGTAGAGGAACTATGTGGGTGAGGCTTGCAGTAAATAACATTTTGACAGGAGGCAGAAAAACATAGACCACTGTGGAAACACAGGCAGTCATTAACTTGAAGAAACCCTTGGACTAATACTTCTGGAAGTAAACTTAATTTCAGGGAGAGTAAGGGTGGCCACTTACTCCTTTTCCCAGTGTTTATACTGTTTATCTGGACGTAGGATTTCCAGTGGGAGGAACGTTTCATCCAAGTGACTTCTTCAGGCTCAGAAGAAAGACATGCCATTTTAAAAAGAGTCCAGTGAGCTCATAGATCATTTCTATGAGAGCTTGGGGAATTGACAAAAAGCCCTGATCAGAAGAACCGAGGCCCCTGCTGGTGACATGGCTGCAAAAGTTTGCTTGTGTAGGTGGGTGGGTTATCCAGAGCCCTAAAAATGAACACCAGACCTTGGAATTGAATCTAAACGGGGAGCCAGTGCAGTGAGATCAGCATAGGTTTGACATGAGGATGTCTGGAGGCTCTGGTATGGAGTCTTGTAGCAGTATTCGATACAAATTCTAGCTAGGTGAAGCGAGATGACTTACCGATCTCCATCTCCGCAAATAAAAGATCTCTTTAAGCAATGTAAGATAATTCAGCTGTAGGATGTGTTTATTTGTACTCATAGAGGCACTGCAAATATGTTACGATGTTAATGTATACACTAACGTGTGACATTTACCTGGTGCCCCAGCAGGGGTCTTTTGTGTGGCGAACATCCTGGCTCATCCTGACCTTTGTGGGAACGTATTCATCACAGCAAGAATTCGGCCTCAAACTGAGAGCCTGCTGGCTCTGTTTGTATATTTAACACATTTTAGGAAACACACATTTAAACTGTATTGACCTTTTGACCTTTTAATGGTTTCAAAGACTCCAGCTGACTGGACTCATTTTACTATTATAAATGCACATTCTATGACTCTAAACATACCCACTAAAACTACAATCTGGTGAAGCTGTTAACAACTTTTAGACATCTGAAAGTTGTGAATGATTAATGAATGCTAGCGACTGGGCTCATCTTTAACAAGCTGTTGTGTTTGTAATCAAATCAAAAGGAATCTTGATAATTGAAGTTCAACATATCCACCACTACATCTTTATGAGCTTTTTGGAACACAACATATTCATATCATATTAGCCATGCGTCCTTGGAAATAGCACATTATAAAAACATATCTGAAACGTGACATTGACGACACAGTCGTTTTCATGTCACTTATGATACACTGTGTGTATCTTTTCAGTGGCTGACAAAGCTGTTACTTTTATCTTATTTGCTCTAAAATTTAGATGTTTTAGAGCAAAACCTCTTTAGGTTTGAAGTTTTATGAGTGCATTTAATCAAATTTGTATTTATATTTGACCTAGGTTACATTAAATTGTACTTTGTGTTTGCAGCATAGTTGATTTCAGCTACCAGCCTAGCCTATTGTAAAGAAAACAAGTCAATGCTGGACAGCATCCCTGACTGTATGATACGGTGGCCCTGAGAGGCCAAACGGACTGCAACACCAGCAATAAGAAAAACGCTGCGAAAGCACACAAAACACAACGGAAATTCACCCAACCACTGTCATGATGAGAGACATTCATAATGGAAAACATGAGTAGAAATGAGAAAATTCCATCAGTCATCATGTCTGAACTGGACTAAACGCAGAACGCAACCCTTTGCACTACACCTCTCTGCACACTGGGTGGCAGGAGGGAGCCAGCGTGAATAAAGGCCCTTCATGTGTTACTGCATCTTGTTGACATGTTGCTTTTTTTTTTTTTTTAAACTCACAATACTTTGAACCGTCCACGTGCTCAAACTCTACAAACTCACTGCATTCTTCAATTGTTCTGTCCTGCATTAGACTTCTGTCGCGGCTATGATGAACGTAAAACTTTGCAGTAATGCAAAGACGTTCAAGTAAGAGTGCAAGAACGGGACTTTTCCCTCATGGCTGTTGACAATGAATAATCCGCATTTTACGTTTTCTACTGAAGCCACACTCACAAACACAGAGAGAATGTAGAGATATTCACAACCGTAGAACAAAACATGGGGATGTGTTGTCCTCCTTCACCTTAAGGTCAATACAATTAGTGTAATTAATTACACTTGGGGCCCAAGGTGCGGGGGCTGATCAGGACAGGGTGGTGGTGGGGTGGGGGTCTGTGGTGTGTGTGTGGGGGGGGCAGAAAGGACGGGACAAGCCTTTCCTCAGGAAAACATATCACCTTCAACCACAATAGGGTAAACCGCAGGAAATCAGGAAACCGCAGGCAGCAACATTGCTCTCTTGAGTCAGTGAGGACTTTCAGACACGCTCTCACACTCATCACAGACACTCTACAGCCGGGCAGCTCATTTAGCCAACACACTCCAGGATGACATTGGACTGAAACACAGCAAGGCATCGTCATCAGGTAAGTCTGATCCTCTGCAATCATCTATTATTTCATACTGAGTGTTTCCGTTGTGATAGAGATTTAAGTTCAAATGATTGTTTTTATGTGGAAATCATTGTGTTTGGCTGTTTTTCACCACCTCTGTCTGTAACATATATACTTAAAGTTGGGTAGTCATTTTTGTGTTTAGAAAAAAAACCCCAAACTGATTCACCGTTCCTCCTTTACTTTTTTCATTTTTGGAAGAGTTTCCCTATCCTGGCTAATTACACAAACAAACAAACAAACAAACAAATAAACAGCTTAGAAAAATCAAGAAAGAATATCAAGGAAAAAAAATCATACACAGTTCATATTTGATCAACCCACCAGTTGCTAAGTGTAATACAATGCTGATGTCTGGCTTTTGAGCGTTTGCCAGTCACACTGATTTTATGAACTTTGAGGTCATCTTCTTAAAAAAGACACAACTGATAAATACCATCCCTGCTCGTCTACTTTCTTCATCAGGAACATTCAGTATTATTTTTCCATCTAGACACTAAAGGATTCAAATGCCAAAGCATCACAGTAACCATCTCAACTCGAGTCACTGTTCTGAATTTTTACTAACAAAAGATCAATTGTTGTCACTGTCTGGAGTTTGGCTGTTTCTGTTGGCAGGAACAAAGATGAACAAACAAAAGGAGAACTCTCTTTCACTGCCATCAAAGCAAAAAAAAAATAAAAATTGTTCCCCTGCTACTATTTGTTCTATTCAATGTCATTATTTAAAAATGAAGTCCATATAACGAGTAAAAACTGACTGAAATGAGCTTGGCATGATACCGTACAAACTTTAATCACTATTAAAGCACCTAAAGTATTTTTTCAGCATCGCATGCGGTATGAAACTAAACACTGTTTCTTGTTCTTGATCATGAAGCAGTAGCCTCTCATTATAGTGGAAGTGAAACAAAGTATACTTACTGAATTAATGAAAAAGTACAAATGAAAGAAAAACATACTCCTGGGTTCCAAAAAAGTAACCACCACATCTGACCACAAGTAATCATATGAAATATTATGACCACATCATAAGGCAAAAAAACACAATAATGAAAAACAGCCAAAGCAGAAAAAATGGAGAGTCAGACAAAAACAGCAATCTACTGTAGGCCTGGTGTTAATATAATGTTGAGTCAGCAGGGGGTGCTTTTTGCCTTCAGTACTTTTTAAGATTCTGTAAAAATTTGCTCATTGAATATGCAACGCATGAGAGCAGACAATTTTATGTTTTCTACGTATAACAGCACAATGACTTGATTTTTTTTAAAAACTGGAAGTGGAAAAACAATCTTTAGATACCTTTAATAGAACTAGCTGTCCTGTTTCTCACCGATATCCCACCCAGGGCTGTGTGCAGTCTTGCATATATTAGCCAATACATATCACCTGAACAGCACCTTAGCTTCTTTTCTCTTAGTCTTGTTCGGGGGATGAAACGGCATTCTTCAAAAGGATATTCCAGCACTAGAGAGCACAATAACAGCACTGCTATAGGATATACACTACCCATTGTGTTGCGTTCTTCTTACTATGAAGGTCAAATATATTTCACATGAAAGTATTCAGGGAGCTCTAATGCCCTATTGTTGTCGCTTTGGCTTTTTGTCACTCCCACCAGGACAGAAATGTTTCATAGAGGGATAAAGGTGAACATTTTGCTCTGATGTGCAGTGACAATTCCCTACAAGGCGACGAGTGGCTCCAGAACTTTGTCAATAACTTGCCCACCGCAGAGTCACCAGATCCCATCACTTTAAGGATCAAAAGTTCTACTTTTTTCCTTTAATTTATCACATACTCGTATATTTGAAACTAATGTGACACCACCTGGATTCTCGGTATGAAACTGACTATTTGTGTTTCCCTGGAAACTGTTTTGTCACTAAGGTGTAAATCGGGGCCAAGAAGAACAGCAAAAACTCAGTTTCATCACCTTATATTAGAACTGAAAAAACGTCACAAACCAACTCTTATATAAAAAATGTCATTAAAAGTTATTTTAACTTTCAGTTTAAAATGAGTTCACTTATAAGTAGTTTGAAATGAAACCTCTGATCCAGGACTGTTTCTGAATTCTTTGGGGCATGAAATTATATTATTTTGCTCTTATCTTGGTAGGTTAAAGCCCGGGTATGTCTGGTACTCATGTCCTAGTTAATGTTAACTGTGGGTAATGTTGACAGATCTCTGTAGGTTGTGTTTTATCCCAGTTGTTTCATCCTAAGTATTTCCATAGAATTACAAACAAAAATCTAAATTAAAAGAAAAAGAAAAGAAACATTTTTCCTAGATCTTACACATTATCTTTGTTTTGCAGTTTGTTAACGTATTAAATGCAACCATGCCCATTCTGAAGAAACTCCCGGGAAGATCCAAGAGCTGCCATGAGTTCCCCAGAGTGAACGGTGAACTGATTCTGCCTCGCCTAGACTTAGACATCAGGGACTTGAACGAGCTCAAGGACCTGAAGGAGCTTAATGAACTGAAGGATCTAAACAAGAACCTGAACCCCTTTGAGGATGTGGACCTGGATGATGATGATGACAGGAACAGAGGTGACATGGGCCTCATTATGGGGGAGGTCAAGGGTAACCTCCAGCTGAAGTCGTCCTGTGATGGTGAAGAGGAGGAGAACGAGGTAAATGCTGGGAAACACGGGGCAGGGAATCCTAAAGTGAAGCCACTGCGGGGGACCCTTGAGCGGATCTGTGGAGTGTCTCCCCTTAAGACCCTTGGAAAATTGGGAAAGGGGCTTCGCATATCAGGACGGAGTGTATGGGGGAACAGCACCCCACACTACAGCCCTGGAGATTCAAATACACTACCAGCAGAGAAAGAGAAAAGAAAAGGACTACGCAGGAGCTCAGAGGGAATAATGACCCTGCTTCGGTGAGGAGAGATTTGGAGTAGAAAGAAAGCAGTTTTTAAACAATTTAACCTGTGGTACAGTTGTGGTTTGACGTTTACATTCACTCATCATTGACCTAAATGTTCTTTTTTCCAGGTGTAATCATTGTGCAGCATGCTTTTGCACTTTGAGTATACAAGTTTGAATTGACATTGGATTTTGTCACATCCACACAGGGCCAAACGTATACATATAGGCTAAAATATATTCATACACTCACTTGAATCTTTTAATAGGTGACACTGAAGGTCCACTGAATGTCTTTTAACTTGCCGAGGCCTACTAACTTCTCATTAGTGATCACCATTGACTACAACTGGTACTTTATCTTTGTCAGCACAAAAAGGATGTGTTTCACAGCTCACAGCACACATGGGATTAACTAATACTCATAACAATGGGAAAATTCAGAGAAGTCTGTGGGAAAAGATGATTAATAAGAACTCTAAATTTACGTAAATTTAAGCTGGGAAGGTGTCTTAGTCATTTCCACAAAACTGCAGATTCTGAGCTCATCATTTGAAGGAGTTATACCCAAGCACAAGTTCTAAAAATAAAAATTGGCTAGAATATTCAGAAACATCCCTAACCATAACCCAGAAAAACTGCTGGCATAACTGTCAGTGAAGCAAGTTTTACATTTCAGGGTTAATCCATTTGTAGAAATTTGTAGCTCCCTATGTGGACGAGCCAAATGCCTTGTGGGAAAGTTTTATTGTCAGACGAGACAAGACTGAGTCACAGTTAAAAGAGGTACGTTTGGAAGAGGCTTTCAAACCTGTGCCAGTGTTCAGCGTTCAGCATTGGTAAGCTACTGTTTGCTTTGAGTGCTCGAGTAGAGTAGAAAACCACTACATAAGAACCAGTCCATTTACCATCTACCAAATTAGGCAGATGCTTTAAACCTTGACATAACTGGGTGATCCAATGGGGCAATAATGTAAAAACGCACATTAAAATGGTTCTGGAATAGGCTAATATTAAGCTTCTGGCATGGCCTTCCCAAATCCCAGACCTCAACCCCGTTGAAAAATTCTGGACTATGCTGGATTTGTGCCAGGAAACCAACCAATTTAAATAACATTTTTACTAATTCTGCCAAGAGTACAGGTCAAATATCCAGCAAGAACTATGCCAGGAGCTTGTCGGTGATCAGAAGTTCAGGCGCAACTATCTAAGCAACAAATATTAGTGGGGGCATCTGTATTTCTTTAAGCCTGTATATACCTTTGACCCTGTGTGGATTAGAGAAAATCCAAAACGAAAGAAAATTTGTGCAAACAATTTTTGGTTAATTTTTAAGTCATTGAAGATGTAGGACTGGAAAAAGAACATTTCAAAGAAATCAAGCCCCCAAATTACCGTGATATTCACAGCCATGTAAATTCTGATGACAACTGTATGTCACTTATGTGAAGCAACTCTATGCTCATTGGACTCATATAATGCTTTTGATTGCATTAAAAAATTGTTTTTCAGCGACTGAGAATAAAAGTCCTGTTTACTGGTCAGTGACAGAATAACATATAGTGCCCTTATTTCCTAAGCGGTTGTGTAATTTGCTGTGGTAACTTGTTGATCTAAGGAACCTCTTTTGTTTTTCAGTGGCATGTTGTGTACTTGCTGTCCTCACTCAATGGGACTATTTTTAGACGAGGTAGCCACACACGGCAGCAACACTGTGAATGTGTGGCACTCAAAGCACAGGTTTTCCTAGGAACTCCGTACAGGACAATACAAACCTCATGCACTCATTAAAGTCCTTGCATCATTTAGGGCCATGATTTATGCTCTTTGTCATTGCTGTGGATGTTCTGCAGCTTCACTGGTCGACGGAAGGAGGAGCGCAGAGAAAGCCTGCCCTGTGGAGACCTGAGCGTAGGCAACGAGGTAGAGACTTCCAGGCGATCATCCTTCCTCAGGATGGTCAGTCTGGGCAAGCTAAAGAGGGAATCCATGTCAGACAAGGCATCCCAAGAGGCGGAGGAGGAAATGGAGGAGGAGGCAGAGGATCCAGTAGTGAAAACCAGAGAGCCCCTCTCAGGTAATAATTAAGAAGTCGATAAAAAAAAATTACTTTCCAAGTGACCCTGTAGACTTTAGCAAAGAATCTACATTACATTAGTTAATATTTCAGGTCAAATTTCAACAGCAGTTGTTGAAACCTAGACAACCCTCTGATGAGGTTAAAACTTTTCACTTGGGAGCCACTGCGCTCACTTACCATCAGGCTGAAAAGGAGAGGAAGTAGGGTCAGAAATGTTCCCCAGCTTCCTCTAGATAATTCAGTCCAGCTACTGTTTGGAGACTCCGGCAGGGAATTATATCAGGAACAGAGGAATGTGCAGACAAACCTGCAAAAAACAGGCGAGTTTGTCAGCCAGGTACATGCACAGCTGCTGAATGAGATACGTGCATTAACATATTTGTCACTAAACCTATTACCTCTAAACTTGTGTTTCTCTTCTGGTTTCCCACAGTTCTGGAGATCTTACAGCTGGTCAATCACAGGGACCTTCTCCTGGCTGACACACACATTCAGGAACTGGAGCGAGAGTGTGAGCTCCTGTCTCTCCTGCCAAACACAACTCCTCCTACCCTTACTCCTACCCTGTGTCCCAGTACTCCACCCAGCATGTTGTGTTTGTCCTCTTCCTTTGATGAGTCCCTCAGCTCTAATGCGACTTTGGACTCAAGCCGGAGAAAAGCTAAGGATGTGGAGCTCCTGTATGAAGCCCTTCAGAAGGAGATGTGGGATGTGGTGCGGGAGTCACTCCGTCAGCCTAGTGCTGGCCCCAACCTTGGTCTGGTGGTGCTGGTAATCCAGCAGGAGGAGCATGCTGATGCTGCCTGGGCTCTGAGGGAGGAGACTAAGCCAGAGCAAGAGGTCCCCTGCATCCAGCCCAGCCAGCGTCCCCGGCGACTGAAGATGAAGTGGAGGCAGGCTGTAGTGGAGGCTGCAGACTGGAGCCTGCCACATCAGGTAGACACCCAAGCAGGCCAGTTGGCCTCATACCTGGAGCGCCTGAAGTGTCGAATGGTGGATGATCTGGATGCAGCGAGAAGGAACGCTATATCCATTTACCCAGAGGAGTTTGCAGCCTTCCAGGTGTATGTGGAAAGTTACCATCGAGCTGTGGCCAAACGTCTTCGCACTATTACCAGTGGCCCACTGCAGATCACAGACGTATACTCACTACTTGACTGGTTCTACAACATCTACAACAGGTTGGTAATGATTGCCTGCTCCAATAACGACACACACAACAAGCTTTTATTCCTAGTTAAATTTTTACATTAATTCTTTCCCACCAGGGATGTCCTAGGAACAATCGGGACCACCACACCCATCAACTACAGCACACTGGATGGTATTCTGCCTCAAGAGACAGTGGATAGGCTGGAACAAGACTGCATTAGTGTAGTCAGGGTGAGAAAAGAGTGTTTGAATGTCTGTTGCTGGGAAAATGTGGATAAGCGATGCATTTAAATTTCCTGCTTTTTCAATTTTCAGGATAAGGTGACAACAGAGCTGATCCATGTGCTTGATGAAGAGGAGAGGCGGTGGGCCCAGACTTTGCACATAGAGGAGTATCAGTCTCACCTAGCATGCTCAGTAATCCAGGTACAAAGCCGTACTATTTCAGTAACATTTTCCTTGAATGAAACCTCTGTCTTATCACTCATGTCTTTTAAAATTTCAGAGGGTAAAGGTGGATTTGGACAGATCTACATCTGTGAACCAGTTTCTAGGAGCAAGAGTGGCTCGCTGCAGTCTCATTGGATTGGCTGACTTCATTTACAGGTGTGTGGACAGTAGTTTAAGGTTATAGCTGTTAAATCATATCTATATATCTATCTACTGAGAAAGAGAGAGAGAGTATTTGCATTCAAAGTGTTCTCATAAAACCTCTATGCATTCAGTTTCCAGAGGAAGGTGGAGATGTTTCATGACAGTCAGGCAGAATTTGGAGACCGAGGAGATGGATATGTGTCAAGGACTATAGCTCTGGTTAACTGCTGCCCTCCTCTCAGGTTGGCAAAGATCAGTGAAACTTCATATCTGAACATTTTCTAAAAGAGCTACAGAAACTAAACTGACATGTCATATTTCTTGTGTAATGTGTAGATCCTTTGTGGACCGCTGCAGGCAGTGTGACCCACAGGGCAGTGAGGAATCTGCGCAGAAAGCCAACTCCTCATTGGACAGGATCATCAACCAGTCAGTGAGGGTGCTGACTGACAGGCTATTTGACCACATCAGAGTGAGTAGGACAGTGGCAAGATTCATCTGAGCCATTAAAGATGGTTTTCTGGAAACATAATTACGATCATGACCCAGATGTGCTGTGCTTAACAAATTTATGAGAGCATCACCCAATAATAATAATAATAATACATTTTATTTAAAAATAGCGCCTTTCAAAGCACCCAAGGACACTGTACAACAGATAAAAACACAAAAACTGGAAATATACACAATAATAAGAATAACAGATAAAAGTTAAGAGCATACAGAGGTTTAAACATAAGCAATTTTAAACAGATGAGTTTTGAGGGTGGACTTAAAAAGAGGGAATGAACTAATAATGTTCCACAGCTACCCTAAATTAACAGTACTGTAATGGTAATCGGCAAAATTATTGTGTGTGTCACTGCAATGGTTGCTCCAGTATGCACAAGCTCTTCAATAAAATTATATTTTAATGCTAAAATATAATTATTTTTCTTATCAAAGAATTTTTCAATTTACTGTACAAAAAGAAAAAAACATTAAAGCACATTATTATTTATCAGGTTAAGATACAAAATTACAGTTATTTACTTGCATTCCTGAACAGAAAAATAGTTTTAGTGGTTGAAGGTTATGCTTTTGGTACAAAGCACAAATTCATTTCATTAAGTTTACTTATTATTAGTTCTGAACAAGTTTCTGGCAGATTTGTGTTCATGACAGGTAAGCTAAAACAAAACAGTATTTTTTTGTAGCTAAGTTTCTGGTCACATACTTGTGTCTTTTATTATTTTGATAATACACCGAATTATATGGAGAACTTACATGTAATACATGAAAAGTCAGTATTTGGGCAGAAGTGTTTTGTGTACACACAGCTGTTTAGTGTATCATTAGCTGTTTCGTTAGCTGTATCGTTAGCTGTTTCGTTAGCTGTATCGTTAGCTGTTTCGTTAGCTGTTTCGTTAGCTGTATCATTAGCTGTTTCGACAAAAACAGCTAATAAATACAACTGTCCAACGTGATGATGATAATAATGATAATAATAATAAACAATGAGTATAAAGTACAGTCTTTACCTCATTCCTATATCTGAAATTTCAAGTAATAAAACCATCCACACTAATTCAGTTAAAAGGACTAGATGTTACAGCCCCTGATAATGCATTGTTTTTGATGGAGAGACTCTTGAGGGATGGCTAGGGTTGCCAACTCCCTGAAAAATAAATAAGGGACACCTCGTGGCCAGGGCCGGGCGACCCAGTTGTCTTCACCCTTCCCAGTGTGGTGAATTTTCTAGCTCTTTTTTTGTGTGTGAAATTATTTTTTTAACCCTTTGACTTGAATTTGATTTAAGTAGATGTGTATTCTTTGTGATATGAACACATGTGAAACAAATGATCATTTAGCCATTTTTTTGTAGCTCAAAATGACAACATTAACACAATAAAACAGGTCTCCTTCTTAAACAGAAGCCTGTCATGCTTAACTTTTGAGAATATAAGTAAATCTTTCTTTAAAAGAACTCTGTCCTGCTTAACTTAAAATAATAGAAAACAATAGAAAGAAAAACATTCTTGTAACAGTGCACATTTAGTGCATTTAGTACAATCGGCTTCAGTTGAAATATTATTTCAGCTTTTCTAAAGCTAATCAGCTGCTCCTGTTTGTAAACCCGCTTGTTCCCATGACTACGCATCTTAACTCATCATCATTATTCATCTATGTATTACTTTTATGTATTAGTCATCTATTTGTTGTACTCATGTATCCTTGCAGTTGTTTATTACACAAAATAAATTATATTATCACACTTCTGGCCACATAGCGCTGATATTCACTGCACATGCCCATATTAACTTTTTCCAGCCAGGTGTTTTCCTTTTCCCATTCTTCCCTTTGTCTGAGGGGAACAAACATTGCTGCTCTAATGCTGGGCTCACACTGTGCGGTTTTAGGCCCATTTTGAGCCGATTTTTGAGTGATCGGACCGATTTTGGCCTTCATCGTGCATCGTGTAGTATACGTGGGGTAAAGAGAAGTGATTAACACCTCACGACCAGCTCCCGATCATCAATCGCTCGTGAGGTTCTCACCACAGCCGCTCACACTGCTCGCGCGCAAACACGTAAACGTCGGTGAAAAAGACGGAGCAGCACGGCTGTGCAGCGTGTGATCTGGACACAAGCGATGGAGGCACAACTTGTAGAACTTTGGAAAGCTCATCCGAGCCTTTTCGATGTGGCATCACAAAATTATCACGACCACAACAACCGTGAAAATAGTTGGATTTACATTGCTGCTCAATCACAGCTGCCTGATCATGTTTTTCATTAGCAATTTAGCAAAGTTGATGGTGGTGGTGTGTGTGTCTGTGTGAGTGAAAGACAGAGAGAGCGCGACAGATTTTCTGTTATAACCTTCATGTTATGGAGGCACAGTGTGAGCACTCAGGTCGCATCAGAGCATCGGGCGGTATAGTGTGAGACCCTGCATCGTGACCTACCAACTTCTAACCCCTGCGAGTCAACCGTGCAGTTTGAGCAGGTGCTGAATAACGTGACTGAAAAAATCGCACAGTGTCTGCCCAGCTTTAGGTGTACTGTCGTCCGAGACTTGCACCGCAGAGTCGGCGTTTGTTTCCCTGTTGGCCATGCTTCTTGTTGTGGTCATCTGTTGTCTTCCGGTATTTTCTCCGTAAGCGACCTTTCCTCGACCAATGAGATGAGCGGTAATCTGAATTGTCATACTCGAATTGTCATAAGTGTGCTGTCAGCTCATTGGTCACAAAGCAGGAGAGGGGCTGGGAATTATGTTTTCAAACAAAGTGTTAATTCCATAAACATTTATAGACTACTTTTGATTCTCACTGTATTGTGCGTCCCTTATTAGCTCAATACGGGACGTGTACTTTTGTTTCGAAATACGGGACGATTCCGTATTTTAAGGGACGGTTGGCAACCCTAGGGATGGCTGTTATGAGGAAAGGCAGCCCAGAAACTTTGCCAGCAGCCCACGTCGTTGTGTGCTCACTTTCAGTCTTTTACCCAGGCTAATCTGCTGTTTTCCTTCCTTGGTTAGGTTTACCAAACCTAAATCTGTTCTTAATCTGTACTTTGTCTGTTGCCTTTCTAGCCCTTCTTTGACAAACTGATGAAGAGAAAGTGGCTGAACAACACAGAGGCCTTCGAGGCTATTGAAGCCAGTATTAAACAGCATTTCAAGAAATTTAGAAGGATGGACTCTCCACCCTATCAGGTCAATACACGTTTGAAATGGTAGTCGATAACATTTTCAATGTATAAAGGTATGAAACTATATAAAACTATAGCTAATCTACAATTGCTGTTATGACTGACAGACACTGGTGGGTGAGGTGCACCGGCGGGTCCTAGTGGAGTATGTGAGAGCCATTATGAGGGGACGCCTCATGTGCACATCCTCCAAGATGAGGAAGAGGATGGCTTTCCGCCTGCAAGATGAGGCCAAGCAGCTCAAAGGACTCTTTAAGGATCTGGTAAGTCTGGTCTGCAGACACAAAACATTTTTTTTATTAGACTGTGTTAGTGTGGAAAAGAAAATTATATTTTAGAGTGCTAATGGTCTCCAAATATGGAGAAGGAAATTTACAGAGTCCAAGACACAAGTAGTGGTTATGTTTCCGGGGAGCACAAACCGATCCAAAGTGCTGATTCTCAAAAACTTGGAATGGGGAGGGGGAAAGAGTGTGCCGGCTGTGACTGGAGCCTGACCCTGGAATTTCCTAGGTCAGGAATAACTCAGACAGTGTTGATACAGGACTGAGCTCTGAAAAATGGCTGCCGTCAGTGAAATGGAGATGGATGAACCGGGCTTACGTTAGCACTTGCCAAAGTGGGGAAGAGGGAGTCAAACAACGAGGCCTGACGGCATGGCATTTGCCCCCTTTCTATCTACAAGTTCAAACAAGTGTCCGTCACCTCAGCTGACAACAGGAAGCTGCTGTGTTCGGAGGAAACTTCCTGTTCCTGTCAGCTGGCGCACTTTGATGTGGCTCTGGAATGGCCTTGATGGCCTTTTTCGCTGAGGAGTGGGATGAAGTTTCTGTGGAAACTGGGAACTTAGGAGCATTGGGGGGAGGATGAGTTTTTAACGACCACCAAAAAAAGACGTTGTTATTTTTAGTGAGTGGCAAGCAACCTCTCTTTTCCTCAGTGTTCCTGAGAAAAAAACAAGAACTGGGAAAGCAGAGGTTGAGGTCTGGTATTCACTAATCAAATTCCTAAGTGTTTGGCCTCCAGAGGCATTAACCTGTGCTTCCTCTGTGGGTTTCATTGTTCACTAAACTGCTTGTCACTTCTTGCCTGAAAAACACATTAAGACTTAAGAAGAGGTCATTTGGATGGGCAATGATAATAAATAAGTGGAACTCGCGTCTTCTTGCAGTCCATTTCTTCTCATTCTGTCCATCCAATGTCTCGTCTCTCGCTCACTGTTTTTCTTTGAAACTTTTGCACATTCAAGTGCATGTGTCTTGTAAACAGTGACCAAAGATGTCTGCAGAATCTTTTATGACTTTTATATCTAACAATACATTACCATTAGATGTGCAAGGATGCCAGCCTTTAGCCTTTTATGTGTTTTGAAATTTCATCCACTGTATTTGAGGTATTTTAGGTGTAATCACCAGAACTAAGTGCCCAAACGACATTATAAGTTCAAACAAAAGCACAGCTGTCCAACTTGACAGATTTATATTTATTTATGTAGCGTGCTTGCATTTATATGCTACTTTTGTAGTCTTACTGACGTTCAAAGTACTTGATTTATCTTGTAGTCCTGAGTTTCCTGTGAATGAATTGTCGCCTCTTCTCTGCCTCAGGAATCGAGCTCCTCCTGGTTGGACAGCATCATCTGTCACCTTGCTGACATCATTCTCCTGGAGGACACGCCCTCCATCCAAATGGAGGTGGCTGTCCTGGTGAAAGAATTTCCAGATATACGGTAAGGATTCCCCCCCCCTCACAAATGAACAGTCTTGAAATGTTACAACCAGGAAACATCTATAAGACAGATGCTCTCTGCACTGGTCCCTCCCAAAGGTCCTATATTCTTTTATGCTTACGGCTACACATTCGCTGTGTTGTTTTTGGCACTGCGCTAAAACAAGAAAAATGTAAGCCTGCATATGTTGTTTTGTTGCAATGGATCAAAACAAGGAAAAGGAGCGCGGAAACATATCTACATTAACTTTGCTATTTTTGGAGCGGTGCGGGTCTGTTTTGAGAATGGATGAAGCAGACAAGCCTCTGGGGGGGAGTTCCAGCCTGTTTGTGCACAGATTAAGACTCACATTAGTGACGGTTTTCGACCTAATGCACGTGACGCATAACCCTCCAAGGAACAGACAGGAAGCTGCTGCCGAATACTTCCTGTTCCTGCCATCCTGCAGGAGACAGACTGGTGCCACTCTTTGAGTCAGAGAGAGAAAGGTGTGGAAGAGAAGAGAAAAAGTAGCAGTTCAGACCTAGAGACACATTAACTTGCTGCATTTCTTTGTACCTTATGACAGACCCGCAAGTCTTTCAGGAGATCAAATGCAGGATTTCCCGAGTCTTTTATTTATCTACCTTAAGAGTCACATTGTGCACATACGGCTGTGTCTACATATTGTGGATAAAAAGTATGAAAAAATCCAATGATAAATAAAATACAGTGCTTAACAATTTTATTAGATCACCACCCAATGTAAGGTTTATGCCACAGCTGCTGGTAGTTATCAAAATCATTTTCTCATTTACAGTGGGGCAAAAAAGTATTTAGTCAGCCACCGATTGTGCAAGTTCCCCCACCTAAAATGATGACAGAGGTCAGTAATTTGCACCAGAGGTACACTTCAACTGTGAGAGACAGAATGTGAAAAAAAAAATCCATGAATCCACATGGTAGGATTTGTAAAGAATTTATTCGTAAATTAGGGTGGAAAATAAGTATTTGGTCAATAACAAAAATACAACTCAATACTTTGTAACATAACCTTTGTTGGCAATAACAGAGGTCAAACGTTTACTATAGGTCTTTACCAGGTTTGCACACACAGTAGCTGGTATTTTGGCCCATTCCTCCATGCAGATCTTCTCGAGAGCAGTGATGTTTTGGGGCTGTCGCCGAGCAACACGGACTTTCAACTCCCGCCACAGATTTTCTATGGGGTTGAGGTCTGGAGACTGGCTAGGCCACTCCAGGACTTTCAAATGCTTCTTACGGAGCCACTCCTTTGTTGCCCGGGCGGTGTGTTTTGGATCATTGTCATGTTGGAAGACCCAGCCTCGTTTCATCTTCAAAGTTCTCACTGATGGAAGGAGGTTTTGGCTCAAAATCTCACGATACATGGCCCCATTCATTCTGTCCTTAACACGGATCAGTCGTCCTGTCCCCTTGGCAGAAAAACAGCCCCATAGCATGATGTTTCCACCCCCATGCTTCACAGTAGGTATGGTGTTCTTGGGATGCAACTCAGTATTCTTCGTCCTCCAAACATGACGAGTTGAGTTTATACCAAAAAGTTCTACTTTGGTTTCATCTGACCACATGACATTCTCCCAATCCTCTGCTGTATCATCCATGTGCTCTCTGGCAAACTTCAGACGGGCCTGGACATGCACTGGCTTCAGCAGCGGAACACGTCTGGCACTGCGGGATTTGATTCCCTGCCGTTGTAGTGTGTTACTGATGGTGACCTTTGTTACTTTGGTCCCAGCTCTCTGCAGGTCATTCACCAGGTCCCCCCGTGTGGTTCTGGGATCTTTGCTCACCGTTCTCATGATCATTTTGACCCCACGGGATGAGATCTTGCGTGGAGCCCCAGATCGAGGGAGATTATCAGTGGTCTTGTATGTCTTCCATTTTCTGATGATTGCTCCCACAGTTGATTTTTTCACACCAAGCTGCTTGCCTATTGTAGATTCACTCTTCCCAGTCTGGTGCAGGTCTACAATACTTTTCCTGGTGTCCTTCGAAAGCTCTTTGGTCTTGGCCATGGCGGAGTTTGGAGTCTGACTGTTTGAGGCTGTGGACAGGTGTCTTTTATACAGATGATGAGTTCAAACAGGTGCCATTCATACAGGTAACGAGTGGGGGACAGAAAAGCTTCTTACAGAAGACGTTACAGGTCTGTGAGAGCCAGAGATTTTCCTTGTTTGAGGTGACCAAATACTTATTTTCCACCCTAATTTACGAATAAATTCTTTACAAATCCTACCATGTGAATTCATGGATTTTTTTTTTCACATTCTGTCTCTCACAGTTGAAGTGTACCTCTGGTGCAAATTACTGACCTCTGTCATCATTTTAGGTGGGGGAACTTGCACAATCGGTGGCTGACTAAATACTTTTTTGCCCCACTGTAGTTTTTTATTCTGTAATGTTTACATACACAAGTGCTTCTTGTTTTTACCTTATTCAGTGTTAGTTTAAGTTTAAATGAAGCTTGTAAATTTAAGTAGGCCCAATATGATTTAAAACCATCGCCATGCAAAATTTTAGACGGGCACTGAATTTTCTGTCCTTCCCAGAAGTGAACACAGTGACTCAGAGAAAATGACCGTTACTCGGCGTCATGGCACTTCTTAACAACACCACACAGATCTAATTTCCGATTCATACCCATTTATCCTTCGTCCTCCCTGTATCCTTCCTCTTTGCAGGAAGAAGCATGTCTCCACCCTGCTGAATGTTCGAGGGATGATGCGGCAGGCAGAGCGACAGGAGATCCTCAATGTCGTCAAAGATTTTGAATGCAGCAGCGCCCTCATGTGCCGGGACCACGCCCTCTTTTCCGATATTCCCATCACCTCAGAGGTGCACTGCATCAGCCTGGGTTTCCTCCGCCTCGCCATGACCGTCTCCAACTGGTTCTCAGAGCACCGGCCAAGACGGAGAGGCAGAGTAAGCATCAGGAACGCTACACCTCAGCCTGCAGAGAATAAGGAAGATGCGACTAAACTTCACAGAGAAGACTAGCCACTAGTGTTTGTGCTAGGAGAGTAGTCACAGGCATACTGCGAAGATGAGATGTACATGCACCTTGACCAAAACTGATTTTGTCACCAGCCACTTAAAAAAAACCTCAGGTACTGCACATACTGTACATCCTCAGTGACAATTCTCCATTTCCTCGTGTTCGCTTTTGCTTTAACGATGAAACAAACTGTGTATTTTAATAACTCACCATGATTTACAGTACTTTGCTGTTTATTTACACCTCTACAGAAGTAAACAAAAAAGAATATATCCTCTGAATGTAACATCATGTTCATTAGTTTTTCAGCCTTTATTTCTTAATTGTCATTGCACAAAAAACTTCAATATGATTTACAATGTCTGCTCTTCAGCATATATTTACCCAATGATATATACCCTTTCTCTGGTATATAGAGCATATGGATGTACAGTACTGTGCATAAAAAGTTAAAGACACTTGCTGTTGTTTAGCTGTTTGCTTCTTATCCAGATACCTGATCTGTTAAAAAGTCATTCTGCTGCGTGCAATTAGGCCAATATGATGCTGGCTTTAGTGATAAGAAAAACAAAGGGTCCTGAACATTTGGACCTAATCTGGGATCATTCTGACACTTACCGATATAACTGGCAAATGTTGTGAGTGTTACAAATGTGGATATAAGATAAAGTGGACCTGTGGCTGAGCTGCAGAAGTCACATTTGCACCAAATCCAATGAGGTGGGTCAGATTTGGGCCAAACATTCATTGCTATATATAACATGAAAGAAGTCATAAAATAACTGTGGCAAGGTCTCCAAGATCCTTTGATCAAACAAAAGTGGTGCAGTTTTATTGGTGTTTTTTCATGACTGCACTTTGAATTAAACTAATACAGAAAAATGCAAAATTGCTTTATTTTCTTCAAAACATCCTCCATTTGCATTTTACTTTTACAATGTTTTCTTAGTACTGCATATTAATTTTATGGAAATCTGTTGTGTCACTGTGAATGAAATGGATCTATTGCTGGAAACATAATAAAAGCCCATTGACTGGGTCGAGTAAAGTGATTCAGCAGCTCTGTCATTGTGGGTTCAAATTCTGTTTTGCATTTCAGGTAAAAAATCAGCAGTACTGTATAAACATACAGAGAGTGCAAAAAATAGTGTAGAAGGAACCCTCGCTGCATCATGGGAAACCCCACGGCAGCCTAAGCCTATTGCAGCGTCACTAAGGAATGGTTCAGAATCACCTGATCCATCACTAACTATCGGTTTGATCAAAAACAAAAGTTTCAAAAGCAGTGACGGTGAATTTTCTGAATCCAAACCGGGAGCCGGTCCCACAGACGGCTTAATAATGCTCGGCTTCTGACTAAACTTTTATCAAATCTAGGAACCGCACGTAAGCCACCAGTCTGAGAACAAGGTGCTCTGTTAGGAAAATAAGGTGTTGTGTGACCTTTCAGAGCCTGAGTGTGCGGGGAAAGGTTTCAAATTCACCTGTGAATTTAACAGAGAGCCAATGAAAAGAAGCTAATATGGGAAACACATGGTTTCTTTTTATAGCTCCAATTCTGGATTAACTGAAGACTTTTCAGGGACCTGTTAGAGTGATCTGGTATTAAGGAAGCAGAGGAGTCGTGCCTAGAAGGTTATTTACTGGCACCTCAAAAACCCGTGGTACATGGCCTGATAATAAAGATGAGTTAATCATGTTTACAATTGAAGGATTAATTAATGGTGGAACTTTATTAAGCAGCAGGGATGGGGTCTAAAAGACACAATGATGGTTTTTAGGAAGAAATGATTGAAGTTAGCTTGTTCTTGGATTGGTCTAATAAAATATCATCATTTATCATAACAGAGCACTAAGTTAGACTTTAAAAAGTCTGAGAAATCCAATAGAAATTGAGTAACTGTTAGAATGGATATGCTTTTAGTCAGTTACTCTGCCAACTTCTAACTTTAGGTGCTGTGACCCCTGATCACCGGAGGGTCAGACATGCTGTCTAGCACTGTGTTAAACAATACATACCAAGTGGTACTCTGACAAACAGGCACTGGACCGACACACAATCTATGTAGCCAACGCATATACGCCCACCTACACATAAAGTCTTTGTTGTTTATCTTAAGAGTAAGGCTGCTTTGTTCAGTAAACAGAGCTTTAAATATGGAGCTCAAGAACAACGACTGCACTGTCTTGCAACAAGAAGGGTCATCCAACCCGGGGCCAACAACGGGATGTTTTTTACTAAACAAAGATTTCCTGTTGTCCGCTGAGGTGCCAACGGATGCTTTTATTGGAGCCAAGTTTACGTTATGCACTAGGAGGGAACTTCCCTTCTGCTGCTGCCGCTGAGCTTTTTCATGTCTGAGCTGCTCGTGGGCTTACCATAACAAAGTTGGCCAGCCCCAGCAGGGGTCATTCTACATGCCGACCTCTCAGAGGATCTGTATTTGAATTCTGAATGAGTGGCCGTGTGCTTTGAAATAACTTGGGAGGTTTGCCATGAGCGTGTGGGATTTCACAGCAGGTGGTGGGATATATTTATTTGAAAAGCATGGAACTGCAGATGTTTGGCCATCTCCATGTCCCCTTACCGCAGTAAGGTCAGTGTAGTAAAGGGTGGTCACACGACACGATCCAGCAAGTTTATTTTAAGTGCTTTTGGTAAATTTACATTCACATATAAGCTTGCTGCTTCACATTGATTCATTTCAATTTCTGATCATTAGAAATTATTAGTAATTATTCAATAATAACCATGTATTCCATTTGGAAATATTGACAGAAAACAACACATTTAGTCCTGCAGACATGTTTTCAGATAAAAAGTAAGAATCCTCTCCACTCTGCCACTAACCTCACAGTAGAACAGTCTTTGTCACTACTATTAATGCAGCTCTCAAATCAGCTTTTTATACTCCCTGCTATGGTTTCCATGTATTGATCAGTGGTAAAGATATTTCTTACTGTGTTGATTTGTTGCGCATTTTCAAAAAGGTATTTTCAACCAGACAACTGTGGCTCATAAGATATTTGGTCATTTTTGTACCATTGCCTCATTGTGTGGGAAAATCCATTAGAGTCAAGTAGATCAGCACTCAGACCAACAACCATGCCACTTTCACTCACCTTTCTTCCTGATGTTCAGTTTGAACATCAGCAGCTTGTTTTGACAGGTGTAAGTAATAAAGTGGCTGCTGAATGTGTGCAGTGTGACTTTATTGGACTGTACAGTAGTTAGTGGTATGCTCTCCGATTGCATACATTTGCCTTTTCTGTTTTCTGATCTGTAAGTATAGTAAAAAAATAAAAAGTCTTAAAACAGTGGTTTTATTATAAAACCAAATAACTCTAAAATGATAATATAGAAAATAGTAACAGCACTATTACTACTGCCCGTCTGACAGTCATGTTGGAGTGTGATGAAGCAAGGACACAAATGTAGAGGTGGAGAGAGAAGGAGCATTAGTAAATAAATACTGGGCCATTTATTAAGGCTAGTATAAGTAGATGGTGGCAAAACAATGTTCAACTAAACACTAGAGCTCCATGAAAAATACTAGGAATGAGGAATTACAAATAGACAGAGTAAAGACAACAGTATGACATAAGAAGGACAAAGGGAGGGCAAAAGCTATATATACACACAAAAGGCTAATTAGGGGACTGAGGAACAGGTGGGTAAACACACAGCAAGGGATAAGGGGATAAAGGAAAAAAAAAAACTCTAAAGGCAAGATATAAGGGACAGAAGACTGCCAAAATAAAACAGGAAGTAATATAACACAGAGCCAGAGACTAAACAACAAGACATGGGGACGCAGAGGAGGCAGGATAAACTGAAACTCAATGAACTGAATATAAACTTTAACTCTAACCCCAAACAGAGACAAGACCGCAGACAATAGCAAAGCTAAAACTAAGAAACTAACGAGGAAATAACAAGTACATGAACAGAATACAAATCTCAAAACATCATAAACACAGGAATCCAAAATTAAGGACAAAACTCAAAATTCAGCAGAAACCCCACACTACATGACACTGACAAAGATCTGAGTCACCATCCTGGGACACACTGTAGCTGTTATAAAACTCAACCTGCTCCACTAAAATGGATATTTAATTTAGGGCAGCTACATTGTTGGATATGCTGGCCAATCACAGGAGAACGTTCAGTGAGAGACTGAGATTACCAAAAAGCACCATCATTCCTGCCTGTGGCCATCTCCCTGTACAACTCCTCCATCTAACACACTGTGAACACTGCAATAGTTACACCCTTTTTATACACGCTCTTTTCTACTCTGGAATATTCTTGTCAATTTTCTTGTCAATATATATATATATATATATATATATATATATATATATATATATATATATATATATTAGGGGTGCAACGATATTCGTATCGATATTGAACCGTTCGATACAGTGCTTTCGGTTCGGTACGCATATGTATCGAACAATACAACATTTGTAATTTATTTTATCAATTTTCCTTCTGACGATGCTGTCTGTGTGGAGCGCTCAGTGAATCTGTGTTCGACTACTCTGCCTAGGCTGCACTGTCGAGCGCAGATCCCCTGAGCGCTCCACACAGACAGCATAGTCAGAAGGAAGAGCACAGGGCAAGCTAGCGAGACAGAAGTAAGCTCTCCCTGCAACAGGCAAATTGAACCTCATTCAGATCTGGCGTTTGGAATTATTTTGGTTTTCATGTGACGTATGACCCTGAAGGTAAGCGAGTCATGGACTAAAGTAAAACAGTATGTTGGATGTGCCACGCAATGCTCAATTACATTGGTGTGAACTAGTGTGTTAGCGCAGTTAGCTCGTTAACGTGTTGGCCGTCTAGCCCCATGCACGGAGCGATCGGCGGTAGCTCGTTAACGGAGATTTGCCGTGTTGTGGCGTTAAGGTCATTTCAACGAGATTAACCTGAAAGCACTAGTGGGAACACAACAAATATGACTGCACATTTACGCCGACATCATCCTAGTGCAAAGACAAGTGGAAGCAGACAAAAAAAAGCAAGCATGCTACTAACTTTAGCCGAGTCATTTAGACAGCTGTTAGCACATGATTCTCCTTATGCTGCTGAGAATATAGCCCAGAAGAAGCGGATAGTATAGCTTTTATTTTGGAAAGAGCCATTTCTCTGTAATAAACTATCTTTTCCAAAGATGAGTGATTCCTCAATCAGATACAGGGCTTGCAATATTGCTAGCCCGACGTCCCGGAGCTAGCGATTTTTTCAGTCGGGCTACCAAAATCTATCTCTGCCCTGCCCGTCGGGCTATTGTAGGAAAAATATATGTCAATGCTTTTGCATTCTTTCAGAAATGTAGCTGGGTAATTATGTCATTGGCATCGGTGAGCCACTGTCAATATGTGACATATTGAAGTTGCGTTTGAATTTGCGCTTGTTTTTTTGCTTTCACTTTGCAATCGTGCGAACTGTGTATAGAGAGCGACAGCACTGATCTGTGAGTGATGATAATTTGTGCACCAATTCCTCTGACATCGTCTTATTAATCGTTAGCTTACTATGCAAACATGACAAGTGAAATTTCCCGCAGCTTAAGCATGTGAGAGGTTGATCGCGCAGAGAATCGCTGAGCTTATGTGAGTGAGTGTGTAAAAGCATTTCAGTTCTGCTGAGCCAAATAAGACAGGTCGGGGTGAAGAAGTGACAGCCAAAGAAAAGCTTACCACAAAACGGAAAAGTTATGACAAATCAGACTATAAGGCAAAAAGAAAGTGCAGCTTTATGGTTTCATGGACAAAAGAATTTCTGTGGCTGCAATATGACGAGCTAAATAACCAGGGCTGCACATAAGTGGTCCGCAGGTGCGCATTCGCTGTCAAAATAAAAAACACGCACAAGGGTTAGGGTTAAATTTAAAGACTGTACTTTTGAGTTAAAATATATATTTATAATTTTAATAAATGACAAATTAAAAATGCATGAACATTTTTTTTGTATCGAAAAAATATCGAACCGTGACACCAAAGTATCGAACCGAACCGTGAATTTTGTGTATCGTTGCACCCCTAATATATATATATATATATATATATATATATATATATATATATATATATATATATATATATATATATATAGCATATATATCTTAATGCTATTTCTTAAATGTGTAAAATCTGTAACATTATGTTACAGATTTTACACATTTAAGAAATAGCATTAAGATATATATGCTATATATATATATATAGCATATATATCTTAATGCTATTTCTTAAATGTGTAAAATCTGTAACATAATGTTACATAATGTTTGGAGTTTAGTCTGTTACTGTTAAGTATTCTGATTCTGATAGTTTCAGGATGAGCTGCCATTATCCAATCACACATCTGCTTACCTGCATCTTTTGCTCTTTTCTTCTCCTCTTCCTTTCTCTTTTTTCTAAACTGAGCACCTGATGGCTTTGAACTTTTCTTGTCCAAACCTCCATTGGTTTTAATTTTGCACTCCAGTATGAACAATCACCCCCCAACCTGAGGATCACCACAACATAACCTCATAGACCTACACCTTAGTTCACAGAATCACTTTGTCTAGTGTTTATTTCTGAGATTTCGCACAACCCAGGATTCAAATCATGAATACATAATGGGCTTGGATTTACAATATTATAAATGAAATGTGCTCTGTTTGGAAGCAGCCGGCCCCCTTCCCCTTTCGATGGGTTGTGTGTGAGACTTTAAATCATCAAATATAAATTTTAAATTGTTATTGATCCCTTCACCCCTCGTCCTAAAGTGTATATTTATTTTCTTACTCTAATTATATTTATTGTTTGTTTACTTGCACTGTTGTAACTGGAGCCTCGTCGTCTCGTCTCTCTATATACTGGACTGTATGTAGCGGAGATGACAATAAAGTTTACTTTGACTTCAGCCGCAAGCAGGCCAGGGGCGATTCTAGAATCACAGGTTTGGGGGTGCTGAGCACCCAGAGAGCTGCCCATCCAGGCAAGATAAACTTTATTCGTCACAATGAGACTTCTTCCCTGTCTCTGTCAGTCCCTGCATCCTTAAATGTCTCCAGTTGTCCTGAGTTCCCTCTGACTGTCTCCTTGGTGCATTTAAACCTCTGTTCCTCCCTCTTCGTCTCCGTCATCAGTCATCATAATTTTACCATCTCTGTGCAAGTCTGCAAATTTCTTTATTAAATCATAACATTCTTAAATTCATCAAGTCTCTCTGTGCCTAGGTCCTCGTCACAAAACATGACATCACTGTTTTGTACATTTTAACACAATTTAATCCCCACATTTGTGAAAGAAAAGCAAAACACTTTTTTGAAAAGTTTGTAACAAAACCATCAAATTTGATAAAGGTTATTTAAATGCTGCTAATGAAGAATGGACTGGAATTTTAAAAAAATATATCCTAACCTTAATTACTGCAGGAGAATAATGAATGATGCTCACAGTGAGTAAGAAGTAAACTGAGTGCATATTTTGGACAGAGACTCACTTTTAAAGTGTATGTATAATACAATACAGATACATAAAAATACACTCCAAAAATAGAGTCCTTGAAATGTACAAAATATTATTAAAAAATTAGAAAAATTGAGACACCTTGGCCTACGGTACAATGTATACAATGTATGAAAAGATCTTTACTGCAGATGCTACTATTGCTCTGCAGATCTTTTCTTTTAACCTATGTCGCCTCAGCTTGAGGTTGGCAAATCTGTCTATCACATTTTGGTGGTCAAGTCTCTCAAGCATCTTTCTCAACTGACATCACAGCCAGTTGCTGGAGTCTGCTTTGACCCATGGTCCTTCTCAGCCAGGTACTGTATGGAGCTCACTCAAGACACTAAAAGACCTCTCACAGCTACAGCTGCTAACTGGGTTTGTTAGGGCAACCTGAATAGCAGTTTTCAGTGTGGGGAAGATCTGATTATCCAGAAGATTGCACAATGTTAAACATATCTGGGATGGGACCAGCCTCACTCTTGAGCTTCAAAAAGTTTTTGGCAACCGTGACTTCCTCTGACTGAAGCTCAATATGGTAATGCAGTGCCAGGGCTGACAACCCAGTTTGTTTAGCAGATTCTGTATAGCAGCTTTAATATAGGGAGAACACAACTTCCAGATTGTACGAGTAAAATTAGTTTTTTTTTCTTTGCCAGTTTAACAGTTTGTGTTGTGCCTGTTAGTATTTCCTGCCTGTTTTCTTACCTGGTTCTTCCTGACCTTGTACTTTCTCCTCATGTTCTCCTCTCTCCCTCTTTGGACTGACAATCATACACAAATAGATTGTATTCAATTAGATAAAAAAAACAAAAACTATTAAGATCACTAATAAAAAAGTCCTCTCTCAGTGTACTTTAAACCAAAAGGCAAATAACCAAACCACATGAACATCTAATAAAAGATATAAATATTGAAACACTGATCCAACATTATCCTTTATCGATGGATCATTTGATTTTACACTTTTACCTGAATGTGGCTCCTTTTTTTGAAAAAAACTCCTCATATCCATTATTAACCTGGCTATCTCTCTGTACACACACACACACACACACACACACACACACAAAACAGGAGTTATAAGGTTAATGGGCATCCAGTCAGTTAGCTAGTTAGTACCTTGGGTTCAATATCAGCACATGCACATATGAGAAAATAACCAGTTTCTCTCATTAGATTTCAAACAGGACAGTGGTAACAGCAGCAGGCTACGGACAATTATAAGTTTTAGATTTTAAATAGGCTGTATACATTTCAATGGGAGCAACAGGACGGTCGCTGATTTTACTACAGAGCAGGACGGATTGTAGGGTGGCAACCGTAGTTGGGAAAACACGTTTTCAACACTGCAGGTTACCTGGTGTAATGTTTTTCAGCTAAAAAGAAACATGGTCTGACTCCTACCTAACTATATAAAGAGTAACTGAAGGTTAAATGCAGCCAACATGTCCTGTTTTAAGCCAGGCACTTACAACTCCGCTCTGCTGTGTCTCAGCCACCATCGCTCTGGCAGAAAGGGCGCTAGAGCCAGAGCAGGGGAGAGGTGAGCTGGAACAAACCACTTTGGGAGGGGGGGAGGTTATCTATACTTTTGTTGTTAAAGTGTTACGTCTCAACCAAGTACTGTATGCTTTTATATTTTTAGTAGTGTGTCACACAAACAGCAAATATTGTCAACAAAATCGCCCCTGAAGCGGGCGCACCGAGGGCTCTCACGCTCACTTTTCGCGGCATTTTGAAAAAACAGCGGTGCAAATTATAAATCTGTCTTATAATGTCTGTTGTTTTCGTGTTTGGTTTGTTTTTATTTTGTTTTATTTTGCGAGTTGGTTATTAGATGCTGCTCCAGCCAGCCAGAGAATCCCCCGCCGCCCTGCCCTCTCCTACCTGCGCCGCAAGCAGCAGGCGCACGTCGCAAGGGCGCCTTTACTCCCAGCAAATGGGCGATAGAAAACCGATTGGTGCCTATGACTTTCCCAATATGCGCTGGCATGACGTCGGGCAGCATGAGTACGAGTAAATGGGCGTGATGCCGCCCCGGGCAACCGCCCGTGTCGCCCGTATCAAAAACCGCTACTGGGTGGTAGTCTGATGAAATTGGGGGGTTTTTTGTAGCTTTCCTACAGTACCGCAGCCACTGTGGTACTGTGATTAGACTTTCAGCTTTAATACAAGTGGTTTAACTAAAGTATTGTTTAAGTTTTACTAGAAATTTTTCAGGTCAATCAAATTCAATTCAATTTCTATAGCACAGTTTTTGTGCTTTTCCAAACACAAAAACTGTCTCCCCAGGACGCTTTATATGGTAAAGACTCTACTATAATACAGAGAAAAGCCCAACAATCCCATGACCTCCTCCGAGCACTCACTTAGCGACAATGGGAAGGAAAAACTCCTTTTTAACAGGAAGAAACCTCCAGCATAACCAGACCCTGGTTACGACCTGCTGAGGATGAGAGGAGGGAAATGGGAAGAAAGACAAACTGTGGAAGAGAGCCAGAGATACTTTTCTTCATATGCAGAATGTCTTTTACACATAGAATTTACGAAAGAAACATCATCACTGGATTTCAAAGCAGCTATGTCAAAAAAACAAAGAAATCCCGATTAAAGGTGAGTCTAGAGAAATGTTCCCCATCAGTTAACAAATGTAAAAATGAAACTCTGAACACACGTCTTTGTCCTTTTTATTTCTTTAGACAACCTGTTAGAGTTAGGATTTCACTGGGTTTTCACCTTTCTATCAAAACAGAGTCAAAGTGCGAACAAGTTTTGGATGCGGTCCTTTTTTCTTCCTGTTATTGGTCTTTAGGAGAGAGCCCTGCGGACATTCTAGCTTCCTCCCGCATTTCAAAGACATGAATGTGAGTTTAAATGATGATTCTAAATTTGCTGTCAGTGTAACTGTGAGCACAAACGGTTGTGTGTCTGTATGCATTATCCCTCTGACACACTAGCAAACTTCTCCAGGGTGTACCCCGCCTCTGCGTTCATAAGAGTTGGGATAGACAACAGACTCTATTGCAGATGGAAGATAAACAGTGGGCTGTTTATCTCCTTTGCCCCACTTTTATTGGTTTCCAGTGTGTGTGTGTGTGACCAGCCGGAGAGAGGTGTACCACCTTCAAGCTAACGACATGTGTTTGATTTAAGACTTTGTATGATCAGTTCCAAGACTGCGAATGCAACAAAGACTCATACATGTGTTAAAAAAAGATTTCAGACATATCTAAATATTTCTTCAAGATGTTTACCCACAATAGCTCTCGGATATTTCTGACCTTAGACTGCACTGTGCATTTTTTTTTTAAATATGTTCCACGAATTTGTAGGCCAGAACAGGAAGAACATTAAGTGGAGTTGGCATCAACTAACTGTTAAGTTTGGCAGTTCAGCTTTTGAGTCATACATATACCTAAGAGCATTATCAGACATCCTATTATATAGCAGGCTGAAAGCGGATGCTGGACGGCTGTTTTCAAGTGATCCCATGTGGGGATTACCATCTCTGACTGAGAAGGGCAGGTAAAAATGAGGGCCAAACTCTAGGAGGTTTCCCTCGATCAAGCAGTTAAGGTGGAGTGGTGCACGGGTTCACAATGCAATCCCTGGGAAGCACTCCTCTGCTTCCTCTCATTAACACAGCTCTGCAATGGAAAATCCATCTGGCTGTATTTGCTGTTTGTTTTTGGAAGCAAGCTGTACCCTGTCTTTGTTCACACTGTCATGCACTTTTGACAGTTAGAAGTTTTTCTTTTTGTTTCTCAAGCAGCACTCTGTTTGGTTTCTATTAAAAAAGAAGCAAAAGAAGAAAAAACACCCCTTAAGATTGTGTTGATGTCAAGAATGGCATTTGTTTTGGCTCAGCTCCGGGCACTGGGTTTGGTTTAGTCTAGACAATTCATTCCAGTGTTTGTTTTTTCCTCTCTAAATGAGTGCTCATAACTCAGTCTGGACTGATATGACTGCTTACTGAAGTGCTGGTCTGATCCGCGGAAATAAATCTTGATTTGTTTCTGCTCAGAGGGCAAAAGTTTTAACAGCATGTTTAACACGAAACCAAATAGCTTCCATAGATATTATTTAGCTTTCAGAAAGCTTTAAATGAACTTTCAGGAACAGAATTTGGGGCAGCCTTAACCGTGAAGTACTGGTTTTTTTTTCCTGCTGTTGTAGATGCAGACTTTCTCCTTGACACGTGCTAATGCACTTGTGCAAACAGCATCCTTTAAACGCAGGAAACAACTGAATTAACACAGACCGTTTTACAATAGCCATGTCAATTTATAGTGTCTACTCTGGATTTGACTGTTCAACAGAACATCTCAAGAATCTCATGAATTTCCGCAGAAAATGGTCAACTCTCGAGTGTCAGATCATCCTTGAATCCGTCATCAGGTGACTTTTTATTACATTTCCTGCTCTCGGCCCTCAGGAACTAGAGTCTAAAAAGGATTAAAGAGAAGAAAGCTCCACTTTGTTTTCCTTTATTGGTGTCATTCTTTCTGAACGCTGTAAAAAAGCAGGCGATGGCAGTAAAGTTCTACTTGCACCAACTCCAAGGCACCACTGTAGTTTCTCTCGGTCGCTTCGACCCATTTCTCAGAACTCTCTGAGTTCTTCGGGGCATAGATTCAACACGCTGGAAACACTGCTCAGAGATTTGGTCCATGTTGACATGATGATTGAGATGGTGCAGTTAGGCGAGCCTGTGCAAATCGTAGCCTCAGTTTCCTGTTTGTAGCAGCACCTGATGTGGTTGTCTGCTTCAAGGGTCAATCACAGTTGCTCTTCTGCATGACTTTGTTGTAACAAGTAGTTATTTACTGTCTGCAGTGGCCCCTGGAGACAAAGCACATACAAACACAACAGAGGTGCTCCAGGACGCTAGGCGCAGTGTTGAGCTCGATTTGCAAAATGAGAAATCATGCAGGGGTAGAAAAGCGCTATTTAAGAAATTGTCAAGTTATCATGTTTAACACTGGCCAAATGAGCCAGACATGGAATGAACCAACAGCAGATGCATGTAGGTGATATTGTATAGCAGCACACAAAAATCATACTTTTCTTCAACATTTAGTCAACAATTAACAGGAATAGTTCAACATTTAGGAAATTCTCTTGTTTGTGGTGAGAAGACAAACTTTCAAAAACTCCCGGGTGTCATTTTACAAAAACAAAAATAAAGAAATCCTTTTTTAATGTTTCTGTAGTATTTAATCCATCAGTGTGGACAAATAATCATATTTATTATCAATAATCATATTTATTAATCATATTTAATTATTTAGAAATAATTATATGCTTACTGGTTTGCTCATTTTTCGTTAAGCTGCCAAAAATACATATATTTACTTGCATCCCTGAACAGAAAAATCTGTTTTATTGTGCAAATGTTATGCTCGACTAATTTCTCAAATTTGGGTGTAAAAATGTGAATTCAGTCACTTTTACTTCTAAACAAGCTTTCTATATTTCAATCTAAATATCATGATCACATCCAAAAATGTAAAGACTGCTCTGCATTCAGACCGTTTGCGCAAACAAAGTCTGCTCGAGTGTCAGTGAGATGCGGCCTGCAAACGCAAACATTTACCTTACCCAGCGCCTACACATTCTGCATATTCATATACCTGTTTATGAAGATTATAAAACATCTGTTCCTTCAAACGGAACACAAAAGACAGTTCTGTCGTCAGAAGATTTCATAACTACGTGTGAAAAACTGCCTCTGACCTGACCCATCAAGGAAAACTCAATAGAGAGAACCTCCTGTCCTCTCCCGTGTCCAGTGTACACCGTCTGTCAGGATGGCTGCCCACTTGAACCAAAACAATGGTGCACTTCGTCACTCCTCTTGGGATATCCTGATTTATGTTATCAGAGTTTATCCATCAAGTGGATCTTTATTTAGCGATGGGGGGGAATGCAGGACCCTGCCTGTGTGTGCCCGTTCAATCCACGCTGCGCTGAAGCGGCACACCAGCCTGTTTGTTTCGCAGCGGTCATATTAAATCATCGTTCTCAGGACTCAGAGGAAGTTCACCTTTGTTCAAAGCGGGGACGTTATCTAAAATAAACTCTGACTATATCTTAAAGTATTTTTCTTAAAATTAGTCAACAGTCCTTACACAAGCATGAGAATTCATTCCGTTTACTCTTGAGCCATGTGATCAGTGTTAAAAGTGACACTGGGTGGATCCATGGATATAAATATTTAGCTTTGGCCTGAAGCCACTTACACTGTAAACATCCCAACCTGTAGAGTTATTTGTTTTCCTTTGTTTAAACCATTTTGACGTCCATATAATAGTGAGAAAAAAAAACAAGGGGATGCTTTTTTCGCCCCGATTGTCTGTATTTATGCAAGCACATCCCCTAACCTCACAGACCTGGCAGGATGCTCAGCATCACCGCCAGTCGAGCAGTGATACTTGAGTAAATAAGCAGAAGGAAGACCTCTGCCCTCCAGGTAATGATCATAATAACAGAAGTAATGAAAGTGAATTATAAGCCTCAAAAACTACGAGACTGTGTTTTGGCAGTGCTATAAGTGCGGCTCTAGATGTGTATTGTTTTGTCTGACTAGTTACAGATGCACAGGCAAAACGTGTCGACAAATGGTGGTTGGAAGTGTCAACTTTTATTTATCCCAAAGTTGGGATATTCCTCCGCTCTAATATGTGTCGGTATGTCTTCCAAAAACAATTGGCATAAAAAGGTAAGGTGTAAAAAACAAAGAGCGCACAGCTGCTTGCTGTGTAATAAGTCCAAAAATCCCAAATTGTGATCTATGGGAGAATTGTGCAAACAGCAAAAAAGAGCATTTTCAAAAGCTTTTTTTTTTTCAACTTAAACATTATCTTCCCAAACTTTTTCTTTTTTCATATTTCACAAGTGCATCTAAAAAAATACAGATCTTATGCCTCAGAGGGAGACCATAGAAATGATAGTGTATTTAAAAATGATTATTCAAAGTGGGCAGCACGGTGGCACGGTGGTTAGCACTGTTGCCGCACAGCAAGAAGGTCCTGAGTTCAATTCCACCATCAGGCCGGGGTCTTTCTGTGTGGAGTTTGCATGTTCTCCCCGTGTTTGCGTGGGTTCTCTCGCCAAAGTGCTTGCTCATAGGGGGTCATATGATTGTTGGGTTTTTCTCTGTATGTATTATTTTAGGGTCTGCCTTACAATATAAAGCACCTTGAGGCGACTGCTGTTGTGATTTGGCGCTGTATAAATAAAATTGAATTAAATTGAATATATATAACATAACATATTGACAGGCTGATGAAACACATTTACACTCATTCCATGTTTTATAGTCCACTGACAGTCACAGCTGTTTCACTGTGAGTCCTCATAGTGTACCTTTACATTGCAATCAACCCTGTACAAGATTAGCTGACTGTTCAGCATGCAGTGATTTGCCATGCAGAAAATAAAACGAATATAATAATGATTTTGCTTCTGTGCCATGCAAATGTAATTAATGGTCTCAGGCTCACCACGCCTGTGATAAAAGTTAGGCTCAACCACTGCTTATAGACCCAATCTGTATCTGGAAGTTCACAGGAGACTGAAATACCAATAAACGCACAAGTACATGCACCCTCCATGTTAGCAGCCAATCTCCAGCTGTATTTCTTTTATTAATCAGATATTTTTCCATAAATTCTGCTCTGCTTGTACACAACATTACCTGTCAGGAGGCTGAGAGCTGTACACTTCACAGCTGCACCAGCTTATTTCACATTTATAGAACAGCCTCAGTCATGAACACTGGCCGGAAGTTATTAAACATTACAAGAGTCTCAGTCAGTGTGGTGGAAACCCACATCACACAGCCATGGCAAAATCAACGTCTGTAGTCCTGCAATATGAACTAATGATTTCAGCTTAGACAATAACAGTACCCGGAGTCTCTACACGCAAGGATATATTAAAAAGTGCAGAAAAGTCAGTGTAAGGAAGTAAAATTAAAGGGCAAGCTTAAAATAATTCAAATGCACTGTTTAATTTAGAGAAACATTTAGACTGATGATCCGAAACATTCCCCCGAGGTACCATGCACATTTAGTTTTTCTCAGACACAAAACTCTCATAAAATTAACGATTGTTTTCATGTGTTAATTATTCCTTGGCAGAATTACTCATTAGCCTTCTCCCTTGTTATCTGCTAGTTGACATTTGCAGCGTTTTTGGAACTTGACACTCACAAGAGGGTAAAAATAGGTGGAAGGCAAAAGATAGAAGAGAGAGTGGATATGACAGTGAGTGACTGTGAGGCTCTTTTCATGGAAAACAGGGTGGACAAACGGACATCCTTAAAGGCTGTATTTATGAGGAAAGCCTCACCTTTAGTCTCTGGAAACATAACACACAACTGTAAGAAATTCAAATGTTTGGACTGTTTGTGTTTCTGTTATGTTCTGCTCCAAATTCACCATTTGGGAAACATCAAAAAACTGAAACGGTCACTTAAACTTTAACACATTCTGGAGCAGTTTCCCGATGAAGGCTTGTTTGTGTCTGCTGGTGTTTCTGCCCACAAACAGAGGTGATAGACTCCCAGTTTGTTTTGTCCTGTACCTGCCAGTAAGTTGCCTGTTCCTGCTGTTAACAACAAATTTATTGGCTCGGGCCATTTGCAACAACGGAAACTGCTTTACATGGCGAGGAGTAACTCTGGAACTAAACAATGGTTACTCTTGTGAAATATGGCAACAGGGTCTCACCTTTGGCTCCTTGTGCCTTCTCCCCCGGCTTATTTACGTAAGCACGTTGTGTCCTGTACCCCATCAGGAAGAGGTGTTGCAGGAAACCCAAAACTGAGGTAGGAATTAGCGCAAACTCACAACATTAGACCCCAAAAGACAGCTTATCTGATCCCAGATGGAGGTGGAAAAAAAGGGTAAACATGAGCGTGACCTGTGCACCAGAACTCACTGGGTGTAATGTTTTCACATTCATGGGGAGTTATTTATGTTGACTTATAGTCCAACCTGTTCATTGTATTTGATTCCAGCAATACTGATTATCATTAAGATGTTTTTTTGGTGCACAATAAACTTTGAAAAGCAGAAGCTAAAAATGTGATAACCCAAAGAAGAATGAAACAAGAACATTTCAGAAACATTTAAAGAAGAAATTAATGTTACCAAGATTTCTGCATGCACAATGTTTATTTTCACTAAATTAAATGACGGCCTTTTTTAAAAAAAAACAATGTTTCCAAAAGACAGTTTAAAAAGTCTGAACTTTTTTTCAAGCACATTTTAAATGTTAATTTGATTGGTGAGGCTACACATGTCAGATTTAATTAAATCATTAAAATGATTGAAATATGAAAAGCTTTTCAGCTCCAGTGACAAAACAATAAAAATGCTATAAAATAGACGTGGACTTTAACTAAAAACAAACAAAATTAAATTGGAGAAAAAAAAGAAAAGAATACCCCTGAAGATCCTGCAAAAGCCTTTGATTGAAGTCCATGCACTTCCATGTCAGTATTGAAACCTTGGATACAATCACAGTAATGGAGGACACACACCCGTGGGAGAGATTCATAGATTTGGCCTGAACTATGAAATTAAACCTGTGCTTGGCTGCAGACACAGTTTTTATGCAAGTGAGAGACATCTGAAGAGAGTTCTTAGTGCAATGTTAGTTGAATCCACTAACAACCAACTGCAGTACTCTGGACAGCTTCACAGGTACCAATGAAAGTTTGGTAAATGCAGGGAAAAGTCTTTCTCTGCAGGATCTCACAAAACATCTTCATTTTTTTCCCTCCAATGTCCCTTGCAGAGCATTGAAAAGACAATGAAGTATGCTGAAAATAAAGCAGGTTACATTTGAACAGCTCATTTCATAAATGCAGTCATGGTCAAAAGAAGCAGCACGGTGGTGCGGTGATTAGCACTGTTGACTCACAGCAAGAAGGTCCTGAGTTCCACCCTTTCTGGGTGGAGTTTGCATGTCCTCCCTGAGTCTGCGTGGGTTCTCTCCGGATACTCCGGCCTTCTCCCACATTCCAAAGACATGCGGTTAGGTCAGTTAGTAAGTCTAAATTGTGGATGTAAATGCAAATGGTTGACTGTCTCCACTGGCGACGTGTCCAGGGCGTACCCTGTCTCCTGGCTCCACCCCAGAAGCTCTGCCCATTCTCAGGGCTTAAAATTAGGAGACTGCAACAAAGCAAAAACTGAGTGAAAATGCAAAAGCAATGTGTGAGAAACTTAAGAGAATAGGATCTACTGCTTATTGATTAACAGATTATGAGCATGTGTGAGCACCTCTATAAAAACAGATGTTTTGGCAGTTTGTTGGTCTGGAATATTAAGGTGTGTGTTAACACAGTGTCAAGGATGAAAGACATCAGCACTGATCTTACAATTGTAACTTAAATCTGAACAACCCAGAAGATTTCAGGAACAGTGTCCTTTGGGCAGACTACACCAAAGTAGAGATGTGTGGCCATAGTGCACAGAGCCACGCTTACTAAAAACCAAACACAGCATATCAGCACAAACACCTTGATGGCTATAAAGCATGGTGGTGAAGGGATGATGATTTGGGCTTGTTTTGCAGCTATAGGAGCTTTCACTCACTGATTCAACCATCAATTTCTCTGAATACCAAAGTATTCTAGAGTCGAATGTGGGAACGTCTTTCCAAAGACTAAAGATTCCAAGCACAGCAATAACAGAATAGCTGAAAAAGAGTCAACATGCTGCAATGGTCCAGCCAAAGTCCTTAAGAGAGTTGTACATAAACAAATGCCTGTAAAACCTCAACAAATTGAAATAATATTTAAAAAAAGAGTGAGTCTAAATTCTTCAACAATAATGTGAGACGCTGATAAAGTTATACAGTAAACAAATACTTCAAGGTATTGCATCTAATTGTGCTCATCTCAGCTTATTTAGCTTTTTTGCCTAATTTTAAGACCCGGTAAGGACTAGATCACTTTTATGTCCCTATACATAGGACCTTATATCCTGACTTCATGATGATCTGATTCTAGTAGGATGATGGGCTTGAAAGAGCAGGCAGAGATGCTTAACAATACAACCAAGCTGAGAAGGCTTGTGGTATATGACATGAGAAGAGCGAGGCAAGTCCGTGTGCATGATGTTACCTAAACTATCTTAAGGGCTTTTTGGTGGGGCTGCAGTTTTGTTTTGTTTGTTTGTTTGTTTGTTTGTTTGTTTGTTTGTTTGTTTGTTTGTTTGTTTGTTTGTTTGTTTGTTTGTTTGTTTGTTTTTTATCCAAGTATCATCATTGTTTGCCTGACTCATAATAAGGCTGCGTCCTACTCTCGATCAGTAGCAGTTTTTGGCCTGTAGAAGTTCTTCTCTGAGCATACGGGTCAACAGTAATGTGGTTACTCTGAATATGAGTAAGTATCCTTTATACTTGTCAGCTCCAGTAATACACATCCCAAACACATGTTTAAAAATTAAGCACCTTAAATTAAAAAAATAAAATAAAATAAAAAATCCGGGTGTCTTGTGAGTGCACATGAGGCTATATCAGCCAGCGTCACCTCTTCCTGACCTCACTCAGCACCATCATTCATCAACAGAGACGTAAAACTTGAGTCTAATGATTCCACATCCTCTCCTGTCTCCTGCTGACGCTGCTTCTCCCTTCCCACTCGCACTTGTCACCTCTGACATAAGAACCATATCTTTTTCATGCTCATCAGTAAATCTGTTGTGCAACAACGTCATTGTTGCACAACAGGTCGCTGTCTGTGGATCTTGGAAAAGAAAAGAAAAAAACAGTTGAGGGGGAGCGAGACAGATGCCAGGTTAGCATAGATACCATGTGTGAACCCTGTGGACACAGTTTGATTATAACTTTGTATGTTTCTTGTGTCCAGTCAGCAGAATGATGTTAAGTTAAATATGTTCAACAGTTCTTGACTCCATACCTATAAATCTTATGTCATAACCTCAGCAATTCTAACTAATGATTATTCTAAAGCATATATTAAATATCAGTGAATCATGAAACATCATTGTCATTAAGTTTAAACTGATTTGTCCACATATTGTTATATATCTTTTAACAGCCATACACTGTTAGAAAAAACATCTTAAAAAAACAGTAATATTCCGGCAGCTGGGGCACCAAAATAATACCGTAAAATAACAGAAAATAACTTACTCATAAAAATATGGTTATTTCCAGTAATGAAAATACAATTTGTTGCCCTAATTTTACATGGGATTTTGCCTTTTTCAAGTGCTTTTAAACATTAAATTAGGAACAATTTAATGTGATTAAACAATGAAATTACCTATAAACAAGGTCAATGAATGCGGCAATATGTATAATAATGCTTAAATGCACAGAAATATACAGTTAACTTAAATAATAACAGATTGCATTCATATAGTGCTCTTTGAGACCCTCAAAGCGCTTTACAATTCCTCTTTATAATTCCCATCTGGCCATCACCAGTAGGTGAAGTGTCTTGCCCAAGGACACAATGACCGAGAGTGTCCGAGCTGGGGCTCGAACCGGCAACCTTCGGATTACAAGGTGAACTGCCAACTCTTGAGCCACGATCACCCTAAATAATGAAAATGATAATAATTATTTGATGTAAAAAAAGTTTATGAGAATTATTTTATATATTTTTCCATAGCATTACATTTGAATTTAACAGTTCAATCTTTCAAATAACGAACAAATATTTGTGAAATCATGATGCATTTGTGAAAGTATTTTAACAATCTAAGACAGATACATTTAAAAAACAAGAAAATTATGTTTTATTACATTACAGTGATTTTACGTTAATTTACATTTGAAATGTGAAATCACAGTCTATTGATGTGAATTTAATGATATTCTAGAAGAACAGTACAAAACTGTAAAATACACAGTAAAATACTTTTATATTAGGATTTTTTTACAGTGTATCATATCATGCTATTGGCAACAACATTAGCTACACATTGTCTCCCTCTGGTGGCTATTGCAAAGGATCGCCTGACCAAACTAGAAGACTTCACAAAGCTGATGTGACTTTTTCTTTTTAATCTATGGCACATTTTGAACATGGAGACATTTCAAGTTTAAGACAGCTGGACAAACTCTGGAAACATTTCTAAAGTACCTCACACATCTTTTTATTCATGATGCTCTGTAAGAAAAACAGTTTTCATGTTGGATTATATTGGGGATCGTATGCATCACTATTGATATAGCTGTGATGGACTAATATCAAACAGTAATATCTGTCATCAGTCCAAATGAGCCTGTGAACTTAATGGTCTTTGCAGAGGTCATAGCTGTGCTATTCTGTGCCATCTGCATTCCCAGGACTGGGCGATCTGGATATCATTCCATGATGAGTCAAGCACTCTATAGTGTTTATCTAAATGTATTCTTTCCTTCAATGTGAGTGAGTATATTGGGTATACCTAATGGATTTACACAATTCATCTTGAATTTTAGCCAAGCTAGTGGCAAAGCTCTGAGGATGCCAAGCTTGTTCCACCAGTCATCTGTCCACACTTGGCTTGACTCTCTTGTAATTTTGTATAAACAGTCAAAGTTCCCCCAGATTATTCATTCTAGAGACGTCTATAATCCCCTCACTTTTCCTGCAGTGTCATGAGATTTTGTGATTTTGAGTCAAACACATTTAGGCTCAGAATTTCCTGGATAATTGTAGTACTTTTGCTTCTCTGCACCACCAAACGTATTTTTAATCAATCAGTCAATATGTGATTGAAGTGCAGACTTTCAGCCTTAATTCAAAGGATGGTACAAAAACAAGTGTTAACTGTTAATTACTGACATTTTCATACATAATCCCCTATTTTGAGAGATTCAAAAGTGATGGGAGAACTGATTTACAAGCACTTTGATGGACAGGTAAGACCAGTTCCCTTGTTATTTCTTGACAATTAAAATAACTAGTCCCTAAAGCATTCATTCTAGTGACATTTATCTAAGCCTCCTAATAACATAATATCTGACGCATCGAATTTGAATTTTATAGCTTTGAACTGTAATTTTAATTATGAAGCCCAAGGAGATGCCAGTGCAAGCCCAGGAGACCACCATTAAGAAAAATACAATCTGAGAGACAGCAAAAACTTTCAGAGTGGTCAAATCAAAAATTGTGAACATTCTTAAAAAGAAAGAATGCTTTGGCCAGACCAGCAATACCAAACGGATGGAAGCCTACAAAAGGCAAATAAAGGACATGAAAACAGAATTATTTCCATGGTGAACTCCACAATATTTAACCAAGCCAAGCTGAAAACCACTGGTTACACTCAAGAACAGGAAGAGCAGATTAGAGTTCAACAGAAAACTTTGCAGAAAGCATCTGCACAGTTCTGAAAACAAATTCTTTGTACCGATGAAATCCAGATGAACTGGTAATGATAAAAAGTCATGATTGAAGCAGAGAAACAGCTCATGTTTGACCATGTTCAACCGCTCATCTGTCAGATACGGTAGAGGCAGTGTTATAGCATGTATGGCTGCCAGTGGAGTTGGGTCACTGGTGTTTATTGATGATGTTACTGTGAATAGAAGGAGTATGAACGCTGAAGTGAGACTTGCTTTCTGTGCAGATTCAATCAGCTACTGTAAAAACAGGTCAGGCACTAATTAACAGCACAAACAGATAATTACTTAAAGCACACTGCAAAAGTAATCTAAGAGTTTTTTAAGGAAACAAATGGGATATTTTTAAATGGTCAAGTCAGTCACCTGATCTCAACTCAGTAGAACAAAATAACGAAATAGGCTGCTATGTATAAATGGATATATTAGTTAATGTAAAGTTTTGTTAAACTCCTTGTATTAAAGCTGAAAGCCTGCACTTTTCATTTTTTCTGATTGTTTGATTCACTGTTGCAGTGTACAGATGCAAAATTACAACTCATGGTGAGTACCATGAAACTTGATGAAGACATGATGACTTGTGATACTGTCTGTTAGTCCTTACTTCATGTGGTACCTATACCAGGATAGCTTCAGCCTATCCCAGCTACCATAGAGTGAGAGGCAAGACAGCGATCTAAACACAACAACTTGTAGTTTGTTTTCCCCAGAAACAAAGAAATTATAATTTAAAAACTGAATTTTAGAGTGAAATAAGTCCCATTTAACCACAAATTCTTGCAGGGCTTTATTCTATGCACTTTATCAACTCTGTCTACATCACCATGGAGTTTAGAATCACCAGTTTAACCTAACATGCATGTCTTTGGATTATATAAAAGTTTGTTCTATTGTTCAGGTGACAAAACTGACTAAATTAAGCAGGTTTCTTAGAGGGGAAGTTGTTTATAACATTTTATGATTATGAACATGTGTAATTTAGTTTGTTCAACTTAATATAATAGAATATATAATAACTTCTTTTACTCTGACCTAATATTAAGTGACTGTCCTGACATTAAATCAAGCTAAAGTTAGTTATCATGGGTAAAGTATAAAAAAAAATGAATATTTTAATTAAAGTGCTACATTAATAATAAGTTGTGAAAATGGTGTTTGTTAGGACACTATCCTGCTATCTGTTTTTATGTTTTATTATCTTTTTATGGCACTAACACAGCGTGCAGTGACAGTTAACATTTAAAAAAAAAAAATATATATATATATATATATGTACATATATATATATATATGTACATATATATATATATGTACATATATATATATATATATATATATATATATATACCTACAGGGTGGGCCATTTATATGGATACAGCGTAATAACATGGGAATGGTTGGTGATATTAAAGTCCTGTTTGTGGCACATTAGTATATGTGAGGGGGCAAACTCCTTAAGATGGGTGGTGACCATGGAATTTGCAGAATGGGCAAAACGAAAAAATTGGAACAGGACCCTCAGTTCACGCAGAAGATTTTGTTCAGTGATGAGGCAAACTTTTATGTGAATGGTGAAGTTAACAAACAAAACCACCGCTCTTGGTCTGACACTAACCCACATTGGACGGATCCCTCCAAGACAGTTGGAACAGCAAAAGTGATGGTTTGGTGTGGCATATGGGGTAGAACGATAGTGGGTCCATTCTTCATCAATGGAAACCTCAAGGCCACTGGATATTTGAAACTGCTACATGATGATGTGTTTCCCTCTTTGTGCACTGAAGCTGGCACGTTCCCTGAGTTTTTCCAGCAAGATGGTGCACCACCTCATTATGGGTGCCAGGTCTGAGCATTCCTAGATGAACAGTTTCCTGGAAAGTGGATTGGTCGTCGTGGGCCAGTTGAATGGCCCCCAAGGTCTCCCGATCTGACCCCCATAGACTTTTATCTTTGGGGTCATCTGAAGGCAATTGTCTATGGTGTGAAGATGCGAGATGTGCAGCACCTGAAACTACGGATACTGGATGCCTGTGCTGGCATTTCTCCTGCGGTGTTGCTATGAGTGTGTGAAGAGTGGGAGAAGAGGGTTGCATTGACAATCCAACACAATGGGCAGCACATTGAACACATTTTATAAGTGGTCAGAAACTTGTAAATAACTCATGAAAGAATAAAGTTACGTTGAAACCAAGCACACCATTGTTTTTCTTGTGACATTACCAATAAGTTTGATGCGTCACATGGCCCTCTTCCTATTGAAAAAACAAAAGTTGTATCCAAGATGGCCGACTTCTAAATGGTCACCATGGTCACCACCCATCTTGAGGAGTTTGCCCCTCACATATACTAATGTGCCACAGACAGGACTTTAATATCACCAACCATTCCCATGTTATTACGGTGTATCCATATAAATGGCCCACCCTGTAGATTGTTTCAAGCAAAACATGCAGCGCAGCACAGACTGGATTTATTTTGTGTGCAGGTTCCCAAAAAGACACAGATTGAAAGAGCCACTGAGGAAAGGAGACTGAATGATTTGTCTGGAGCTCTCGTTTAAGCTAAACTTTGACAGGACTGGACCATAAAGCCATTTAAATGATGGATTAATACTGCCTGTTGCTCAGTTATAAATTGGGAAGAACTGTAATGTTAATTTTAAACATTACACTAAAGAACCATTATGATTACTATCAACATAATATAAGCATTTTTTAATATTTAAAAAGAAAAACAATGCTTGAAATTTGTTTGAAAATTCAGTGAGTCAGTTATAATAATTTTAATTACACATTTCTGCCTCTCTAGATTAGCATGCATTACAAGGCTCTGTAACAACATGGTGGCTGCGTTGACATAATTCCAGTGACCAGTGTAGCATCTACATGTGTACATGGGCCAGTGTTAGTATGCTAACATACTAATCTTAGATGGCACAACACACAAACATTAGACATTAGACTGATCAGCATTTCAGCATTTTCACTGTTAGCATGCTGACATTAGCACTGAGTTCCAAGCAGTCTTGTGTCCAATTACAGTCTCATACAGGTCCTAGCACAGCGGTTAGGTGTTCACATTCTTAAATCAGTGTAGTCCACAGTAACATTTACCTTTTAATTTAACAATGAGCTCCTATCGCTGTGAATCAAGTTCAAAGAAAGTAGAGGGAAACTGATGCCAGAAGTGGCAGATTCACAGACAAAATTTTCAAAGCTCATTTAAGTGCTTCAGTCTGATATTTTATAACGATATGACTGCACAGATAGAAAAAACTGATTATCTAGTACATTTTTCTCCTTTGCATCGCTCCATCTTAAATGAATTTACACCTGGAGAAACCAGCAGCACTTGTTCAACACTGACATTTTTCCCTAAAGTTTAAACCTAATGCAATGCTGCATGAAGACCCAAAGATTGATTCATTACTGGCTTTCAGTCTGCTTTTCAGAATGTTAATGATATCGTGTACAGCAGAGGATGAAATCCCTAAATTCTTAGCAATTGTCAGACTATTGAGCTATTTACTTATGAACCAGCAAGGACTGCTGGTGATGCTGGAATCTGGTTTTGTTGTAGCAACTTCACATATTATCACTGAGAAAATATATACTTTGTACTCATTTACATTTTACAAACCTGAGCGCTGGGGGCGACCGTGGCTCAGGGGGTTGGGAAGCGTATCTGTAACCGGAAGGTCGCCGGTTCGATCCCTGGGCTCTCTGTCCTGGTCGTTGTGTCCTTGGGCAAGACACTTTACCCTACCGCCTACTGGTGTTGGCCAGAGGGGCCGATGGCGCGATATGGCAGCCTCGCTTCTGTCAGTCTGCCCCAGGGCAGCTGTGGCTACAACCGTAGCTGCCTCCACCAGTGTATGAATGCTAGAGTGAATGAATAGTGGCATTGTAAAGCGCTTTGGGTGCCTTGAAAAGCGCTATATAAATCCAATCCATTATTATTATTATTAAGTATGAACTGGAGGACAGTTCTCCTAGAAGACAGCAGACAGGAGGGCTATGAAAACATGATGGATGACAGATTACTGTCTCTGTTGGAAGTCTGGGGAGAGTGTGTAAGAAGTCATCTTGTGAAAGTAGCCTACTATTAGGAAGATCGCAGTGTAGTTGTAGGAGGGTCAGTGGAAACGACATAAATTGGTTTCTCAGGAATGGCTATATGCTTAACAAAAATAGGGCAAGCACAATTTAATTAAAGTCTGGATGGCACCTTTAACAGGGGCCTTCATTCTTAGAAACATAAGATAAGCCATCAGGCATGAGCCACACAAAAAACAACTTGACAGATGTGTAATAAAGCATCTGAGGTGGAGGAAATAGAGGGAAAAGCCTTGTGTTTCAGAAAACCTGATTTTGCCTCACACTTAAATAAAGCTGGAATTTGAGTAACGACAAGGAGATCGTTTGAATGACAACGGATGCAAAAGTTACTTATTATAGAGTTCTTTGGTGAGTACAGAAAAGGCATCTCTACCTAAGCAAATAACAGAATGCCATTAAAGCACAGCAAAAGAGACAATCAGGCTAACTAGCCATAGCTTCTTAATTCCTAGTTTTAGGGAGCTGTAGACATGCACATGTGCATCTTTTACTAAGTGCAAGACAAGACAGACAGATAGATAAGGCATCAGTCACAGTACCTCTGCACAGGTCGTAGTGTCATGACTGTGTGTTGGTGTGTTCCACAAACCCAGTGTGGACCATAGAATAGACATTAAACATTGCTGCTTTGTGAACTTCTTTTTTTAAAGCCTTGAGTGGAGCATCGTCGTTATATTCCATATGTTTTGAAACAGTGTGTCGTGAGCAAGTGTTAAACTGAGGCACTCTGTTCACACAGCAGGCAAAATGTATTCTTCTTTATCATCCTTCTGGAAATTAATGGAGGCAATAATTTACAAAATAAACATCATACTGTATTCAGTAAGAACTGAAACCAGCAACTGAGACCAAAAAACTAGTCAGAAAAGCTTTGACTGAGGTGATAGATGAAGGGAGCTGAGGGCCATTTAATCACAGACTTCTATATAGTCAGACATGTTCTGCAACCATAAATGTCACCTCCTGCTGGCCATCAGACAGAATGCAAAGCATGTATATGTGTGTGTGTGTGCAGACACTCACATATACACACGTGCTCATATGAAGCCAGTAGCCTAGAGGGAACCAGGAAGCACCTCACTGACAATGTGAAGAATAAAGTATCATTATTCCAGAGTTGATGAGTGGATATGAAGTAGCTTGGCACTTTTATTTCTGGATCCCTAAAATGTTTAGAATGTGTAATTTTAGGAGTGTTGTGTAGAGGTTTATTGGGGGGGGACAACATTTGCCTGGTTACAATTTCAAAACAGTTTTCCACCCATTATGTTAAGTTTCAGGGGATTTCATTACATTATACACAAAGGGATTCACGTTTTAACTCTGTGATGCCTCTGCCTTTTAAGGCATTCGCTCTAACAGAGAGAAGAGCCTCAGCTCCCACAGCAAACACTATCTCTCTCCCTGTGCAGGCCCCAGCCAGACACCAGGTCTTATAAAGGCAGAGAACCGCTTTATGAATCACTGTTTTGGATGGAGAAGCCTTGCACTTCGGCCATCTTTGGATAGTTTATGCTCATTTACGCACAAAACTACGCTGGTATAACCGGTAGTGGGTTGTGTTGTGCTGGACCTGTCAGCATCTTTGATGTGGCGCATCTAAGTCGCATCAAACGCAATACGGTTAGACAGCTCAGGCAGGAAGTTAGGAAATTGAGTTTCCAAAATAAAATGGTGAAGTTGGTCGATGTGTGGAGCGCTTCGGTCTGACCCCCAGTTAGCACAACGAGAGGGTGATACTTCTACGGCCTGCTTTATTATTGGTTAATTTGTAGCTACATTAATGCTCTTTATGGAGACCGATTAAGATACACACGTGAAAATAAAAAAGGTTTAAAATGAATTAACCACTCATTGAAACTCTGAGTAAAAACAACATCCAGGTGCCAGAAGAAAGCAAAAAGAAAAATGTAAATATGTAACAACATGTTTTAGGGAATCATCGGCCTCCGCCTGACCCAAGCAACCTCTTTTATCGTCATCATTGTTATTTTAATCTCACCATCATTAACATTAGGAGGAGATAATTGTTTGGAAACGATACACAATATGAGAGCATTACTGCATTATAGCATATGTTCCTTATGTTGATGCTGTTTTGTGTGTTCCTTTACATAAAGACACAACACAAAGGTATTTAATGGAGCGTAACAACTGACCACAATATAGGTTTAGTGTGCATTCAGATTAAAGCCCCCGGAGGGAGGGGCCCTGGTTCTTACCCTCATACACAAAGGCTGAAAGTGATCACCTGATAGATCAGATAATAGATATTTGAGTCGTTTTGTCTCGAACATCAAACATAACTTTCATATTGTCAGTCCCCCAAACCGACCGGAAGTCTCGTCCCTGTGTCTTCTTCCTGACTTTACGGTGGTGCGCATCTCACCGACCTGGAATACCGATTTCCGAACATTTCGGCCTTTTCCCTCCGCTGCACCGTAAAGCCGCGTTTTCGTGCTGCGGCTTGCATTGGCGTTGTGGGGTTAAGGACGGGCTCTGTCGGTCGGTATTATGACAGAGGGAGATGACACACATCCAGAGGGAGCTGTGTTTGTTTTGTATGGCGAAATGAGGATGAGGCAGGGGGTGGAGAGTCGCCACAGAGACGCTGGGTTCCGTCCAAACATCACCGCATTTTAGCACTTCTTCAGTGCTCGGGATTTGCGTTACACGGCATCTGCTGCACCGCTCATTTTTTCCCTTTCTTGACAGTGCATGGTGGAACATGCAGCTTGTTTGAGGACACCCCCCTTCCACATACCCATTGCTGCCATGATAGGCAGAGGTCTCCTCTCGACCGTGGCTCGGCCGGTTGGAGAAGAGGCAGATTGATTTGGGACGGTGGGTCATATCTGCGGATGTTATTCCGTCTGTGGAGCCTGTAAATCTCATCCGCGCGCGCACACCGTGATTCTTACTCAGGGAAAAAAAGGAGAAAGAAAACAACATGTCTTCTCGATCTGCATTACCGTCTGGAAACGACAGGAGTAGTGGAGACCATGTAAGTGCAATTCCAGTCTGCAGCCTGTGTTTGTGTGCCTGCAGACGATAGATCGTGCATCCCTTAAAAAAAGAAGAAAAAAAGATATATGCATATGTGTGGCTTTGGGCAGTTTGTGGTTTTATTCATTGTGCGGGTGGTTGAGGGGAGGGGGGTCGTAGATGGTGATGTTTTTCCCGTTTGAGGCTCTGCTGTCCTGATATTGGACGGATATTTAAACAGAGCAGGCTCTTTGAAAAAAAAAAGGCTAACCTTGGGTGTCTGTGCAGGGAAAGAGCTGATGGCAGGCAAACAGCCCGGAATGAGTCCATCCGCATACGATAACGCTCAGCGGATATGCGCAGAAAGCCTGAAGACCAGCCGTCACCTCTTATTATAAGGCTTGGAGAGATAGTGATGTCACATTATACTCCTTGCTGCTGCTGCTGCTGCTGTTGTGTGTGTGTGTGTGTGTGTGTGTGTGTGTGTGTGTGTGTGTGTGTGTGTGTGTGTGTGTGTGTTCCCTAGAAATTGGATGGGTGGGACGAGAGCAGCACAAGAGGCCAAAATAAACGTAGAGAGAATATCTGGACTGTTCGGCTGAAGCCAGGGGATTACTGCGTAAAATGATGTGCAGTCCATTGCTGCGCAGCCTACAAAGCGATCAATCCCAGAGCCAGTGGGTGTCAGACAGCGCCATACATTGTATGCTGTGGAAAACAGAAACGGCCTGCAGAAAAGAAGCAAGCTGACACCGAACAGGTTCTGCATATGTGGAATCCATCCATCTAATATCTAAATGGGCGCATGACTGATTTATGTTGCATTATGTCATTTCATTGCCCTCAACACTTTTGCACCCCCTCCCCCCACCCCAACCCCATCTGTTTGTTAGCAGAGCTTTCAGCACAGAAGGATGGGTAAGCCAATAGATGTGTGGATGTGTGTGTGTGGAAGTGAATGTGCAGGAGTGTGTGACTTTACGAGGTGTATGATTGATTGTGAATGGAGATTCATCTATTAGAAGTGATCTGGAGCTGTTACTGTTGCATCTCGATTATACGATGATGACAGATGAGTGGATGGAGCGGATGAAGCGGTGTCTTGCCATATTGGCAGTCACAGGTGAGGCTTGGCTTGATGTGCAACGAACAGCGCAGGGGGATTAATGCACTCGCTTGCTCGCCACGCATGCATGTTTGTGCTGCCCGTGGTATTGGTTGGAGATGTTTGATTGTGGAGTTTGGATCCCGACTGGCACCAAGGTGGGGCATAGGAACATGACTGGAAGCAAGAGAAGGAATAACGGAAGGTGGGGGTTAAGGCTATGAGTGGTTGTGTTTGCGTGTGAAACTAAGAGCAAGACGACATGCTGGGGGGGAATGGAAGTGTGATGCCTCAGGGCCCAGGGCTGGCCAGGGACCACTGTGTCGGCATCTGCTCCCTATTTTTTTGTTTTTTTACTTCTTCCTCTTACAAACAGTGAAAGGTGATACCTCTTTATTGCCCCACTCACTACCACCTGTTCTTATGTTTCCCTCTTTAATATCTTCCCTTTGTTTGTCACATGACAAGTAGCTGTTTCATACTGTGCTGCATCAGGCTTTGCTTGTGTGATTGCATGTTGTCGTTTTCCGCTTGAAAATTATCTGTGACTCAAGCTTGAGACTATCAGAACTGCACAGCAATGCTCTAAAGTGTTGGGGTCCAGGATCAACTGTTTACAGGGTTGTGAAAGCTTCAGGGCCACCACATATTCTAGCAACAGCGTTACCTGTATCCCCTGTCAAAATGGATGAAGACATCTCTCAGCAGTGAAGTAGCAGACCTCTGAAGAAGATGATGCTGAGCCCAAAATGGAAACAGTATGTTGTGTTGGAATACAGCTGTTAGCCCAGGAACGAGGGACATGTAGTCACATGCAGATCAGCTCCAGGTTGTTGCTCTTTGTCATTACGGGTCAAACATCTGTTGGAATGATTATGGGATATGGCACCAACTTGTCATTATGAGCTTAGCAGTATTTGATATACAAAGCTGGGTTGGTTATTGTAAGTGTTGTCACCAATGTGTTTTTTGTCACTTACACAGTATGTGTTACACTGTGCAGCGATCAATGTGACAAACACTTTAGCTACTAAAAGAGAGAGGTGTCTTATTGTTTGGAGACAGAGTTTATGAGTAGCTTGAAGAGGCTGCAGGCACTAACTAATGCATGCTATTTTACTTCTGGAGGCCCATCAGTCGTTTGAGGTTGTAGATCATCCTTTAAGTCCTTTTCCAGCCTGCTGCTGCTGCTCTGTGTGATATTGCTGTTGGCACAGTGACCTAACCTCTTCCCCTTCATTTTCCTCCAGCATGTGTCACTGGGGGCCAGCCGCTCAGATAAGGCCACCAGCCAGTCCAGCCGCTCTCTGGGTGCCCGGTGCAGGAACTCGATTGCCTCTTGCTCTGACGAACAGCCGCACATAGGCAACTACCGCCTGCTCAAGACCATCGGCAAAGGAAACTTTGCCAAGGTCAAGCTGGCCCGCCACATTTTGACGGGCAGGGAGGTGAGTTACAAGAGAAACAGACATCAAAGGTGGGAGTGAGTGATGGATATAACTGTAAAAAATGAAAGCTAACACTTGGCCGATGTGCTGGTGTCCTTAATATTATCTTAAGAATCCAGTAGTATGTCTTCATGAGAGCCCTCCTTTTAATTATATTTTCTAAAAAGTAAATTTTCCTTGCCTCCTAATTAGTCCTTCTCTAAAATGTATTTGTGTACTTTTCTTTGAGCCAGCTATTTTAACACAAATAGATTGACTTATCTTCTGTATCTTTAATGCTGAGCTTCAAGCTCCATATTTTATTCTTGGACTCAAGTAGAATTTCTTTGGATGACTCAAAGTTCAAAATAGTCCATATATACTGCATGTGCCTCAGCGAAGTCCTTCAGTTTAAGCCACCTTTCTTCTCATCGGCTGCCACTCACAAACAGAGAGGAGGGGCTAATGTGCTCACAAGGCGTTAGTTGTGGATACAGTGGACTCATTATATTAAACTATAGCCATGTTTAACATGAGCATGCACCACTGCAATACTACATGTATGACAGGAAATAAGGAAACACATACGAGGTCCTTTTAAGGGAAACTGGGAAACTATGAAGTGAAATTATTTCAAACTGTGGGTAAAAACAACCTAATCTAAACACACGACTAAATAATTGCATTACGTCTAATAAGATAAGAGTTAACAAGTTTTTCAATTCAGTTCCATTTTATTTATACAGCAACAACAGTCACCTCAAGGCGCTTTATATTGTAAGGTAGACCCTAAAATAATACATACAGAGAAAAACCCAACAATCATATGACCTCCTATGAGCAAGCACTTTGGCGACAGTGGGAAGGAAAAACTCCCTTTTAACAGGAAGAAACCTCCGGCAGAACCATGCTCAGGGAGGGGCGGGGCCATCTGCTGCGACTGGTTGGGGTGAGAGAAGGAAGACAGGATAAAGACATGCTGTGGAAGAGAGACAGAGAATAATAACTTTTAATACATGTTTTTATAATTTGTAGTACATGTTTTCTTTATGACACTTTATGATTAATTATGTATTTAACAAAGCTCGGAAAGAACTTTCATCATCTACTTAGCAGCGCCTGGTTTAGCAGCACCAGTTCTAGTCAGTAGGGATTAAATCCGCTCAAATTCGCGTGACAACAGCTTGTGGAAGTAAATGTTCCGAGTGGCCTCAGTCCATGTTTACTTGCTGTAGAAGACGATTTAAATATGCCTCTCAAAATGAGATTTTTCTGCATTTCTTGAGTGCTGAGAAAAGAATTCTTAGATATGAGTCAGTTATATCAGTAGGAAAGGCTTCACAGCATCATATAAGAGTGGTGCTATCTTTTTTTCACTCATCAAAAATTCCTTGATGTCTCTTCCAGGTTGCAATAAAAATCATTGACAAAACTCAGTTGAACCCAACCAGCCTACAAAAGGTGAGTTTTTCCTTTTGATACTAATGAGACGAGGGAATATATGTGTTATGTGCTCAGGTACAAAATAGAAACGCACACTGGTTTGATGTTATTTGTCTTCATAAGCAGAAACAAAGCATTCAAGTGAGGTGGATTCTGTTGTGGGTTTAGAGGCTGGTCAGGTTTGTCCTCAGCTGCTTCCACCCTCTCACAAGGGACAGGAATGAGACAGCATCTGATAGAGAGAGGGCTCATGGGATGTGATGCTGTTTGACAGGTGCTAGGGACTGGATGGGAGTGAGAGGAGACCTCTGTTCCAGAGATCAACTCTTGTCTCTCTCCGGGCTAATCACCGGCCTGAGAGGGACTGAGTTATTTCATAAACCACAGTCACGCAACCTATACCTTCTTAGATTGCCATGAAAAGCTTGTTTCTATGCATAACAAAGAAAACAGAAGATTTTGTAGCAGTTCAGAGGTGGACTGGAACAAAATCAGCTGTCCTTGGTGTCTGTCGGGTGCATGGCACAGTCTGGTTTCTTGTTCCTGCTGGGCAGAATGTTGAGATGTGAGTCTGAACTGTAGATACTTGTATGGCTTGTTATACATGGATGTCTGGTATAGATGGAGCAGGAGCTGGGTTTATAGACACTTGGAGCTGGAGACATGGATTGAAGATTTCATTATTTTATTAATTAAAAGCTGTTGTGTCTCAAAATGTGCGCCTCATGTAGCTGTGTGATGTAGAAAAATAAAATGTCTATAGAAGCTCAGAAAATGCATGTGACATGTGCTGCATCCTATAATATCCACATAATGCCAAAGTCTCAACATCACAACATGCACAAGCTCCTCTGCCTGTGCACAAGACGTGAACAGACCAGGGAAAATCAAATCAGGGGCGAAATAATCCAGTTTTATTTGTGTGTAGTATGTGTGTGATTTCATTTGACTGAAGACATCTGCATGTCTGGCTTGATGCAGTCAACAAGACACTACTTCTATAGGATAGGACCCCTTGTTTACATTAATGTGGAGGGTAACACCATTGCAAAAATGTCCTGGAAGATTTTGATCACTGACTTCCTGCAATCCTCATTCTTAAAATCATATTTCTGGTGCTTATTTCATGGCATCCGGTTCAGGAGCTGTAATCCTAACTTCCATGTCATGCCATCTTCCTGGGTGCACCTTTTTTTGGATTGGATTGTGGGAGACGAGAGAGGTGAAGGAATTTTCACCAATTAGGGAGAAAACTCAACACCTGGCCACTGGTTATAGTTTTTCACATACCTGTGGGCTAGTGAAAGTCCTTAGATTTAAACACACAAAAGAGGCCATATTAACACAATGTGGATGGTTTTGTAGAGATTAGTTGAAAGATAACAAAGTCCGAACTTAAGCATGTTAATTCAGGCAGAATACAAAAGCTAACAGTGACATCCCACATCATTGACACCTTTGTATGTATGTAACTGGTCAATCTCGTTTAGATATTCGAGCTGCTTCAACCTGTCCGCACTTGCTACAGGTGCGTGCCACTTTGCAGCTCACCACCATTCCAGTTCCTCTTGTTCTGGCTATTTCTGACTTCATCAGTGCCATCCATCGTCTACTTTACAATGCTATGGGGTCTTATTGCTCTCCCTGCCTTCCATACATGTGCATAGAATTGGTGGAGAGGCCACAGAACAGAGCCTTGCCGCCAAATATAAATTGCTGCAGATGGAAGTAAATGTCTTCTCTTTATACGACAGTCCTGTCTGAAATGAAGTGTGTGTTAAAGACACATCACATCCAAGCAGAAATTTCTATTTCACCGCGTTTCTGCTCTGTCCTAGCTACGGCCAGGAAGCTTATAACCACTGTTCACATGCATCCTGACATAGACCTGCTGTTTCTTTGCAGTGTTGGGGGTTTGTTTATTGTTTTGATGGATCTGACTCTTCTCAGCCTCGTTGTGATGAGCAAGGAATTAATGGGATGGCCTGGATGATAAGACACTTAAGCGCTACGCATCCCAAGATTCCCTCTAGCACAGCTGGAGAAGCTGGGAAGGAGCTTGGTCTTAATACCTAGGTTGCTATGGCAACAGTGATATTGGGGCACTGCTGAAGGAATTGAATGGAGGAGGAGGAGGAGGAGGAGGGGATGGAGGGAGATGTGGGAAAGGGGAGTGAGAAAAAAAAGAATAGAATTGCTTATCGCACCATCGTTTTTTTCTTCTTCCTTTTTTTTGTAGTTGACATCATGGAAGAGAGTTGCCACCAACTGCCTTTTGTTATGACAGTGGTACTGTTACTGTATGTTCATGGAACTGGGAGAGCTGGCATCAATTTTAAAGCCCCTGACTGAAGTGTACAAATATGTGCCTCACAGTATCACAGACAGGAGGGGGGGTCAGAGTCTGAATTTGGCTCCATTCATCACACTGCTGTGTGGGCTTTGCTTGCTCTTAAAATGAAAATCATTTTATTATCAGGATTGTTATACATTTGTCTGCTCCTCTTTGGTTTTTTGTGGTAAAATGAATTGCACATTACTGTACTATAAAGACGAATGACTATATGTGTACTCTGTTCACGTCAGAAGAGATGCATTACAAGATAAGTTATAAATTCTTTGTTATAAAAGCGTTGTGGGCATTATAGGGCACACCGTTATTTACATCACAGACTGTACATGTACTGTACAAAAGGGCTATAATTTCCAATTTTGAAAAGTGAGGCAATTTTTTTCATGCCACTGACCAGCTGGGCAGCACCTCTGTTTTATAAAGGGTTTCTGGTTGCATAGATGCTGAGTTCTCAGTAAACACATTTCTAACGCTCACACTCATTGCCTGTTGCTTTAAAGCTAACTCCTGCCTGTTTGTGATTACCTAGATAACCCATCAATGTATTCACTACCAGGTAATATGTCAGTCAACAGTTCTACAGTATCTTGCTATCTCATTTGTAGTTGCTTCACTTGCTCCCCGTTTGTTGAGAAAGGTTTGTCTCGGGCTCTCCTGACAATGATGTTACTTTAAATTTTCTGGAACCTTTAAACTGGCGAATTGTCAAGGCAAGTGCTCGCAAGCACTGGATGCTGCCCTTCGACAGACTTACTAAATCTGCATGTGAAACGAAATCGTGGTTTTAGGTAGGGGTCATTAAGATGTATGCAGCTAATATTGCACACTTTAGGGAGAGCCTCACCTTCATAACATACAGTATTAGATTTTAAAAAAAAAATTGTTAATGTGAATCATGATGAGCTACTTTAGAGATGTCCAAGAATAAAGTGTATGGCTGGAAATGAGCATGATATGTATATGTATATACAAAGAGCAACATGCAATGGACAAATGTGAGCCCCTAACTGGAATTTATCTTTAAAAAGTTCTAAATTGTGCAATTAGAAAATGACAGATTTGTTATTTTAATTTAAAAGTGAATTAAATGAAATGGAGAAAATAGTTTACATGAAGTGTTTAACTGTGCTCAGTTTCTACTGACATTTCAACTATTTTAGTATTCAGTGTCACATGTGGGAATTAACAGCAACATGCTTCAAATGAGAAGCTCAGCCTACTTATAATTGCTTGACATTTTCATGGTTCTCTGGGATCATAAAACTTCTGGGAAACTCTAGTTTAACTGACATGGATCTCTACAAAGTGAATGCAGAAATGCCCTCTCCACCACTGTATAGAGACTGGTTCCATAGTTGAAACCAGTTATCCTGAGCACCTAATTCCACTGAGGTTTTATTTATCATGAAATGTAAATTTTGTTTCTTCTTCCAGCTTTTTCGGGAGGTACGGATAATGAAAGGCTTAAATCACCCAAACATAGGTAAGTTAATGTACACATTACCATACTTTGTCACAAGGTGTGGGCGCAGCCAGTAGTAAAAAGGTTTGAGCTCTTAAGCAGTCACTGACTGAAGTGCAGAGTGACATCTCACATGTATCAATACCTCCCATTGCACTAATGACTTTCCTCCATATTAAGAGAGCCAGACAGATACCTGTGCATTTTTTATAACATTAACAGCTTTTGTTTTGTGTTTTGATGTTGATCTGGTTCTGTTTTGGGCTACAGTGCAGCTTTTCGAGGTGATTGAGACGGATAAGACCCTTTACCTAGTCATGGAATATGCCAGTGGAGGTAGGTACATCAACCATCATGTCCAGGAAAGCTATGATGGAGCCCAAATGATGTATAGGGTTGCAGATTTGGCATCTAAGCTCCAAAATGAAAACTGTTTGTGAGAGCACTATGTGGCTGATTTTACAGATGCGGTCTTTCTTTAGGATGTGCAATAAAACAAAATAAAAGTGGTACAATTTTTTAAAAACACTGATTCCTTTTTTCATCCATATCCACAGAACAGGTTAAAAAAGGGTTCAGTTTAATATTAGCTTAATAAGATTGATTTTCACTCTCATGTAAATAGAGGAAATATATATATATATATATATATATATATATATATATATATATATATATATATATATATATATATAGTGGAAGCAGCCAGTTAGCCTTATTTAGCAGATGGAATTGAAAGAATACCCTGGTTTTCCTTCTTATTTGACTTCATGTATCTAATATATGCACAAAAAAGGGATTTTTCTCAAAGATATAATCAATGGCTGGTATGTTCTACAGAGCCAGAGTGGCTCTTTCCCCTTTCTAGTATTTACACAAAGCTAAGCTAGCTTTCTGTGTGTCTGTTTGGCTAGTCACACAGGGTGTGTGTTAGCTAACGGTACAGAGGCTGTATTTCCCAGGAAAGACAGAATGTGAAACAACTTTACGCAGAGACAGAAAAATGTGTAACAATGACAGGGCAGGAGAGGAAGAAGAGAGAATATTTTTAAAGATAAGGAGTGCTCAGTGACATTTTATAGACTGGAAACTTGAAGCTAGCTGCTAACTGTGGTGAGGTTTATAGTAATGTACCATATTGGACTGGAGCAGCTAGTGTTCATGGTCAATGTTAGGTTATATCGCAGGTATCAGACATCAAATTCAATTTAAGATGAGAATGTTGATTAGATTCATTGACCGTAATCATCCTTGATAGCTCATGTAATATCAATAACTTATGTCTTGTTGATTCAGGTGTGTCAGTAGTGTAGGGTGACCATATTTTGATTTCCAAAAAAGAGGACATTTGGCCCAGTCATGAAGAATTTTAATAATACTGTTTGTTTAAAGAAAATTTTAACATATTTAAAAGATGCCTTCTTTGTGCGATTAATGAATGGTGAAATAGAAAATGTCATATAGGCTTTTACAAGTCAACAAATGCAAAAAAAATAACTTAAAAACCTCTGGAATTAAATAATGTTACAGAAATAATGTCTCATCTGTATAAGAAAAATTATAGTGAGGTACCAGGGAGGTATTGTGCAATGGTTTCTGCTGTCTCATTTGGCGTTTCTAACCTCAGTTAATTTTGTTTGCACGCCACCATTCTTCCAGTCAAAGTATGATTGGGAATATTTTCCCTGTTCCATGGTTACTTAAGTCGGAGAAATGCCACCGTACTGGATTTCATTAAGAGCTTCAAGAGTGACTTCCACTGAATGTAGCAGTATCACACCATTGACAATAGCTTCAGTCTTGGTGCGGGCACTGCTGAACTTTTTAGGTTTTTGGGGTTTTTTTAGCAACACACTAGTGCAATCCATGGATCTGTAGCTATTATGATGCTTCATAGTATGAAATGTCAGTGCGCCTTCTTTTATACTTCAAGTACATTTCAGAGCTTTTACTTTTTCACTTTTTAAGTTCAATTGCTACTTTAACTTTACAAGTATTTGTACTTCTACTTAATTGAGGAATATTTATACTTTTTCCATCTGTGAGAACTGCTTTCATGCCTTATGAGTCTGAAAACAATAGCTTCCTGGTTTGCTTTAATATTATGTGGCGCGCTACATCCACACAGTTGTTGTTTTCTTGCTTGCGCACAACCAATTTTACAAACATGAAAGTCGATAATACATTTTCACAATAGAAAGAGTAAATCATAACCTTGTGTTTTGGCAATGTTATGTTGTATTTTTGATAAAAATGTTGTTGGGATGTAGTTGAAGTTGGTCATTGAGAAATATCAATAGCAAGACTGAGATCTGTCAGACTCAGTTAATTGATCCATTATAGAAACACAGTGTCAAGGGGTTTAAGTCCTTCCAAACACTCATTCACTTCGACTGGATTTGTTCTTCACTATTTGAAAAATCGCTTTGACGTTGTCTCTCATCATTCAGAGAATTTATGTACACTACATATGTAAAAATATGTACAAAATAATCAATAGCTCCTGGGGTATTTCCAGTGCCTGGTAGACACTCTCTGCATTGGTGTCATATTAAAAGAAAATAAATTCCTGACTAGAAAAATGTCGCTACATGCAGAAATTCAATGAAAGTGCATGTTTGCTTATGTTTAGTTATGATTAAAGACACCCTGCACTTCCGAGTTTTCAGCTAGAATTTGCTATTAATCGAATCGCTCTTAATGAGCAAGGCAGTTGCAGGAGGCTGGACTTTGGTGGGAGAACCAGAGAAGTCCAACCATAATGGGAAAAACACTAGATAAAAGAGGACAAAAACACCTTCACATTAAAAAATATTTTATATAAGTATAATAAAAAGAAAGAAAGAAAGCATTTTTTTCTGGTTATTTATTTACAGTGGATGGCATCATCACACTGTGGCAGGAAAACACCAGAAAAAAATCAAAATTGTTTATAAACTTAAACTACTGGTCCTGGGTTTCTGCGTTTTCAGTATCCTCTCCCATTATAATGATAATAATTATTATTATCAAATTTGCAAAAATTTGTCGTTACATTCCCATCCTGATATAGAGACGCGCATAAAAAAAGTTAGGCTGAAGAAGGAGAATAATAAAAATAAGTCTGACTTATTAATATCTAATGTGCCTCAGTGTTTCAGTGTTCTGACATACTCAACAGTAAATCTGACTAATAATAGTGTGCCTTCATGCTGATGCACTGGCACACCCAATAAGAATAATACATCTGATGAGCAATAAATAATGTGCCTCAATGCTATTGCATTAACACCCTCAAAAAATTGAAAACAGATGTTATTCTTAGGGTGAGAAAGTCTGTTCCACTCTCATCTCCACAGTATCTTATGAGACCCAGTTGTCAGTTAGCTTACCTTAGCAGAACAAAGCAGCCTATTCTATAAGGCTGTAACCTTATACGTATAGTACAAATGGCAGTGTTGTCGATCTTGAACTCAAAAGAAATGAAAGGAAACGTTCCTTCTGTAACAAAGCTAATTTAAAGAAGCCTAAATAACATCTAAATAACCAAAACTACAGTATCACATCTTTTAATCTAAAATTGTGAAATATAATAATTTTGGTGGGCGATTGAACTCAAGTGATAGCTGTCCAGAAATGCATATGTCATGTTCAGGCACTATGACATATTGGAATATAGTGTGCCTAAACCTTTTTATGGCTATATGTGATAGACAGACTCTTTAAAAAGATGGCTGTGGGCTATGCGCTAATAGCTGCTCTGTATTTAAAGTTAATAGCATATGGGACCTCAACATAAATAAGTGAGCAGCCTCAGTGCAGTAATAATGTTGCTTTTAAACAGACTTTAGACACATTAATACCCGCCAGCACACGTATCTGTACACTATCCCTTTCCTGTTTGCGTCCATTGGTTTCTATTTGTGTCAATTTCTCGTCACCAATCCCATTTTTCTGTGTTGTGTCTGAGACCATATCATTTTTTTACTGTGACCTTGGCGAATGTCAGAGGCATTGTGGGGTTTTGTTTTGTTTTTTTTACAAGCCTTTAAGTCAGGGGGTAAAAAACAAGTATTACGGAGTCGTAGTGGTGTAAAATGCCTGTGAAGGCCATAATATGCTTTTTCCTGCAGCATGTTTAAGAGTACATAATAGTGCACAAACACGATAGTATTAAAACAACAGCTAAGCTACTGTAGAGAAATATTAGTGGTCAGACTTGGGTTATGTTTTTCAGTATTTTTATGATGCATATTTACAGATTTACAGCTAGTTTTTCGAGCAGATATAGGAAAGCAGATGTGGAGTCCTGTGAAAAACCCATGATAAACCCCATGATTCAGTAGCTTGTAGAATCAATTTTTGCTGCAATAATTCTCATGAATCATTGTCTGCAGGACTTTTTTATAAATCTCTTACATGTTTGTGGAGGATTTTTGGTGCACGCTTCTTAAAAATGTTGGATTTTTTCGGGCATTTCAGTCTGAACTTTGAGCCATTGCAACATTTTGAATCTTTTGTAGATTTTCTGCTTGAGATCATTATTCTGTTGCATGACTCACTTTTAACGTTAACTGTCAGACAAACTGACCTTTGACTCTAAAATTCTGGCATTCAGAGGATTTCGTGGTTGACTTGGTGACTGCAAGTTGTTCAGGTCCTGTGGCTGCAGAACAAGCACAGATCATCAACCCTCCACCATCAGGCTTAACAGCTGATGCAGTGTGTTTTTGCTGATATGCTGTTTGGTTTTCTCCAAATGTAGCGACAGGCCAAACATCTTCACTTTGGTCTCATCTGTACAAAGGACATTGTTCCAGAAGTCCTATGGTCTTTTTATAATAAAGAGGCTTTCTCTTGCCAACCCTTCCAAACAAGCCATGCGTTCATTCTTTTTGGGACTGAACTTTAACATTTAAAATGCTAACTGAGTCCTGTAGAATCTGTTGGTCTTGTTTTTCACATTTCTCTCAGCCTTGTACTGTCTAACACTGGTGGGGAATTTGCTGGGGCATGCACTCCTGGGAAAAGGGGTAGATGATATAAATTCAAAATGATATCACAGTATGTCAATAAAATATATGATCAGATTTTTTTTTTTTTTTTTACAATATTGAAAGAAAACGGTGAACATTTTTGTTGCTTGCATCTAGCAATCCATTTTCCATCCTTTCCCTGCTGACATTGATTACATAATTACTCATTTTAAGTGTAAATCTACTGAAATACTGCAGCAGGAGCAATGTAATAGTAGTAACATAGTATTATTGCCTGTGACACAGCATAAGTCAAATGGAAGTGTAAAAGTGGTGTTTCCAATAGAAATGAAGCTTATGCGTTCAGTAAGGAAGCTCTGTAGTCACACATCTGTCTGCTTCCCAGGTGTTTGGTGGCTAATCTAAGCATTGCATCACTTCCACTTTCCCACGCTTTCAAGCTCATTGCAGCAGCTGTGGTCCAGTCCAATCATCTTTCTGCCTGCCTTCTTCAGCCGAATCAGCCTCCGCTCTGCTTACTTTAAATCTCACCGATCGTTCTCCCTCGCAGAGGCCTTCATGCAATTCACCTTTCTTGCCATCTCTGCATCTCCCATGTTACTCAGACTCTATCAAAGCATCCATCTTCATTTCCACCACCAGCGTGTAGACTCCAGGGAACGGGGCCCTAATCCCTGTCACCGCTGGGATTTCATCAGTCTAATCGGCAAATAGCTTCATTGAATTCTGTGCATCAATAAAGCACGTTCAGTTCCGTCAAATGATTTTTCCTTAGTAAAATGTGTAAAAAATGATAAAATAACTGCTTAACACTTAACAAGTAAACCCTGTAACTCCTCAGGAGTTGCTTAATTTTGTCACCTAATAGAACTGACAAGTATTGTCTGCCAGCTGATGTTGTATCCTCGGTCAAGCTTTTTAACAATTTGCATAAAGCCCTGTTTTTCCTCCATCTCACCGCATCAGTAATTTCCATCCACTGTTTGCTCTTCCTGTCGTATGGGGCGCACCTAGAGAGTGCTCCAGGGACGCTCAGTGGAGTCATATGTTTACTTTGGGTGACACATCACCAGCTGCTAGTATTTCCTCCTTCATAGCCTGGTTGTACTTTATGGTGTGTTTTTGCCTCAAGTGGTAAAATATGTTTGTTTTTTTCCACTGCAGGGACAGTTTTCTTGGATATTTTGCCAAGTACTGTGCTTTCTTTCAGATTTGTTGAAGTAGCTCCTTTTTTTAGGTATTAAAAAGATATTCCCAGATTTACCTTGTTACCATGCACACGACTGAAGATATACACATGGTGTTAACTATAGCAATGATATCACGATGTGGCATTTTTATATCACGTAAAAAGTGGCCAAACCTTCTGCTTTCATAGATGTGGTCACACACAAAAGAGCTTAGAAAGTATTAAAACTGAATGTTTTGATTGTTTTGAGGATTAAGCAGTTTGTTATGTTATTTCATTATATGTTAGAAGGCGTCAGGAGGTATTCTGTCTCTAAAAAAGGGAAGTGAGATAATTGTGATATTGAAGTAGGGTGCAGAAAAGACTTTTATCAAGTTTTTATGGCCCACATAACCAGACCTGTATGGCTTCAGTAGTTATGGATGTTCCTTCGTGTTGTTAGTAGTTGGAGGCTGCCATAGATGGCAGCCATGTGAATACAGGTCACACAAGCAAATGGGAACGCCTAACAGAAATATTAAATACATTTCAGTGAATTTGTGTCAGTTTGACCATGAAACAAGACACGTATATGCATTTTATATTTTAAAATATCTTTGAGAAATATCCAGTCATTGTTACAGACAGCCATCTTTTTAGGAGGATGTGCTAATTTTAGCCACTTTAAGCTAATGTGCATACCAGGCCTATTAGTACTGTAGCATCGCAACGCCTCAGCATACAGAAGGAAGTATTATTTAGTCTTTCCAAAGTTGTAGTCTGGTCTTATCAAACAAGATAAACCTTAAAACTATTCTCACATGGATTTTCATCACCTTCGGATGGAGCCAAGGTCGCTGCTACCCTCTTCTGTTATGCCTCAGTCGTTCATTTCCTAAAATATCAAACTGTTCCTTTGGTCTGCATGTATTATTTGTTTATTATATGTTTTCATGCAATTACATGATTTGTGGATATTAAAATTAACTTACAGTGCTTGCATCTTATTAAATATTAAAAGCTGCTGATGTGATTAAAATTGACTGTGTACGTCAGCAGTGTTTACTTAGCTAACACCATAAAGCTTCTGGCTTTGTTACCTGACTGATGTGCTGATATGCTCCTCACAGGTGAAGTTTTTGACTACCTCGTGTCTCATGGGAGAATGAAGGAAGTTGAAGCAAGAGCCAAATTTCGACAAGTATGAATACGTTACCTCTCGGTGTCAACGTTACACCAGTTGTTGCATTTTCTTGTCGGTACTTTAAGGGTGTCTGTCTTTCTATGTCCACAGATTGTTTCTGCTGTCCACTACTGCCACACGAAGAACATTGTCCATAGAGATTTGAAGGTGAGGAACCTCAGAGGAATGTCTGGGGCAACTTTCAGAGGGGGATTAAGGCTAGTCTAGGACTAGAAAATTTATTTCACTGACAGATTACCCTGAACTCAAAGTTGTAATCTCTGACAAGTCTTAATCTATGTCTCTGTAAAGGGTTTTTAATCACACTGATGAGTGTATGGGAGGGTAGAATGTGCAAATGCACAGTGGGCACAGTGACATATATACACTATAAGTCATGCCCAGTTGAACTTGTGCATTAGTGGATAACACACAAGTGCAACTTCCCTCTCCTTGTTTGCACTCTTTGTATTAAGTACAACTTTATTCTCATTGTACTCTCTTTTCTCTCCCATCCATCTTTCCTGTTCTTCCTTGTCCTTTCCATCCTGCTGTCCGTCTCTGCTTCCTCCTCTGCGTGAATGGATGTGTGAGTCAGGCAGAGAACCTCCTGCTGGATGCCGATGCCAACATCAAGATTGCCGACTTCGGCTTCAGCAATGAGTTCACCCTGGGCAACAAGCTGGACACGTTCTGTGGCTCACCGCCCTATGCTGCGCCTGAGCTTTTCCAAGGAAAGAAGTATGACGGGCCTGAAGTAGACGTCTGGAGTCTGGGAGTCATCCTCTACACGCTGGTCAGCGGCTCGCTGCCCTTTGATGGGCAGAATCTGAAGGCAAGTGGAAGGCTGGAGGAAACTATCCGTCTGTTTGTCTGTCTGGGGATACTTGAGTTTTCCTTGGTGGTTTATTGTAGCAGCAATAGGTTTTCATGCATTAGTACGCAACAACATTAAAATCACTGATTTATTCAATAGCTTTGATCTTCTAGTTACCAGTGTTGGGACTAACGCGTTATTAAGTAACGCGTTACAGTAACTACGTTATTATTGTGGTAACGCGCACGGTAACTAGTTATTATGCCAAAATCAGGAACGCGTTAATGGTTACTGGGATTTAGATAGGCTCGTTATTCGTTACTTCGTGTGGTGGCTATCGCGGAGCTTCCACAGATTCAGTAACATTAGCAAGTGGTGGAGGCCAGCAGGTGGATGAGGGAAAGGGGACGCAGGAGGAGGAGAGACCCGAGGCGGCCGCCGGTCCGAGTGTCAGGTGAACTGAACTTCAGGTAAGAAGTTATGACCTGCAGTCTATCTGGGTCAGATATAAACCAAGTTTAGGTGGAGTTTATTTTCGTTGTGCTGACTTTTTACAGTCAGTTACAATAACTCGTACTGCGTACTAGCTAGCTTGACAGAGTTTATATACAGCTGGGCGGGTGCTATGATGTTACTGATGTTGAACTTTATTTTATTCATAAGGTTAGTTAGTAGAGTTGCCAACCATCCTCTAAAAAATGGAATCGTCTTGTATTCAGAGAAAATATTACACGTTTCTTATTGAGGTGAAAAGGAACAGTTTGTCCCAGACTTCAGCTAGAATGGAAAAAGACACAAAGCTGGAGTTATTCTGTGTCTGTGCTGCACAGCTGCCTCTTCTTCTCTCATTCTCCCCCCTCCCTCTCCTGTTTCTACTTCAGTCATGAAACTGATCAATGATCAGCTGATCGGCTTTTCTCTCTTGTTTGTTTATCGCTCACTTTGCGCCAGAAAGAGGAAACCAGCGGAGGTCGCGTTAAACAACAGCAGCATGTTTAAGCTTGATCAGCTGTTGTTAGAATTTATTTAATATTAATTTCTAGTATCAGCTGATGTTTGCTGGAGCCACAGCTGTAAAGCTGCTGGTCATGATGTCGGTTTGGTTATCTGGTGAGAGGGAAACATGAAGATAAAACCAGGAGATGTCCTTACTGAATCATCAGAGCTGAACAGGTGATGGAGAAACAGGTTTACCTTTTAGGTGACATGAATGAGTTGAAGGGAAGTTATGAACTGTTTCTGAGAGACAAATAACACCAGCATCCTTTTCTAAGCAGCTGACAGCTGGTAACTGTGCAGGGGCGGGTCTAGCAAAGTGTTGCCAGGGGGGCAGGTAGGGCATTAACAGGGAAAGTAGGGCACAAAGAAATACTTTTCTTTCTTATTCTCATTTAAAATGTCTAGCTTTTAAAAAAATATTTATCTGAATCTTCCTACAAACGATTGATAGATTGATGCATATACAGTGGGGCAAAAAAGTATTTAGTCAGCCACCGATTGTGCAAGTTCCCCCACTTAAAATAATGACAGAGGTCAGTAATTTGCACCAGAGGTACACTTCAACTGTGAGAGACAGAATGTGAAAAAAAAATCCATGAATTCACATGGTAGGATTTGTAAAGAATTGATTCGTAAATCAGGGTGGAAAATAAGTATTTGGTCACCTCAAACATGGAAAATCTCTGGCTCTCACAGACCTGTAACGTCTTCTGTAAGAAGCTTTTCTGTCCCCCACTCGTTACCTGTATGAATGGCACCTGTTTGAACTCATCATCTGTATAAAAGACACCTGTCCACAGCCTCAAACAGTCAGACTCCAAACTCCGCCATGGCCAAGACCAAAGAGCTTTCGAAGGACACCAGGAAAAGTCTTGTAGACCTGCACCAGACTGGAAAGAGTGAATCTACAATAGGCAAGCAGCTTGGTGTGAAAAAATCAACTGTGGGAGCAATCATCAGAAAATGGAAGACATACAAGACCACTGATAATCTCCCACGATCTGGGGCTCCACGCAAGATCTCATCCCGTGGGGTCAAAATGATCATGAGAACGGTGAGCAAAGATCCCAGAACCACACGGGGGGACCTGGTGAATGACCTGCAGAGAGCTGGGACCAAAGTAACAAAGGTCACCATCAGTAACACACTACAACGGCAGGGAATCAAATCCCGCAGTGCCAGACGTGTTCCGCTGCTGAAGCCAGTGCATGTCCAGGCCCGTCTGAAGTTTGCCAGAGAGCACATGGATGATACAGCAGAGGATTGGGAGAATGTCATGTGGTCAGATGAAACCAAAGTAGAACTTTTTGGTATAAACTCAACTCGTCGTGTTTGGAGGAAGAAGAATACTGAGTTGCATCCCAAGAACACCATACCTACTGTGAAGCATGGGGGTGGAAACATCATGCTATGGGGCTGTTTTTCTGCCAAGGGGACAGGACGACTGATCCGTGTTAAGGACAGAATGAATGGGGCCATGTATCGTGAGATTTTGAGCCAAAATCTCCTTCCATCAGTGAGAACTTTGAAGATGAAACGAGGCTGGGTCTTCCAACATGACAATGATCCAAAACACACCGCCCGGGCAACAAAGGAGTGGCTCCGTAAGAAGCATTTGAAAGTCCTGGAGTGGCCTAGCCAGTCTCCAGACCTCAACCCCCATAGAAAATCTGTGGCGGGAGTTGAAAGTCCGTGTTGCTCGGCGACAGCCCCAAAACATCACTGCTCTCGAGAAGATCTGCATGGAGGAATGGGCCAAAATACCAGCTACTGTGTGTGCAAACCTGGTAAAGACCTATAGTAAACGTTTGACCTCTGTTATTGCCAACAAAGGTTATGTTACAAAGTATTGAGTTGTATTTTTGTTATTGACCAAATACTTATTTTCCACCCTGATTTACGAATAAATTCTTTACAAATCCTACCATGTGGATTCATGGATTTTTTTTTTTTCACATTCTGTCTCTCACAGTTGAAGTGTACCTCTGGTGCAAATTACTGACCTCTGTCATCATTTTAGGTGGGGGAACTTGCACAATCGGTGGCTGACTAAATACTTTTTTGCCCCACTGTATACCATCAACACAGTGAACATCACTGTCACAATAGCGTTTGTTTTCATTCAAAGGCTTTATGATTTTCCTATAATGGTGTATGCAGCTCATCTGCAGTCTGGTGTTACCTACATCTTCCTATTCAGAAGGCAGAATTTCCGAGTTCTGAGTACAATCGAAAGCACCACGACTGCAGTTTTCGTGTTGGATGTAAAAAGCGCACGTGACGCTGTGATGTAGGCTAGAGTCATGGCGGCGGTCAACGACGGTCCAGGCGTGGGATTTCTCTCGTGGAAATATGCACATTATCTTTTCCTTTCTGTTGGTAGGTGGCACAGTGCACTGTGGCAAGTAAACAAGCTAGAAGACTGGCAATCTTGCTGGGTATCCAGTTATGGAAGCAACATTAACAAGAGAATTCTGAGTAAAAACAAAGTTACTTTCCCTAGTAACTAGTTACTTTGAAAGTAACAAGTAACTTGAAGTAACTGAGTTACTTTTGATAGAAGTAACTAGTAATGTAACTAAGTTACTAATTTAAAGTAACTTACCCAACACTGCTAGTTACAATGCAATGTTGGGCTGGGAAACCTTGCATCACAGCATTTATGTGAAAGTAACTTTGACTAGTACCACCCACCTAAATGGGTAGGAAGTGGGTTATTTGCAGACCAAACAGCCCTCCTGGCACTTCCAAATCCCACACCACCTCCCATACCTCAAACATAACTCAAAAACAGGACAATTAGCTGCTGACTGAACATGCAATATCCTCTGATTCAAATTTGGCCAAGCATCCTCTGAATGCACCAAATAATCCTGAACCACAGATGCTTGTTTGGAGGATCCACAAAGGATGCCCAAGTAGCATTCCAGTGCCAGAAACCAAAGGACTCCCGCAGAGGTCCTGTATCCATCCCCTGACATGTCAGAGGTTTTGGCAGCACAAGGCACACCAGTCAGCCGTGTTGTGGCTGATTGGTGCATGTTTATTAAAATGTAGACAGTGTGGGTGGCACATACATATCAGACATAAATGCCAAAACAGTCAAAATGCATTTAATTACAAAAGTTAGGATTGATTAGGAAGCCATCAAACTACTGAACTGATAGGATTTAAAATGGTGGTGTATTCAGGCCATATTTAATCAGCTAATAGACAAATATAAATGTTGCCATTCAGCTACTGAGGCCTCTAAAAACTGTTGCATGCTGTAAAATGCTGACAACTGTTGTAGATATCTGGTCTGTCCATCATGCAGCAAGTGGAGCGCTGTACTCTGTGCAGTTTCCACATTGCAGCAACAACAAGCACACGATTATCTTTCTTGCGTTTTGCATTTCAGACGTTTTCTAATTTCTCTAAGTGATAAAAATAAAAGAATCATAAATGTTAAAACAAATGTGCATATTTGCTTATGCTGACATTATGTTCTGGAGATGTCACACATGATTTCAACAGGCCTTCACCTTGTAGTTTGCATCCAAATATGATGTCACATTTGACCTCTGACCTCACCAATTCCATTTCTATTTCCATTTCATTAAAATACTGCCCAGACAGAGAGCTGCCTTGGTGGAGGTTTGGGCTCTCAGAGTGCTTCTTGTTGGTGATGCATTTCTCAGGAAGCAGGCTAGTTATTTAATATGTCCAAAAATATGTACATACTGCTAAAATTAAAAAGAGTTTGAACAATAGTACAAAGTTGCTGAGTTCAAGACTGCTGTTCAAAATTCTTCTCATTTATGTGATTTTATCTACTGTTTCATTTAGTGTATGTTTGCAGATTTTAGCCGTTCACAGCCATTACCGTTTCAGCAACATCTTTTTTGACATACCATAATGCCTGGAGAATCAAAGTAAACAGCTGTCAGAGGAAAGGATGTGGCAAATGTAGCTAGACTTTCGGCAGCATGGAAGGACTCCATTCAGATGGTTTGTACACTAAGGCATCATCATCAGTCTTCTGTTTGTAATATCATTACTCCGTGCAGTCGGCCATGCTGAATAAAAAATGAAGAATAGAACTTTTATCTCAAATTTAATAGTTGGCAATGAATGAATGCCTCCCTCCTCCCAGAGCTCCACTAAAGGAATGGTAGAGACCGATGTATATTTCATTTGTCACATATGTCACTATTGGTAATGAACATGAATGACCTGGTCTTGTTCTTCTCGTATTATGCTGAAGGAAATATGGAAAAACATGTATTTGATGTGGCCAACAGGAACTGAGGGAGCGCGTGCTGAGGGGAAAGTACCGCGTGCCCTTCTATATGTCCACAGACTGTGAAGGCATCCTTCGCCGATTCCTGGTGCTCAATCCCGCCAAACGCTGCACACTTGAGGTGAGCGTCGCACAATTAACAGAGCAGACGTGTTGTGAAATTCCCGCTAATGTGAAGCTCTTCTGTCTTTCCGCTTCTACAGCAAGTCATGAAGGACAAGTGGATAAATGCAGGGTACGAGGGGGATGAACTGAAGCCTCATATAGAACCTGTTGAGGACTACAGTGATCCAGCTCGCATCGGTGAGTCAGTGGGCTGTCAGCCTGTCCACTGAGCTCTATGTAATTAGGATACAAGGTCATCTGTGTTTTCTTACCTTCATCTTTGTTTATTTTTTTGGTTCAGAGGTTATGGTCGGGATGGGCTTCACTCCAGAGGAAATCAAGGACTCTCTGCTTAATCAAAAATATAACGAGGTCACCGCTACCTACCTACTGCTTGGCCGCAAAGGCGATGTGAGTTCTGTAGATGTATCTTACCTGTATTATTTATTTATGCATATTTGACTATAAGGTACATTAACCTTTTCCACACAGTGCTTCAGTGCTTTATCTACCTTCCATCTTCACACATAACCAGTTTAGAATCAACAGTTTACCTTTGAACTTGAGGATGAAGTTTCTGGTTTAAACGCACACAGAGAACATGCACACTGGATGCAAGACACTGGACCAAGAACCTTTGGACTGTGAGGAAACAGTGCTAACCACTGCACCGCCTTTCCAGCCAGTACGGTGATGCAGATGTTAGTGCTGGATCAGCAGAAATTGGAATCGTTTGCATCAGTGTTTAAGTTTGCCTAGTTTAGAATAGTATGATGCCTTTACCAGGCTTGTAGATAAACAACATAAAGCCAGATAGCCACACATTCTCCTTAGCTCAGTCAATGTTGCAGTGCATATCGATGCAGACCGTATCTGGCAAGGATCAATGGGTCCAATGGGACAAAATTAATATTATTTAATTGTTTGTTGTGTGTTTTCAAAAATCTCTTTTTTCATATCTCTTCTCAGAGCCCTTATTCCAAATTCTGACTCCAATCTTTGTGTCTGAAATCACTACATACCATCTCCTTATCTCTTCAAACCCTCTGCACTGTCACACTTTCTAATATCATTCTGTCCAATATCACTGGGACATTATAGGACGGCAGTGACGCCCGCACTGCTAGTAGCCTGTCCCTGGCGAGGGTACGACCCAGCCCTATCACCAACGGGACCAACAAGCACTCCTCAGCCACTGGCTCCTCCTCCTCCTCCACCTCTTCGTCACATAGCAAGACTCAGCGTAGTGCCTCCACCTACCACAGGCAGCGACGACACAGTGACTTCTGTGAGTCTCTTTTCTAAACTCTTTCTGAGCTGTGATGAAATCTGGAACCACGAACTTCCTCCTTGTCCAGTGACCACAAACTGTCATTGGGTCTCGGCTGATATGACAAGGAAGGTTTTCTAATTGGCAGTTATTCAAATGAGGGTCTTATTTAGGTCTGTGAGCACTGTTGTGACAGCTCTGCTTTCACCCAGTCATCCACAGAATATTCCTTATATGAATTCCTATGTGTCTGTGCTCTGCTGTCCTCCACAACAAAGGCGGGCCCTCCATGCCCGTCATGCACCCCAAGCGGAGCCCAACCAGCACGGGCGACCGAGAACTGCGGGAGGGAAGGATGCCTCCGCGCAAGGCTAGCTGCAGTGTGATGGGGAGCCGCAGCCTGCCTCCCTCTAGTCCAATGGTTAGCAGTGCCAACAACCCCAACAAGTCTGAAATCCCAGACCGTCGCAAAGACATGACTGCCACCACGGTAAGTGACACATTTACTCTTCAAGAAGCAGAAAGCTGGGCATCGAACCAAGAGCATAGGTTTTACTGCAAGAATCGGAAAGTTGGTCTTCACTACTCCTCAGCAAGTATAGTTTTACTACTGTTAGCACTCACATAAGTAGTCATTAAGGTTGTATAGCTTCTTAGACAAGTTAAAAAAACACAAACCTTGTGCTGTGTATAGTCAGAAGGACATATATATGTCTATATGTATATATATGTATAGATGTGTATATATAATGGAAAATAAGGAAAGGCCTAAAATAATTATTTACATAATCGCGAAGCTATGGCTTTTTTATCCTTAAAACTATATATATATTTTTTGTCTACCTTTTTTTAAGGTAGATTTTTAGATACAAATCTTGTTTTCATGTTGTTAAAAGGTTAAAATGGTTTGTTGGAGGTCTGTAAATTGTAATAAATATTGTAACATTGTAATAAATATTGTAACATTTAAAAAATGCATTCTAGGTGTTTTATATTCACTCAGCCGTGGTCCTGTCTGCTTCCAATGTAGCTCCAACAGATATCTTTGTAAAATGTCAAAGTTCAGTACAGGTCATGGATTTGCATTACAGTACAGCTTCACTGTATGAATCACAGTTTAATTTCCTCAACAACTCTCTAAGCTAATATGTGTTCTGAAATTACTCTTCTCCTCGGATAGAATAACATCCCCGGAAGCGCCATGACACGCCGGAATACATATGTGTGCACCGACCGTTCAGGAACTGATAGACACTCTCTTCTGCAGAACGGCAAAGACAACAGGTACCACTTTGTGTCGTCAGTAGTCGTACAGATTCACAGAGACTTTAAGCGGGTAGCAGATATTTGGTATCATTAACCTTCAAAGGAAGGTGGATTGGATTGGGGTTTTTAGTCCTTTGTTCTGATAATATTTACGAACTGAGTCACAGGGCACCACAAGTCAGTGTCCTGGTGAGGGTTATGCCAGGGAGGGCATCCAGCATAAAATCTCGGCTGAATCAAATATGCAGATCCTAAAGCAAGAGATTACCATACCAAATCAGTAGGCTATCAGTCAATGTGGTGCTGTTGACCAAAGACAAAGGAAGAGGAGAGGTGGAAGGCATGTTGGTAGGCAGCAATAGGAAAAAAGAAGGCAGGAATGTGGAGGTGAGAGGGCTGTAAATGTAAAGGGAGAGAGCTGGCTGATACTGTATCTGTGTCAGGATGGAGGTCTATAGGATCGCTTTGGCCAAGAAGAGGAAGTGCGTAAAGGCAGAGGCAAGGATTAAGTGGTGGAAGTTGATGAAGGAAGAGCGTTTCGCAGAGTTCAAGAAGGATTGAGATGGTTCAGGATGAAGTACAGGACAATATTTAAAAGAAGAGGTTAGCAAAGAAAAAGTAGGTAGTCAGGAAGAAGAAGAAAGTAGACAGGTGCACTGAGAGGCAAAGAGAGAGGTGGCAAAGGATGAGGCTTATAGTTAGCTGCATGCGAGGCTGGACACTAAGGACGGAGAAAAAGACTTGTATCAATCGGCTATGCAGTGAGACAGAGCTGGAATTAAGGATAGAGATGGAAATGGGCTAACAAGTGACAAGAGTGTGTTGAGAAGATGGAAAGAGTATATTGAGGAGCTGATGTATGTAGAAAATGGGAGAGAGAGGATGGAGGAAAATTAGTGAAATAAGAAATGAAGGGGGTTAGCAAGGAGGGCAGCTTGAAGGGGATGAAAAATGAAAAGGGGATCAGTCTAAGCAACATACCTGCGGAGATATGAAAACGTCTAGCAGAGACCAGATTGTTTAACACAGTCTGAGTGAAAGGATCCTCGAGGAATGAAGTGTGTGCTGGTATGCTTTTTTTAGAACAAGGGTCATGTACAGAGCTGTAATAACTGTAGAGGGAAAAGGTCGACCATGAAACTATGGTTGTTGAAGCTAGGTTAAGAAGACAGGTGACGAACAGTGAGCACTACAGATGGGATGTTTGGTTTGGGATATAGTATAGAGAAGGTCAGAATGAGCTTCACTGTGTCTTTGTGGATCTAGAGAAAGCATGTGATAGGGTGCCAAGAGAGGAACTGTGGTACAGCATGAGGAACTCAGGAGTGGCAGAAAAGTATGTGGGTGGTGCAGGACATGTATGAGGACAGTGAGGTGTGTGGTGGGACAGCAGCAAGAGTAAAAAGGTTTAGAAGATGGTAATGACCTGCTGTGATGTATGGTTTGGAGATGGTGGAGACGGAGTTGAAGATGCCAACATATTGGTACGTTCTGAAAAGAATACGACATCCTTTTAACCATGACGTGGTTGTCTTGTTGATAATGTGGCCAATTTGCAAAATTAACTGTGATTTTTTTTTTACCACTATTCATCAACAGCATGTTTTAAAGCTCAGTTTTTAAAACCTTACAATTAGTGCTGTCAGCGTTAATCTCTTTAAAATGACCTTAACGCCATAACTGCATTAACATGGCAAATATCCGTAAGCGATAGGTGCACTCTATTTAGTCATTAGCACTCATCAGGCAATGTCTATGGGCAACTGACTGCACTCAGACCAAAGGGGGCTGAATAATTACGCACACCCCACTTTGCAGTTATTTATTTGTAAAAAAAATGTTTGGACTCGTGTATGATTTTCGTTTCACTTCTCAGGTGTACACCCCTTTGTGTTGGTCTTTCACATGGAATTGCAATAAAATTGATTCATGTTTGTGGCTGTAATTTGACAAAATGTGGAAAAGTTCAAGGGGGCCGAATACTTTTGCAAACCACTGTATTAATGACTAACCTTGTGTTGTGGATGGATTATCTCAGTTGTTCTCCTGACTGGAGTTTGTTCCGTTTACAGCATCCTGAAATGCGATTGCGTTTGTCCTTAACCATCAGGAACCCTCACGTTAACTTTTATCAAGTGGAAAAAAGTTAGCATTCATCCTCCAGCTTCACTGTGCTAATGTGTTTATGTTATGCTAACCATAGCCGTGTAGCTAGCCACTACGTAGCACATCATTATATACCAGCTAGTCCCCCCTCAGTAACCTTACAAACATCACTGCTGTACTTTCTAATTGTGTAATTTTTTCAGAAATCCCTGAGTCAGAACATGTTATGTCGTCTTTAGATGGAAACTAGCGAGCTAACTCCCAACGCCGTTAAACTCCATAAATCCTGCTTTCATGGATGCCTGGATGTTAAACTTAATTGTTACACCTTGTGAAGAAGCTACACTGATCATTTTATTAAAGATGAATTTAGACAGTTTGTCAGTGTTTGTTTGATTTTGGGACTAGAGGCGGAGTTTGGACCCGGAAACGGCTAATGACGTCAGACTCAAAGGCCAGATTATCAAAAATTATAAGTCAATAAGACTAAAGACTAAATCCTGTTTATTTTTCTTCCTCGCTCCAGTTCCCTGGGCCACCGCATGCCGGCAGCGTCTCCCTCCACGCTCAGCATTTCTGCAGCTGGAGCTACAGGCTCATCTTCCTCCTCAGACCGATGCCGCCTGACTCGAGGCTCCACAATCCGCAGCACCTTTCACGGGGGACAGCTGAGGGATCGTGGTCCCCCGGTCTACTCGGCCCCGCCCACTTCACCCACTCTGTCGCACCACGACACCAGCCCATTGACCCATGCCCGCACCAGGGCCACCTCCAACCTCTTCACCAAGCTGACCTCGAAACTCACTCGCAGGTAGACTTGCACTACGTGTGATCTGTATAGTAGTACTGCTGAATACAAGAAACATGACAGTTTCTGTAGCTTTGTAGGTCTTCATTAGGCGATGAAATCAAAACTTCTTTGATTTAACCAGGAAAGTATTTACAGCCTGGGAAAACTGCTCTTTGTACAAGCCGCCTCTTCTGCAAGTGATAGGATAATAAATAATCAATAGAATGATATTGTTTAAAGTAATGGCTCGAGATGAGAACATTTAATAGTATGGCTTATGTATTCCTTCAATATAAATGAGCTATGAGACATTAGCTTACCTTAGCATAAAGACTAGAAGCACGTTATAAAAGCTGTGCTCCAGTTCACCTCCAAACGCCTTCAAGTTTTTTAAATATTACAAATTCAAGTAAAATCAACCAGCTGGTCGTTTCCTGAATGACTTGAAATTTTCATTGGTTAGGCTTTGAACACAGTAGCTTGTAGTATGTGAGTGTAGTTCTGTTACCTGTATCCTTAAGCACTGACATAAGCTATACTCTACAAAAGCTGTAGTCTTTTTAAGAAAGCTGGAGCTGTTTTGTTTTTGTTTTTTTTACTTTTAACAGAAGCAGACTCACAGCTTCTCCCTGCATCATACATTTGTGGAAACCACTTGCTATAACATTAGCAGTTACTACTTATTAAGAAGATAATAGGGGTGTCCATATTCATAGGCTGCATCCTCCTGAGGCCACATTTGTAGGCCGATTACATCACAGCAACGCGACGAAGGCTGTCCAAATTCATAGACTCCTCCAAATGCGTGCTCCTTTTCCCCAGAGTTGAAGGATGTTATTGTTTGGCTTTCAGTGTTTTATTTGTTCATGAGTAAATCGGTTTGGCTGAGATTACAGCTGAATAAATGTCAAAGGGAAAACTGATTAAACAGAAGTGTGAGATGATCGAGAATTTACACCAGGGTCCTGTTATATTTTAGATAGCAAGGAGCAGACGGCCAAGTTTATTAAACTCCACCGAGGCAGCGATGACGCAAAACTGAAGGCTAGACCGTCCAGTTTCACAGCTGCTCACTTCCGCCTACCTGGCCTTCGGAGGACCCGGCCCACTTAGACTGTGAAGGCCGGGCCCTCGGGAGGATGCAGCCTATGAATTTGGACACCCCCAATATACACGTGTTTGTATGCTAAGCTAACGCTATGTTGGTATTATGTTGTGTTAATGTGACGTTGGGTGAGAGTACTTCTTGGGAAATTTCACTTCTCAAGACAGCTGCTGCCGTTTGTCTTGGACTGCTGCTTCTCACTCGTGACTGAAGTTGTGTTAATCCATAAACATGCAGAAGAACAAAAAAGGATAAAACCTCTGTGCTGGCTCACTACAGAGCTTGACATGAGACATCCATTTTACTTGATCTTATTAATTTTGAGCACAGTAGGAAACAGTCTTAATAATGAATCTGTTACACTACCTCATAGTGTAGCCCTTGCTACATGTACATAGCTTTTATTCAATTTCCATATTCTTATATGGTTATTGAAAAAAGGACACAAGTGTCTCTCACATGTTTTTGTTTTTTGATTTTTGTTTATGGCTTTCTTTGCTGTTCCAGTTGGTGTAAGATTCTTATGAACTCAAACCAAGGACGTCAAATGCATGAAACAAAGTCATGTAGAGTTGATGTAAAGTTCTGTGTTTCATCTTGAGCACAGCCTGGGATGGATCCATGCTTATCAAAACATTTTATCCACCCAGGCCTTTCAGCAAGCCCTGCTGCGGCCCCGGATTATCCCCTCTCCCTCCCAGTCATCATAATCACACATGTCTAATCTTATCAAACCTCAGCTTCATCCTTGCCAATCAGCTGCAGCGCTGCACTCTTTTTCCACCACTTGCTTTCCTGTGATTCACTTATACTCTCTCTTACTCCTCCCCCAAATCCCCTGCTCTTACCCTTTACTCCCTCTTTTTTCTCCATCTTTATCTCGTTCTCTTTTCTCCGTGTCATGGCATCAGGGTCAATCTTGACCCGTCCAAGCGCCAGGGCTCAAACAAATCAGTCTCGGGTTGTACTCTTCCACAAGGATCAAAAACAGTTAGTAAGTTTCCATGTCTCGCTCTTCTTTCTTGTCTGCCTGTGCCGCCCATTTCCTGTCTGCCTGCTCACACTGGAATTTGCTCAAGTTCAGAAATGCCTGATGTTTTTTCATACTGCTTGTCTGCATGCCTCGTGAATGGTCTTCATTCTGTCCAGGTCCCACACACTTGTTTTCAAGCATGGTTGCAATCAAGGAAGAATCAGTGTCATCGTCTATAAAGACTATCCACTAGCATCCCGTGTATACCTGTAGGAATAGTGTTTCCAGTTTGTGGTTGGTGGGGTAAAAATCATTTAATGTTTTCTCCATGTGAAGTTGAGTAAATGAAAGTAAGTAAAATGAAAACGTCGTAACACAGAAGTTGAAGGAAACTGTTTATATCTGCATGCTTTAGAAGTCGTGAGTGAGTGAGGAGTGCCTTTGTCAGGACAAGTTGTTTTGCAACATCACATGCTTGTTGTTGCTGATGCTTGCTCAGTTCCACATTTAATATCCACTTGTTAATGCCGTCTCATCATGAGGCTCGTTGTGCTCTGGTGGATTACCTCTTACGATGCCTGTTTGTCCAACAGGGTCACAAATGAATCTGAGGGAATCAGGAGATTTGCGGTCACAAGGTAAGTACATAAGTTCTGCCTGTGTCGATAGCGTTTAGAAACAGAGAGGATGTCAGATGTCTGACCTTTTTCTTCCTGTTCTTCCCTCCCTCTCCTCAGTTGCCATCTACCTGGGTATCAAAAAGCGTCCGAGCCCCGGGCCGTCGGACGTGGCTGGGATCTGAGAGGCGGCGGGCGGCGGGACCCTGCGGAGGTGGTATTGGCTCTGCGGGAGGCAGCTCTCGGATGTGGCTGCCAGGTCCACCACGCCGGCCCCTTTCTGCTCTCCTGCACCCACGGCGTGGCAGGGGGCCGCGTGGCTTTCGAGGCCGAGGTGTGCCATCTTTCCACAGGCACCTCTGAGACTTCTAACGGGGTGCGCTACACGCGACTCTGGGGGGCGCCGCTAGCTTTTCGGGACATTGCCACCCAAATCTCTAAGGACCTTGAACTTTGATCGAGAGGGTGCGTTTGCATACGAGTGCGTGGTTCCGTGTGAGTGTTGTTGATGTATGTGCGCAAAGGAAATCAAAAAAGGAAAACAAAAAAACAGAGAAGAGGTGAGGGGCTGGACCCGAAAGAAAAGATGTCTCCTTCTGTCTCTTTCAAGACTAACCTCCCCCCTGCACGCACACACGCACACACACACACAGACACACACACTGATAGACACACACCTGATCCGTAAAGTCATACAGACTAAAACATCCACCCTCCTACCCCCTGCCCCCTTCTCTCTCCACCCTACCCAACACAGCTCAGCTTTCCCTTCCCTGAGCTACTGCTCCCACTGGACCTGGATCAGATGGAATAAGTTGAATATTTTTTATTGCTACTCCTAGCCATAATGACTCTTTATTTTGTTATTTATTGTTCTGGTCATTGTTTTTACTCACTGTCACTTTCACCACTGCAGAAAATCACCTCCTGTCTGTCTGACATCCTCATCCATCCTTTTTTTAACACTTTTTTTTTATATGTCACCTTTATATTGTGTTACTGTTTTGTTTTTAAAATTTTTAATATTCCCCCCTCACCGATAGTTATCCTGCTGAAATAGTAACATGCACAAACAAGGAAATGGTCCAACTCAGCAATCAGACGAGCAGCCGCAGTGTTACGTTGCTTTGAGTCGGGTAAATACAGCAGTGACAAACACGCCGGATTAAGGTCAGGGGATGGGGTTGACGGGCCGTTGAAACAGCCAGTCAGAAGCTTGAGTGCAGCACGGAGTTATGGCCTCTCAGTCACATTAGTTTCTCTGAGTGACGAGAGCAGACGCTTCAAATTTAGCTAATGTCGGTCAGTAGTAACTGTAAGGTCAAGCTCCATTTTTCAGCCTTCTTTAACGCTAAATCAGTCCAGCTGATTTCCTCCTTTTATTATCCCAGCAAACATTTCAGTGGTGAGTTAGATCAGTGCTCATTCTAAACATCCAACATGGGTTGAAAAATAGTTCCAAAGGGAAAAATGTGCTGATTACAAAGAGAGGACAAAACATTCTCACCACGAGGGAAACATTTCTTATCCTGATCAGCTGATCATTTATCACAGAGAGTCATCAACAAAATGCTTTTTCAGACATAAACAAGGCGATAACTAAATAAAAGCTAATGCAGGAGGACAAAAAGTGTGATGAAATGCACTTTCATCCACAGATAAAACTGATATGAAAACATCCTGGAGAGATGAGATCCAATCAGAACTAATGAAGTTGTGTAGAAGTGTAGAAAGGTTAGATGCGCATATATGATCTGCCACTGTGAAATGGTACAACTACGTCACAGCTAGCTGTCATGCTCCCTGTTTCTTATGTGAGAATCAAAATATCCAGCACTTGGGAGGAAGAGAAGATCAGACATGTGGACACATTTTGCATTTGATGTCAAAGAAAAAAATCCTTTGGAAATGGTGTGGAGCAACTGTTACCAGTCAAAACTAAATCTAAACCAATTTATGACACCTAAATTATGACTCAAACTACGTTATGCTTAAGTCAAAAGGCCAACAGTTACTGTCAAAATTAAGCTGTCAATCACGTGGGTTGAAAAAAGGGAAGACAGATGGTGCTCTTTTCCCATTACCGGTAGTAACCGAGTTATAACCTCCAGTAATGAAAAAAAGTTCAAGTGCCAAACACTGCAGTTCTTCTAGTGGCCACTTGAGGCAGGCTCCAAATGTGAATCAATCTCCATAGACTCTCATCTTCTTCACAGCACTTAATAGCATGCTTGCACTGTGGTACAGAAACAGTGTTGGCCTTTACAGTCCCTTTACAGATGTGTTAACAGATGTGCAACTGTAGCTCATTGGTGTCTGCCAATCTTTGTTAATATGAGCTACTGAACTGGATCTTTGAACTATGTTTGTGGTATTGGTACCTTTTGGATAATTTATAAAGAAATAATCTGGCAAATAATATAGAATTGCCCGAATAATCCAAAAACCAATAGGTCAGCCACAGAGGCTGTATCCATGTGTTAGTCTGTATGACCTGTATGCAGTCCACTGCAATAATGTGTGGGCAAAAAGATTCTATTAAGGCAGCTGCCACAAAGCTACCATTGAGGCTTCAGAATGCAAAGCTAAAAACCATTTGCTGATTTCACTCTGGCTATGTCCATCATTTATATTTCACTATGTTTGCTGGGATAACGCTCTTAAATTATTACATATGATAATTCGGTGCAGTAAGTTGTCCTTAATGACCCTCTATAATAAATACAGGAGCTAAAATTGGCTAAAATCAACGTCCTTCAGTATTTGTGACCGACCCCCAACCGAGTCATTTAGATTTCACCAACCTTCACTTTTCTTTAGCAGCCTTGTAATAAGTCAGTTGTCATTAGCAGAGGTGGGCCGTCACTCACCCCACCACAGACTTAGAGAGATTCAGTATTTCTGGTGTATTTTCAGTGCAGGGCAGCTCTTCTGCCGCTTCTATTCTGTGCCGTGCGATCTCACCTCAGTCGTGATCTCACTTTAGTCGTCGCCTCAGTTCTGTCGGTGGGAAACGCCAAAAAGTGGATCGGCCAAGCAGCAGCGCAAGCGCTTGGATTACACACTCGCCGTCACACACACAGAGGCGGCGTGCACTCCTCTAACGCCCGCCCTTTTTCTTTCTTCTTTTCTTTTTCTTGTGGTACGTGTATTAACTGCTCTGTCCATTACTGATGACCGTGGGGATCAGGGGAGGGGGGAGCGCTCTGTATTCGGAAAGGCACGACGAAGGCAGTGTGGACAGTGTTTTCTTCTTGTTAGTCCAGTTGCCTTTAAAGTGAACTACTCCCAGCGCCTTCATAAAATACACATTTAATGTAAAAAAGTAAAAAACAAAAAAAAGAGAGAGAGAAAAGTGCGAGAGCTTTCTATTCTCCCTCCCTGTTTTTAGTGAATAATGTACTGTGATATTTGCGTAGGCTACAGAGATCATATTGTTTGGCTGCTGATTTACTGTTAATACTGTCTCTCAGTTGTGGCTTTGCTCATGGTGACCTACCCCCACCACCCAGCCCCACCCCATTCCATTCCCACCCCTACATTTTACAGGGATCGCTGACCTTCTGTTCGCCGCCTCCATACGTACCGCCAACTTTATCCGGTCGAGCATTCGTCTTTCTTTATTGCAGGGAAATGGTCAGCCATCATCCACTCTCTCACATTGTTCTACATTTTCAGTCCAGTATGGTGTTTGCTGTTTCACGTAGCCCAGCAGGGGAAGTCGATGTTGACCTGCCCTCCCCCTCAGGGTGAGAAGCAGACACCAGAGTGGACATCAGGAGTCTGTCCTTGTCCTCTCCCTGGACTTTTTTCATTGTGGTGTATATTAGCATTAGGTAATATAGACCTCAATGCACTTTGCTTTGACTTGAATCAGCTCCTTCCAGTGTACCTGTATAGGTAATACCCAGAACTAGCCACTGGAAGGCGCCAATGTCTTAAATGTGAAACACTTCGATTTGTGGATATTTGCACAGGTACTTTATTTATTTTTTAGAATAATATCATTAAAAAAAAACAGGATTTATATCAGTCAGTTGATGGCTGTATATAAAATATATGAATATAGTATATATCTTAGAGCTCAAGGTTTATTTATAGCTAGAGCAAGGGAAGTAATTCTAGATTAAAGCAGTTTCTGTCAGTGATAATGGGGAACAAAACCAAGCTGCAATCTTGCATGAGTTCAGAGTTTGGGTTATACTGGAAAAAATGAAATGTGATGCACACCTTGGACTGGAAGCTTTGTGAAATGCAGACACACACAGTCACTTTTCAGATATGAGTTGCTAAATGAAATGCCAGAATATCCCCCCACCCCCCTTCACAAAAAGTAACAGAAGGGCTCATGTGAGACACAGTAACTTCACTCCACCTTGTTGCAACAGGATAGCTTCAGCACTCATTCAAGAGGGCATCTTGAGTTTATAGAAGCCTTTGGATATGCCGTAAAACATACCACAGCGTAGAGTATGAGGTGCAGTCAAAGAATTACAAGACTTGTTGCGGCGAAGAAGACAAGGTCGCAGAGACGAGGCTCTGTGTAGCAGAGCAGGCGGTGAGCTGGTATGGTCCAAACACTTGCACGTGCATTTGAGCTGATTGTTCTGTAGTAGGCTGCTACTATAGAACTCTACATTGGAAATACTCAGTGCAGTTTGATTTTATTTATATAGCACCAGATCACAACAAATTCGCCTCTTTATGTTGTGAGGTAAAAACCCAACAATAATATGACACCGAGGGACAAATTCATGCCAGATCCTGGGTCTGAATGTTGGGTCAAAGATGCCCACATGCTGCCTCAGCTCCATGGTACAAAGTGCAAAAGCCTATCTACAGAACTTTGTCTATCACAGGTTTTCATGTTGATAGAGTGACAAAATGTGGAATCACGTCTCTTAAAGTCCTACTTGACATCTTTTACGTACACATGACCGTACCATGCTGCACAACAGGAGTCTGTGAACTCTTTGAGTGCACCTCGTACATAAGAAAAATGATTTAGATCCTGCACGAGGACAGCTGCAGTTGGAATAAATTGTGCAGTTTTAACTTGAATTTCCAAGTCCCTGTCTGCATTCAAGCCATAGAAACGTTTCAGGTTGTTTGCTGAGCATTTCAGCTGGAACTTTTGAACTAAATGGGTTGAAAAAAAGAGAAAAGCAAATAACTTATGGTTAAACAACTCACTCATAGTATAAGATGGATGAATCAGGGGGATTCTACTGTGAAGAATTCTCAAAAAGAGGTTTTGGTGACGTGAGCGTTTGGGTAAATGCTTGTATACCTGCTCGGAAAAGGTGTATCACTGGTCTAAATGGTTTAAATGGTGGATGATGACAGTATTAGAAACCCGAGGGGCTCAGTATTTAACATTCACTGTCATTTCAAAACTGATTTTGGATACAGTTAATGTTACATGCAAAAGAGACTTAAGAACACACACAGTTTGACCTGTATGAGTAATTTTACTCTCTTCTACTGTTTAATTCCTCCCATCAGAAGCAAACTGTAACCTGAAATGAGTGGGTGTGATGCGTAAGGAGAACATGGAGCTGAAGATGAATAAAATTCACTGATGTTGGCAATTTTTTCCGTCATTTTGCCATCTTGTTTTCAAAGCTACTACTTTCCAAAACCTCTATCTGTCGATTATACTGCAACAAGACAAAAACGACTCGTTTAGTTGTTTTACAGGGCACTTTATTATTGAGCAGTATGAGCAGCTTCAATAATCTTTACTTTTTATAACAAAAAGTAGGTGATGCCACATTCGCCAGGCAAGCCCAGCTCAGTGGAGGCTGATCCCAGGATGTTACCAACCAACACGGGAGAACTTAAAAAAAAAAAAAAGAGGACAGAGAAAAGAAAAAGCAGGAAAGAAGAGAAAGAAGTTTTCAGAGTCAAGAGTCTCTAGTTGAGCGGCTGTTTCCTCTGCGTGTCCATCAGTTGGCTCGATTACACATGAACGGTCACGAGAAAAACGGAAGATTGTCCCTCTCTACTTCTGGGCTGGGATCATGCTGTCAATGCTCTCTCCCTTCTCCAGCTTCTTCTCCATCTCAACCATCAGCTTGACACCGTCAACCACCAGTTGGACCTGCTCCACTTCAGAGGAGCCCAGACGGTCGGCATTGGAGATGTCAAACACACCACCCACAGAGGCAGTGTCCACACCACCTAAAGAGAAAGGGCAAAAGTCAGAGTCGCAGTGGAGATTTCACTGGGCTGTTCAAGCTGGTCCACAAGCATATGAGTGTTTACCTGTGCCACGCTTCTGCAGACGCAGCCTGGTGAGGATCTCCTCAAACTTGGGATGTGTGCTCAGCTTGGACAGTTTGACATGGACGCCACCACGCAGGCCAGTGCCCAGGTTGGAGGGGCAGGTCAGGATGTACCCGAGATGCTCATTCCACATGAAGCCATGGTCGTGCTTCTTGAAGATCTCCTCAATCTGGCAGGTTTGAAAGAAGAAGAGTCGTGGAAACATCCTGAACAATTGTTTTCATTTCATCCCGGCTTTCCGAGGCCTGTTATATCTGCATACCTTCTGCAGGCCAACGCAGAAACGCCTGAACACCTCCCTCATGTTGCCACCCTTCTGCATGGAGATGACACGAAGGTGATCCTCCTCATTCACCCAGACCAAGAAGGTCTTGTTTTCGTTGTGCCTGAGCAGATATAGTTTCACATTTAGGGGAACACACAGATAATGCAGACAAAAGATTTCTAAGGAAAATGTTTCACATTCAGCCTGTTAACACTTAATGACAGTGCTCACCAGATGCCTCTGCCATCAGGCCAGTCACGGGCCATACCAGCGCAGGTCAGCAGGGGAGACACGGGCTTGTCAAACAGGAAGTGATCAGCGATCAGCTGCTCCTGCTCAGCATCAGTCATGGTGTTCAGGGGGTAGTACTTTCCCTTGAACTCACCATCCAGGCTGTTCAGAGCTGCAGTTAGGAGCAAAGCAGGGATAATATTGTCCATACTGACACTGGATGCTTAAATTCAAAGACGCAGTCCTTTTCCTTTGAATACTTACCCTCAATGGACAGCCTCTCAATAATTCTGCGCTCTCCACGGCTGTTGTGGGGGGGCAGGGTGAATCCCTTGATGCTGCGACCAGTACGAACACGGCTAGACAGAACGTAGTTGGGGTCCAAGTCGTCACCACCCTAAAGACAAATAAACTTTGAGTCCCAGGTGAAAAAAGATAAATAAATAACAGAGTTCCTGGAGCAATGCACAGATGTGCTAAACCATTAAATCAGTTCAACATCTGAAGACTTGTGCAGTAAGTCTTTTGTTAAGGTACTTCTCCTCCATGAAATCTGCGGTACCTTCAGGTTCTCATGGTTGAGGTCAGTCTTGTGCTTGTCAGTGGGCTTGTATCCACCATGACGGTCAGAGATGACAGGGTCAAGCAGATCCTTGAAGACCTCATAGGACTCCTCATCACCAGCAACACAGCCAACAGTCATGATGAAGGGGTGACCTGAAGAATGTAAGTAAGAAGTGTGTGTTCGGAGGGGGAACAGAAATGAAAGAATTAGTTTTTATGGCTAATGTTAATCAGGAATGAAACAGATTTCTTTATCTGATATGAAACATATCTCACCAGGGTTGTCTACACCAGTCTGGATGACATCATCCAGAGTGTAGCCACTGGGTGTCTGTTTGTCCCTCAGCTTGCCATATATCTCCTTGGTCAGAACCTTGGCCATATGGTTGTTGTGCTTGGACAGATCTGGGAACTCCTCCTCAACTTTGTAGTTGAGCTTGAAGTTGTTGTGGGTGTTTCCGAAAGGCATGATTGCTTTCTAACACTGCAAAATGAGGGAAAAGCCTTTGACTAAATCTTGGAACGATAATAAACTGTTTCATCTGGAGATTGTGGAGGTGATCGAAATAGTCACAAAATTTCTGCAGCATTTGGAGATACGGGATATTCTGTGTGACAGCTGCAAGTTTTAAGCGGTGTCGGCAGAGGAATCTTGGTAACAAGTGTCACTCAATTTCCAGCAGCTCAGATGTCACTTTGAAACAGAGTACAGGGAGGAGTGCCTGTTGGCTGGGTATTTTTAGCACAAGTACATCTGAATGTGTACCCTTTATGTCCTCAGTATCTACAAGCAAAGCTTTATACGTACAATCACAACTGTCCTGATTGCACATTGACACATAAATGCACATAAATGAAAACTTGACTGGTCAGTTCCAGCACAGGCGTGTTTTCACTGAAAGCACTACAAGGTCTTTGTGTCACTGTACAGGATTACTGCAACAGTATAATTGTCACAATGCTGAAAGAAGCCTGATTAGCAGCACACTTGTCCAGCTACTGCGATCCAACAATATATACTCTTCTTACTCTCATTACCTGATAAGCTGTTCAACATGAGTACGTACATGATGCATGCAATGACGCACTCGTTACATCACATGAAATATGATCTGCACCTCAGTCCCAAACTGATTTACAAAATTAGCCGTTCTTTAAATCAGTAATCCCTTTCAATGTGACAATTTTCTGATTAGTTTACAGCCAAAAAGCTCCAAAAGTGTAACTTTGAAACAGCAAAAGTCGCAGATGACACATGGGGGACTTCAGTCTGTCTCTCCTACATGTATCAAACTGCGAAGCACCTGTCCACATAAATCACTGTCCAAAAGAAAATCATATGCAGAGAGCGAGAATAAAGAGTGGAGTGACACAAGTTATCACTGGAACCACAGCCTGTCTGTTAAAGCATGATCTTTAAGCTTAATCTTAACGGAGAACAATTCAATGAAATTAGCTCTTTTTTTAATGCATCATATGGATGCAAATGTACCAGATTTGTTGCACAATTATCCTTTGATTTCATCATGGACTTCATGTCCACAGCTTTTCATTAAAAGAAAAAGTAGCCAGAACTAATTGTTTGTGCTATTTTAAATGCTTTGCTTGTTCTCCCAATCCATATCTCCACGTCTGCTCTTCTTTAACCCCACAAAACTAATCATTTCTTTACCTGCACGCCAGACAAGTACAGAGGTAACAGTCCTTGGGATCAGATCCTGTTCACCACAGCCAAAATAGGGGTCACCCAACTCTGGAGGTCTCTGGCCCCTCTTTATATACCACACAGACACTAGCCATTGGCTTGGCCATTTTAGTGCCTACTGCAGCCTCATTGGCCAGAGCCTCTGCACTGATACTGCACAGTTTATGAAAGAGACACATTTACAGCTCAGTCATTCAAGACGGGTGCTGCAGCTGTAACCTCACCCCCGTCAGCCTCCGCACACCCCCCCACCAACCCTTGGCCCATACATAGCTGTAGTTGGAGTGTGGGAGCATGTGAAAGGGGAGGAGGAGGTCACATGAGTGAGGCTGGGGTGGTAATGGGGAAAGGCCACTGAAATAAGCTGAGTTTCACTTTTGTCAAACACACTTTGGAGGTCAGGGTTCCTTACTGTAGGTGTGAAGGTTAGAAAGAGTTGGTATTTTCTTCACTTATCAAATGGCTGTTATCTAGAAATGCTCCTCGCATCTTAATGGTGAGCAATGTCCCACCACCCACCGAAGCTGGTTTATGCTATGGAAGGCATAAACACACTGAATCAAACAGAGTGATTGGTCAGGTTTCGATCATTGCACTTCTTCTGGGGTGGCTGTAGCTCAGGTGGCAGAGCAGGACAGCTACTAATCAGAAGGTAGGTGGTTTGATCCCAGGCTGCCTCCTGGCTGCATGCCAAATATCCTTGGGCAAGATACTAACCCCATGTTTGCCTACTGGTGGTGGTCAGAGGGCCCGGTGGCGCCAGTGTCCGGCAGCCTCGCCTCTGTCAGTGCGCCCCAGGGTGGCTGTGGCTACAATGTAGCTTGCCATCACCAGTGTGTGAATGTGTGTGTGAATGGGTGGATGACTGAATGTAGTGTAAAGCGCTTTGGGGTCCTTAGGGACTAGAAAAGTGCTATACAAATGCAGGCCATTTACCATTTCTTTGATCTACACCAGGGGTGTCAAACATAATGCCTGGGGGCCAGAACAGGCCCCCCAAAGACTGTAACTGGCCCGCAGTGTGGCTTTGGAAAATGTGAAGGAGAAGACAATTGATAAACTTTTCACTGTATTTTAACAACTCCTGTATCTTTTCCTGCCGATGAAGATCCTCCTCCATGGCCATTCATACTAACCAAAGTAATTAAGTAATAGATTTTAAAAAATTAAATTACAGAATGTTCCCATTTTTTCCCTTTTCAATAACTACTGTAGAAATGTATGATTTCTACGGTGGGTTCGCAGTATAGGACTGTGTGCACAATGAGCCAACAGAACATTTTCTGTAATTCTACACTTTTATTTCGTGCAGTTTATGTGCAACACAGTATTTCTTCATCATGTAGAAAAAAAATACAAAACTTTTCCCTGATTTGTGGATGGCATGATGAACTGTGTTCCAATGTATGGAACTGTTCCTGAGCCCATGCATTGATGTCCATGACAGAGTAACACCTGCTTTTATTGCAGTGTCGTGTTGGGCTGCAAAGATCACAACCATCTAATATTGATTTCCAGCTTTTACCCTTATGTACAGATATTTCGGTAGACAAATAATTTCAAATATTCATGTCAATACATTTTCCAGGTCTTTGTATCCTATTATAGATGTTTTCCACAAGTCTAATTTTCTCTTCTTGTCTTGGAGCCAGTGGTTTGCAGAGTCTGACAGTGATGCGCCTATCTCTTCCTAATGACTATTTTCTTAAGTCATCAGATTGTTGATTTGGTCACTTCTAAACTTTTTTGCTATCTTTATGATCTTGTTTTTGTTTTGCTCTTCAGCAAAACAATGCAAATGCAAACTTAACACTTGGAATTAACTCTATATTCTTTATCGGCTTATTATTTCATGAAATAACAAGGGTACAGGTCTCACCTGGCCATGAAATGATGATGAAAATTTGCACTTCAGTCATATTTCAGGTAAAATGGTGTACAGAGGAAAACCTACAACAACTGTGTCACTGTCTAGAAACTTAAAGACCCAAGAGTCCAAAAAATGAGGGTAGTTCAAATATGCTGTGCATGTATTTAAGGGAGTGTGTTAATATTTTCTGTGACAGCCCAATCTTCATGATTTCTCTGAAGACCGAAGGGAGAAAGATTCTCACGTATGTTTTGAGATGTTGTTGGTACCAGTGCTGCCCCACACCACAGACATCTGAAACCCTTGACTCAAAACTGATATGATAATTATCAGATGCTGAATCTTTGATGGGAATACTGAGCGATGGAATGTTGAGGAAGAAAATCGATGCCACCTGTGACTTAGAGAATCCATCATGGCTATAACACCGGCATCTTTCCAAGAGAGAGGAGCATCCCAGAATGCAGCTCTTTCTGTGGGATGGCCCACCCATCTTTGACTGGCAACTGACAGTTCACAGCTGCTCTTTCAATGTCACCATGTCTGTGAACCACAGCACAGAAAGGACATATCCAGCTATCCAATTCAACCATCCCAGACTCCTTAGGCTTGCATGCGTGCTTTCCTAGGTCCCCTCTCATTTTTGCACTCTAATTCGCCTGCTGTTGTATTGTAGAGGAGGGTCACCGTGCCCTTGCCCTGAATTGAAACCACTTCTCATGTTTCTCAGCTGTCCCCTGCCTGTCCTTCAACAAGTCAGATGTTACCAAATTAGTGCAGGTTTCTTCTATCTCTCCACATACCAATCTGTCCCTGTTAACTAGAGCAGCTACTTTTGTCTGTGCAGAATATTTAGGTACTTTGTAAGTGGCTGGGGTTGTTTTGTTGTTTGTTTTTTCCCTCAGGTAAAAAAAAAATATTTTTGGCATATATAATATATATATATGTGTGTGGGGGTGTGTTAGTAAAACTTAGAACAGGTTTTAGCATTTAATTTTCAGGAGGAAGCAGTATGAGCAGACCCTAGCTGCTTCTACACACAGCTACTGGATAATACTGGTCTACAGCAGTTATGCAACAGGGCGGTTACATCACATAAGCTGCCTTCTACAAACGGTGCTCATGGAGTTCCTCCAGCGTCACAACAAGTTGGAATCACCATCATATTACAGAAATAGTCACCTATTGTGTTTGGGCACATGCTAACCGAAGGGAAGTATGTTTCTAGTCCAAAATTATAGTTATGAGAATTTCAAGATGTTTTATGATTTGGGCTCACCGGTTATGGCTGCTTACATTTCTCTGGAATTTTGGTGTTTTGTTCTTTCAATACGTCCAAACAAGTGAGCATTAATCTGCAGGCTCGCACACACTTTTGAAACAGCGTGAGCCTTTGAAAGGAATCTGTGCTGGCTGCACTGACCCATGTCAGAACAGCACAGTGTCAAGCTGCAGCTGCGTGTAATGCTACACTCTCAGTATTGGTGAGGCAAATTGTGTCACTTGGTCTAGGAATGGGAAATGGGTCATTTTAATTCCAGTGTCGACGCTTATCTGCAGTTCATTCATAATAAAACAGTTTCAAGAAATCATGATTGGAAAAGTAACTTCTGATGCTTTGCAACCAAATACAATGATGGAGCAAGCAGCTAAAAATAGCACCTTTATGGCAGGCTATATTTAAAGCTTCTTTCACACATTAACCTCAGCACCTGTCTGGACAGAACCAGCAGGCTCATGCCCACAGTATGAGCTGCATGTAATATGTAATGTGTTTGTTCTTAATTACTTAATTTCCAGATATCTACATTGTTACGAATGTGTTTTATACTATACTTTCCTGACTTCACAAAAGAAAACCCAAATTGCACCATTTTAAAAAAAATAATTATTTTGATTGACGATTATGCAAATTATCAACTGGAAAAATTAGATTTTATGGAAGCCAGGTTTGAGGTATCGCAGTTGTTGCAGCGCTTGGTTACTGGTTGGCCTTTCTTCATTTAAATTCTAACCACTTGCGTCACGTGCATGGGTGAGGCTATAATTATACCAGGTTTGCTGGGTCCATCCTGGTAGAGCAGCATGTGTACACCCAGAACCCTGATTCAATTTCATTGAGTCAGTTGTCTGTCCATCACAGACAGGACTCGAGGTCCCTTTGCTTTGGCTAAACACCCCAAACACTGACTGCAATAAGCAGTATGAATAAGTGTACCAAACATCCATGGAAGTGGGCGAAGCGAGAGAGTTATTCCATTTGCTCACCAAAGCATTTACAACTGAGTCTTCCAGGTTCTGTTCTAAACAAATGAGCCTGTCAGTAGGATCCCAGAACCTTCCAGTACAATTCGTGACCATGGACCTTTGCATGTTTAATGATCCCAAATGAAAGAGTGTGCTGTCCAACATGAATCCACACCTAGTCCAGGACCATCGTGGAGGAGGTATGTCCTTTCTACCTTTTGTTTTCACAAAAGAGAGGTAAGTAGGGAAGCCATGTGCTTTATTTCAAAGATGGGTCATAGGTTGGGTCTAGAGAATAAAACCTTAAATCTGCATTTGCTCTACTGACCACCAAGGTACTCGTGCCAAAAGAAGTCCACCTGTACTAAAATTCTTAAATGCAGTCATTAGTTTCAAGCCTTACTAAATACAGTGGCACAAAGGTGGTTCACTTCCTACCAGGGTATACACTCATGACGTGATGTATGTCATATGTATGGCATCTTATCTTGATGACCTTGTAGTACCATATCACCCTATTAGAGCACTTCGCTCTCGCACTGCAGGCCTACTTGTTGTTCCTAGAGTATTTAAAAGTAGAATGGGAGGCAGAGCCTTCAGTTTTCAGGCCCCTCTTCTGTGGAACCAGCTTCCAGTTTGGATTCAGGAGACAGACACTATCTCTACTTTTAAGATTAGGCTTCAAACTTTCCTTTTTGCTAAAGCATATAGTTAGGGCTGGACCAGGTGACCCTGAATCCTCCCTTAGTTATGCTGCAATAGACGTAGGCTGCCGGGGATTCCCATGATGCATTGAGTTTTTCCTTTCCAGTCAACTTTCTCACTCACTATGTGTTAACAGACCTCTCTGCATTGAATCATATCTGTTATTAACCTCTGTCTCTCTTCCACAGCATGTCTTTATCCTGTCTTCCTTCTCTCAGCCCAACCAGTCGCAGCAGATGGCCCCGCCCCTCCCTGAGCCTGGTTCTGCCGGAGGTTTCTTCCTGTTAAAAGGGAGTTTTTCCTTCCCACTGTCACTAAAGTGCTTGCTCATAGGGGGTCATATGATTGTTGGGTTTTTCTCTGTATCTATGAAGCGCCTTGAGGCGACTTTTGTTGTGATTTGGCGCTATATAAATAAAATTGAATTGAATGTCCAGCTTAATGTCTCCTATTGTCATGTGTGGCTGCGTGCAGGCAGGCGTGGAGGACCCAAAGTGCAGACACACAGAGCAAAAAGGTGAACTCAAATGCAACTTTAATGGTGGATGGCAAAGAAAAAACAGAAAACTGGCTGAACTGGGAATACAGAAACTTAAACTGGCAGGCAGATGGACAGAACCCACAGCGTGGGATGAGGGAGATCACAACACCGACAAAGGAAATAACAGGGCTTAAATACACAAAGGGAGCAATCAGGGAATGGGAAAGAGGAGGGAAACACGACTGGGACAAATCAGACCTAACGAGACAAGGGAAGCAAAACCAGATACATTGACATGAGACGCGGACTTTCAAAGTAAAACAGAAAAAAATAACACAGATGCGGACATGCCAAGGGGATACAGCAGACAGGGGAGAAAGAGCAACTAAGGAACACAGAACAGAAACCAGAAGGCAGAACTCTCACAAACAAACGAAAAGACTATAAATGATAAATAAAGGCAAAATTAAAGTACAATAGTAAAGAAAACTCAAAACTCTGGGTCAACGACCAAGGTCTCCTAACACCTATGCCGAACACATAACTTGGTCAGTAGCAGATTACTTGGGTATGATGAACTTTGTAGTATAGGGCCCTGTTGTCTGGTATTAAAATGCTAAGCTGGCAAATGCTGAGCTCCAGGTTTTACAAATGATACCTTCCAAATGTGGCAAAGTGGCATCCATCCTTATGCATCTTCCTCGCGTCTCATTGTATGGAATGTCGTCGCCTATCTTTTGTTTGCCAGGTGTTTCCACTCCCTCTGATTGCCCCTCTTGTTTCTGGGTGTGATATATAAAACTTCAAATTTCTCTTTGACCTTTGTCACTGTGTGTGTTCCTTGCCTGTCTGATCTCCCTGTGTGCGTCGAGCCTTAGAGAGAGATTTGGCTTTTATTTTTGTTGGAATTTTTATTTTCTGTTTGTTTTTCCTTTGGGAGCCCCACCAAAGGCCCTTTTCCCTTACAATGCTAGTAACAGATGCCACGGTGCACAGCCAGAGATCCTATTGCCATGGTAACTTATGCTGCAAACCAGATTAGAGGTGAAAAGGTGAAATCACTTCTACTGACCAGCCAAGTCCCTGGAAAACAGTGTCACCATTCCTGGAAGATCTCTGAGACCTGAGCAGATAGGTGGGTCTAAAGTTGTTGTTGTTTTTTTAATAGTGTCTGTGTCAGGGTCTATGCTAGCAGACCATGTGGAGAGAGGAGGAGGACCCAAATGCAGACACTTGGAACAAAACTATAATTTAACAAAGAGCAAGGTTAATCAGGCCCAGTTGTGTCTCCCACCTGTGTGTGATTTCCCAGTGTCCCTCTGTGTATTTATAGTGTGTGTCTGCCTGTGTTCCTCGTTGCGTCGTCTGTGTTACTCCGTGTACTCTGCATTACTCTGTGTTCGTCTCCTAGAAACTGTCTGTGAACCTCTCCGTGAATCCACTGTGTGCTCTCCCTGCTGTCCTCCTTTTGTGTTCAGGTTTGCCATTTTATAGTTTAGTTTCTCCCAGTTTAGTTTCTGTTTTGCCATCCCCTCTTTGTCATTTATAATAAACCACCATCGCATCTCAGTAAGTGCTGCATTCGAGTCCTCTTTCCCACACATCACACGACACAGAGGACAGAGACACAAAGGGAACTTAAATGGACGAGATTACACATGACAAACAGGGGAGACGACAGGATACAAAGACACTGAAACTGTCACGGTTTGCCGGGGCAAGCCGTGTGGAATATGAAATAGGACCCAAAATGCGGCAGCTCTGGTGCAGATGAGTGTTTATTTACAGGGGTGTGAGTACAAACAGCGGTGGCGACAAAACATGAAACCGGAAACCTAAACTGGGTAAACTAATAAGACAAACCAGAATGAGGATGCAGGGAGGTCCGGAGAAATACATACAGGGAGACCGAGGGGAAACAACACAGACGAACCAGCGATTACCAAGACAGAAAATACAACTTAAATACACTCAGAGAACACAGGGAGATTACACACAGGTGGGAGACACAGCTGGGAGTGATTAACATGACGAGACCAGGGAGGCAAACTGAAAACACTCACATAAGACGCAGACCTTCACAATAAAACAGGAACACACGGGGGGGAACAGGGTAAACACCAATTAGAGAACAGAACCAAAATCGCGAAGAGAAAACACAAAACGCTGGGTCAAAAGGACCCAGGATCATGACAGTCCCCCCCCTCAAAGGCTGGCCCCAGACAGCCCAACAAGAAACAAAACAGCCAGAAAAAACAGAAAACAACCCGACCAGGGCGGGCGGCGGGGGCCCAGGAAGGAGGGCTCGAAGCAAAACAAAACCGGAGCACCGGAAGGCCAAAAGACAAAAACAAAAAACGAGTCCAAAACCAAAAGAAACGAAGCACACCAGAACACAGGAAAAAATAGAGTCCAAAACAGAAGAGTTCAGGGGGCCGACAGCACAGGAGTCCAAAACAGTTCAGGGGGCCGGCCAGGGGGCCGACAGCACAGGAGTCCAAAACAGTTCAGGGGGCCGGCCAGGGGGCAGACAGCACAGGAGTCCAAACAGTTCAGGGGGCCGGCCAGGGGGCCGACAGCACAGGAGTCCAAACAGTTCAGGGGGCCGACCATGCGGACGGCAACGGCGGCGACGTGGACACAGTTTGGGGGACCGACCGTGCGGACGGCAACGGCGGCGACGTGGACACAGTTCGGGGGGCCAACCGTGCGGACGGCAATGGCGGCCACTCAGGCGATGGCGGTCCGGGGGCCGGCCGTGCGGAAGGCAACGGCGGCCACTCAGGCGATGGCGGTCCGGGGGCCGGCCGTGCAGAAGGCAACGGCGGCCACTCAGGCGAGGCTGCAGAGGCTGGACTAGGCGAAGCACAGGCTGAAGCCGGACTAGGCGAAGCACAGGCTGAAGCCGGACCAGGCGAAGCACAGGCAGAGGCCGGACCAGGCGAAGCACAGGCAGAGGCCGGACCAGGTGAGGCTGAAGACACGGAGGCTGGGCCAGGCGAGGCTGAAGACACGGAGGCTGGGCCAGGCGAGGCTGAAGACACGGAGGCTGGGCCAGGCGAGGCTGAAGACACGGAGGCTGGACCAGGCGAGGCTGAAGGCCCTGGAGCTGCAGCAGGCGAGGATGATGATGGAGCTACAGCAGGCGGCTGGACGGGCTGAACGGGCCCCTCAGACCCTCCAGCGGAGGCAGGAGGCTGAACGGGCCCCTCGGACCCTCCAGCGGAGGGAGGAGGCTGAACGGGCCCCTCGGACCCCCCAGCGGAGGCAGGAGACGAAGGCCGGAGCGGTCTCTCGGACCCCCCAGCGGAGACTAGAGACGAAGGCCGGAGCGGTCCTACGGACCCTCCAGCAGAAGTCACCACTAAGCCAGCAGTCATGGAGTCCTCTGGCAAACACGAAGGCAACTGGCGATGCACTGAGCACTGGCTCTGCCCAGGCAACGCTGACATAGTGCAGTTCTCAGGTGGCTGCATAAACTTCAGGGGTCCAGAATCAGCCGGGGACTGAGACCTAGCCTCTGGGGAAGCCCTGGAGCGGCAAACTGTGCCAATGGTGGCTGAACCATGAAAAGCACCTTGAGGTGAAATTAGACTTTCTCCCTGCATGGAGTGAATGAGTGAAACCGGTGATACTGGAGCCAGAGCTACGGGTAGCGGGGGCACTGGAGCTACTGGGGCCTGCGCTACAGGCGGCACTGGAGCTACTGGGGCCTGCGCTACAGGCGGCACTGGAGACTGAACTGAGGGTGGCACTGGAGACTGAACTGAGGGTGGCACTGGAGACTGAACTGAGGGTGGCACTGGAGACTGAACTGAAGGGGACACTGGAGACTGAACTGAAGGAGGCACAGGAGACTGAACTGAAGGAGGCACAGGAGACTGAACTGAAGGAGGCACAGGAGACTGAACTGAAGGAGGCACAGGAGACTGAGCTGAGAGTGGCTGCGGAGGAGCTAACCGAGCTGAGAGTGGCTGCGGAGGAGCTAACCGAGCTGAGAGTGGCTGCGGGGGAGCTAACCGAGCTGAGAGTGGCTGCGGGGGAGCTAACCGAGCTGAGAGTGGCTGCGGGGGAGCTAACCGAGCTGAGAGTGGCTGCAGGGGAGCTAACCGAGCTGAGAGTGGCTGCGGGGGAGCTAACCGAGCTGAGAGTGGCTGCGGGGGAGCTAACTGAGCTGAGAGTGGCTGCGGGGGAGCTAACCGAGCTGAGAGTGGCTGCGGGGGAGCTAACTTAGCTGCCGGTAGCTGCACAGGCGATAAGCAGCTCGCGTTGACATCCGCCACACAAAACGCAGCCCCTGAATGAACAGTCATGCAGTCCGAAAATGAAAAAGAGTCCTCACTCACCACAGCCGGCGATTTAGAAGCCCGAACGTCCGGCTGTGGGGTGGTGCGCTTGCGGCGCGATCGGCGTTTCCTCCCCACAGACGGCTCCGACGGGCCGGGCAAGATCACATCCGGCAAGTCGGGCAGCGAGGCAGGAGTGGCTGAGAGAAGGTGCGGTGTGAGCCGGAGAAAAGCCTGCATGGTCGGAGGAAGCGACTGCAGAAGCCATGGCAGGCCAGAAAAGAGCCGTTGTAGCCGACCTTCCACGGCACGACGAAGCTCCTCTGGAGGGTTCTCCAGCCATAGCCCGAGGAGAATCTCCACATTGTACGCAATGTCGTCCTGGAGCTCCTCGGACGAATTCACTGCCGCTGGGTCCATGGTGGCTGGTTCGTATTGTCACGGTTTGCCGGGGCAAGCCGTGTGGAATATGAAATAGGACCCAAAATGCGGCAGCTCTGGTGCAGATGAGTGTTTATTTACAGGGGTGTGAGTACAAACAGCGGTGGCGACAAAACATGAAACCGGAAACCTAAACTGGGTAAACTAATAAGACAAACCAGAATGAGGATGCAGGGAGGTCCGGAGAAATACATACGGGGAGACGCAGGGAGACCGAGGGGAAACAACACAGACGAACCAGCGATTACCAAGACAGAAAATACAACTTAAATACACTCAGAGAACACAGGGAGATTACACACAGGTGGGAGACACAGCTGGGAGTGATTAACATGACGAGACCAGGGAGGCAAACTGAAAACACTCACATAAGACGCAGACCTTCACAATAAAACAGGAACACACGGGGGGGAACAGGGTAAACACCAATTAGAGAACAGAACCAAAATCGCGAAGAGAAAACACAAAACGCTGGGTCAAAAGGACCCAGGATCATGACAGAAACATACAAAGCGCGAGGGAGACTGATACACAGGGGACTTGACAGACTCACACACTGAAGACACACCATAACCAACATAGTGGGGAAGACACAGACGCGGGACGAACCTAGACAGACGAGAACTAAATAGGGAAGCAGAACTCACTATCAACAGAACTGAAGTCTAAACTATACAAACAAGAACATCATAACACCAGCCCATGACAGTGTGAAGTTAGTGAAATTGACAATAATGTTGTTGTTCTATGAGCAATAATATATAAATTAGGATACTTATTTGCACTTGGTGCAAATGAGGTAATTTTCTGTCATTCCACTTTCTGTTTTTTCTACGGAAGTTTGACGGACTTTTCTGTAAATGATAATGATAAAACATAAAATTCTGTAGATTTACAGTATATTTTCTGTATCATGAACTGATATTTTCCATTAATAGAAAAATGTAAATTTCTGTTTATATTACTATTTCCAAGCACTTCTTTTCACTGTAACTCATTAAATAAAGTTCTTTATATCCTTAAACGTACATTTCTATGCAACTACAACGTAGTACACCCTGTGCTCAAAAAATTCATAAATTAAAACTTTTTAAATTAATCTGTGCTTAGTACACAACAACATACAATTAATGTTAAATATTCTTTTATTCTCCTCAACTCAAAAACTATTCTAAAATATAACGACAGCATCCATCTCGTCATAAACAACTAAACAGCTGATACATGAACAAAGTAACTCACAAGCTTTCAAATTTGAGCATTTTTATTTTCCTTGAAATCTGTTTGCCCTCATGTAAATGTGTTTACATTCCAAGTGTTTTCTTCAAGCAGGACACCTGACAAACAAAAAATGTAATATTTAACGATATGTTCACATTTAATAATATCCAGAGTTTGGTTTACATCCATGTCTGTCCACTTATGATACAGTATACACATGTAGTCAGTTATAGCCACTCACCTTTGATGACTGAATACATTCACCTCATTAATGAAGTGAATGTAATTCACATTGTTTTGAACGTTTGTCTGAACTCTTTGGGGTCTTTACCTTGCAATATAACATACTTTGAGTCAAAAAAGTTTGACTGTTTAAGTGGTGCTAAAACTGAACAGATCTAAAGAAGGTGTTCCTGAAATTTGGGTTTATTAGAACAGGACGGATGGATGACCACAGGACTTTTCCCCATATAATAACTAAAACACAAAATAGATTAGACAGATTACTGTTCCAAACTTAAAGATAAAAGTGCATTTACCGGACTTGTTTTGTCAGCTCTTGCTTTTCAAAGACAGTGAGGAGCAAAGTACAATAGAAGTGCTTTTTCTGATGAAGAGTTAAACTGTAAACAGCAGCGTGGTGAATAAGGATCTGTGTCCACGAATCCTCAACAGCAGAGATGGGCAGTAACGCGTAATCTGATTACTTTTTCAGGTAGCGAGTAAAGTAAGGGATTACTATTGCGAAAACGGTAATTAGATTACCGTTACTTTCCCGTAGTAACGCTGCGTTACTGCGTTACTAAAACCGTGATTTTTTTGCAAGAATGTCTCACGACAGTGACGTAAGCGAGTGCGACGTTCGTGACAACAGCTGTGTGCAGATCAACAATGGATCGTATATCGAGTGCGGGAGAGAGTATGAGCGTGCAGCGTTTAAAGCGTGGAAGTACTGACCTTACTTTGAGTTTGATTCCATAAAAAGTGACAAAAACATTAGTGTCCGTTGTGCGTGGGAAGAAAACTTCTTTTTACAGCGAAAAAAACCCTAAACTTCCAAGCAAGCACCGAGTAGCACCGACGTAATGGGAAACTCACAGAGAAACTCGCGGATTCTTCCACTGACCGCTGCGGCACACCTGCACCAGGGTAAACCTCCGCCTACCCCACTCCTGCTTTACAGGTGAAAATAGAGCAACAGGACCGCTGAGTCTTTGATGTTATTTATTTTCTGCTGTGTTTTACTTGCATCTATTTGAAAGACTGAGTGTAAACACACAAAAAAAAAATTATTTTATGTGCTGAAATGTGCAGAAAATAAGTTTAAATGTTAAACAAATTTCTTCCAGTCAGAGAATGTTGCATATAATAAAATTTTTGCTTGATGCATAAAGTTAAAAGATTAAAACTAATAAAACAAGTTTTAAAAAGATAATTTTCCATCTGATTACATTTTGTATGATGGATTATGCAGAAAAAGTAGAATTGGGCTGAAAGATCTATCGCTTTATCACCTCTTCAGGTTGTAAATCGTGTTTTTAAAAAGTAACTAAGTAATTAATTACTTTTGAAAATAAGTAATCAGTAAAGTAACGGGATTACTTTTTTGGGGGAGTAATCGGTAATTAGTTACTGATTACTTTTTTCAAGTAACTTAACCAACACTGCTCAACAGTGACAACACTTAAACATCATAGTTTCAAAATCCTTAATGCACACCTTTTTCTCCACTGTGTTCAAATGCTCTTAACTGTTTAAGTAGAGGAAAAAGTCATATTTCAGACATATTTCACGGCCATTAAACGTTAAACATGGCTCTCAAAACGAGGTCATGGTTACTTCTGGAGCAAAAACCTCTGCTTGTGCGCACATAACCTAAATTGCATCAAATAAGACAATAATAAGACAAATGACTACAAAGTGACACCAGAGGCTGGAGAGGAGCAAGCATAAAGTGACAGGTTGTGTGCACACACTTTCTCTTGGTACCACTCTTCACATACCAGTGTGTCAAAGTCCTGAATGCAGCCTGCATGCTAGTCCATCAAGTTCCATCTGAGCTTTAAATAAAATACACTCAGCTTTTCCTTGGATTTTCAGAGTTGCTCAGTTCATACAGGAACTGCAGCAGTCGGGGTTAATGTGTCGCTGTGTTGCTCCTCCATCTCAGCCATTGAGACTAGTCGCAATTTATTCTGAGGAAAACAAGAGACACAAAAAGATATTTTAAAAAGTTTATATTTTTATTCTTTTTTTTACCTTGAACATAAACAACAGCAACAAAAAACAAAGGATTATGGCTGTGCGATATGACGATATATATCGAATGACGATATAAAAATGTGTATTGTTTCATATTATACACTATCGTTTGTTTCGTGATGTTGCAAAATAAACTGTTTACGGCAATATTTTTTCATGGTTTTGATGGTCACTGTAGTGGCTATATTAATTTCTTAAACTTCTATCTATCTCTTATACTTAAAATAACCACGCTATGGATGAACAAGCGACTGTTTCATACTTTTGTTACCAACAATGACGGTAAAACCATCGTGTGGCTCCGCCGTCCGCTTGTTCATTTTTCACATAAACCTTTCACAAGAAAGCTCAAGATCCTGCTGAGACTTTTCAAAGTAAACTGAAATGATACACATTATTCTCAAACTTCAAATTTCAGAATATGCATCAAACAAATGACCTCAAATTAAAACATGAAGTAACTATAAATTGGCGCTTATAGTCACCATGCGCATGAAGGCACAGAGAATACCAGCATGGCCAGCGAGGATGAGGCAGAACCAGGTAGCTCCAAACAGAAGAACCAGTCAAAACAAGTCGAGTTATTGCTAAACGAGGGGCTACTACCTCTGTAGCATGGACATGGTTTGGTTATGAAAAGCCTGCCATCCATGGATTCTGTCAGTGTTTTGATCTGTTCACCATCAACATTGCGTGCAGCAGCAACCACAGCCTCCCAGACACTGTTCAGAGAGGTGTACTGTTTTCCCTCCTTGTAAATCTCACATTTGATGATGGACCACAGGTTCTCAATGGGTTCAGATCAGGTGAACAAGGAGGCCATGTCATTAGTTTTTCTTCTTTTATACCCTTTCTTGCCAGCCACGCTGTGGAGTACTTGGACGCGTGTGATGGAGCATTGTCCTGCATGAAAATCATGTTTTTCTTGAAGGATGCAGACTTCTTCCTGTACCACTGCTTGAAGAAGGTGTCTTCCAGAAACTGGCAGTAGGACTGGGAGTTGAGCTTGACTCCATCCTCAACCCGAAAAGGCCCCACAAGCTCATCTTTGATGATACCAACCCAAACCAGTACTCCACCTCCACCTTGCTGGCGTCTGAGTCGGACTGGAGCTCTCTGCCCTTTACCAATCCAGCCACGGGCCCATCCATCTGGCCCATCAAGACTCACTCTCATTTCATCAGTCCATAAAACCTTAGAAAAACCAGTCTTGAGATATTTCTTGGCCCAGTCTTGACGTTTCAGCTTGTGTGTCTTGTTCAGTGGTGGTCGTCTTTCAGCCTTTCTTACCTTGGCCATGTCTCTGAGTATTGCACACCTTGTGCTTTTGGGCACTCCAGTGATGTTGCAGCTCTGAAATATGGCCAAACTGGTGGCAAGTGGCATCTTGGCAGCTGCACGCTTGACTTTTCTCAGTTCATGGGCAGTTATTTTGCGCCTTGGTTTTTCCACACGCTTCTTGCGACCCTGTTGACTATTTTGAATGAAATGCTTGATTGTTCGATGATCACGCTTCAGAAGCTTTGCAATTTTGAGACTGCTGCATCCCTCTGCAAGATATCTCACTATTTTTGACTTTTCTGAGCCTGTCAAGTCCTTCTTTTGACCCATTTTGCCAAAGGAAAGGACGTGGCCTAATAATTATGCACACCTGATATAGGGTGTTGATGTTATTAGACCACACCCCTTCTCATTACAGAGATACATCACCTAATATGCTTAATTGGTAGTAGGCTTTCGAGCCTATACAGCTTGGAGTAAGACAACATGCATGAAGAAGATGATGTGGACAAAATACTCATTTGCCTAATAATTCTGCACTCCCTGTACATTAAGAAGCCCCCAAATGCCTTCATGCTGTACCTTAAAGAGCAGAGGCCAAAGGTGAAAGCAGAACTAAGTATTAGTGACAGTGCAGCTGTGGGAGAGAGAGTAAGTGTAACTCTGAATATATTTATGCATCTGTTAATGCTCTATCATCTTGTTTGTGCATGTGCACCAGCTGTCCTGTAGTTATGTGTAGTAGCAGTGTGGCTGTGTATTTATACGAGCTGACAGTGTGTTCTTGTGATCTTCTATCCACAGTGGAGGTCGCTCTCAAAGAAGGAGCAGAAAAAATATTTTGACGAGGCGGAAACACAAAGATGTCATCACGCCACAGAACATCCGAATTGGTCAACCAAAGAGAACTATGTATGTCCAAAGTGCCAACATACAGTTCATCCATGTGCCTTTCACTGCACTGAATGATGAAACAGTCACTGCAGAGAGTTTGTATCAGCTCAGGAAAATTCTGATGTGTTTGTTTTTAGGGCAAAAAGAGGAAGAGGGTCAGAGATCGTAACTGCACCAAAGGTGAGAGAATATTCCGGGGAATCGTTTTCATGTCAAATGTGATGAAAAAAGTCAAAAATCTATTAGAAAAAAAACCCGTTGTGTTTTTGTTTGTGTCTTCTGAACCTGAAGAGGACGCTCAGCAGGCCAAAACACGTTGTGTGAGGCCAGGTCAAGCAGAGCCGTCTTCTTCAGCTATAAAGGAACCACATCAGCTGGATAGAGTCTGGGTGTGCCAGCCACAGACACGTGTTAACACCCTAACCATTCAGGACACAGTACTGGTGCAAATGCCAAACACACTGAACCCAGTCAGTGTGCCTGTGTGCAATGTGCCATGTGCCACAACTTTATTAGTCCCTCCTGTAATAAAGTGAATTATTATTTGCAAGATGATTTGTTCCACAATGGATTGTGTTGCTGCACAGACATTTTAGAGTGGAACACAAGTAAGTCAGGGTTGGGCCAAATCGTTAGGCTGTATGTTATTGTTGTACGTGGCAGAAAATGTTGTTAGGAAGACACTGATTTAACTCCACAGTAATTGGAAAGGCTTAAGTTTGCAGTGCTGTTGAACTGTTGAAGTAAGATGTTTTCCTCAAGGCACTTACACCAGTCACCCAATAACAATGAAACCATGGACGGGTGACATTTCTAAAATTGATAAACTTGTTCAAATACAATGTTAAAATGCTGGAACATAACAACTGAGCTCATAGCATTGAGACAGGGTCCAAACATAAAAGTTATAAACTGATCCCCATGTCACTGAGTGAAATAAGGGTTTGATCCCCTACAACCCAACAAGAATACTGGCTGCCACAGATGTGTTTTGTGCCCATGTGGCACATAGACTGCAATCGATCAATCATGAAGCACTGATTTTATCCACAGAATCAGTTTCTTCCATTCTAACCTTTCCACCATCATGGGCAAGACCAAAGAGCTGCTGGTAGAGCTGCTGCAAAAACCCACGGAGCTCAGCAGCCAGCAACAAATTCTGGATCCTTTGCTTTTAGTTAGCAATTAGCATTAGCAGCACATCCTGCGTCCGATGTGAAAGGACTTTTATGCTGCGCACTGTGACTCACAGCAATGGTCCCGGGTCAGCCCTGACCATTGTGTTAAACTAATCCTAAAGTAATAATGGTATTTCTAACCACTGATATACCACAACTTTATCCTTTCAACAGCTGCTGAAAATAAGGGGACCTAACTGCTATCGGATAAAAAGTGCCCCAATCCAATCAGAGAACAGATGGGTTTGGCTGTCGGAGGGGCACTTTTTTGAACTGCAGGTCCTTGAAGGGTAATCTCTATATAAATATCTGGGCCATCTCTATACAAATCTTTTTTACACATACAAATCTTTTTTACGCACGCACAAATCTTTTTTACACATACAAATCTTTATTACAAGTACAAAACCGATTTACAAGTACAAAATATTTATGACCACATTTTGAGCCCATAGTTAAAATGATCATGAGAAAGGTGGAGGAATTTTACAAAATTACACAGGAGGAGCTTGTTAATGATCTGAAGGCACCTGAGACCACAGTCACCAGAAACACCACTGGTAACACACTACGCTGTATTGAAATCTTACAACACTTGTTTAAGTGCTTTCACAGTCAAGCTGAAAAGGGTAAACACTAACTAGCCCACTGGCTGGGCTGAATGTGCTTTACAGGTCTGCTGCTCTGCCCAGGTCTAGTGTATATGACAGTTAAATCTCCCACGAGGCCTTTTTTGTACCTGTGAGGTGAATCTATTAAGTCACTGTGACTTTCACCTGCTTGCCATCACCAGTGTGTGAATGTGTGTGTGAATGGGTGGATGACTGGATGTGTAAAGCGCTTTGGGGTCCTTAGGGACTAGTAAAGCGCTATATAAATACAGGCCAGTTACCGATTACCATTCACCTACACTAGTGATGGGATTTCCGGCTCTTTTTAGAGAACCGGCTCTTTCGGTTCGGCTCACTAAAAAGAGCCGGCTCTTTCGGCTCTGAACCGGCTCTTCAGGTTGTTTTGTTGCTTTAATTAATTAATTAATTATTAACAATAATATAAAATTATGCACTAAAGGAATTACTAATGTAAAAAAAAAAAAAAAGTGGTTTTATTTATCCATCCATCCGCTTATCCTTTTCAGGGTCGCGAGGGGCGCTGGAGCCTATCCCAGCTGTCATAGGGCGAAAGGTGGGGTACAACCTGGACAGGTCGCCAGTCTGTCGCAGGGCTAACACATAGGGACAGACAACCATTCGCACTCACATTCATTCGCACATTCACACCTAGTGACAATTTGAATTATCCAATTAACCTATCCCCACAAGCTGCAAGTCTTTGGATGGTGGGAGGAAGCCGGAGTACCCGGAGAGAACCCACGCAAACACGGGGAGAACATGCAAACTCCACACAGAAAGACCCCGGCCTGATGGTGGAATTGAACTCAGGACCTTCTTGCTGTGTGGCAACAGTGCTAACCACCGTGCCACCGTGCTGCCTGGTTTTATTTATATATGTTTATATATAAATATATGTGGTGGCACCTAGAGACAAAGCACGTACAAACTCCAAAACACTTTTCTAGCATGAACTGAACTTCCAAAACAGAGCTACCTAGATCACTTAAATTACACAATTGAAAGCATGAAAGCATATGTGTATTGTTTGTGTATTTATACACAAGCATTCATATATAGTCAAATAATAAAAATGTAAAAATAACAATAAAAAATGTTCATTTACCTGTTACTACCACACACCAAATCATCGTTGGTACTTGGTGGCTTGTGTAGCCACTAGGTAACAAAAGTTCAACACTGCGCCTAGCATCCTGGAGCACTTCTGTTGTCTTTTGTACGTGTTTTGAGTTTTTATGTGCTTCTGAGTTTTTACGTGTTTTGGAGTTTGTACGTGCTTCGGAGTTTGTACGTGCTTCGCAGTTTGTACGTGTTTTTACATGTTTTGGAGTTTTTACGTGTTTTGGAGTTTGTACGTGCTTCGGAGTTTGTACGTGTTTTTACGTGTTTTGGAGTTTTTACATGTTTCGGAGTTTGTACGTGCTTCAGAGTTCGTATGTGATTTAAAGTTTGTACGTGCTTTGTCTGTAGGGGCCACCGTAAATATACTTTTATTTATTCACTCCACATAAAGTGTAATAAATAAATCATATAATACAAAAACCAACTAGTCACATTTCAACTTTTAACTATTTAAATTTTCAGCTTTTTCCTTTTACAAATTTAAACTGAAACAACACAAAACACTGCAAACCACAACACAATTAAATATAAATTATAATATGAAAACAAAAAGAACATGCACATTCTCTGTCATATGGACCTGCATGAATTAACTTTCTGAATCCTTTATCATCCGCAACTGAAGATAGTTGTGGATGCTTACTATACGTTGTTGTCCCTGGCTCTCTTTCTCTCCCTCCCGCTCTGTTCCTGTGATACTGAGTGTAACTACCGCCCCTCCCCCCTCTGCCCAGCGTAAAGCACAAGGCTCACGTGCAGAGTGAAGCGGAAGAAAAGTGCGAGAGAGAGGGTGAGAGAAAGAAAAAGGCTGTATCCCAATTCAGGGTCTGCGGCCTTAAAGTACGCAGCCTTAACGATCCACAAGGGCCGTGTAATCAAAGACAGCTAAGGCCGGAAGTGCGAGGCTTGTGAAATGGGACGTCTATCCTCTGCCCAGGTTGCCTAGCAACCATGATACTAACAGCTGGAAACTTTTCAGCATTGTTTGACAGAAATGAAGGAGAAACTCTTTTGTTCATTTGTTTGTTTGTTTCTACATGAGCTTTGATCATTCTCTGCAAGATTAAGCTCAGCTATTGAACGCCGTATATTTTAAAGTAAAGGCTTTTAAACCAAGTTAGTACAAACGTCACTAATGTCACATAACTTTGCCGGCATGTGGCCAACAGTAATGTTTTAATGTTCTTCATTATTAAACATTTGCACATAAATAAGTGACATAATATTCAGCACTTACTTAAAGTTTACTCTTCGGGCGCCCCTCATCTGCCGTTTTTTTCTGCAAATTTATCCACACCCACCGCTGCGCTATGCATCCTGGGATATGTTGGGCCACGAAGTCTACACCACCACATCCTTAAAATTCAGGGAAATGAAGGACGCATTTGAGGGCCGCATTTCGAGCAGCCTTCGAATTGGGACAGCCTTCGTCATGTCGCTGTGATGTAATCGGCCTTAAAATGCGGCCTTTAAGGCTGCAGATCCTGAATTGGGATACAGCCAAAGAAAAACCCACGGCTGGCGATAAGGAGCCGGCTCGCGTCGTTCACGTCAAAGAGCCGGCTCTAAGAGCCATTTCGTTCGCGACCGACCCATCACTAACCTACACCATACCTACAGTTTGTTAGTATGGTCACAACAAGTGAGAACAAAGACTACAAAGAAAACAAACTGGAAGTGTGGGTTGGGTCTTGTATCAACAATTATGGCATTAAAAGTAATCAAGAATAGTATTCCAAAGTAAGGGCAACTTTGGAGTTCATCATTCTTTTATATCCTATTAATGTGTAGATTTGTGCATAATTACAGCTCATACTACCCTCTTCTCCCTTTGAGAGGTTGCTATTCTCATCACCTGACCAAAAAAACCTCTGAGTCATTCCTCCGTCTTCTGACAAGCTGGATTACCAGCCCTGATTACTTTCATACTTACTCAGTTACTACTTTAAAAACACCTTTGTGCTGATTCAAAAATTCTTTCCTGTCCACATTTCCTCCTGAAATTATTATTCGGAGAATTAACACTGGTGTTATTCACTCTCAGTCTGGCTCAATCTGCTGCTTCTTATGGATGAATGAGCCTCAAATGAGACAGGTTATTCTTTCCACGCTTTCTGTGTGTGTGTGTGTGTGTGTGTGTGTGTGTGTGTGTGTGTGTGTGTGTGTGTGTGTGTGTGTGTGTGTGTGTGTGTGAGAGAGAGAGGCAGAATGCAATTATTTCAGCCCATGTAGCCACAGCTTAATGGAATAACTTGCCAAATCAAAGCAGATTACGCTTGCGAATCCATGTGATATCAGATCGTGAATTCAATTTGAGGTGTGTTACAGTGTGTGATAATTGCATTTTCTCATTTCTTTTAAATTGCATTTGATTGTGATTTCATAAACAGCAAGAGGGACAACTAGGACTGTTTGCTGCAGGAAGAAACATATATCATTTATGTAGATCTGGGATGTCCAAACAGGAAATGAAAACTTAAGACACAAGAGCTTCTGACAAATTTTACACCTGTTAGAAAGAGGAAAACATAAAACGAATCACCAAACTTACATTTACAGGAAATGCTCGATCAAAGTGTAGAACAAGTGATTGTAGCTTTACAGAGGAATATGGTTTCTTGGCCTGGAGCTCTCACTAAATCAACAGCAAGAATTACTTATAGATGGCATAGAAAAGATGGACATCCCCGCCACGATGTCATCCATTGGTTTGCAGTGAATATACTTAACCTTGCACCCCAGATTCTCATTTATCAGTTAACTCTAGCATGTTGGGTTATAATGCCATTATGTTAACACACACCTGAATGGTTCAGACCAACAAACTGCCAAAATGTCTATCTTTATAGAGGTCTCACACATTTGCTGACAATCAAATAATCGTGTGCATTTGATTAGCTGTTACTTATGATTTGAGAAATGGTGGCAGATGAAGAAGTAGCTTGAAATGGGTAACAATTGGCCAGTCACAGTTGGAGGCTGTGTCGATGCTTTGTTGGATTTCTAGAATGGCACAGGGAAGTAGAAACACAATTACTGCAGTATTAACACATCTCCAGGACGAATTAGGAGACAAGATCAACCACCACACACTTCTTATTAAGAGGAAAACTATGAAAAACCTTTTTCATATGGCTATCTGAGGGCTCTGCTCATATACTGAAGGTTGAATTAATTCTTTATTTGCTCTTACATAATTAAAAACCATCAGGGTGGCAGCTGAAAGAAAAAACAAACAAACACTGTCTTGTGAAATTTGGAAATTTGTGCAATCTGACTGATGGACAAGTGGAAAAAACTAATCTTCAGGAAGTTGATGTCTTCATTCTGTAACTGGTGTTTGGGTTTTTATCACTTGACATATCTTAAATGCTTAATGTGCAGCCATAGAAACAACAAAACTGTCCTGAACATTAGAACGTAAGTGAATCCAGATAATGAAAAGATACCCTGGATATGGTGAAACTGCCTAATAGTACAAGACGCAGGCCTCTGCCACATCTAAGCTGTTTTAACAACACAAGGCATCCCTACAATACAAAGCAAGCCACAGTGCTGTTGCGGCTGATCTGTGCACACTGCTTCTCCTCACAGTTCTGTATGCTATGAGTAACTATGTGTGTCAGAGCCATATTACAGCACAGCATGTTGCCCTGCAGCTCAAGCTGCCAACCCAGCATCTGCTGCAACCTGTGTGTCTGTGGCTTTCCGCCAGCCACACACACCCTGTCGACTCAGGGTCTTCCTTATGTCATTAGCATGTAGCCTGTAAATTAACCTAAATGACATTACATTTTATAAGTTTTAGGCTATAAATATACTGATTTCAACTGGTTCCCAACATCTATTTGTGTTATACTATGAAGCACTTAGAGAATACTATAAATGAACAAACAATGATCAGGCTGGGTAATTTTTTAGGCACATATTTGCAATTTCTACATGAATTTAAGGTGGAAATGTCTTTATTTACATAAAGACATGCAAAACTGAGGTAGAAGGATAAAAAACATGGAATATAAATCCCTTTAGACTCTCACACATTAATTACATTAATGATAAATGTCAGACTTTCTTATTTAATTTTAGGCATGATCTAAAAATGTGCGAGGCCCTGTTGTTTGATAATTCCCTGAGGAGTGTTTCTGGTTGCTGACTTTACTTTCAGTGAGTTGCGCATGCTTTGAAAAAGCTTTAGTGCAGCACAGTTGTGGATGAAATTAGGTGTCCTCACTAAATACATACAAATGTCTCCACCTTGTGGATGTTTAACACTGCAGTCAACATTAAACTCTTACTGCACTTAACTGCATTTAACACCTCCAATAGAAAAATGATGCAAAATGCATTTAGCGCTTAAGATGCAGACTGAGCCTTTTGATTTCTGTAACTAAACAAGCTTAACTTTAACTTGGCCAAGATACAGACTTCTAAGCATTGCAAAAATCAATGTGCAAGAGTGCAGTTATCATGCAATATCCTAAAAGTGCAAAGTGCTCCTTGCATCAGAATCATCAGACACTGCTTACTGACGAAACCTTCTGGGAAAGGTGTTTTTTTTATTGCAGAAATGTTTAAACCGTACTGCAAATAAAACAATTCCATATTTTTTCAAATGAGCTAAATAGACAACTTTACAAATAGAATGTTTTTTAATTAATAAGTGATTTATTTTGTGGTATTTTCAAAGTGCTTACTTTGACTTAAAATACATTTTTGAAAAAAATACATTCGAATAAGTAATAATATTAGAATAATATTAGAAGATTAATACAAGACTGGCAGACTGCTGTTAAGATTAAGCATTTTTATATTTCCCTGAGATTTAAATACATGAATAAATAAGTACAAGCTACTGAACCTAACAAAAGATTTAATATATTTATCAAAGAATTATGCACACAGAAAAAAACTAGAGGCTACTGGAGGATACAGCGAAATGATATTATTATATTCACCTTATAGTTCATTTTAAACACACTTTCAGTAGTGAGGTTTCTGTAGCTTGTTTAGATAAAGGATTATACGTTAAACGAGATTCATCAAAACTTCATATGAATAAATAATATATAATATGAGGGCTTATATTATATATTAATGTATATTTAATATAAATGAGGTGATAGTAAGCTGATTTTGTTATTGTCTTAATGTGTTTTTCTAAGTTTAGGTCTGCATCCATCACTACACCCAAATTTCTCGCCTGGTTTGTGGTTTTTAGGTGTATAGATTGAAGTTCTCTGGTGACCTGTAATCGTTTTTCTTTGGCACCAAAGACTATTACTTCAGTTTTGTTTTTGTTTAGCTGGAGAAAATTGGGCACAACCAGTCATTAATTTCCTCAATGCATTTACCAAGAGCCTGTACAGGGCCTTGGTCTCCTGGTGACATTGTGATATATATTTGTGTGTCATCTGCATAGCTGTGATAGTTTATTTTGTTGTTCTTTATAATCTGTGCCAGTGGGAGCATGTAAATGTTAAACAGAAGGGGCCCCAAGATGGAACCTTGGGGAACTCCACATGTGATACTTGTCTGCTCAGATGTGAAGTTATCTATTGATACAAAGTATTTCCTGTTTTCTACGTATGTTTTGAACCAGTTTAGTAGAGTTCCTGAAAGACCTGCCCAATTCTCCAGTCGTTTGAGTAATATGTTGTGGTCAACTGTATCAAATGCTGCACTGAGATCCAGCAAAACTAAAACTGACATTTTTCCACTATCTGTATTCAGACATATGTCATCAATAAATCATGTGATGATGGAAATTCTTTTAAACTGCTGTGACTTTAAGAGGCCAGGGAGGAGCAGCATGTTGGCTTGCAACACCGGGGTGTGTCACAGGCAGACCTCCTTTAGTTAGTCACAGAAAATTTGCTACTGTTTACGTACACTGCCTCTATTGGTGGTTTGTGCTCGAGTGGGAGGAGGGGGCGTTCCAGATAAAACTACCGACTGGGAACTCGGAAACAGCTGTAGTGCCCTGTCACGCTATTTGCACCATGTCTGCTGCCGAGTGGAAGAAGAAGTGCGAGGAAGAGTGGAGCCTGCAGAGTGCACCGATGCCCGATGGCCTGGACTGGAAGTCCGTGTATGAAGCCAAGCCCTTCGGAAGAAATTTACTGATGAACCCTGCGCCATACGGTACCATATCACTGTTACACACGCTACGCTTGTTGTTTTGCTGTCTCTCCCTTATCCACAGAAAGTTTGGATTACAGACAGATGGCATGTGTTGCACACATTTATGCTGGTGTGAATTCATCCCTCCAGTATTAGCGGGATTAAGTTAATAATTAATTCATTGTCTTTGGTCATTTACGGAAAAATGGATCCTGAATGCACAGACCCCTCCCCTAACTTGTTTTTGAGTACCTGTGTGCAATCTGACTAATGCAGAAGTGGAGAAGGGAAAAAAAAAACCTGATCTTCAGGAAGTTGATGTCTTCATACTTTAACTGGTGCTGTTTGGGTGTTTAGCATTCAGCATATATACTGTTGGTTATGTAGCGATATGTTTACAAACAAATAGATGCTTTGGGTATAGACATCGGAGACACTGTGACTTTAAGCCCGCTAAGCCAGTATTCTGCTGCACACAACAACTAAACTAGTTTGTGAAATGCATTGCTAACAAGTAAATGAAAACACAAACCCATCAAAGCATACAAAGTTTATGAAACGATGCCAATAGACACAAATCCAACGGTCAGAAATGGAATCTTGTGTTATCTCCTCGAAACTGCGGCCACATTCAGCTTCATATACAGACGGAACAAAAGTGCCTGACGCTTCAGCAGCTGTACTTTTGATAGTTATGTGAGACATAACTTTGCTGAAAACATTAAGCATTGAGTTAAACCTCCTCGTCATTTAAACCGTGCAGTATGCTGTTTTTAAGAAAGAAAGAAAACAGATCAACTAAAACGGCTGCTGTTTTTGTTTTTTTGTCTTGTTGTATAGAGCGCTTTGAGTACTCCGGGAGCGTAGAAAAGCGCTATATAAGAATCTGTCCATTTACCATAAAGATTAGATGTGAAAAAGCTTTTATGACCCTAAGACAACTGGAAACTGAGGTGTGACTCAGAATGCTGACTTAGTGTGTTTTTACAAAGAGGCACGCCCAGTGCTTGTCAGAAAGATAACTCTTTGTCTGTGAGCTGTGTATACTGGGATTACAGTGGCCAACATTGTCTCTTATTCCCTACACAGGGTTGAGTAAAGACATCCCACCACCTGAACCCGAACTGCCTGCCGTGCCTGACCGCGGACCTCCACGATTTCAGCCTGATGGTGAGGGACAGGAGTGACGTTAGCCAAAAAATGAATCAAATCAATGTGGTTTCATGACTAATCTCTGAATCCCCAGGCAACTTCACTGGTTGGACCACGAATTCGGAGGTCCTGCCCTATGATACAAGCGGCATACCTGAAGGTGTTGTGGTGTGTGCATTGCCTCGTTACAGGTAGGTGTTACTTGGGTCAGACATTACCACGATGCTGGGTATAACCGGGATTATCTGCAAATATACTTGTAGAAATGACATTTAAAGAGTGGGTTGCTATATAACCTCTAGTTGTATAATTACAGTGGTAGTAAGTATAACTCTTGTTTGTGGTGGTGTTCCCAGCTGGTTCACCATGGAGCAGGTTGCGGACCTGAAAGCAGAAGGACTGTGGGACGAGCTGCTGGATGAGTTTCAGCCTGAAATTGCCATCCAAGACTGGTGGGTAAATAAACATAAATACAAACAAAAAATGTAAATAAATTAGTTATAGTTGTGACTGCATCATTTTGGTTTAGTTCAAAGTGAAACGATAGAACCTTTGCACCGAGTGAGTAAAGTGTAAAAGGGCCTAATAATGCTAACAGAGTTTACATTGTCAAACAAGTTAAACAGGAGCAGTGTACCAATACCAGAGCCAATCCATATGAGCCTTTACCTCTTCTACAAAAAATGTCAGCAGTTCCTTCAGGAACACAGCAGAGGGCGCTTGCAGGCTAGTCCTCAGTGAATAAAAATGAATGAAACTGAACAGCTAAACTAAGGATGCACAACTGCTTCTAGACAAAAAGATCACACATTATGTTACTTTTAGCAAAAACTGTAATAAAAGGACACTTAATGTACACACACTGGCTACTTATTGATCTGATCTCCTCAATTAATAGCATTCATTTCCAAATGGTTATTGGTCAACAGAGACCTGTGTGTTTGTGTGTGTGTTTCAACAATCTGCTGCTAGAAATTCCCTACTGCTGCTTGTTTCATGCATGAAGTCAACACTGTAGATGCTTTTTTACTACAGTCAAAACCCATAAAAGTAAAAAAGCTAAACGAAACTGAACTATATGCATTCTTACGACCCCTTCTGTTAGCAATGTGATTAAAAACTGACAGGAAGAAAAGCTCATCCCATGACATGTATATTTTGGTCTCTCTTGAACACCCCCTATTAAACTGGAAGTCTCAGTCACAAAGGTTATTGGACAATGCCAAGTGCTAGTCCTAGCTAAAACCATCAACATGGTCATTGTGCACCTTTCAGATCAACCTACCCTCACCAGGCACTTTAAGTGCACTGGCCAAACTTCATATTAACGCAAATACGTAATCAAGCCAGTCACACGGCAGTAAATCAGTGCAGGGGGAGGGGGGGATTCAAGTAATTTTGAGCATGGAATGGTTTATGGTCCTCGGCATGCTGTTTTAAGAATTTCACAAACCGCTGATCCCCTGGGTTTCCCACACAACCAGCGGTAGGTTTTACAGAGAATAACGAAATATCCAGCAAGCAGCAAGTCTCTGGGTTGATGTCAAAGGTGAGGAGATGGACATAATGCTTCGAGCTGTTAGGAACTACAGTAAGTCGATTAACCAGTTTTTAAAACCAAGGTATGCAGAAGAGCATCTCTGAACGTACAATGTGCTACAGTTCTCTTAAGACTCTTCAGGGTCATAGTCTTTAGGATCAGAATTTGGCATTAACAAAATAAAAGCATTGATTCATCCTGTCTTATATCAACAGTCGAGATGGACAGTGGTGTAATGGTGTAGGGAATATTTTCTTGCCACACTTTGGAGCCCTTTTCCCCCCACACTAAACATAATTAAAATTCTACAACCTACCCAAGTATTGTCACTGACCATGTCTGACATTTTTATGTGTGTTGTACCCATCTTCTGACAGCTGCTTTCATCCCTCAATCTGGTTTCTTGAACATGACAATGAGTTATCTGTAATCAAATGGCCTCCACAGTTACCAGAGTTCAAATCCAGTTAAGTAATGTTGTAAAACAGATGTTTTGCATCGTATATGTAGAGCCAACAAATCTGCAGCCACTGCGTAATGCTGTCATGTCAGTGTGGACTAAAACCTCTAGGAATGTTTTCCCAGAATCTTGTTGAATTACCACACAGACTTAAGTTGGTTCTGGAAGCAAAAGGGGTTCTTATGCAGTACTAGCAATGTGTATGCAGTGATTGTTGTACAAGTTGAGACAATAAAGAGATGAACTCCAAGTTTAAAATGCTTGAATTGACACATGCGTGGCTTCTGTTTGCATGCCAAAAAGGAAGAACAGACTCTCCTAACTTCACATATATAGATGTGTTTCCACTTAAGTGACTGAGCTAGATTAAGGCCCCCTAGATTAAGGCCCCCTTACACTACAGACATCCTGGTGCCAGCATAATAGCACTCATTCCCCCAAAGGTCCCAGATATTTATACTATTTGTGAATATAAAGACATTCCACAAGCCTGGAGTGTATATGAGTGTATAGTAATCTGCTCTGAACAATTTAATCACATCACATACAGAAAATGTCTTTGAAGTTTTTAGGAAAATCTAAGTGTGTCATGTTATCAGGTATGAGGAGAGTCAGCTGCATGACTCAATCTACCAGCTGCATGTGAAGTTACTGGGTGCGGATAAAAACACAGTGATCTCAGAGCACACAGTCAACCCCACCGAGCAGCGACTGGTTTACTCTCACGAATGGAAAGAGGTGAGACTCTCATTTCTTTGCCACTACAGTGCACAGTGCTGTATTCCAGCATTTCAATGTACACATCTGTCTTGGCCTGCAGGTGTCACATGTGTTCTCCGGTTATGGACCCGGCGTGAGATATGTCCACTTCTTGCACCGACTGAAGAACAGCTTCCTAAATGGTTTCCACAATACACAGTTCACTGGCAGTGCAGTGATTGTACGACCAAGCAAAAGCAGCCCGTAGGCTAAATCTTACAGTGCAGCCATATCTGATAATGCACTCAGTGTAATCAGTTTCAGCAATATGTAACTGCATTTACAAAGGTTGTCATGACAATAATATAATGATGGACACAATCATCAATATTTGATTATTGGTTTTATGGGAGGCATGGAGGTGGGCCAGGAGGTGTAATTCACAGTTTTTTCTGAAGATTCTGATATGATGCAATAATAAAACATACAGTTTTCTGGTTTGAGAGTTGATCGTTTCTTTTAAGTATTTACATATTTGGGTATTTAAAATATTAGATATGTTTGTGCTGTGTGTGTAAAACACTAACCATGCACTCACTATTTTTACTATGTCAGGAGGTTTTATGAAATTCTTCTTGATGAAGAGCTTATATGTATGATTTATAAATATGATTTATGATCATATTTGAATGTAAAACGTGTTCATTGCAGGTTCTGGTAAGAATTATTTTTCCCAAATGTTTCTTGAAATTACAATGTTTTAATAATGTCATCCATCAGGTTTTTTTTAACCACTTATCTCCTTACAGCTCGGGGCAGGTCTTCAAGGATAAGGACAAACATAGTCCAACATTTTCTAAAAATCTGTTATTCATTCATTCATTCATGATAAAGGCAGTATATTTAAGATTCATTAGTTATTTTTATGCCACATCATAAATATCTGTTCCACATAACACCTATCACTGAAGATATAACATTACCTTTGTGATCAGACTGTCATATTAGAAGTAATGCAAAGGTTAAGTACAAATAAACTAATTTATATTTAAATGTTTACATTTGCTTTGTTTAATGGTTACATAACAACAAAGCATCCAGAATGGTGACCATACTGTACTCTTAGTAGCCTTTTGTTTTCTTTCCAGTGGTGCTTTCTGATTAGAAGTGATGACGGATATACTTGGATTTTTACTACGAAGAGCTCTGTGCATGTCATAATATGAAAAATATTAACAGTGGCCTTTTTAGAACAAACAAATATACATTAATAGCAATTAACTAGAACGCTTTTCAGACCAGAGTAAGACTTTATTCTGCCTGAAACTCCTAACAAGAGCTTACAATGTCATTAGTTCTTGCCACACAATTCTAATAAACTGTATTTCAGCACATGAGCAGATTCTACCCACAAATATAAATATTAGAAGGACAAAAAGTGGGGTTTTAAAAAATTCTGGGGAGGAAGCAAGCCTTCAGGAGAGCACGGTAACATCAACGTCTCATTTGTGCATTTTAATCTGCTTAAGATGCGTTCAGGCGCTCTCAAAAATTATTACATAAACAACGACGTTAACCAGATTTATGTGGCGGGAACAAAGTCTCTTTGACGTTTGAGGTCGTGATTAATATATATTATTTCCAGTCTCAGAAACCTTTGCTCTTGATCCACTTTAAAAGCGTACAGTCCAAAACACGATCTCGGGAGGAGACCCTGAAGGCAGCACGTCACGAGCCGCGTGGGCTCGCAGCATCACCACCTCTGTTAGCCACAATGTGAGTTAACGACAAAGTTCACTTTGAGAGTTCAGCCTGCTGTCGACGCCGGGAAAGTTTAACCAGGACGCGTTTCTAGACTTTCTGAAGCAATGGCAGCCTGTGGTGGAGAAGTCCCATAAAGCATAAGGTAAGACACGAAGGGAAGGAATGGCCAGCGAACAGGTGCGGCGGACAAACCGCGGTTGTGGCGGGCTGCTAGAGGCTACGCCCTCGCGATCCATGTACAGTTTTGATAGCTAACATTAAATAGTGCCGGGGTCACTACGCTGTTACAAACCTAATGACTTTAGTGGTTAAGCTGTCAGTCACACCAGTGAATTATTTATCTATGTAATTATTTTCTATTATAGAAAAAAAGTGAGGTTAAAAGTTGACCGGGATTTTTAAAATTTAAAAGCAATCTTGCGTCAAAAAGGAATGGGTTCGGGAAGGAAATAGTAAGCGGTGTGTGGCCGGTAAAAACAGGAATATAAACATTATACCTCTAAACAAGTACCTCTAGTCCGTATTTTTAAGCCCATAATCTTTACCGTATATTTGCGTTATATAGTACAACTGGAAAAACATCTAGATGGATCATCACTGGTAGCTGCAAGTAAATGTTTGATGAGTGCTTGAAAACGAAATCTAATCTGCTACAGCTCCACCACATGTGTGCATTATAATTCATACCAGAACCTACTTACTCTCCTTTACTGTCCCATGAGTCCAGGATGCTCACAGAATGTGTGTTTGTGTGTTCCCTGGACATTCAGAGGTTTTATATGTTTTATTCAGAAAGATCGCCCAGCTTCGTCCCTGACATTTAATTCTGATAAGGGCTGGACTTCAGAGCTGACATTTAACTGACAGATAAACACTGTTCATTTAGCAGATTGGCTTCACACAGTATCCCCACTCACTCATCTCTTGTGTCCGCCACAGCCCTGGCTGGCCATCGGTGTGTTAAGAGTTGCTGATGTGTGAGACAGGAGGCGCTGACTGCAGATACATCCCCAGTGCTGGTTCATTATATTTGCTTAGAGAGATTATATCAGTTATATCACTTTTCAGACGAGGATCCAAAAAAGCACTATGATTATTCATTTTCTCTTTGTAGTTTTTTGGCATACACTTATCTCTTCTGTTGTAATATCTATAGAGCTTATTAAATCCACTCCAATCAACTAGGAATGCAAAAAAGGTTGATGTTACACTTTGGGTGTATTTGAAACAATTAAATATTATGATGCAATGTCACATTTAAAGAGTCTTTGTAATGAGGAATTCAATATTAGGGATGATTATTTATTTGAGGCATGATGACATATAGATATTGAATATCAGTACCACGACATATATCAGTGCTAGTGGCTAATGTCTATCTGTTGTTGCTTTGTCTTTCTGTCTGAACATTCAAAAATAGTGTGACGATGAGCCGAATGACCCTGTTATGAGAACAGACAACCAAAAATATCCTCATCAGCATCAACTATTGTCGAAATTTTTATTTTATATTAGCCTCACAGTTAGAGCGTTGACGACTACCCACCTCAGCACTCGGGGTCCCTGCTCTGTAACTTGTTGCTATGGTAAGAGTTGATTATGAATGCATATGAAGTAAGACATTTATTTAACAGACCTGTTGCAACTGTGGCACCCTGTTACAGTGCCATGTTCAAATTCAGTGAACTCTATAGACCTGTTCATTCACAAGTGTTTATTCAAGCAGATTACACAATTAGGTGCTTGAGTCCATACACATGTGCGATGAGAAACACCTGGATTAAAAGTGGTACGGTCTCATGCTTTTTCATTCTTTGTCAGTTCTATATTTTTTAAACAATTGTTTTAGTTAAAGCCCAGTTTTCATGTTGTTTGCAGACAGACCGTTGCTGTCTTGCTTATGTGTGATATCTAAGCACAGGGAAGACAATATGTGTTGGGGGTTCAGGAGGTAAATCTAAGTAGTCTACCACTAAAGCTCACTGACACTTATCCTGAAATGCAAGCTCCTTCCCACAGACTCACACGTATGTGAGCGCTCAAGTAAACCAATGCGGCAGCATTAGGTGCAGTCACCCATATGTGCACCATTCGTGAGTGCCAAGGGACAATGGGCTATACTACACCTTACATTTCTCTCATATTTCACATGCGATTCCCCTGCATGTTAATCTCCAGGATTAAGGAAAACCAGGGTCAGGGTCTTATGGATGATACTTCTTTTTGAATTAGATTGGCTTACCTTGTTTGGATATCAGTTGTTGAATAGTGCAACAGTATTAATGAGCCCAGAAAACCTCTGTCACATAAATCACAAGTGAACAATTTCTGTTTATTTTGAACTTGTTAAGCTTGCTGTGATGTATAGTATTTATCAGTTTCTCTGTGAGTTCGTGTGATTAATGGGAAAAGGAGAGTCGGTGCGTATCAGGGTCTGTTTTGTTTTCATTGACTCGCTGGTCTATTGTGTTTGCCAGCCTGCTGGCTGCCTCTGCACATTTTGTTGATCTGAACTAGGTTGTTTTCCTGAATTAACATGTTGTGACTTTTATCCTTCACACAGTGAAGGATAAAAGTCACCTTTCAAACAAAAAAAATAAGTTTGTAGCTTGCTGTGTTTCCATTCTCATAATCTATGTTAGACTTCAGGCGACTGTGTGATGTCACCCAGTTAATGAACAGTACAAGTAACGTATTCACTTATACTGGGTAATAAGTAGAGATTCTCTCTTGAATGAGTTACAGCAAAGGGGGGGAAAGGAGTAGAGATGGCTTACAGGGGTAAGGTGCTGATCGTATGTATCTGAGCTATTATTTTGCACAGCCATCAGTATGTATTTGTATATTCAGTCCACTGTTTATGTTTATGACAGTTTCCTGAATATTGCATAACAGGTGTCCCTGTCTGGGTTCATACTGAAGCTGAGAGTGCTGTTCCTTCTAAGGTGACAGAGCCAGTGGCTGAGCAGGCTGTCTCAGGTAATGGAAACCTCAGGAGCCGCTGTCTGCTGGCTGTCAGCCGCTTGTCTCCCGACCTCCTTTCTGTCCGCCCTCACCTCCGGCCCCATGCTGACTTTCTCTGTCCACCTGCCTTATCTTTTTACAGTGAGGTACACGTGGAAGTCCCAGGAAAAGCAGCTGTGTACGTTTCTTTTTTTTTTTTTTTTAAACACAGGCACAATGAGTCTAGAGCGAGAAACAAGAGACGGAAATGGTTTAGAGATGTCGAATGAATTGTTTATCTCAGAGTCAAACTGATTAGAGAGGAAGAGAGACGTTAAACTCTGTAACTAGAGCTGGGCGATATGAGATTTTTTCATATCACGATATGTTTTTTTCATTTCAGGCGATAACGATATCTATCACGATATAAGCCAAATAACTATATTTGTAAGATTTAAATGTGCCGTTGCTCACAAGTAAAATGTGAAATAATCAGCAGCTTGTTTTTATTTAAATATTTATTTCCCATAATAACTTCAACAGGGTAGATGTACTTAAGGAACATGAGACTTTTTCAGATAAATAAAGGCAAATATTGCAAACTACACAAAAGGCAGCCGCTAAAGCGTTTAAGTTTCAAAATAGAACAAACGAAACAGACTAAATTGTCAATTCCACTTAGAAACAAAATATTAATTCTAAAAATAAATCTTGGTTTGTTTTACAGAAGAACAGACAAAACTGACTAACTTTTGTCAATATCAAATAAACTGAGAACTAAAAGGAAATTCTCAATCTCTCCTTGTTGTATAGCTGAGCTTTTCAAACAGTTGTAACAGTTACTTTAGTCTGACAAAAGCCGAATGACGAATTAGCGCTTCCAGTCAGAGACTGAGGCTACGTCCACACGTACACGGGTATTTTTGAAAACGGAGATTTTCCGTTTTCGTTTTAAAAAATAATCCCGTCCACACATAAAGGCAGAAATGAAGGAAAACGCTGCTATGAACATGCCAAAGCAGCAGGTGGAGCTAGATTCCTAACCGTGCAGAAATGTTGGCCAATCAGAAGTCTAGAAGCCTCGGTGGGAAAAAGTAAACAAAGCTGGGGCATAGAAGCAGAACCGAGTCGTATGTGTGGAGGGACAGTAACTGTGTGTATATGTAAGCATTTAAACACTGCAGAGAGTAGAATTAACAGTAACAGTATTGTAGAAATTCATTTCACCGAAACAATAACGTGGCGCACAGTGTGACGCATGCACCAGTTTACTGTATTTCCAGACTTGCTTTCGGCACAATTTACAGTGCACGCTACTCTATTTTTTGTCAGACTTGAAATAGCCGAAATACCTTCACACTACGGAACTTCTATGGCTCTTCCGTTCGACAATCTCTCCGGCACCATCATCTGTTTTCTCTTCGGTCACGCTCGGTTGATTTTTCTAGTCAGCACACTCATTTCCTCCATTACCCGCTGGCTGCTTCCCAAACAAACACACGTGCGGCTTGGCACTTGTGCTGTACGTAACAAGTCACGCGACGTGACGCTGCGGCTGTGATTGGTTCGGCTCTGCGCTACTTAATTTGGATTGGCTGACCTTTTTTTTTTTTTTTTTTTTTTTTTTTTTTTTGAGGACAAGAGCGCCGAGGTCTATCGCGATAGCTTAATTTCTCTATCGAGTAAAAGTTATATCGCGATACATATCGTTATCGTTCTATCGCCCAGCTCTATCTGTAACCCTTCTTTAGTCTGACAGTATGCAACTAAAGCTGCTCTGCATGTGTACACACACATATATGTATGTATATATGTATATACATACATATATGTGTGTGTATGTGTCTGTGTATATATATATATATATATATATATATATATATATATATATATATATATATATATATATATATATATATATATATATATATATATATATTAGGGGTACAACGATACACAAAATTCACGGTTCGGTTCGATACTTTGGTGTCACGGTTTGATATTTTTTCGATGCAAAAAAATGTTGATCCCTTTTTAATTTGTCATTTATTAAAATTATAAATATATATTTTAACTCAAAAGAACAGTTTTTAAATTTAATGTTGCTGAAACAACAAAATAATAGTAAAAAATTAATCTATCTGATCGAGGAATCCCTCATCTTTGGAAAAGAGAGTTTATTACAGAGAAATGTCTCTTTCCAAAATAAAAGCTATACTACACGCTTCTTCTGGGCTATACTCTCAGCAGCATATTAAACATATCAGTTCCCCATGAGGAGAATCCTGTGCTAACGGCTGTCTAAATGACTCGGGTAAAGTTTGTAGCATGCGTGCTTGTTGTTTTTGTCTGCTTCCACTTGTCTTTGCTCTAGGATGTAAATGTGCAGTCATATTCGTTGTGTTCCCACTAGTGCTGTCAGCATTAATCTGAAATGACGTTAACGCCACAACACAGCAAATCTCCGTTAACGAGTTGCCGCGGATCGCCCCGTACGTGGGGCTGGATGCCGTCAACACGTTAACAAGCTAACTGAGCTAACGCACTAGTTCCCACCAATTGAGCATTACGTGGCACATCTGACATACTGTTTTACTTTTGTCCATGACGCGCTTACCATCAGGGTCATGCTTCACATGAAAACCAAGATAGTTCCAAACGCCAGATCTGAATGAGGGTGGGGGAGGTTCAATTTTGGTTAGCGTTGAGGCAGTTGCCATGTTGCAACAAGCTTAACTTCTGTGTTACTAGCTTGTGCTGTGCTCAGTGGATCTGTGCTCGACAGTGCAGATCCACTGAGCGCTCAACACAGACAGCATCGGCAGAAGAAAAGTTGATAAAATAAATAAAACATTTTGTATTGTTCGATACATATGCGTACCGAACCGAAAGCACTGTATCGAACGGTTGTGTCGTTGCACCCCTAATATATATATATATATATATATATATATATATATATATATATATATATATATATATATATATATATATATATATATATATATAAAAAACACCCAGCACGCCCCTGCGGGCGGTTTATCCTTCAAGCTCGGGTCCTCTACCAGAGGCCTGGGAGCTTGAGGGTCCTGCGCAGTATCTTAGCTGTTCCCAGGACTGCGCTCTTCTGGACAGAGATCTCCGATGTTGTTCCCGGGATCTGCTGGAGCCACTCGCCTAGCTTGGGAGTCACCGCACCTAGTGCTCCGATTACCACGGGGACCACCGTTACCTTCACCCTCCACATCCTCTCGAGCTCTTCTCTGAGCCCTTGGTATTTCTCCAGCTTCTCGTGTTCCTTCTTCCTGATATTGCTGTCATTCGGAACCGCTACATCGATCACTACGGCCGTCTTCTTCTGTTTGTCTACCACCACTATGTCCGGTTGGTTAGCCACCACCATTTTGTCCGTCTGTATCTGGAAGTCCCACAGGATCTTAGCTCGGTCATTCTCCACCACCCTTGGGGGCATCTCCCATTTTGACCTCGGGACTTCCAGGTTATACTCGGCACAGATGTTCCTGTACACTATGCCGGCCACTTGGTTATGGCGTTCCATGTATGCCTTGCCTGCTAGCATCTTGCACCCTGCTGTTATGTGCTGGATTGTTTCTGGGGCATCTTTACACAGCCTGCACCTGGGGTCTTGCCTGGTGTGATAGACCCCAGCCTCTATGGATCTTGTACTCAGAGCTTGTTCTTGTGCTGCCATGATTAGTGCCTCTGTGCTGTCTTTCAGTCCAGCTTTGTCCAGCCACTGGTAGGATTTCTGGATATCAGCCACCTCCTCTATCTGCCGGTGGTACATACCGTGCAGGGGCCTGTCCTTCCATGATGGTTCCTCGTCTCCCTCCTCTTTCTTGGGTTTCTGCTGCCTGAGGTATTCACTGAGCACTCGGTCAGTTGGGGCCATCTTCCCAATGTATTCTTGGATGTTCCTTGTCTCATCCTGGACTGTGGTGCTGACACTCACCAGTCCCCGGCCCCCTTCCTTCCGCTTAGCGTACAGCCTCAGGGTGCTGGACTTGGGGTGAAACCCTCCATGCATGGTCAGGAGCTTTCTTGTCTTTATGTCAGTGGCTTCTATCTCCTCCTTTGGCCAGCTTATTACCCCAGCAGGGTACCTGATCACGGGCAGGGCGTATGTGTTGATGGCCCGGATCTTGTTCTTACCATTCAGCTGACTCCTCAGGACTTGCCTGACCCTCTGCAGGTACTTGGTGGTTGCAGCCTTTCTAGCGGCCTCTTCATGGTTCCCATTTGCCTGCGGGATCCCCAGGTACTTGTAACTGTCCTCTATGTCTGCAATGTTGCCTTCTGGTAGTTCAATCCCCTCAGTTCTGACTACCTTCCCTCTCTTTGTTACCATCCGACTACACTTCTCCAGTCCGAACGACATTCCAATGTCATTGCTGTATAGCCTGGTAGTGTGGATCAGTGAATCGATGTCTCGTTCACTCTTGGCATACAGCTTGATGTCATCCATGTACAGGAGGTGGCTGACAACTGCTCCGTTCCGTAGTCGGTATCCGTAGCCAGTCTTGTTAATGATCTCACTGAGGGGGTTCAGGCCTATGCAGAACAGCAGTGGGGACAGAGCATCTCCTTGGTAGATCCCGCACTTGATGGTAACTTGTGCTATGGGCTTGGAGTTGGCCTCTAGTGTTGTACGCCACATCCCCATTGAGTTCCTGATGAAGGCTCTTAGGGTCCCATTGATCTTGTACAATTCTAGGCATTCCAGTATCCAGCTGTGGGGCATTGAGTCATAGGCCTTCTTGTAATCAATCCAGGCAGTGCACAGGTTGGTCAGTCTGGTCTTGCAGTCTCGGCTGATTGTTCTGTCTACCAGTAGCTGGTGTTTTGCACCTCTGGTATTCTTGCCAATTCCTTTCTGTGTCCCGCTCATGTATTGACCCATGTGCCTGTTCATCTTAGCCGATATGATGCCTGACAGGAGCTTCCATGTAGTACTGAGGCAGGTTATTGGTCGGTAGTTGGAGGGGACCGGTCCCTTCTTGGGGTCCTTGGGGATCAGGACCGTCCGGCCTTCAGTTAGCCATTCTGGGTGTCTTTCGTTAACTAGCAGCTGGTTCATTTGTGCTGCCAGACGCTCGTGGAGTGCAGTCAGCTTCTTCAGCCAGTAGGCGTGAACCATGTCGGGCCCTGGTGCTGTCCAACTCTTCATACTGGAGACCCTTTCTTGGATATCTGCCACTGTGATGGTTACTGGACCCTGTTCAGGGAGGTCGCTGTGGTCTGCCCTCAGATCCTCTAGCCACTGAGCATTGCCGTTATGGGTTGCATCCTTCTCCCATATGCTCTTCCAGTATTGCTCCGTCTCCAGCCTTGGTGGTGCTGTTCTCTTATTGTTCCCTTGCCACTGAGAGTACACCTTTGCTGGTTCTGTGGAGAACAGCTGGTTTATTCTCCTGCCTTCTATCTCTCTGGTGTACCTCCTCAAGCGGCTGGCCAAGGCTGTGAGTCTTTGCTTGGCAGTTTCCAAGGCCTCAGGTATGGACAGCTTGCTGTATTTCTTAGGCACCTTATTTGTCGCACCTTTCTGCAACTCCGTTAGTTGGCTAACCTCCCTCCGTGCTACTTTGATCTTGCCCTCTAGCCTCCTTCTCCATGGAGGGTACTGCCCCTTGTGGCTGTTCAACTTGTAGCTAAGCATCTCACTGATCACTGCTGCCGTATTGTAGATCAGCTTGTTAGTGTCGGTAATCGTGGTTGTAGGTATTGCCCGTAGTGCTGCATTAACATCATCTAGCAGACCTTCTGAGGGTACTTCACGTAATCTTGGTAACCGGCTACGGGGGATCCAGGTTTCAAGCTTGGCCATGATCCTATTTTTCAGGTCAGTTCCTCTCGCACTCAACGATCCTTCTCCTATCGCACTTGGGGCTATGTACCCAATCTCGGGTGGGGGTGATGATATCTCCCCCCTGACCTGGCGTCCTGACTCCTCCTTGCCGTAGCATTTGTGTTGTACCTCGTCAATCTCTAGCTGTGAGAGCAGTCCCTTCTTTCGAATGTTGGAACACTGAGCTACTAGTTGTTTCGCCGTCATTGTGGATGTTGGGTATCGAAGAATCCATAGGTCCCTCATCCTATTCATGTAGCCCCTTCCGCCGGGGTTACTTGCGTAGTAGCATTCCAACAACGCCCTGTTTTCGTCCCTTGCCCACCGATGCCTTCTTATATATATATATATATATATATATATATATGTATATATATATATATATTTTTTTTTTTTTTCTTGGGTTTTTTTTTGTCAGTTGAAATTGTGGCATGGTGTTTACACAGGGATTAGAATTAATAAAGACAGTGTAGCAGATCAGTTAATTTTAATTTGTCGTTATAATACTGTCTGGGTACTAAAATTCCAAACTTTATTTGCAATCATCATGTTGAAGTAATATAGGACATTCAGTAATGTCTGTGAACTGTTTTTTTCTGCAGCTGAATAATAATAAATATAATGTGTAAGTGTAAAAGAACAAAAAAAAAAACCCTTGGATTTGGTGCTTTTTTTAATGAAGGATGAAATTTATACACACTGATTTAAAATACACATATTCTCATTTAAGTTATTCATTCAGCTGCAGGATTAAAGCTCGAAATGTCTTTCAGTTTGTCAAGACCACTTAATTTCGTCTGACTGCAGAAGATTGCTTCTTCTTGCCGACGCAAGGCTTTTGTGACAGCATTTGTTGGACCGAGCAACACACAGTAAAAGTGGGCATCCCAAAGAGGATGCCCACTTTTACTGTGTGTTGCTCGGTCCAGATCTGAGAAGATGACAGATTGACACAAACAGTACAAGTTATTAGAAAGTGTAGCCACATTGCCACGGTCTGAAAAAGATCCAAACTGTCGTCCTCAGCAGAGATTAAATTGGCCCAAACTGCGAGGAACCACCAAAGCCCGAGTCGGTGTCACTGTGTTGTGTAAGAACCAAGCTCCAACTCCAAAGCTAACACGTTCAAGCTTAACTAAAGTTGGAGATTGTGCAGGGGAAGCAACACAACTTCATATAAAATTATCCATTAACAGATTTAATTGATCTCTGCTATTTCTAAGTCAGATATCAGATATAGTTAAAGCACTTGTTCAGAATGCACCTTGTCCCAAATAGGCAGTTTACAAGATATGCTACATGTATAATTTTCATGATCTTGATTTCAGACAACTCAAAACTAAACTTGTGCATCATCAAAGGCAGAGCTGGTTTTGATATCGGTTCATGTTGTGCTTGAAAGTTGTCTCAAAAATTCACAAAACACAGTTTTAACCCAGTCTGTGTATCTGGCTTTCACTGCTTTCTTTCTATCATAAACACACACACACACACACACACACACACACACACACACACACACACACACCACCATGGCAACTTCAAGTCTGTGTTAGAAGAAGCTAAATTATTTGACTAATAATAAATTAGAGTTACAGAGTTGAGTACATTTTAATTTGTGTTAAAGCCGCCAGTAGAAGTACATCTTTACTGACTTATCTTTCAGAAAATGCCCACAGCCCAAAATATTCTAGTGGTTCCATAAAATTTCTGTGAATGAATGCAAACCGTGTCACAGGCACTGATATATACAAAAAGATCATTAGCTCATCAAGTTACCAGTTGTAAGTTTCTTGTGTCTACAAGAAACTTTACCCTACAAAATATCTGAGTCTGGCTGACAGTTAGTGAAGCCTGGTATATAACTGAATAACAACCATGTAGTAATGATGGCAGAGTGTTACCTGCTCCAGAGTGTCAAATGTCCATTATATAACTGAACTGAAGTATTAGGGTTTTTTATGTTTAAGTATGTAGACATTTTTAAAAAGATGTTAAAAATATGTTTGCCCAATCAAGCACAGAGACCCTGTAAAACTGTAGAGCTAATTTCTTAAATCAGTCAGCGATCTCGTTCTGAAGTACAATAAAAAGTTACCTGATGTCAGTCTGGAATGCTATGTGGCCGTCTTCTTCGGGCTGCTCTCGTTAGGTGTCGGCACAGCGGATCATCTGCCTCCACCTCACCCTACCCCACCCCATGGTGAAATTTCAGTGACTAAATTTACAGGATTTAGTGAATGGGATGAAATAGAATCAGTTCCAAAATGATATTGAATGAGAAATTATTTGGACGTTATGCAGTCAGTTGTAATACAGTATGGGACTGTACATTATGGGTTAGACATGCAGTTGAGTCGTGGTTGAAAGTAGATCCCCACACTTGAGGAACTGAACAGCATGGCAGTGTGCCCGCCGTGTTGTAAACTAAACCTTGTGCTCAGCCGAGCTTGCACTGCTGCCGTCCAGATTGATGATCATTTTGACCTGGTGGACTTCTGGGGAACAAAGACAGTAAAGCAGTTGGGTTATCTTTCTCCTGCTGCGTGCACATGGACTTCTCAGAAAACATTTAATTCCTCAGCGGTACTGATTGAGCTGGTGTACTTAATTTATACATGCATAATTAGAGCAAACGTGGCAGATTTTTGTAAGACACACCTGATGGTATAAGTTTGTCTACATTACTCTCGTAGGCTTTCTGAAAGTTTTTATTTGGTTGTGTTCTCACTCATTTTCAGTCCTTTCGTGCAACGTTCCAAGTGGACAATAAAAGAAGAAACTGCCTTAAAAACATCTGCAGCAGGTGATTAATATTTGAAAGGCATGAGACACAAGAATACATCTCATCTTAAGTTTAGAAATGTTCTCAGTTAATAGGTGGCTGTCAAAAAGGCGAATACATTTTTTAATAACAGTAAGTAGAACTTTTTGTCTAGTTTATTCTGATATGCTCACCTTTCTGCTACATTCTGCTTGCTCAGTCTGTTAAACTTGATGTGTTAAACTTATTTTCTTCAGTCCTTTACTTAGTGACTATAATAACTAAATGTGTTTGTGACATGTTTTAAACTGGCTTAAACATTTGCTGAGGGCGCTTTGGAAAATCTGATGCAGTGGAAACAAGTAGATGATTCTTTAACATCTGTAATCTGAAGGTTGCTGGTCTGAGCCCCGGTTTGGACTGTCTCGGTCATTGTGTCCTTGGGCAAGACACTTCACCCATTGCCTACTACTGGTGGTGGTCAGAGGGCAGAGGTAAAGCGCTTTGGGGTCCTTAGGGACTAGTAAAGAACTATACAAATACAGGCCATTTACCATTTTACAGATAAAGTATATTTTGATGTATGTTTGTGGTATTAACTGGTTATTTGTTAGTGGTAAATTTTGCCTATTAACATTGAGAGTTATTATGATATTTTCTTGAACGGCAGGTGAGTGCGTCTGTGATTCACTGTAGATGTTGTTAGAATGCAGAGGAAACGCTTTACAGACGAGTGTAAGCTTGTGCTCTGTGTGCAATCGCAGGCCATGATTGGCTGGCTGTGAAACTGATACACGGTGTGTTATTGGTTTACCTGTGCATAGAGCTTACATCCTGGAAAATTGATCTGTGTCAATCTGCATATAGGTTAATGTTTGAGCTGTTGGGGCAACACAGTTTCTTCCTGCAGTGATGGATCGCTGATTAGAAGGTCTGTGTGTGCGTTTCAGGTCTCTGTTTTGGAGAATATGTCAAACGGGACCAAGACAGGAAGTGTCTTTGGTTTTCTTTTTAGTTTAGACAAGAGTGCTTAGTATTTGATATATATATGTGTTAATTCTGTGATCACTGTAATCAAAGTACTTAACTTGACTGTAATAGATAATCCATTGGTGAATAAGTAACACGCCCATCTGCCTCACTGTCTCTGAGTCTGACTGGTTTAGAGTCACAGCAGAAAGCCATGTCATCCACTTGGTTGTTGGCGCTAACACAGAATAGCCAGTGGTCAGGAAGACTTTGGACACCTGTGAAATTACTCCTGTAAGTCCGATTGCATTTTCTTCGTATTATTGATGCTTTAATTATTCATCTTTAACTCACCTGTATGCCCGACTGCTCCACATGTCAGAAAGAGCATCCCTTTATCTGACAATACCCCACGGCCAGGATACAGGCGGGAAATATTAAACTGTTAAAGGTGCTAACTCTTTTTTCTGCTGGCTCTCCTATCAGTGTAAGATAACCCCAGGCAATCACTTATCGGTGGTGCTGACAGATAGTGGCCGTGTCGGAGGCCGTAAGGGGAGAGGAGCTGTCATCCAGCTCACTGTTCCTGTGCGTGAAGAGGACAGAGAGACCACAGAGTTGTCAACACCCTGGGACCCCTGTACTCCAGGCATTAGAGAGGCTTGTAAGAAGAGAGTGCCACATTTTTTTTGCACTTTATGTTGTTCACTATCCTTGTTTTTTTTATAATCCTTAAAAGACAATAAAGTTCCCAGTGAACATCAGTCCTCCAGAAAAATCAGAGAGTTGACCTGAATCAGTGCCACTGCAGAGCTGCACAGCTCGAAGGGAGGAGCAGTAGTCTGCCAATTTATCTGCCTATTTACCCAGTCCCTGAAGTGGAAAGACTATGAAGCACGCACTTAATGTCTGACTCATAAATCCACTTGGCTCTTCATATGAATGATCCTTAAAGAGTAGGTGATTGAAAGGAAGAGATATCCTTCTATATTTAGGTGAATGCATTGATCAATAATGCATCCAGCTTATCCTGTACCAGCTTCTTGATTAGCTAGCACTCATTATCCACTGAGGCTTTGTTGCATGCTACCAATCATCAAAATTCACCGTGTACTATTCTGAACAAATCTGAGTTTATGTTTTAAGCATGTCTCGTCACAATGTTAAAAAGGTCATATAAAATATTGAAGTCTTTGGTTCTCACTTTTACATTTAGTGGACTTCTTAAAGGGGCTGGCATTCAGATTATTATTTTTTTAAATAATTTTTATGTGACAGTAAAACAAATAGATAAAGAGTGTTTGTAGTGTTATTGTCGTCATGCTCAAACTTGCGCCAAACAGTTTTGTTCTTTGTTCTATTGTCCAAATATGATTATTGGGGAGGTTATTTTTGGTGAGCCTGTTTCCCCCACAACAACCACTGGCGTAAGGTAGCCCTCTGTCTGAGGTCGAGGTAACCGTAGCAGGCCTTGGAAAGTGAAATGCGATGCTGCAGGCCCTCAGGGCTGTGTTTTTGAATCACAACTGCATAATGAGCTGGCAGAGCTCCGGCTGCATCAAAGATGCAGCACCCTAGTATCTGTTTCAAGTCACAGTGCACAATAGTGCAGTGTCACCTGTGCAAGAGCAGTGGAGGCGTTGGGATCAAGAGGAGCACTGAAAAAAGGCTGAAATCTTTCTCCCACCCTGCTATGACACCCTCAGACTCACTGCTTACACTAAATCTCCCTGTTACACTTTGTCTGTGTGGTGCTTGATATTGTTAATCTTCCTTTCAATCAAAAACACGTGTTGGAAATGGCCAAAATTCTAGAACAGCGGTCTCCAATCCCTGTGCCATGGACTGGTACCGGGCCGCGAGAGTTGAGGCTCGGATGTGAAATTCATGGTTTTCAGGGGTTTTATCGTTAACTCTGTTTCCCTGGGTCTTTTCCCGTGTTGTAGTTGTGTGTCTTATTTTGAAATAAATATTTGCGCGTTACCATAGCGACCAGAGAGCATTAAGGAGCAGAGAGGAGGATGTTACTCTCAATGTTGTTGGCACATTTCAGGAGGACGCTGCTAATAAAGTTACACAATTACACAGTGAATTTGTGTTTATTATTATACTTACAAAATACCACAGTTTTTGTCTCAGTTGTATCATTTTGTTTTGTTGTATTTATCCACAACACCTTAATGGCCGGTCCGTGAAAATATTGTCTGACATTAAACTGGTCCGTGGTGCAAAAAAGGTTGGGGACCGCTGCTCTAGAATACTTGACTGCAACATCATGACTCAGTGATCAATCAATAAGTGAAGGTAGCACATCTTTACAGTTAGTGACATTTTTGCCTGTGTTCCTATTTCTGGTTTAAATCAGTGAAGTTACTGAAAACCAGCAGTCTGACATTACTGGCTGCATAGAAATACATGGAGGGTAAGTGAAGAGCACAATAGTAATTGGTGGGGTTATTGGGAAACAAACAAGCCCGGTATATGTTGTTGTCAAAAATTCTGCTTATCGTTAATGTGAATGCAGTTTAAGCATTACCTAGTTGATTAAGTGGAGAGCTAGAAATAGTTGGACTTGACCTCAACACAGAACTCAGGTTCTTGACATTGTTTCCTGAAAAGGAGCTGGACTCTGGTCCACTCTGAAGTTGTATGTTGGGGTTTTCCTTGGTGGAGTAAAGGGTTTCTTTCCTTCACTTTCAGCTTGGGGATGACATGTTAACTCTTCTTTGCATGACGCTGCAGAGGACACAGCTTTACGGGACTCCTTTCTTTGGTGGATTCTTGCCAGAGATTTTCTTCCTGTTAAAAGCAAGTCTTTTGAGTCATTAGAACTGTGGTAGTATCTCTCGGGCACTAAGGTGAAGAGAGGACTGTAGTCTTATTGAGTTTGTGGAACTCCCGAAGCAGCTGATGGGAACCATTAGGCCAAGTGGAGTGTGGCTCAGGCAGTGGCTGAAGTAAAAACTCAAGTCTGAGAGGAATTTGGTGAGGTTGTGGATCAAGACTTTAGGTGAACATGATTATGGCAATGAGGCAACTCAGGAAGGGTTAACAGCACTCCCTCCTTAAGCGCTTATCAGCAATGTCAATAGCATTGTTTAGCCAAATCCAATATTCCATCAGTGCTTAGTATTGTTGTGGTTTGATGTTTTGGAAGTCAGCATGGGGGAGTTGGTGAATTCACTGAAGTGCTGTTTCAGGATGTCAGGAATCATCAGGAGTCTGGATGTGTTCAATTAAAATGTCCTTATCTAGTCTGATGGTGAAGACTTAACATCTCTTGTGACTGCTGTTCTGTTGGTTTTATGTTTCACAATATGCTGTTCTGTCATTTCTACTAATAAATGAATGGATCATTGCTGTGAACCCAGACAACTGGTGGCTCCTTAATCTCATGACCAGGGTTACCTGAATACAAATCCTCCCCACTTTTGGTGTCTGAACCACATTACACGTCCCTAATTCTAACTAAATGTTAACTAAAATATGGATATGCTTTAAACTAATGTTATGAAAGTCCAATTCTCAATCGCAATGTTGGACAAAACATCAGTGCTGAAAACTAGCCAGTTTCATTACTGATCAATTACAAATTATTTAGAGGATAGCAAGGAAACTGTTGCTAGTAGGTCAACATCGACCATATGACCTGCTATAAAGTGCTGGATTCAGATGGATAATCTTAGAAAAAGTCCAGAGTTGGATACACGCACATATCTTCAATTTTTATCCATGTAGTAAACATGCGGGAAGGGGAGGAGCTTTGACAGTTGATACTAAAACACGTCTAATATTTAAAATGCTCACAAAGATCATAATAATACCAGAAATGAAGCAGCGTGTCTAGAATTTTGTGTGAAGACTGCAGAACTGTTCTTACAGCCGCATCCATGTTTTTATGTTGTTTTTATGGTAATCTGATGTAGAGCATATTTAAAATGTACTTATTTGCATGCCATTGCTGTTATAGTTTACATTAGAATTGCTTTAAATGCTGATGTTCACATTCTTGGATAGTGCATCCAGACCACGACACTCGAGGACGAAAAGACAAACTACTTGCTCCTGATGAATGTAGTGTGTGTGTGTGTGTGTGTGTGTGTGTGTGTGTGTGTGTGTGTGTGTGTGTGTGTGTGTGTGTGTGTGTGAATGTTGGCTAGAAAGCACTTAGGCATGTCTGTATGAAGGTGTATTAGTGGGTGTACGAAGCTTGTTGTCATATAAAGCGCTTCGAGTGCTCGAGCAGAATAGAAAAGCAGGGCATAAGAACCAGCCTATCATGTACCATCTAAGACATGGTGAGATATGTAAACTATCGTATACGATAAAGATTTTCTCTTTCTCAAAAAAATGTGTGCTCCTCTGCTTCACTAGGAGTTTCTTTTGACCCAGCGGTTCCCCCAGTGAACCCCACCCCCAGGCCCTTCCTGACTCAGGGATACCATGGGACCCCCTCCGGTTTACCTTTCCAGCCTCCTCTTCCTCTCGTTCCTCCTCCTGTGCCACGCCGGGACCTCCTTCAAGCCCCAGGTTGTGGAGCGAGCATCTGACCCTGAGCTGCCGCAATCCTCTGGTAACACCTCAGGCTCTGGAAAACGGACGTGTTCTGACACTGTGGTTTGTAAACCCGGCATCCTGCTGCCGGTGTGGCTACCACTCAACCCTCCACTGGGGGAGCAGGCAGGGAGGGCAATCATCTATTTCCTCTGTCTCATGTACATGTTCCTGGGTGTGTCCATCATTGCAGACCGCTTCATGGCATCTATAGAAGTCATTACCTCGCAGGTATTATTGAACTTAAAATTGGGAATTAAAAAATGCAACCATTAAATTTTTTACTATCAGGGTTTTGTGTTTGCTCATAGTTGAAGAGTGTTTTGGCTCCTTTTTATCAGGAAAAGGCAAATTTTGTTTGCACTTTGAGCTTGCATTTTTTTAAATATCAAAGTAAAGTGCCAGTATATGTCGCCTTAGATGAATTAACAGATATGAGAATTAGGTAATAAAGAGAAACAGTTTTAAAATATTTACTATAAATTTTTAAATTTTCAATCTTCAATTTAAAAAAATAATTTTATCACATTAACTCGTTGCCAAAACAAAAGTAGTTCTAGTATCAGGCCCACTGTGTTTGAAGCATCGACTGTAAGTATAAGATGGACAAAGCCATTGTCACCTCACCCATTGCTGCTGGATTCCACTTTTGAATCACAGTCTTAGTTTGTTTGTTTTTCTGGGAGCTAAAAATGGACGCTAAAGGTAGTAATCCTGGTTAGCAAGCTGTAGACATGCTCATCAGTGCTAAATAACAGGCTAGTTTAAATTTCAGTACCAAAACCAAAGCACAAATCTCTTGGCTGTTCTACAACTAGATAATTATTTTACAGATAATTCTATTAAATAAGTGGTGGCATACCTGTCAATCAAAGCAGCCAGACCCCTAAATTTATGCCTTACACAAATTAAATTACCACCCTCTTCCAAAAATGCTGGATCACCATGTAAATGTAAAAGCAGAATGCCTGATTTTGCAAATCCTATAAATTCATATTTTGTTCACAGCAGAATACAGTTTCATGCAAAACCAGTAGAAACGTTTTAAACTTATTAGATGACCTAGCAACAGGTCAGTAACATGACTGGGTGTAGAAAAACTATTTTAGAGAAGTAGAGTTTAAATAAAGGTTTGCCAATCTGTTAAAAAATAGAATATTGTTCAACATAAAATTGTGAAGGCTTTGAATATCCATCATCTTTAGTACCTAATATCATAAAAAGATTGATACATGTACACAAGGGATGGGGCCAAAAATCAGTACTGGATTCTTGTCTGTGGCAAAGCTTGTTTAAAATGGACCGTAGTAGACTCAAAAACTGTGATTAGAGTTTACATTTTACACAATGTAACAGCATTTTGAAATTAGAGAAGCAGTCCTCAGTGCAGTTATTATGAAGAGTAAAACTGTCAACAGTCAAATGAGCTGTTTTTTGTACCAGACCGTAAACAAGATTTCCAACCTGATGTATTTGGGCATTTCAAATATGTCTTAACTGAAATTAAGCATTTTGGGCATTTTCCCAAACTTCTGTGACTGCAGGAGAAAGTGGTGACCGTCACCAAACCCAACGGTGAAACCACAGTCGCAACGGTACGGATCTGGAATGAGACTGTATCCAACCTCACGCTCATGGCACTGGGCTCCTCCGCACCTGAGATCCTGCTTTCTGTTATTGAGGTGCACAACTCATTACATTTGCAGCAACATATGCGTAACATATACAACAAATGCTGGAGCTGTATGTGCACTCGGAGTCTGTTTTGAATTCTAGTTGTTACGTGGCTCTTATTCGGTTCTAGTTAGCTTAACAAATGAGCTTTGATTGACTCTTTTTTTCTCACTTTAACAGGTGTGTGGGCACAACTTCCATGCTGGGGAGATCGGCCCGGGCACCATAGTGGGCAGCGCTGCCTTCAATATGTTTGTGATAATTGGTCTGTGTGTGTGGGTGGTCCCTGACGGAGAGTCTCGTAAGATCAAACACCTCCGGGTGTTTTTCATAACGGCTTTCTGGAGTATCTATGCCTACATTTGGCTCTACCTCATACTGGCTGTCATCTCACCTGGGATTGTAGAGGTATGTTCTGATGGTTGCATACATTTTAACTGAAAAACATATGTACTTCTGGCCACAGTGCTATTGTTGATTTTTGGAAATGCAGCCTCTGCACTAAACACACTTTAAAAATGAGTATTTCTTTAAAGTTTGTGGTTTTATGAGATTATTTTCTTGAAAAAATGTGTTGTACTCATAAATATACAGTGACTAGTGTATTATTATTTCTTTCAACAAATTGAAAACTCATTGAAAATGCCATGTTGGCCCTTCACGTGGAATACACAGGACCGGATGAATATGGCTAGAGACTGCCCGTACACCATAGGCCAGGCTTGGCCAACTCCAGGCCTCGAGGGCCGGTGTACTGCAGGTTATAGAGCCTTCCCTGGGTCAACACACCTGAATCAAATGATTAGTTCATTACCAGGCCTCTGGAGAACTTCAAAACATGTTGAGGAGGTAATTCAGCCATTTAAATCAGCTGTGTTGGATCAAGGACACATCTAAAACCTGCAGAACACCGGCCTACGAGGCCTGGGTTTGGACACCACTGCCATAGGCGGAGGAGAAGAGGACTCGTAGGGGTTTGCATTCTGTGGAGGCAAACTTGTAGTTTGTGCCGGCACTTGCGGACAGGATCATACCCATATTTTTTCATCTAAGAAGGGGTCCCCTTTATGAAAAAACATAAATGCGAGTGGAATCTCCTGAAATGAATTCAAGTCTCCAGCACATTTATTCCGGATATTATCACAGTTACCTTTTGTCAGCAGATTAGACGTGTGACGCTTCTGACTCCGTACAGCTGACAACGGTCCAGCTAAACAACAATAACAGCTGGTTATAAGCCAGTATTACCCCAGCTAATGATAGACTAGATTATTACAAAAAGCACACGGGTTGGTTACATTCTCATATAATACAAGAGAATTCCCTAAATGTCCAAGTCAGCAACGGTAGATCCACTTCAAAGAAACTTCCACTAACACTGGCTAAAAGCAGCTAGCAGTGGCAAAAACAGCAGTACTTATGGACGGAAGAGTTGAGGATATCTTCAACAACTCACTGCAGTATCCCTGTCGTCAGTCAGAAGTAAGCGTCATTGACTCATACGCTCACACTGGACTCTTTTTACACAGTTTTACAGCCTCCTCCAGAGGCAAGGTAAGGAGAGGTAAGAAAACAGGATTCAGTTGACTTCAATCTGCAGTCTGCTGAGATCTAGTGGTGAGAATTCACACCCCGCAGCTTTAAATATTAATGCATTGTTACTTTTATTTGTATGACATTAGTGCCATTTGTTTTCAAATGTTTGTTCAAATTTACTCTCTGCTAAATTTACTTTCTTTCATCAGAAAGTAATAATCATACCAATTCTACCAAATGTGGCAATCCTAACAATCTTATGCCTAAGCAGCAGATCTGAAAATATCTTTTTATAGCTTCCCTATGCCCATGTGCTTCGTTGGCATTAATTAGTTTGAAAGAACCTGAAATGTCAGTAAGAGGAAACTGTGGAAGACCTGAAAGATCAATAATGCTCATAAAAACTACATCTCTGCATGGCAGAAGGGCAAAGCAAAGCATCACATGACTGAGCTGCAGACACAGAAGTGGTGGCTCACTGTTGCACTTTGCAGTGTTCATGTACGGACGACAGATTAGCAAGAAAACAAATATTTAAATCAACACCTGAATTCTGCTGTAAAGAACAAAAGGAAACGGTGGAAAATGTAAGTGGCAAGAATCTTCAAACAGATGCGGGGATCTTAAATACTGAATCTTACATGACATTCAAAATATTACGAGCTGTATTACAAGGTTTGGTAAATCCTCACTTGGTAACCCTTTGCACACCCACAGTCTGTATTTTTAGATGTTGTGTTTCTAAAACTCACCCAAACATCTAATTAGCTAAAAGGTATACACATACCTTTTATTCTATTTTTAATATATCAAATGAGTAACTGATTATTTTTCATGTTGCCTGCATAATCAGGTGTGGGAGGCCATAGTGACGCTGCTGTATTTTCCGGTGTGTGTGATCTTGGCTTGGATCGCTGACCGCCGCCTACTCTTCTACAAATACATGCACAAGCGTTACCGTGCTGACAAGAGGCACGGCATCGTGGTGGAAATGGAAGGGGACCTTGCTCCCAAAGGCATTGACATGATCGTGGACGGAAAGCTGTCAGACAGCAGTGCATGCCCTGGAAACTCCTCCACTGTTACGGTCTCTGTGCAGACAGGCAATGAACTAGACCCGAACAAAGATGAGGTAAGACTCAGGCAAACGTCTTATTGAGCCACTCAGCCTGAAGGCTTTAAAAGAGCGTTTTTTTTCTCCATTAATTTCAGGTTTAACATCTGTTTTGTTTTAGCTAATTAGAACTCTGCTCCCTGTAGGGGTCAGCGCAGCTGATCATCGTCCTCTATCTCACCCTGTTTCTAGCACCAACCCTCAGCATGCCCCCCTTCACTACATCCATGAATCTCCTCTGTGGTCTTCTTTTTTTCCTCCTGCCTGGCAGCTACATCTTCAAAATCCTTTGTCCAATATATCCTTCTTTGCTTCTTTGGCACCTGTCCGAACCATCTCGACCTTGCCTCTAACTTTGTCTGCTAACCGCTTAGCCTGATCTGCCCCTCTGATATACATTTAGTTATGGCCAAATATCTCGTCAATGACATGAATGTCATGATAAGTTTATTTTCTAGTGATTTCTTTGATCGGTTCTTTATCCAGACTGGAATAATTATACAGCATATATCTTGAATGACTGAAAAACAAGCATTGGGTTGCACAAGTTTGATTTTGTTTTACTTTAATCCACTCAGGGTCAAAACTTTGCTTGTATCCACACTAATGGTTAAATGTTCCTCAACAAGTTCCACCTCAACCAGGTACTTTTGGTAGCCATCAGCAAGCAACTGCTGTAATTCTGACTGGATATTTGACCAGTTTCAAGCAAAGTCAACAAATTTTGATTAGGATTGAGGCCGGAATTTTGGGGAGGCCATTCCAGTAACCTGATGTTACCTTTGCTTACTTTACCCATTACAAAACCAGTTTTGATGTGTGCTTGGAATCATTATTCTATTCAAACACCCAACTGAGACCAGGTTTCAACTGTGTAGCTGTTGAATTAAGGTGAAGCTGAAGAATTTGGAGGCAGTCCTCAGTCTTCATTATTCCATCCACTTCATGCTTTGCTGCATGAACTGAATGTGATGCTGCCACAACAATTCTTGACCGCTAATACGATCTTCAGAAAGCCTTACCTTTACTCTTCCCAATATATGTCTTGTCATTGTGACCAAATATCTCAATCTTTGTTTCATCTGACCATAAATTTTTGCCCAGAAAGCATTTGGCTTGTCCATGTGGGCAGCTGCACATTTTAGAGAAGGAGCATGGACTTCTTTCTTGGTCTGCAGCCTCTCAGTCTGTGGTGATGTCACGATGTCTTCTTCTAAATCGTGGCAAAGTGGTCCCACATCTAAATAATCTGCAGCTATGTACATTGTTTAAACTGGTTATCTTTGAGTACCAAAGCTCCTCCCCTTAACCATGTTGAAAATTGCTCCAAAGCCAGATCTGTGCCGAGAAACCAACTAATTTAAGTGAACACTACAAATTCTTCCAAGAAGTGTGGCCAAAACTATGCTAACAGCTCGTTGATGGCAAACCCACTAAAATGTAGCCAAATATTAGTGGGGGTATATGTATGTATTTTCATGTTCATGCTCATGATGAATGCATGTAAAGTTCTTACTGCTACTGCACACATTTCCAATCAGTTCATTTTTGTTTAGAGCTCAGTGAGTTTATAAACAGTCATATTTAATGGTCACACTAGACATTAGTTTTTAGTTTAGTTTCACTTTATTAAAGATACGCATGGGTCCATAGCAAATAAAATAAATACAAAGTACATGTAATATTAAATAGTGGCAGTTCATTATCACGTTTCCTGAAGCAAATAAGATTTTATCTCAGTTGGAGTCTCAATAAGGGAATTGCAGAAGAGCAGACAGGTCGTCAAAGAAACAACGACATGTTGTGTCATCGCAAACTAAGATATTTATTTTCGTTCTGGTGTGAGCATCCCTCTTCACATCCCCACTGCAAACCCTGTCTGGATAGTTACAATAAAATCTCTTCTTGTAAGACACTGTTGAGCAAATCGTTTTTAAAGGGTGTTTTTACATAACATTAAGCAACACACATATCTGTGTAAACACAAGACCTAGTCTGACTACTAGTTCTCCTGCTCTGATAGGTTGTCCGCATCTTGAAAGATCTTAAGGAGAAACACCCAGACAAAGATTTGGACCAGCTGATCGAGATGGCCAACTACTCTGCCCTGGTTCACCAGAAGAAGAGCCGTGCCTTCTACCGTGTCCAGGCGACTCGCATGATGATCGGTGCTGGTAACATATTAAAGAAACATGCTGTTGAGCACGCGCGACGTTCAGGCCACGAGACTGATAAGGCCACGTGCTCGCACATTTGTTTTGAAAGCTCCCAGTATCAGTGCACGGAGAACTGTGGCTCTCTGACCCTGGGGGTGATCCTCGATGGGGGAACTGGTCAGAATACATTCTATGTGGACTACTGTACAGAAAATGGTTCTGCCAATGCTGGAGCAGACTATGAATTTACTGAGGGAACCCTGGTGTTCAAACCAGGGGAGACCCACAAAGAAATCAAGGTAAGAAAGGGAAAAAAGGTAATGTTAGTGTCAGTGTTTAACGTTTATCGTCACTGTCAAGTGTCAAACACAAAAATTGTCCTGGAGAGGTGACCAGGAATCTAGATTTCTCCCCTATAGTTGTGGTGTCTGTCATCAGTGGGATCAAAGAATCTGTCATTCTGAGAATTTAATTGTAGTGAATGTTCAATAAAATGGTTAACAACCACGTGCATCTGGAAGGAATGTAACTTTAAAATACTTTGCTCTCTCCAGGTGAGGATCCTGGATGATGACATCTTTGAAGAGGATGAGCATTTCTTTGTGCGCCTTCAGAACCTGAGGTTAGAGGAGGGTGGAAATGAAGGGATGGGGACTCCACCCAAAGGGAGACTAGTGGAGCCGCTGGTTGCTACGGTCACCATCTTGGACGACGATCATGCTGGCATCTTCACCTTTGAGCAGCATGTGCTGCGGGTGAGTGAGAGCACAGGCATCCTGACGGTGACTGTGTTGAGGAACTCGGGGTCCAGGGGCACAGTTGCTGTGCCGTACCATACGGAAGATGGCAGCGCCAAGGCAGGAGTGGACTACGAGGAGACCAGAGGGGAGCTGGAATTCACCAATGAGCAGACCAGGTAAGGTATAGTAACATAGAGGCAATGACTGGGAGATAGGGGCACACTGTTAATCTAGCTATAAGCTGTCATTCCTGACATCTCTACTTTGGCTTCGGTGCTAAAACTTAAGCCTATATTTATTTTTCACTTTAAGTCACACAAAGTGACAAATAAAAAAAGGTCTGCTTGAAATTTTTGCAATTTTATGAAAGTATTCACAGTCTATTGAGCTCAGGTGTGTCAACTGGTAAATTCAGTTCATTGGACATTACCTATGCATGTTACATATATATAGGTGCAGATGCTTAAGAAGCAGAGACTATGTTGTATTTCTGAGTTTTTCTTCCTGTGTAAAATCACAGAACTGTTCTGTATAGAAATAAGTGCGTGTGTGTTTGTCTGTGTGTGTGCTTGTGTCTTCAGTCAGACATTGCGAGTGTGCATTATAAACGTGGAGGAGTATGAAAAGCAGGAAAACTTCTTCATTGTGCTTGACGACCCCAAATGGCTAAAGCGAGGACTCTCTTGTGAGTGTGTAATTATTTCAGATTTCATTTTTAATGTTAAAGTGACTTCTCATGACTCTGTCACTTAAAAAAATTAGTATAAGATAACAGTTGTAGTCTGTTTTTCCTTTCTCATCTACACTAATAGAAAGCATTAGATCGCATCAATGTGCAAGATCAAGTATCAAAACAGTAACAACAACACACGCAGCTGAATGCTGCAAGTAACCTCACACGCAGGCGTTCACTACTGTCTCTGTTTCACTGCAGCACAGACGCTACAGCTAATTATGAGTTACTGGTGTAATTATTTGTTCGTGTAACCTCATTGTGTCAAAAAGATGCAGAAATTGGATATTTGCATGCCAGTGGAGGGGAAAGAAGTAGTCGTGTATAAAATAATTTTTGTGGAAGTTCAGAAGGGAAATGAGTGTAAGGCTGTTTTATCACAGCATGAAAATATTGCTTGTACTCAGTCATTATCTGTCTTTGTTCACAGCACTGCTGCTAAACCAGGGTAAGATTGTTTGGGTGTGGTTTTGCATGTGATCTGTGCAGCATTTTAAAATAGCTGGCTATTATTTTGAAATTCCAAATCCTTGGCCCTAAATGTGACAGTGTGAAGTGGTCGTTTTGCACTATCAGCAGAAATTTGCATTTCTTGTTTTGAGCTCAGTGAACGCCCAAGCTCTTGCTTCTTTTTACACTCACTTTAATACCTTACTGTCAATTTGTGAGTTTGTCTCAATGGGCATGAAGACGTCTGTAAAACGTTTATGAATACATTAATATTTATTCCACGGGTTTGTGTTTTTATTAAAAAAATAGTGGCAGGGCCAGAGGATGAAACACTAAATGTGCTTGTGAAGAGGGCCAAACACTCGGGAAGTACATGTAGAAAGACTGGAAAACCTGGCTAGCTTATGTGCAACCCAGGTGAGCACATTTCACTCAAGCAAGCAGAAACCATCTTTGGGCCAGGAAAAGCTTCAACTCTGTTGGGAATGCGTTCCACAAGGTTTAGGAGTGTGTTGATGGGTTTATGGGAATTTTTGACGATTCTTCCAGAAGCATATTTGTGAGGTCAGACACTGATATTAGACAAGTAGGCAGTTGACCTCAGGTAGAGGTCAGGACATGCCGAAGCATGTTGTGGAAATTTTAAATAACCTGCAAACACCCCCAGGGAGCATTTTGAAGTGGTTTAATAACATATTGCAATATGGATATGTCAGCTTCCACAACTCTTACATGTTGGCCCATCTCACGGGTGGGGGGGGGCTTTACCTTCAGCCCCATCCTTAAAACCTCCCTTGAGCAGGATGTCCGTCTACAATGGATCCACTGTGAAGGTGTAATAAAACTTGGGGTCCACTTGTGATAACATTCTACATGCATGCATACAACTGGTGACAGGACTGATCTTGCTATACTAAAGTGAGAAAGCGATATTACTATTACTAATGTGATATGATTAAAACATATGATTAATACAAAAGAAATCTGCCACCACAAGCATTAAGAGCTCCTTTCATTGGAACTATGGGGGCCAAGCCTATTTCCTGAAAAACAACCCCACACCATAATCACCCCTCCACCAAACTTTACAGTTAGCACAAAGCATCAGACAAGTAACGTTCTCCTGGCAACCACCAAACCCAGACTTGCTAGATAGAGAAGCATGATTTGTCTCTCCAGAGAACATGTCTCCACTGCTCCAGAGTCCAGTGGCGGTGTGCTTTACACCACTGCGTCTGACGCTTTGCATTGCTCTGGGTGATGTACGGCTCTAATGCGGCTGCTCGGTCATGGAAACCCATTCCATGAAGCTCTCTACACACTGTTGTTGAGCTAATCTGAAGGCCACATGAAGTTTGGAGGTCTGTAGCGATTGAATCTGCAGAGAGTTGATGACCTCTGTGCACTATGCACCTCAGCGATCTAAGTGTCCAAGTTTCTGTTGTTCCCAATTGCTTTCACTTTGTTATAATACCACTAACAGTTGCCTGTGGATATATTTATCAGTGAGGACATGTCATAACTTGTTAGACAGGTGACATCTCATTGCAATACCACAGTAGAATACACTGAGCTCCTGAGTGTGTTTGTGGAAGCAGTCTGCCTGCCGAGGCGATTGAAACACCTCAATATAATAATTTGGATGGGTGAGTGAATACCTTTGGCAATATAATGTAATTGATGCACTGTACTGTGCACTTGTCTTCCCACTCTGATGGCAAAATTTACAACCAGTTGTAAATGGTTAAAAATGCAGAAGCTACTATATAACATGTTACATTGTGCTAGTGTGCTATTTTTCTTCACCTTAGCTTCAACTGAGGTTAAGAGCACGTGTGTAAGATATCATTAAGGCTTGAATAGTGATCTCCTGTCTGCTCTCTCTCACAGTGAATCCCACCCCTGAGGAGGAACAGGCCAGGAGGATCTCTGAGATGGGAAAACCCATTCTTGGAGAGCACAGCAGGCTAGAGGTCATCATAGAGGAGTCCTGTGAGTTTAAGGTGTGTGTGGCGTGAGTGGGGGGTGTTTGTTTCTTATATTATGATGCTCATACAAGTGTTACACTGCAAGTAAAGTGGCAGTTACTGACATGAAGTTATGTTAAACACATGCAGCCTGAAGATTGACAAATTAAACCAGAACTTTACTTGCAAATTTGGACAAATTCCTTTAAAAACTTTGAAAAATAAATGTGTAAGATTGTACAAGTATGTGGTTTTCTTCACTAACCTCCTGCTGCCTTGTTGTGCGTCAGAGTCCCAATGGAGTACTAGACCAGGTACAGTTTCTACTCACGCGCTGTTTGATACTCATCTGCTTCCAATCTATCTATTTTATTTCATTCCATGTACCTTTATTTCCCATACATAGAAGGAATGTATGTGTACATTGTGTATTGTGTAAGCACTGCTTGACTAAGTCCATCTCATTTGGTACTGTGTTTATACCCATCAGCCACTATATTAGGTATACCTGTATAATACCAGGTTCAAACCCCTTTTGCCTTCAAAAATACATTTATTCTTCATGGCAGAGATTTAGCACGATGCTGGACGCATTACTCAGTTTGGTCCATGTTAACATGACAGCATGACTCAGTTGCTGCAGATTTCTCAGTTTCAAATCTCTTGAAAGGTACTCTGCTGACTGTGGAGACCGTTTGAGTACATTGAACTCATCGTTATGTTTAACAATCAAGTTTGAGATGATTAGAGCTGTGTGACAAGGCACACTATCCTAACACTTGGGATTATAAAGGGATGAAAGTGTGCCAAGAAAAAATGCCTCATAATATTATATCATTACTGCAGAACTAAACTGTTAATACAGGGTAGGATGGATCCACCCTGCCAGATTCTGACCATCCAAATGTGGCAACAGAACTAATTAGACTGATTAGACCGGGCAACAATGTGAGTTGCTGCTGCTTTCCTATCCGCTTGAAACAGTCTAGCTTTTCTGCTCTGACTTCACCAGGGCAGTTTCACCCAGAGAACTGGCACTCATTGACCAGTCTTTCTCTGACCGTTCTCCTTAAATTCTAGTGTGAAGGAAAATCCCAGTGGATCAGCAGTTTCTCAAACAACCACACCACATTCAGAGTCACTTAAATCACTTTTCTTCCACATTCTGATGCTCTCTTTGAACTTGAGCAGGTTGTGTTGACCCTGCGTACATGCCTAAACGCTTTAAGCTGCTGTGTGATTGGCTGATTAGATATTTATGTTAAAGAGCAGTTGAACAGGTATACCTAATTAAGTGGCCAATATGTGTTCTTATTCTCAATTAGATAGATGAATGATCATTTAAATAGTATTTATTCTTTTTGGTGTCGGGGTGTGTGTTAAATAACAAAACAAGTTCAAATGAAAAGACATTTGAGACGTGGTTTGAAAAAAGTCTTGAAACTGTGTAATGTGAACCCATCTGTTGTGTATGCATCCATGTAAGCAATGATTGTTTCTGCTTGATTACCAACATATTTAATTTGTTGCAACAGAACACTGTGGACAAACTGCTCAAGGATACAAATCTGGCCGTGGTGATTGGTACGCGCTCATGGAAAGAGCAGTTCATCGGGGCGGTCACAGTCAGTGCAGGTCAGTGGCATCTTTGTATTTATTTATTGTTTTGTGTTTTTGTCATTTTTTTGGAGCTTCACTTGTAAATTTCTGAAATTCAGGTTTGCCTGTGAATCTTTATGCATGAAATTTATTGCACTGCATGTAATTTTATTACAAGACTTTGTGAACGTTATAATTAAGACTTGTACTTTTGAAACCAGGTATGGACACAATGTGGACTGGGAAGTGTGGTAATGTCTCTGTGTTGTAAATGGTAAATGGCCTGTATTTGTATAGCGCTTTACTGGTCCCTAAGGACCCCAAAGCACTTTACACAACCAGTCACCCACCCAGTCACCCACTGGTGATGGGAGCTACATTGTAGCCACAGCCATCCTGGGGCGCACTGACAGAGGCGAGGCTGCCGGACACTGGCGCCACCGGGCCCTCTGACCACCACCAGTAGGCAACGGGTGAAGTGTCTTGCCCAAGGACACAACGACCGAGACTGTCCAAGCCGGGGCTCGAACCGGCAACCTTCCGATTACAAGACGAACTCCCAACTCTTGAGCCACGATCGCCCCCAAACAGAACTCTAACTTCAACAATAAACTTTTGGTGGTTAAAACTGACTAGTGTACAGTAAACGTCGCCTTGGCTCATGGATGTGAAAGATTTAAGATGCTTTAAATACTGATAATATTTTTTGATGCGTTGGGTCTTACAGGGTTAAAGCTTCATCTGATACTATGAAGCGGTCTGTGATTGGCCCAAAGTGTGATTGCACCATTTGTAGGTATTGACGTCTTCTCTTTTTTTTGCCGTGTTTGATTTACTTTCTCTGTGTCTTGGTAAACAGGTGATGAGGATGAGGGAGAGGAGCAGCGAGTGCCCAACTGCTTCGACTATTTCATGCACATATTTTGTATCTTCTGGAAGATCCTGTTTGCTTGCGTCCCACCCACAGGGTACTGGAATGGCTGGGCGTGCTTCATAGTGTCAATCACTGTCATTGGTATTTTAACAGCCATTATCGGAGACCTAGCCTCCCATTTCGGGTGCACCGTCGGCCTGAGAGACACTGTCACTGCAGTGGTCTTTGTAGCACTGGGGACTTCTCTTCCTGGTTAGTGAGGTGTTCTTGTTGTCATAGTTGTTGTTGTAAACACTCTTGTATTGCAGAAGTTTGAATTAGGAAAGTGAATGTAAGAATGTACAGCTGATTAGCCTCATTCTCTAACTTGACTGTTTTTTTTTCCAGACACCTTTGCTAGTAAAGTTGCTGCTACGCAGGATCAGTACGCAGATGCGTCTGTGGGAAACGTGACAGGAAGTAACGCAGTTAATGTGTTTCTGGGCATAGGTGTGGCCTGGTCTGTGTCTGCCATATACTGGGAAGTCAAAGGGAAGGTTTTCCGTGTGGACCCAGGATCACTGGCCTTCTCTGTCACGCTTTTCACCATTTTTGCCTTCTTGTGTATGGGAGTGTTAATGCTTCGCCGAAGGCCGTCCATAGGTGGTGAACTAGGAGGCCCACGCGTCCCCAAAGTCCTTACCTCACTGCTGTTCTTTGGACTCTGGTTCCTCTACGTCCTCTTCTCTAGCCTGGAGGCCTATTGCCATATACAAGGCTTCTAAATGAGCACAGCTGTGGAGAGTCATGCCTGCACAATAACACACACACACAAAACTCCCACTGATAAACAGTTGCCGTCATCATTTGACATCTGCTGCCACGGTTTAGAAACATACGTATACACACCACAGATTCAACCACGGAACATCCGCTGCCGGACTGTGAAATTATTGTGACAGCACTCCTTCATTTTCACCTCATGAAGTGCAGCGACTGCTTTTTAAGAAAGCAGAATAGATGTGAAGTCGCTGGATTTTGCTTGATACCTGGAGACTCGCATCCTGGATGCCCAGGATTTGGTCGTATGTCTCCCCACACCTGTAGAGTCTGGGTCAGAGCTTATTTTACAAGATGACTATTTCAGGCGTTTATATACAGTAAGCTGCTCAGATACATAACAGTTGGAAGAACACTACTTTGCTTCATATGTTTCTCTCGCAAAAAGAGAAACTTTGTTTGTTAGTTCATTGTTGTCAGTATTCATGAATCCAGGTGATTTGAAGGAAGACTGCAGGCCACTCAGTAGCAAGTGAGCTTTTTTGACAGTCCACAGGAGAAGCAATAAGCTGCTGTTATGAAATATCTCCCACTGCTCAGTTGTGTGTCTGTGTTGCGTTAGGTGACATGAGGCACTGTTTGATGTTTAGCGCTCTGCACCTGCTTAGTTTGATCTCATTGTAGGCATTGATAATAGCAACACTACATGGAGCCAGTATTGAAATGTGAAACTGATAAAAAGTTACACGATGAATTTCTCATAAGCACCTTGTGTCTGCCATTTAGTTTGACTCCTTGAAAACAACGATTCATTCACCCCTGAAGTCTTATCTGTTTATTTATCAATGGTGTAATGTTATTGTATTTCTAATTTTATGAATTTGACTGTTATTGACAAAAGCACGTTGTAATTTATTGTAAGTTGTCATAATTACATTTAAATTTTAACTGCATGTGTCTCGATGAGGTTTGTCTTCAAGTCCACGTAAGTAAGCATGATGGTATGACTTATTGGGGTTATACACTTACCTGTTCTGTGTTTAACAGATGCATTTTAAGTTTGTGCACCCAAAAAACATGGAAAGTGAGGTTAAAAAATATTTTTCTCTTAAAAGAAAGAAAAATCAGTACATAATATATAATTTAATATAATATAATAACATGTCATGCAGGTCGGACCTCAATTAAAGCCTAAAAAATTCACTATCTGAGATTTTAAGCAGAGCAAGATGAGTTGCTGTTGCTGGGGAGCAACTGATAACACCTCTTATTGTAGAGAAAAGTCACTGATAGCATTAAATGGTATGTGAAGAGGAATGTCAGCGTATTTTGTTTCCTTTTTTCTTTGTTGATTGATTAGAGGGAAGGTTTGTTTTACGCTATTGTTCTTTTTTTATTAAACATAGAAAAGAATGGATGATCCACTCACTGAAGAACGACAATGTCCTTATTTATTGAACCTGTGAAACATGGGGGGGGGGTTAAATCACCTGCGATAGGTCACATGACCAAGACCAGTGACACTAATATCCAGTGTAAACCACGTCTTATACAAGACAAAGAGTTGACAAATAATCGTCAAGTAATACATATTACCTTGGCATGGGTCAGTTAAAGATGGTGTTGACTTTGAAGACGAAAATGTTTAAATAAAAACACTTTATAAAAGACTTTCTACAACCCAGGATTCAGTAGCTTGTAGAACCATATATAGCAGCCTGAAGCAGCTGACTTTATCAGTCTTTGTTGTGGTTGTGGTTTTAGCCCACTCTTCTTTAAAGTGTTGCCTAAGTTCACTGATGCTTGCAGGCATTTGTGCCGCAGTATTTCAACAGGGTTGAGGTCTAGACTTTGACTGAGCTTTGGTTCTTTTCCTTGCTGCTGTGTTTGGGATCATTGTGCTGTTGCATGATCCAATTTGGGCCAAGCTTCAGCTGTATTACAGAGAGCCTCACATTAGACTGCAGAGTTCATCATTACTGACTGTTACCCAAGGTACCCAGGTCCTGGGACTGTAAAACAAACCCAAATGAGCAGATGTTCGTGATGTGCTGCGATTAACTTTAGCCAAACATGAAGATTTTTTTTTCTCAAGCAGTCCACACCACAAACAACAGTAAAAATTGCATCTAAACTTCACAGCATCAGGAGACTCACAAAAAAATCATAGAAGTATTCATTCTGTGCATCAGATGTTTTCCTGATTGTTTACAACTTGTTAACTGCACTTATGCACAGGGGCTGCTGCTTGCTGTATCCTGCAGTTATGGCAGGTGTATCAGATGAAACTAGGTGCACGCTTCATTGGCTTTGCAAGTGATGGTGCAGAAAAAGGTGTAAAAAGGCCAACCTTTATCTGACTCATTTTCCTCACTGCATCATTCACAAGTTACAACCTGCGATTCAAGACGGTGCAGAACACGTGAGTCAGTGCGAGTCACTTCTGACTGATGACTGCGATACTGGCATGAGTTGTTAAGGATATCCTGAACTTTCCTGTTGGTAAGTTCTGCTTTTTTTGCTGCTGTTAGCCAGCAACGGTGAAACTTCCTTTGAAGTGGATCAAACGTGGGAAAGAATAACTCCCCAGGAAGAAGCATCTGGCAGGACTAGGCTCAGGGAGGGGACTCCATCTGCAGCGAGGGGTTTGGGGCGAGAAAAGACAGGAGAGATAAACACGTAAAAATGATCAAGCTGTTCAGAGGGAAAGTTTGATTTTTAGGACACTTGAGTACAACATTAGCCCACTGGCTTAATGTTAGCTTATAACCAGCTGTTGTTGTTTAGCTGACTTGTTGTCAGCTGTCTTCAACTGCTGATAATAAGTGATAATTGTGATGTCGAGAATAAAACCATAGCCATATTTATTGACGTTTTCATGTCTTAGAGCCCTGACTCCAGGAAGAGGATGATGTTTTATCCAGATCACGCTCTGTCTTTCCTTCACGTTTTCACTTCTTTGGTGAAGGGACTCTTTTTTTCAGATAATAAAGGTATGGTTCGTCATATCTTAAATGTTAAAATTTGCTTCCACAGCATGCAAACGTGTGCAATTTCTTACTGGCCATATGTTCAGTATTTAGCCACATACAAAAAATATGATCAAAGTATTCAAAATGGGAGAGCAACATGGCCACAAATCAGCACCTGCTCCTATGTATTTATAATGAATGAACATATGTCTATATGAAAATGTTTCGAAACATATAGCCATGACTGAACGGCACCATCTACTAAGTTGGACAGCACATGCAACTCCACTTGTATGCACAGCAACCTTGTGCAGCGCAACATTCAGTCTGGTTGGTGTCTTGTATTGTCAAGCTCTTGAATTGTTCAGATCCGCTATAACACGCATGCACTCAAGGAAAACTGCCCAAGGATACTTCAAAATGCAAACTGGAATACCCAAAGATTGATGCACCGACCTTCCAATTAGTAGACAACCTGCTGAACTGACCGTATACATGCATGAGGCTGTTTTGAGATGACTTCCAAGCTGCTATTAGCAATACTTAAATACTTAAATACGGGATTTGATAGTGGATTGTTTACTTTATTTATTTGAATATTTTACACTAAAGGAAATGTGTTTATCTTGTTACTGTATATCTTTTCTGTCTTGTAACTGTCCTAAACACTGGACTCCTGTTGAGAGTTACATTATTGCTGCAACAAAATCTTACTTGCGATGATCCAAGGCAAGGGTTTTCATTGTGTAGCCTGCAGGCAAGGAACCACAGTAATGTTTCGTGCAGTCTGTGAGTGCCACGAGAACAGTGTGCAAAATTGTACATTTTATCCATAGCTCAACAACAGCCTCAAATATTTAATGCACATCCATTTGATGTGAGAAGTTTTAATTAATAGGTGAAACGTGCACATTTAAGCTGATTTGTTTCTCACATCTGTAACCAGATAAACATAAAAAAGACAGAAGAATAAATCATATCTTCTTGTGTGTCTATGTGAGTGATATTATGAAATGACAAAAGTGGAAATAATATTTTCAAAGCAAATACAGAATGCCTGAGATTTTCATAGAATTATTTTCCAGGTCAGTAATAAGGACAAATCTACCATAAGCTGGTAGGTATTGGTACATAGAAAATTGCCAGAAATGAGCAAATAAGTGTTTAATCCTCAAAATTCCCCAGTGGAAACTGTACTTGGTGTTTCACACCCTGTTTGAATTCTACTAAAATCATGTGGTATTCAGCAGGCCCTAAAATTCTAATAAAACCTCAGACATAACAAGACATAATATATATCACTCATTATTCATTTGTCAAGAACTAAAGCAGAACAAAGAAGCATTTGGAAGTGCATCCTTGCTACTTTTATAAGAAGAAGAGAGTAAATAACACCTAAGTGCTGTTAATCAGATACACTTGATTAATCTTCATCAATAATCTTAGTTGCTGCCCATCAGTTTGGCAAGGGTTACATGGACAATTCGAAGTCCATCATTATTATTAAGATTATTCACAAGTGAAAATTATTTAAGAGAGTTGCCAATCTTCCCAGGACTGGACGTCTCATCAAATTCACCGCAGGGTCGTCCCATGGAGTCCTCAGTTACTATAATAACCCCCCAGTTAGCATTCTTTTATGTTAGCTTAAAACCTGTCTGTCTTGCCTGGAATTATTTCAGAGCTTAGAGGCAAAATCCACATCTGTGTGTGTGTGTGTGTGTGTGTGTGTGTGTGTGTGTGTGTGTGTGTGTGTGTGTGTGAGAGAGCATCTCCCTAAACCAACCTGCACAGAAGGAGCATATGGTGACAACTTTGTATGTGCAGTGAAGGTCAGGAGGCTCCTCCTGGTGGCTGAAGAGTATGTTGGAGGGCAGTTATAACTGTGTTCTCTGGGTGTGACGCGCTGAGAGCAGTTGGGTTGTCTGAACAGATTTGTCTGATGTCCACTCGCAGCTGTTCCAGGAGTGCCGGAGACACTGCCCTGTGAAATGGTGAAACACAGATTCTATCATTTTGGAAATAGAAAAAAACCCTGTTGTTTTATTTTCTAATGTTTCTAATTAAACCCACGGTTTTGTAGGCAGAGGACAGTTACAGGCACCATCATTTACAGTAATGTTTGGAATGATGTCATCAGGGGGCGTTGCTCTTGAAACACTGGCAGCTTAGCCCAGCCCTGTAATTGTTTGGATTTCACTTGATAAAAATACCTTTTTAAAGATGTTTAGTATATTTGATAGTAAAATCAGGTCAAACTGTCTCACAGCTCCTGCTTTTACTGTGTTATAATTAAACTTTGTCATCTCTGTCTTATCTGTTCTCCTCTTCTTCCCCTTTCCTGCTCTCCTGGTGTCTCATCAGTCTGCTGCACTCTTAATCAGAGCTGCACTCTCCTCCTGTTCTCTCTCCTGTCCTGGTTGTAAAAAGAAAGCATCACCCTGAGCCAACCTATGCAAATCTCACATACTTTAAATCTGAAAGGAAAACAGTAAGTACTTTAATACTCACTCTCAATACTTAGAGAGAACAAAATGCACAGTGGAATATTATCAGTCATGGATTAGCCTCCCCAGCTTCCAATACTCACAGCTCCTTCATTGCTGACCATTTTGAGTCAGAATAAATGAATATTAAGACAATTAGGCTGCATAACACTGTATCCACACAAGTGTTTTATAATTACAAATACGTGCCATAAGTATGATACATGCGATTATCAAAGAACCATTTTCATGGTCTTAGAGGACGCACGTTATGTATAATACATAACAGTAATATTACAGCTGAATCTGATGTTTTCACAGTGATTGGCTGAATATGCTCCATGGATGCATATTTCCATGAATGATATAGTTCGGTTTTCTCCCATAACATTAACGTGGTGTGGCTTGCTGCAGTACAATTCTAATTCTAATTGCATTTTTGTTGTAACCCACACCTAATTTGTTTTTATTTTGTTATCCTCCTTCATTCACTTTATTTTGCTGTCTCTGTTTTTCTGATGGGGACGTTACTTTGCAACCTAACATCCAGAGATATTAATGAAGGAAACGCTCTTTTCAATTCACACATCTTTTCATTCCAAATCCAAGACCTTAACTGGTGAAAAGGGCAAATTTAACCCTTCCACTAATATATTTTATAATTGCTTGATTATTTCTATTCATTTTTTTCATTAATGTGCTGAATTTAAATGTTGCTGCTGGACTTAGAGTATTGTCTTTTTTCCCTCAGGGCATCTTTGTATGTAAAAGCAGAGAATGTGAGTCCTGTAGCTCAGATAAATGTCTCCATTTCACAACACAGTTTACTGTTGCTGAACTTTCAACAGTGGCTACAACATTCACACATCTGGAACTTCTAGTACTGAACATGTGAATTATTTTGATCGATTATTTAGATAGATACTTACACTAATATTGGCCCAAGAAACATCCCAAATAGACCAAATCTGATGATGCCATAGCCCCAACACTACATACTGCCCTCTCGCACCTGGAGAAGAGAGACACATATGTGAGAAGGCTGTTTGTAGATTAGAGCTCAGCATTCAATACCATCGTTCCCTTGAAGGAAACTGCAGGATCTAGGACTGAGCAGCTCTCTCTGCAGCTGGATCCTCAACTTCCTGTCTGACAGACACCAAGTGGTCAGACTGGGCAGCATCACCTCATCCCCCTTCATAATGAACACTGGTGCTCCACAGTGGTGTGCACTGAGCCCTCTCCTGTACTCACTCTACACCTATGACTGCACGGCAACTAGCAACTCCAACATCATTGTGAAGTTTGCAGACGACACAACAGTGGTGGGTCTTATCACCAAAGGTGATGAGACGGCTCACAGAGAGGAGGTCAGCACCCTGACGCACTGGTGCCAAGAGAACCATCTCACTCTCAACGTCATAAAGACAAAGGAGTTGATAGTGGACTTCCGGAGGTGTAGAGAAGCACGTACCTCCATCACCATCAACGGTGCTGCTGTGGAGAGAGTGAGCAGCTTCCGTTTCCTAGGTGTATGTACATCTGGTGGAGGATCTCACATGGTCAGTTCAAACATCAAAACAGTGAAGTGACTCTTTCTCAGGAGACTGAAGAGATTCGCCATGAGCCCCCGCATCCTCAGGACCTTCTACCGCGGTGCCATTGACAGCATCCTCACTGGATGCATCACCGCGTGGTGTGGCAACAGCACCGCTTACAACCGCAAAGCTCTCCAGCAAGTGCTGCGGTGTGCTGAAAGGATAATTGGAGGTGAGCTGTCCTCCCTCCAGGACATCTTCAGGAAGCTGTGCAAGGATGATCAAAGACTCCACCCACCCCAGTCATAAACTGTTCAAACTACCTCCATCTGCCTGATGGAGGTACTGCAATATCTGGGCCCAAACTAGGAGACTGAGGGACAGCTTCTTCCATCAGGCCACCAGACTGCTGAACAGTGACACTTCATAGGCACCTCACTCTCACTTACCGGAACTTCAACACTATGCCTATTTTACATATATGTATATATGCGCAGACCAATGACTGTTTTCTACAGTAATTGGTGCAGATACACACACACACACACACACACACACACACACACACACACACACACACACACACACACACATATAAATATTTGTCATATATATTAGTAATGTGCATACATCCTTAAAGTTGTACATGTATTTATTCTTATAATTCTCACATTCCTGCCCTTATATTCGCTTGAAGCTTGTACACAAGAATCTCACTGTCATGTGCTGTACCAGTGTACCATTAATGTGACGTGACAATAAAAGTGATTTGATTTGCCAGGAGGGGCCACTGGTGGGTAGGCAGCAAATTTGGGGGGTTGACCAGTGCCCCCTTGTATAATAGAATATCTATTTGATGGAGACAATCAGACAGATAAAATTCTTCTTCTCTTTCTGGTCTTGCTCTTGTTCAATCACCATTATTTCATCATATTAAATATGTGCTGGAAGCAAGAAGTGATGTGAAATTACAACTTTTTAGGTTCAAGTTTCTAAATGTTCTGTTTTTCACTGTTTTTTGATTGTAGATTAAAACTAAATTAAAGCGTTTTTCATACAATCATTGGTTCTAAAACATGAACAAAGGGATCAACTCCACCTCCTGTCATGACATTAATAATTGACAGGCAAAAGTGACCAATAGGAACATGCTAAGCGCGAGCCACTTTCTTGTTGCATTCAAAGGTCATCATGGGAAAAAGAAGCTTCATAGCACATTAGTCGAAACGACATTTTTTTTAATGTCGAACGGACATTCACAGAGAGAAAAATGTTTAGTCATTCGAATCATCGTCTCACATGCAGAATAAAATATGACTTTTTTTTATGGGAAAAGGAAGTCTCCGGTCTTACACCGTGGAAGTCTAGAGTGGTTTATTGAAAATAGAGCCGTTGCTGATGGTTATGGAAATACCATCCCGTTTTTTCCCACGTATCTGGAATGCAGCAATAGGCCGGCAGAGGGGACAGGACAACATGGCTGCTTCTGCGGGCCGATACTACGGAGAAGGTGGCAGAGCAACGAAAAGACAGAAAACTGAAGACGGAGGAATGACAACGGTAAGTGTTTCCTTCTGACTCCGGTAGTTGGTGTTTTAGTATGCTTAAATGGGCCAGTTTTGTTTATCTAAGAAACAAATATACTTTATAGCAAAAGTAGTGCTTGTCTCACCGCTAGCTAAAATTAAGTAGCTAACTAGCGAGCCAAACCAAACAAGCCAATGGTATGGTCAGATTTCGTTTAAACAACAGTAATTGCATGTTTATTGTGTAATATGAAATAGCTGTTTAATGACACGCAATTTCACTGTGTGTACAGATAGAAGACACGTTTTAGTTTCAGTGTTGCAAAAAAACTCTGTTGCAGTTTAATGTCAGTTTCTAACACAAATCCCCAGTGCAGTTATTGTTAAAGGGCTGATTGACACAGATTGGCTGTTTTTGTGTTGTTTATGTCTCAGCAAACATTATCTTGCGTTTCCTTTTTTTTTTTTTTAAATGAAAAAAAAAATAGGAGAGCTACGATGACCCTCACAAACCGCTCCCCTCCCCGGTGGTGCATATCAGGGGTTTGGTGGACGGTGTCATGGAGGCTGACCTGGTGGAAGCCCTGCAAGAGTTTGGCACCATCAGGTAAAAGCTGAACACACTTAAAATGAAGCTTCTCTATCGTGTTTGTCGCATTCAGTGGACTGAGATTGGTGCACATGTCTGATGTCAACCATACACTCCCGTATGTTCCACAGAATATTAACAACTAACAAAAAAAAGGTATTGAGCTGATTTAAATGTTGGTTCTTGTTAATTTCATATTCCCTAACTCAATTTATAACACTAGTTTAGGTTTGATAAGTTATAGGCAAAGTAAGTTTGCTTGTAACTAAATTCAAGTTGTGTAGTTTTAAAATTAATAGGCTGATTGTGCCTTTATTCATTAAACATGGTTCAGTGTGGGAACTATAAATCTTTCTCTTGCTTAATGTCTAGTTTTGTGGTTATGATGCCCAAGAAGCGGCAGGCCCTGGTGGAGTATGAGGACATGAACGGCTCCTGCAATGCTGTTACTTATGCAGCAGAGAACCAGGTTTACATTGCAGGTCACCCTGCCTTCATCAACTACTCAACTAGTCAGAAGATTTCCAGACCAGGAGACTCGGATGACACTCGGAGCGTCAACAATGTTCTGCTGCTCACAATTATAAACCCCATCTATCCCATTACCACGGTAATGTAAAAACATCTTCTTATAATTTATTATTGTATATTCCCACAGATCATTCAGTGAATTCATTGTTAGATATCAGGTATCTGATAATGCTAGTCAGATAATCCATTGAAAATCCCCAAAAGTTGATTCTGTTCATCTGGACGCAGCGTTTTCAGTGGAAGAAACGTTTGGTCACTCATCCAAGTGACTTCTTCAGTCTCAGCTGACTGCAGGTTTCCCCAATCTTATAAACACTACATTTGCATAATGACTGAAACGATCACCAATGAAGAAACAATGGGCTGGGAGGGTCAGTTCCTTGATTATTAATATACAAATTCTCATGACCATTGATCAGTAACCACTGATCAAGCTCATTGAATAACAACCACTGATCAATGGCCATGAGTCCCATTCACAGAGAGTTGGGGAATCGCTGCAATCACAGCATTGTAAGATGGCGAAAGATGTACCGTTAGGCCCCCTCCTCGATTCAGAGATCGTCTTTCCCATTTCATGTAAATGGCCTCTTTGACTCAAACCAGCGTTCCTCCCTGTCCAGGATGTTACATCCTCATCATTGAAAGAGTGTCCACTGGCCTGTAGGTGTAAGTAGACTGCAGAGTCCTGGCCTGACGAGGTGGCTCTTCTGTGTTGTGCCATCCGCTTCAAAGGAGATTGTTTGGTTTCCCTGATGTATAAATCATGGCAATCGTCTTGGTATTTAACAGCGTACACTATGTTACTATATTTGTGTTCGGGGACCTGATCCTTGGGGTGGACTAATTTTTTTGGCGCAGCGTGTTTTGGGGTTTGAAAGCCACGGAGATGCGGTGTTTAGAAAAAATGCATTTCAGCTGTTCTGATACTCCTGACACATATGGGATCACTACAGGTTTTTGCTTAGGTAACTGTTGTCCTTCTCTCCTGGATCAGCTGGAGCCGAAATCATTGAAAATGTTACAAGAAGCACACAGTGGAAAAGTCCAAATTCATGACCTGAAGTAATGGAAATCAGGGCTGTAAAATTATAAAAATATTTCTTTATTTATTAACTTCCGAGTCTGTAATCAGTGGCACCTAGAGTAAATGCAGTTAACCTTGCATTAATGTAATGTTTCTGCTCTAGATGTTGCCTCATAGTCGCTGCTGACCAGTCTACAGCTGTATATGGTAGCTGTGCTGGTTAGTTTCCTTGCCTGTATCCTACAGACCCAATCAGAACTTCACATGAACTTCACATGATTCCATCTTAAAGAATGTTAACTATCCCCAGCTTAGTGAAAACAAACATCAGAAAGAGATATGTGAAATAGTTATATTAACGTTCCTGAAATGTATTTCCAATTCTATTATTTTATATGATTCCAGCTGCTCTAATGAAAGTACTTGTTGTGCTGTGATCTATTCCTATTCCTCATTAAATACTGAGATATATGTCGTATGTTCTTATCCACCCTAAAAATACCTGTATGAGTTTTGTCTCATACATCTGGTCCTGCTTCACTGTTTATCTTTGCTGGTCTCTACAATACTCGTCACTACTATCATCAGTATCTTTTCCCCTTTGATGTCGTTTAAAAAATCTAGTTTTTGACTTTGGGTAAGAGCTTTCAAAGCACTGTGTGTTTGTGTTTTAAAGGTGAAATGTATGTTGTCACATAAAGTATTCTCACGATAGTGATGTATCAATCTGTGTGTGTAACCCTACAGGATGTACTCTACACTATTTGTAACAACTGTGGCCCTGTACAGAGGATTGTCATCTTCAGAAAAAACGGTGTTCAGGCCATGGTCGAATATCCTTTTAGATCATGTTTTTTTTTTACTACTCCCACTCAGAAACATCAGTATGTTTCTACATGAGCATTTAAACCTTTATGCAGTCAGACCTCCCCTTAACTCACTGCTTCCACATTTGATTCGGTCCAAAGTGCCCAGAGGGCTAAAGCCTCTCTTAACGGGGCAGACATCTACTCTGGCTGTTGCACCCTAAAGATTGAATATGCCAAGGTAAGTGTCTAACCACCCTTTGTAGCTCGACTATTAATATCAGGTGCTTGTGAGAAGAAAATCATTTTCATCTTGCCATCCTTTCTATAGCCAGCGCGACTCAATGTCTTCAAGAATGACCAGGACACATGGGACTACACAAATCCCAACCTGAGTGGCCAAGGTAACGTGTAGCCCCTGCCTGTCCCTCCCTCTTTTTTTTTTCTTTCTCTTTTCCTCTCATGGCATTGTATGGGATGGTTAGGGTTCTCTGCCTCCAGGGGTATTGCCTTTGATCACAGACGAATGGTTTCTTTGACCATGCAGCTCAGCCCTGTCAGAGGCAGTATTCCTGCGATGCCTTCACAGTCTTCGTGCATTTTCTCGCCACACAGCAGGCACAATGTAAGGGCATGAGGAGCAACCTCCAGGGCAGCTGACATAAATTATAGGTTCGTGCATGTGAAAAGCCCATCGCACTAATCACAGCAGCATAAGCAGGCACACCATTCTTCACATAGGTTCACATTCCCTGTAGAGCATGTCACAGCTGCACAATCTCACATCTCTGCCAACTGTAATCCAGTGAACACAGCAGAGGCTGTTACACCAGGTAACCTTAAAAACATAGTGGAGATTTTGTCAGAATTAAATCAGGCTTCCTGCTTTCCAACTGAGTGTCCTTGTTGGACCTGTAGAAGGCATGTGATGATGGGTTTCAAATGTTGGCCAGACTTTGCAGGCTGGAAGGTTGTTGGGTGTTAGCATTGACAGCAGAGACAGTATGTGTCATATAGGGCTGTGCGATATGACCAAAATCTCATATCCTGATATAAAACATTTATCGTGGCGACAACAGTATTTATCACAAAAATATTACATTTTCTGTCAATTCTGTGAATCTTGCTCAACTCGACTTGCGTGAAGTGTTTTCAGCTCGGCGTCGTGTACCTGGAGTCGAGTGTTACATAAGTTGAAACGGACGCAATTTTTCTTTGTGAGTATTTATTACACGGCGTGCTGCAGGGAAAAGCCTGTTCTAAGGTTTGTTTTTTTAGCACCTGACGGCTCTTTTTAGCTTCTCATCCGTAAACACTCTGCATCTTTCACGTGACTCACTGTATTTTGAAAAATCTCAACAGGATCTTGAGCTTTATTGTGAAAGGTTTATGTAGAAAATAAGCAAGCAGACGGCAGAGCCATGCGATGGTTTTACCGTTGTTGTTGCTAACGACAACGCATAAAAACAGTCGCATGTCCGTCCGTAGTGTAGAGAAAGAGAGAACTTTAAGAAGTTCTACTGTGACCATCAAAACGATGAAAAGATATTGCCATAAACAGTTTATTTTGTGACACCACGAAACAAACGATAGCGTAAAATGAAACGATAGACGTTTTCATATCGTGATATCGAACAGTCCTAGTGTCATAGTGTGAGACTTAATTTTTTAATTAATTTTCGATGAATGGTTTTCACACGTGTCAAGTATATGATCACTTTTAACAAAAAAAACAAAGTGAAAGTTAACAATATGGAAAGTGATGTGAGCTTAAAGATGGGTTAAATGCAGATTTCATGTGTTATAATCTTGGTGGAACCCAAGTAATTAGCATTTCATGAAATAAATTAAATAAATAGTAAAGCTCCAAAGTTCAGTGTTCCTAATGTGTTTTGCGTACCTTGAGTATTGACGATATGTTAGGACCAGCTCTAGCAAAATTGGTGTAGAATGAAAATGGCTACCTTTTTGGGTAATTATATAAGATTTTTATGCTTAAACATGAGTGTTGCTGCACTGCCAAGTCTGTGACCAGTTTAATACTCTTGGCTGTTCAGATGTCACGGTAGCTGGAAAAAGACAATTCACCTTGATCACAAAGACCCTACTGCTGCTGTTTGTTCATTTGTTGTTGTTTTTTGTTTGTTTTTTTAAAACCTGATCACAGGCACATGCTTTACTTTGGTGCAGTTGTCTGATGGAGAATTTATATTTTTCACTAGACACTGTAAAAGGTGTAGTTACTTGTCTGACACACAGCCGGAACCACAACATGTACATTGCAAGTTTCATACAGGTTTTTGACATCATGTCCTCATAAGAAAGTTTTTGATATTGCATAGCTTGCACTGCCTTACGACCTAGAGGTACTCCTTGTGTCCTCACGGTGCAGAATCATACAGGCTTACCTCAACCTCTAAGCAGACACAACGGCTTCTACAGCATAACAGCAACCACAACTAATGTAAATCTGCTTTATGGCATACTGTACGTCGGACACAGTGGGGCATCAAATACCGGAACACAACCTCAACTCGGTACTTCCTTATTCCAAGCTCATCACCACCACCTGACATGGGAATCCATTTCATTTTTGATGGTGGGCAGTAGCCACCATTTTCAGATTGAGGGACAGAAATACTCGAAGGCCATGTGAACAGACACCCCGCATATCCACTACAGACTGATGTTGTAGATTGATAAGCATCTACTACCATCACTTTACCACTACAGTACATGCCATCTGCAGAGCTCCGAGGAGTCCCCACTTTGACACAACACATTGATGATGAGGGTGGGGGTCAGCTGTGTGGCCATAGCGACCACACCTCCCAACTGTTGGGATGTGCTTACCCTAACACAACCACAGGAAGCAACAAAGGAGTTTTCAAACACACTCAGCCTGACCAGGGAACAGATGACACCACATATGGGGGCGGTATACAAAAAAGAGGCCATGCTAATACTCCTCATCTCTACCTTCCTGTGCCGAACACCACATGACAACACAGCGATCCGAATATCCAAGGCAACATACAGCTGAACTGCTATGACAGCACATCATATTTCTAGTGACTTATTGTCAAGCTTTGCAAGTGGCTGACAGCTATTAAACCAAATAAACGACATCAAGTGAGTGCCATTTTTACACAAGAAGAAATATCCATGGGGGGTCCATGAAGACACAAGCATCAGACACCTATCAAGCATACAAGCACAGAGGCAAACAGATTACAGATCTTTCCCAAAGCTTTCTGCATTTATGGACTCTGGTGTTCTGTTTTTTTTTGTTTTTTTTGTTTGTTTTTTTCCCCCTGTACCTTCCTTCCCATTTCCCTTCTCCTCTTTGTGCTATTCTTGTGTTGTTTCTGCATTGTTTTCATTTTTCCTTTTTTTTTTTTTTTTTTTTTTGCACTGGACCATAGTGATGCCTTTAACGCCTCCCGTGTGATGCAGGTTTGGCTCAGTGTGTCTGTGGACTGACAGCCCACTCAATCGGTGCATATGTCCTGCTTTATGGTCAGAGCACGGTAAGCTGGAAATGAGCCTCTAATAGCACAATTTCCAAAAACAGAGCGGCAGCAAGTCAAAACCCAACATGGACGCATGGAAGTACTTTTCTCTCTGGTGGTGGAGATGCAAGGAAGGAAGGAAGGAAAGAAGAAAGAAAAGACAAGAAGAGGGAGAATGAGTTGAGGCTGGAGTCAGAGATTGGCGAGTAGCATCCTTGCTGAAGACTGCCCCCTTTCTTCTCACTGTGTCCCATGCTCCATGTATGGTGCTGTAAGTACTGAAATAAATGAATAATCTAACTTCATGGTTAACAGTTCAAAAGTATTGTGGGGAGAAATCGCGTACTGTTGATTTAAATTGGGAGATGGAGATGTCTTTTATGTAATAGTCACGTAATTCATTTTAAAGAGTACAATTATAGGTTGCTGCAGTACAACACATGAACCGAGCAGTTGTAAAGAATATTTGATCTTGACCTGTGTGTGTAGAGTTGTTTTTTGGATGAGAGATTAAAAGTTTTCACAAAACTTCACAAAGTCCAGTCAATTTCAAAGCATTTTAGACTGTAGTATGAGATAAAAATTTCAAATGTGAGTCACAAGGCAGATCTTTAACTTCTTTTTTTTATATATGTGAAATTTGGTTATCATGCATAATGACACAACAACATGGGAGATGGTTTGTAAGGATGCAATGGAACCAAGTTTTTCTTTTCTTTCTTTTTTTAAATCAAATAGAGAGAGAGAGATATTGATGCTTATATTTTTGGAAAATAAGACTTGACATCTGGTGACTCCTTCCAGATTTCTCAACTCGCATTGCTAGTTTTAATATTTCTGTCAGGCCAATGTAGCTGTCCAACATGGCCAACACTGTGATTGTGAAACTGTCCATGACACTAGGATTATGGGTGTGCTTGAGTGCCGTGCCAGATGTTCTGATGTTTAGGTTTAAATGCACCATTGAAAGCATTTTACATAGAGGTTCCACATGAAGACCTTCATTTGCAGCCTGTAAATAAACAAACAGGTGGCGGAAATGATTGTTTACCACGGATGATGTGCACATAGTGACAAAATTATTACTGAGAACTTGATGGTTTAGATAAGTGATTGCATAGGGAGTAAAGAAGTTCTACCCTAACCTTACAGAGAAGGTGCCTGCTAAACAGATACTGGTTTAAGAGTTTAATTTACTGAGTTTTGGTGAACTGAGCTGAAGGAAAGCCTTCTTTGAACAAAAATAAATCTGTTCGTACTTTTTGTTGAAGTTAAATCAGCCGACGTCGCTGGTTTAATTTTTCACCATGTTATTAGTTTCAGTGCTTGATGTTTTTTCACTCATGTTATATCTGTGTCCTGGCTTGTAATAAATGTATACTGATATTCAAATAGTTTTCAATAAAACAGCAGGTGCTGCTCTTAGCACATTGCGTATTTTACTCTTTGATTTTCTGTTTTAATGTCTCTATTCGAAACAACTGAGCATGTGATGAAATGTGTTTATACAGTGTTGCCAGATTGCTACTTTTTTTCATGATGTTTTATTGGATTTGACGTGTGTCATGTGTACCTGCACAGATGCTGATGGTGAAGGCAATTGGAACAATTCACAAGGTGTGTGCGCTTGTAGTAGAATGGCAGATGTAAGACTTTAAAATTTGAACGCTATCTTTCAAAGTCACTGTGGAAAAAGAAAATCTCCATTATGTCACCTGTAAAACCTGCTGACTGTTTGAACACTTTTTAAAGATTTCAGGCCCTTCAGTTGCATGCCATTCACAAACATGTCCCTTAGCATGTTGTAGCCCATGCAAGGTACCTTTGAGACACGTGGTAAAGAAGCTGTTTGATGGGCAACTTTTTTTTTTTTTTAAATCTATTATAGATCCCAATGCCAATCCTAACAAACGGCAGAGGCAGCCTGCTCTTCTGGGCGATCACCCACCTGATTATGGTAAACATCGCATAATCAAATTAGTGTGACATGTAGAAAAACGGACACTGCTCAAAATCTGTTACAATTATGTTTGTTTTTTTTGTTTTGCTTGTTTGTTTTGGGTTTTTTTCCCCATCTTAAGGTGGACCACAGGGAGGTTATCATGGCTACAACGATGACAGCTATGGCCCCCCTCCTCCCCATCGCATGGGGCCAGGCATGGGTGGGCGTGGTCGGGGTAACCAGCGCTACGGTCCTGGATATGGACCGCCACCGCCCGAGTACGGTCCTCACGCTGACTCTCCAGTTCTTATGGTATATGGCCTGGAGCCCTCTAAGATCAATGCTGACAAGGTCTTCAACATCTTTTGCCTGTATGGCAATGTAGAGAGGGTAAGTGAAAGCTGACTGAAGCATCAAGTCATTGTTTTGCTGTTAGACCCCATAAGTGAAGGACATTTATAATATTTTGCCATCTTTCCAACAACTGAAAGGGGCGCAAAGAAGATTTGCAGACACGTGAAAGCTTAGCACGCGATACTAACTTGTCAGCCATTTTGGTCGTGTACTAATGTTGAAACATTTTTTGAATATGATCACTTGAGAACAAGGCGATGCAGAATTTTGAAACTGATATATAAACTGATATATCCTTCTAGCTGTATCTGCTAGGAGGCCGAGGGGTAGCACTGAATGCCGCCAGTGTTTTGTTTTGTTTTTTCCACTGAGGGCCAAATTCCAGTTTCCTCAGATGATCTTTTTTGGATAAAGCTTTCATTTCTCTGATGGTAGGTAACACCTTACCTGCTAAGAGGGACAGATCGCTTGTTATCCAAAGCCAGCCAGCTGGCTAGTCTTTTTGTGCTTGATTGCTAACATTGCTAACAATAACAAAAAAAAAAAAAAAGCCTGTTGGTTGTTGATGTTAGTGGGCTCCATTTCTGAGCTACTATGTGATGGTGTAGCTTACTGTTGATGCTGGAAGTGGGAGAAAGACAAGTCCATCCTTCAGACAATCTGAAGGTCTTTTTTGTTTGTTTTGAAAGGTAAAGTCCCATTGCAAGGAGGTGTCGGCACAAAAGTCATCATAAAAAGTTCATGTTTAAATACTGTGTGTACTGCTGGGTAATATTGTTTTAGTCTATTTTTCTTTCAGGTCAAGTTCATGAAGAGTAAACCTGGAGCAGCAATGGTGGAGATGGGAGACTGTTACTCTGTGGACAGGGCCATTACTCATCTGAACAATAACTTCCTTTTTGGACAGAAACTCAATGTTTGGTAAGAACAGAAACAATTTAGAAACATCAGCACAGACTTTTAGAGATAAATTTCTCCCTTAAAAATAAACAACAGATGCAAGACCTCTGGCCTTATTTCTTTCAGTGTGTCCAAGCAACAGGCTATAGTGCCGGGACAGTGCTACCAGTTAGAGGACAACACAAGCAGCTTTAAAGATTTCCATGGATCACGCAACAACCGCTTCACCTCACCAGAGCAGGCGGCTAAAAACCGAATCCAGCATCCGAGCAACGTCTTACACTTCTTTAATGCACAACCCGACATCTCTGCTGAGATCTTTAATCAGGTAAAAAAAAAAAAAAAAAAGCAACAAAGGTTGCTATCTGTGATGGCCAAAAGCATCCATCCAGTGTTGCCAACTTAGCGAGTTTTCAGACCCCTTAGCGACTTTTTTCTAAAAAGCGACTAGCGACAAATCTAGTGACTTTTTCTGGTGTTATTGGAGACTTATGACGACTTTTTCACATGAAAGCACGTATCACTCTTACTCTCAACAAGCAGCGGGTGCTGCCGTGGGCAACTCGCCCATGTGAAAATGCTCACAAGCGGCAGGTAGTCCTCACGCAGCAGTCGCCCCGAGCTGATGTCAGAGCAGGAGATATTCCCCTATAAAAATGTTCTTTTACTGTTACTTTTTGTGGATCAAAAGGTTTAAAACTAGTTAAAAAGACACACACACCAAAACAGTAACTCCACCAGAGTGCCTATTTCGGGTCACTTTTGCAGGTCCAAAATCCGGATAAAGGAGGAGGGTTGGAATTATTTTTTTAGGGTTTTTTTTTTTAACTCACTCTGTCTCTTCCACAATGTTATTTCTCTCTCCTACAGCGTCTGTTATAATTACATCGGTAGGACCAATTATGCAAAGATGTCATTTAGCGACTTATAGTGACTCTTAGGACAGCCAATAGCGATTTTCCTTGCTGAGGAGTTGGCAACACTGCATCCATCTCACATTTTCACTGAAACGCGTTTCTGTGCTCAGGTCTGTGATGAACTTGGAATCAAGAGGCCCACAAGTGTGAAACTTTTCACTGGAAAGAGTGAGTAATATGTTGTAAATGGTCTGTATTTGTATAGCGCTTTACTTGGTCCTAAGTACCCCAAAGCGCTTTACACTATACACAATCATCCACCCATTCACACACACATTCACACACTGGTGATAGCAAGCTACAGTGTAGCCACAGCCGCCCTGGGGCGCACTGACTAAGGCGCCACTGGCGCCACCGGGCCCTCTGACCACCACCAGTAGGCAACGGGTGAAGTGTCTTGCCCAAGGACACAACGACCGAGACTGTCGGAACCGGGGCTCGAACCAGCAACCTTCCGATTACAAGACGAACGCCCAACTCTTGAGCCACGATCGCCCCACACTTGTTGTCACTAAAGTTATTATCTCATTATTTGGTTGTGCTGTTGTGTACTAACGGCTTTTTAATACAGAAGTGTTATTCAGCATGGTAATGTCATGTGATTTGACAGGTGAGCGCAGTTCATCTGGCCTGCTTGAGTGGGAATCCATCAATGATGCCATGGAAGCACTAGCTATGATGAACCATTATCAGATGAAAAACCCTAGTAAGTATTTAACATGTAGATCAACAAGCCAACGTGGTTCTTGGTATGTTGTACATTTGAACCCTTAATGACATTTTCTACATTTTATGATGAAAGTTTTCTTCTGGCTTCTATATTCTAGGTGGGCCTTACCCTTATACACTGAAGCTGTGTTTCTCGACTACACACCATGCCAACTAAATCTTCCTTGAAACCATTTGTAATGTTTTCTGTCTTTGGATAGAGTATACTGCAGCTCTGTTTCACGTACCATTAAAGCTGTGTTGACAATAATTAGGATTAACGTGCTTTAGAAAATGTTACTTAAATTATAATTTTTTAAAATAATTTATTTTACTTTTACCATGTTCTTCAACTTGTTGTTTATTTTGTATGTTCACAACACTACGTTTGATCGCCCGCCACCTTCTGTCTTTTGGTTATTAAATAAAGCCAACAGTAACCATAATGTTGCTAATAATTTAACCAGTGTCACATAATCAGAGATTGTGTTGTATTATTTCTTCAAATCCATTCTTGAAAATAAAATGCATTCTCTCAAATCAGTTTTATTCATATTGCTCCAGTTCAAACTTACAGTGTAAAGCACCTTGAGATGACTCTAAGTCAAATACCCTACAATATTATAGAGAAAACTACAACAATCAGACTATTTCTTGTAGCAAAGCACTTGATGATATTGGGAAGGAAGAAATCCCTTTTAACAGGAAGAAACACCTGGCAGGAAGAGATCTGCTTCAGCTGGCTGGGGATTGTAGGGAGGGGATAGTTGTCATAACATCAAATATACAAGCACTTGTATAAAATGAAGAGATATGGGTATAAATTGGATTAATCCTGTTCTGTGTGTGTGGACCTGACCCAAGTGGATGATTAAAGAGTCTGATAGCGGTGGGAAGGAATGACTTCCTGTAATGTTCCCTCAGACAGCTAGGTTGAAGGAACCTAGTGCATCTTTCTTACTGCCTGTCCTAACTGCCCTGCAGGTGGGCAAAGTTGCTACTCAGAGCTGTGTACCTGAGACCATATGAATATCCACTCTCACTGACAACAGAAAAAACAATCAGCTTTCAGCTCACAAGGATTATTTACTGACATAATTTTTGAACTTTGAGCATAGATAATATGAACATTAATTATTGTAACTTTTTATACATCTCAAGAAATAGGTATAGAAAAATATACCCTGCGGTTTGTTCAATGCAAACCTATTTCTATTGTCCTTATAAGATTATTCTCCAGAGTTATTCTTCTATTAAAAAAAAAAAAAAAAAAAAAAAATATATATATATATATATATATATATATATATATATATACACATATATGTTGTAGAAGAATCAGTTTCCCTGTTACCACTGTGAGAGAGACGAATCTTAATGCAAAGTACATCGTTCCCACTGGAGATTTTCACTATGTGACCTCTCATCATCCCAGTGAAGCTGAGTTTGAAACTGTCACGTCTGTGCAGGAAGTGGAGTATATATATATAATATTTCTCATATGTCTCCAGCATTACAGCACCAAGACTGCCTGTCCTCTGTTAATCAAAGTAACCGCAACACAAGCCGTGTTTTCTGTCTCCCATCCCAAAACAGCTCCAGTTAAACTGAGGTTTCACAGAAAAACGCGTCCGACTAGCGTCAGTATCTCCGCTACTTATGTATCTTGTCGCCAGTAAAGTAGTCCCTCTGAATTTTTCCCTTTACTAATTGTTTACAACTGTTCCGTTTCTATGTGGTCTGATTACTTTGTTGCTCAAAAGAAATTTAATATTAAAAATCTAGAAAATAAGAAACAATGGCTTTAAAGAGAAACTACGTCTCCCATAGTGCTCTGAGCCCTGGCCGCGTAGGTGTTTCCGGTGTCTTATAACATTTTACTTCCTTCCACACAGGCTGACACGAACAAACGAGAAAGAAGACGTCGTTAAGTTTTGAATGTTACCGCCAGTAGTCGGATTTTGAACTTAGTTTTTTGTTATTTTCTGTTGTAAAATCCGCAGTATGTGGCGAATGGTGTCGGAGGACTGAAGAATCGCTGCAAAACGTAGTCCGTAACGTGTAGGCCTCCGAAGAAAGTTTGGTCGAGGGCCTGTAAACAACATGTCCTCCGCCTCGCAGTCTTCCTCGAGACGGCAATGGTGCTACCTCTGCGACCTGCCCAAGATGCCTTGGGCTATGCTGTGGGAGTTCAGCGAAGCTGTATGCCGGGGTTGTGTCAACTACGACGGCGCAGACCGGATAGAACTCCTCATTGAAACTGCCAGGCAGCTGAAGAGCACTCACGGAGTTTTAGACGGCAGGTCCCCTGGTCCACAGCAGGGCAAACCCAGCTCTGCTGGGCCCCTTGAAGCGGGGCGGCATCACGGAGAGCGTGTAGACCGGGGGAGGGGTGAGTATGGGGCTTCTTCTCGCCTCCCCAATGGTCTGCATAGAGCTGAAGATGTAGCTTTGTCAGAGGGCAGCCGACAGAGCCCGAACACTCGTCGGGCTATGCCTGGGGTAGTTTCTAGTCTTCATAACACCATACCCCATGCCTTGATAGCTCAGGGGCTAGTAGCAACAGCTTCTCATGGGATTTTAACCCCATTAACAAGCACGAGAGCTGGGGCCGCTCCTATTGCCGTCTCAGCTGGCCCCATAATAAGCGACAGTGGCAGAAGACAGGCTGTGTCCCTGGGTATGGGACCTAGCACTTCTACTCTAGTGGGCATAGATCCGGCAGTGTGGAGGAACAGTGAAGTAATGGCTGAACTGAATGAGGTGGCTCGTAGTAGAGTGGAAGGCTGGCCTAACCGTCCCAAAGCAGTTCGGGATGTGCTGGTAGCTCTCAGCAGCTGTGTCCCCTTCAATGTGCGCTTCAGGAAAGACCATAATCTGATGGGGCGTGTTCTGGCCTTTGATGCTAGCGCTACTCCAGAGTTTGAGCTGAGGGTGTTCGCGGAGTATCCCTCTGGCTCTGGAATGATCTACTCAGGAGTTCCAGATCTGGTCAGGCAGATGTTCCGTGACTCCGCCAAAGATGCTGGTAAGGCAGTAAACTCTGGGCTGCGCTACGTGGAATATGAGAAACGGCAAGGCACCGGAGACTGGCGTGGGCTGTCTGAGCTGTTGAATGATGGTGTGCGTATGTTTAAAGAGCCTCCAATCCCAGAGGTTCTGCCACAGCCAGACCCAGTGCTGTCTTTGGCAGCTCCTGGACGCCCCGGACCAGCCAAGGGCACCACCAGGCGCCGAAAGGCTTCTCCAGGCTCTGAGAACGGAGAGAGTGAGGGAAGGGCCGAACACCCTGTGAGGGAGCCCTGGCCCCGGGGCACGTACTCAGGCATGGAACCTCTTCCTGGCATGGCTGTACCTCAAGAGGGCCCACCTCGTCTACACAACCAGCCTTCACCCATCTCAGCACTTATGGGAGTGGCAGATGGCCTGAGTTCCAGTCACATGGCCAGAGAGAGCCCCAGTATGTCCACAGCCCACTCCTCCTCAGCTGGGCGCCCCAGCAGCAGCAGCCCCTCGACTCCCTCCACCTCAGTCTCTCAGGCAGCTGTAGGGCAGGGTCTGAGCACTGGAGGACAAAGTAACAACACAAACACTGGGGAGTCTACAAGTAGCACCCCAGGCACCCTGCTTTGCTGCACCCTCTGCAGAGAGCGCCTGGAGGACACTCACTTTGTCCAGTGTCCCTCAGTCCCGCACCACAAGTTCTGCTTCCCCTGCACCCGAGGGTTCATCCGCAGCCAAGGTCAAGGAGGAGAGGTTTACTGCCCCAGCGGAGAACGCTGCCCCCTGGCCGGATCCACTGTGCCTTGGGCCTTCATGCAGGGTGAGATCTCAACCATCCTAGCTGGAGAAGGAGATGTGACAGTAAAGAAGGAGAACGACCCTTGACCCTCCATCCTTTTGGCAGTGAATGGTGAGAAAAACCTGAGAGGAGCAGGCCTCTTTGTTTTATAGCAGAACTTTATCAGCGAGTGTTAAAGCAACTATCAAAAGCAGTTAAAAATAAATAAAAATGGCAGACAAGTGCAGGCATATGGTTTCACATGTGCTTTTATTAAATAGGGTAACTGCAGCCCAAATTGTTTAACAAATGTTATATATAAACATTTGTTAAACAACTTGTGTGTTAATATTTCTTCAACACTATTCTAGAAATTAGAATATCTTTGGTGGTAGATGTCAGACAAGGTTTTTGTTTTGTTTTTTTGACCAATTTGGGAAAAAAAATAATTTGTAGGTGCTAGCTTTGCCCAGCCAATTTCTCTGATGATTTCAGTGACACTGTTGAGTTACTTTCAACTCTTCCTTGTCACGAGGGGTCACTACGCCACATGCAACCCGAAAATGTATTAGTCTCTGGCTGGAATTGAACTAAGCAAATGTGTAAACTGCTACACTAGTGATTTCAGTGTTAGAAATGGATGAAATCTCCTTATGATGACTTGATAGTTTTGCTGAAGTTGTGGCACACTCCCATCATCAGGTCTGAGGTGCTCATATGACTTGGCCAGAGCTCAGACAGAATCAAAAGTGATGGAATAATACATGACTAAAACTTTTGACTTCTGATAAGTTGTCTTTAGATGTTAGAAGGCACCAGATTTCAGTGTTAGTGTATGTTAGGCATTAGACAACCTGATGTCTCATTGGAGATTTCATGTAATCTCATGATGCTGTGAGCAGGGCTCTGTGGGGGCACACCATCTGTGGCACAACTTTGTTTCTTAAAAATTCATCTACATGAGCCTTGTAATGTTTTTAGCCTCTTTGTTCTCTTTTAGAATGATATCAGATATCTTCTTGATGTTACTGTGTGAGGAGAATATTTTTGAATGTGGAGTTACCTGTATGTATTAGATGCATCTCAATATCAGGTCTGAGCTGTGGGACAAAGAATCCCTGTGTCACTCTGCTGTTTGATATTCTTACATGGCTTTCTTCTTTTTCCACAGTGGATTAAAACACAGTGAAAGCACTTACCTATAATCTCAAGCAGAGGTCCACTTTGGCTGTAGTTCATCATGTGTGCCTCCAAGAGCCAAATAACTCTGAAGCCCAGGAGGACCACTACACAAAGACCGGTAACTCGAGACAAGACTCACTCACGAGAGGAGGGAAACGTCTGAGCATCGGGGCTGCATCGTGATCGAATCAAGTCTCGACCCAATCTCTCTCCATCCTTTTAAAAAAACAAAAAAACCCCCCAAAAAAATCTATTTATTTTTTTTCCTAGTGTGGTAGAGGCCTCATTTCAAAAAGCCCAGGATTAAAAGCACACACTTTTTTTTTCCCCCCCTAACAATGACAATCTGATCTTTTTTTTTGTTGTTGGTTTTTGCATCCTGTCTGACACAGACGCAGGATACTTTTTACATGGTTTGACAGAATGATGCAATTCTTTAAAAACGAATGTTCAAAAAATGTTAAAACCATTGGGTCCTTAAAGCCAAGGGGAGAAAAATGTAAACCTTACAATACGTCACTTGTTATTCTCTTTATATTGTGTGTCAAAAATGTGAATTTTCTTTCAATATGGCTATGTAATTTCTATTTTTGATACAATACAAATTTCTATGTATTTGTTTATAGTGATGAGAAGACCAAAGATGGCTTCATGCTCAATGTAATTTTATTGTATTGTAGCTGTGTATGCTGTATTCACTGATAACCCTGGCATCAGTCACTAATTAGTTCTTCTATCATGCAAGTAAGCTTGTTTTGTCTATTTACTTTTTAAAGTCTATGTATGGTAAAATTATTAGCATCACAATCTTCAATGGTTAACCCACATACTCATGTGATCTTAACAGGTCAATTCTACAATAAATGACAATGTAGTTAAAACTTAGTCACTTTGCCGCTTTTCTACTAATGACCGTTGGAAGCCTCAGTTGTGCATTTATATAAAACTTTATTAGATAAATATTTTTGACAGGAAAAATAGGGAAATCCCACACCAGCTCACTGGCATGATTAGAATCTTTTCCACAAACCACTATTAGCAGGGTTGTAAACAAACTGAACAATGTGTATTTACATGCACTTAGGTGACCTGGCTGCAGTAGTATGAACAGCCTGAGGGGTGTACTACGAATGAAATTCAACACGTCCAGGCTTTTGGGTACCACAATGGTGGTATTATCTGTTGGGCTGTGCTTTCTGCTTCAGGGTCTGTGGGCACACACATAGAAAAGGGGGTGTTTTATGTACCATGTGATTGTTCTTCCCCACAAAATGATCGCTGAGTGACAGAGACATTATCAGCCAATAATACAGTGGTTGTTTAAAATCTATAAAGAATATAAAAACTAAAACACTGCTGGTAATTCAGTGCATAGATGCGGTAAAAAATTTCCATTTAAGCTAATAATTGTAATTGCCAAGTGTGCTCTTTGGTGCTGTTCGTTTCTAAGGTGACAGCTGGAGTTCTGGAGCTTTAAAGTGTATACATTTTAATATCAAAGTAGTGAATTGTATGTATGTATATATATATATATATATATATATATATATATATATATATATATATATATATATATATATATACCATAAACAAAACATGTTTTCTGAATCTCCAAATTAATACATGCGCATTCCCATGACAATGGAATGCATAGTTTATGCTTCATTGAGTGGTTTTAGTTAGGTACAACAAATCAAATCAAATCACTTTTGTCACATCACATGTGCAGGCACACTGGCACAGCACATGCGAGTGAAATTCTTGTGTGCGAGCCCCACAAGCAACAGAGATGTGCAAACACAACAACACAAACGAGCAAAATACAATTTGCGTATATAAAAATTTTTCCAGCAGACGTTCTATATTGTGCTTAATACATACTGTAATATTGGCTTCCAACCCATTTCATATGGAAACTCCAAACATAACACCTTGCTGATTTAGCCAGGTAAAAAAGCCATTTATGTGACACAAAACGGAGTTTCAACATAGCTAAACCATTAACTTCACAGTACACCCCGCTGGTTACTCCAGAATTTAAGTAAATAGCAGCTGCTCTGTTACTGTTGAAAGTGGGAGGCCCGACATTCATTTCGAGATGTGCGCACTCAGCTGTAAAATGCTTTGGTGAGTCACCGGTAAACAACAGCATGAGCAGTCACAACAAATAGTTGCTGCTATTTAGCATGTTGAGAATGTGACATTAGACAGATTACACATGTCTGTCATCTTGGAAGTGATTTATGCCAGACTGCTGTTTACCCACTATTGACTCACATGACTGATCTCTGGTAACCACATTAATGCTCAGGAGTAAAAAAAGAAGTACATGTAAAAACCAAGCCAGCTTCTTGGCACTGGTAAAAATTTGCATTTGTGTCCATGAGAATAAATCACTCTGACTAGTGTGCACAGAAAATGAGAAATGTGTGTATTCATGGCAGGATCCTCTAATCTGTTACACTGTTCAGTGCAACCAGGATTCTCACTTTCATGAATAAGTCACTTTTACAGGAAATGTTGACTGCAGTCCTGCTCCTTAAGTGCATGTGAATGTTTAATAGTGATCAGCCATACAGGATAAAATGCTTGACCAAACAATTATATGTAATATTGTAAACACCACAAGCAAACCCAAAGAGCTTTAACTAATATCAAACCAAAATGTGTTTAGCTGTAAACATACTTTTACAAAGACAGTGGTATAAACCTATATTCATTTACATGCAGTTATTAATTTCATTCATACAACTGAAGAAAAGACAGAAGTGGTGAGCATGATCACGGTGCATATCAGTGCTTCAGATGGGACACCCGCCGTCTACCAGGGCCTCCTGGGCTGCCTTCAGGGTCTCCCGCTTCACACACTTCCAGTAGCCAGAGATGCCATTTTGAGGCTGCACCTGAGGGCAAGACACTGTGCATCACACCAACGGTTCTGGGAGACGAGCATTAGCATGCAGCCTAGGAGTGATATGTAAAATATCTATTGCTAATAAACAATTTGTATTTTTGCCATGATTAAAGTCAAATGATGGCAGTTGTTTCTACAGTACATGTAATCCCAGCGACACCAATTAGGATGTAAATATATGACATGTTGAGCAGTGTGCCCACTACTTTAACTCGCTTTGGTTAGCTAATTAAGGGGTGGATGTAGCTCAGGAGATAGAGCAGGTCCTCTACTGATCGGGAGGTTGGAGGTTCGATCCCTGGCTCCCCCAGTCTGTGTGCCGAATATCCTTGGGCATCCATCGGTGTGTGAATGATAGTTAGTAAGCACTTAAAAGCATAGAAGACAGTGCTTGTGTAAATGTGACATGTTGTATAGAGTGCAATAAGAATCAGTTTATGTAAGGAAAATAAATACAACTCTTAGTTAAATGAGACACACTCATGTCTGCTAAAAATAAAAGTTGACCTAGGCTGGCCAGAAGAGCTGGAATGCTCCACCGTCTCCTCGGCTGTCTGTACAACAGTGAAGCCAGAATATTTTGAAAGCAGATCCTGCAGTTAATCGACTTAAGCACCATTTCACACGATGCTTTATTCAGTAGATTTATGGCCGGCTCAATAAAAGTAAAAAAAATGATTAATGATGATCCTTAAAACAGCAATAGAAAATGAAGCTTACTAACTGAATTTTACAGAAGCCTGAACGGAATTAGATCAGTAACATAGCTCATCATCTGGATTCAGAAAGCTTGTAAACCTATGTTTTTCATGCGAGGCAGCAACTGGACGAGAATCAGATTTTCTTACAGCAGCGCGACGTTCAGAGTTCGACAGTGGAGTTAACAGACTGCTGCTGAAAATTCAAAACATTTTAGCAGGTTATGCTTCTAATGAACATTTGCAGATGTATGCCACTATTGTTTTAGTTGATCGTTTCCAGGAATGGTCGGATGATTTGTCGCTATAAATTCTGGGACGGCAAGTAAGCACTGAAGCGCCTTGGTTAGTATTCAGAGAATTCAAACACTTCTTCTTATGGCTGCACAGATACGTCAGCGTCACTTCACTCCTTAAACAAAATGAACAACTGGAACAGACCCTGAGATGGATGGACCTTGGCAACCAAAAGCTAACAGTCCAGTCTAATATGTTCATGTGCCCTTTTTAAATAAACTTGTGTAAGTAAGTAGTTCTTAGTGATAGACAATGTTGCACATGGATGACATGAGTTAACGATGTGCCTTAGTGTTTGTGTACTTCAGTGTGATCTACACTACAGTTAGAGGAGCACTGACGATCTTTGATAAGTGTCTTATATCTGTACCCACACATCAGGCTTTTACAGTTTTATATTTAACACATGGAGGTGAGAGAGGCATTCACTTCACTTAAACATGGTGACAAAGTAGAAAAGTCAGTGTTTTATGGACACAAAACAGTCTAAGAAGATGGGGAGAGTACCTTTAGACCCCGCAGTACTCGGTCATTCATCACACCAATGAACTCCTTGTGGCTCAGGCAGTTGTCTCCATCTATGTCGAAAAGCTTAAACACTGTGTCCAGCACGTTCTCGGAGAGTTCGTGGCCTGTGGCAATCGTCACAGCTCGCTTGAACTGGGCTGTAGGGAGAAGAAAAAAAAAAAAAAAAATCTATGTCTGGAAGATTGGAAGAAAACTACAGACTGATCTAACCGACAGAGAAACCGTACCCATGCCCACAGGACGGTTGGCTTCTGTGACCATTTTCATTGAGAAGGCAAAATCTTCCAGGTTGTTGGTGAACAGGCAGAAGGCTTTGAACTCATCGAATGCGATACTCTACAAAAGAAAACATGACAGCTGACTTTCAGGCCACAGCAAATCCTATTCTGACGGCACCGAGTGGAGGAAGCGTGCTTGTACCTGACCCGCCGGTATCTTCTTCCTCATGTTTTCCCAGTAGACTTCATTGTCTTCTTCGTTGGTGTAGTGTAGCAGCCATTCTGCAAAGTCTTCCCTCCGCATGGTGTCCATACCTTTGGAAAACTGCAGAAACTCCATCTCCTGGACTTCAGCCTGTAGGTCCTCCATGAACCTGAACAACAAAGACTAATTACAAAGAAGGCTGACCCACCAGTGTTCTCCTGCTGAGGTTTGCCAGCGACACAGGTGAAGACCACACAGTGAAGTCCAACATTTTTATATTCAAATGAAAGGAAAAAAGAAAAGAAAAAGAAAACAACTATATAAAAAGGTGAAATTCCACAAAAAGTAACAGTGGAGTGATAAAGTAAAGACAAATTCAGCACAGTGAGGTCTTCTGGTATCCTCAGCCTCAAGTACAGCTACATAAAGTTAGGTAATCATAATTGCTACATCCTTATTCCATTAGGGATTGGCTGGCCTGTCACAGCACCTTTCTAGTTATGGACCACTCAAAGCACAGACTACAGTGGAGTCACAGTGGACCGGTCAAGTAAAGAGAAACTGAAAAGGTCAACAGGGAAAACCCCACAAAATACACAGATTTATATCAGAACATCAGTGGCTTAGTAGCACATCTGGCTCATAATTAATCAAAATTCACAGGTGATTGTAATGTGTGAAGTATAGATTCTTTTGGTCATTTGGTTGGCTGTATTTCACAACCATATAAAAGTATCTGAGTTAGTCAGAAGTAACATGACAACATGCCAGAAAGGTCCAGACAGACTTGGTACCGGGCCGTGAGACTTGAGGCTCGGGCGTGAAATTTATGGTTTTCAGTGTTTTTTATCGTTAACTCTGTTTCCCTGGGTCTTTTCCCGTGTTGGAGTTGTGTGTCTTATTTTGAAAGAAATATTTACGCGTCACCATAGCGACCAGAGAGCATTAAGGGGCAGAGATGAGGATGTTACTCTCGATGTTATTGGCACATTTCAGGAGGACGCTGCTCATGAAGTTACACAATTACACAGTGAATTCACGTTTATTATTATATTTACAAAATACCACTGTTTTTGTCTCAGTCATATTATTTTATTTTGTTGTATTTATCCGTGACACCTTAAAGGCCGGTCCGTGAAAATATTGTCTGACATTAAACCGGTTTGTGGTGCAAAAAAGGTTGGGGACCGCTGGTTTAGACAACTCAAAATGTGATGTCCACATATGTGGACACCAGGTCCTAGGAGGTTAACACATAAGATTTATCACCATGAAGAATCTTAATAAGTGGAAGAAGATGGGTAGCTGGATAAGGAATCTTCTGTTAACCATTGAATATTGTTCAGAAGTTAGAATTTGGTCAGTTTAAGTAAGGCAAGGCAAGGCAAGTTTATTTGTATAGCACAATTCAACAACAAGGCGATTCAAAGTGCTTTACAGAGACATTAGAAACAAGAACAAATAAAAAGCATGATTTAAAATTGAATAAAACAAGCAAATAAACTAACTAACTAATTAACAAACAAACAAACAAACAACAGTATATAAAATCAAAACAGATAAAATCAGAACAGTAGATAAAATCAGTAGTTAAATGCAAGTTTTGAAATTTAAGCTTAAAGTGTGGATTTGGTGCTTTATTCAAATGCAGCTGAGAACAGGTGAGTCTTCAACCTGGATTTAAATAAACTGAGTGTTTCAGCTGATCTGAGGCTTTCTGGGAGTTTGTTCCAGATATAAGGAGCATAAAAGCTGAATGCAGCTTCTCCATGTCTGGTTCTGACTCTGGGAACTGATAAAAGACCGGATCCAGATGACCTGAGGGATCTGGATGGTTCATACTGGGTCAGGAGGTCATTGATGTATTTTGGTCCTAAACCATTCAGAGCTTTATAGGCCAGCATCAGAACTTTAAAGTCTATCCTCTGACGGACAGGCAGCCAGTGTAAAGACCTCAGAGCTGGACTGATGTGGTCCACTTTTTTGGTCTTAGTGAGGACTCGAGCAGCAGAGTTCTGAATGAGCTGTAGTTGTCTGACTGATTTTTTAGGTAGACCTGTAAAGATGCTGTTACAGTAATCAAGCCTACTAAAGATGAATGCATGGACTAGTTTTTCCAGGTCCTGTTGAGACATCAGATCTTTTATCCTTGATATATTCTTGAGGTGATAGTAAGCTGACTTTGTTATTGTCTTAATGTGTTTTTCTAAGTTTAGGTCTGCATCCATCACTACACCCAAATTTCTCGCCTGTTTTGTGGTTTTTAGATGTATAGATTGAAGTTCTCTGGTGACCTGTAATCGTTTTTCTTTGGCGCCAAAGACTATTACCTCAGTTTTGTTTTTGTTTAGCTGGAGAAAATTGTGGCACAACCAGTCATTGATTTCCTCAATGCATTTACCAAGAGCCTGTACAGGGCCTCTGTCTCCTGGTGACATTGTGATATATATTTGTGTGTCATCTGCATAGCTGTGATAGTTTATTTTGTTGTTGTTTATAATCTGTGCCAGTGGGAGCATGTAGATGTTAAACAGAAGGGGTCCCAAAATGGAACCTTGGGGAACTCCACATGTGATACTTGTCTGCTCAGATGTGAAGTTACCTATTGATACAAAGTATTTCCTGTTTTCTACGTATGTTTTGAACCAGTTTAGTACAGTTCCTGAAAGACCTGTCCAGTTCTCCAGTCGTTTGAGTAATATGTTGTGGTCAACTGTATCAAATGCTGCACTGAGATCCAGTAAAACTAGGACTGACATTTTTCCACTGTCTGTATTCAGACATATGTCATTAAACACTTTGGTCAGAGCGGTTTCAGTGCTGTGGTTCTGTCTAAAACCTGACTGGAAGGCATCGTAGCAATTATTCTGTTTTAAGAAGTAACTGAGCTGTTGAGAAACTGCTTTTTCAATGATCTTACTTAAAAACGGGAGATTTGAGATCGGCCTGTAGTTGTTCATTTGTGTCTTGTCAAGATTGTCCTTTTTCAGTATAGGTTTGATTACAGCAGTTTTTAGTGATTCTGGAAACACACCTGATAATAAAGAAAAGTTGACGATCTGTAACAGGTCTGACTCTAAAGTCTTTGAGACCTTTTTGAAAAAACTTGTTGGCAGGACATCTAAACAGCAGGAGGAGGAGTTCAGTTGACCTAAGATGTCCTCCAGGTCTTTGCTGTTAATAGGTTGAAACTGTTTCATGGTGTTTAAACAGTTTTTTGGTGGACACAGTACATATCCTGGATCTGCTGTTGATGTACCAATTGCTTGTCTAATTTTTTGGATTTTTTCAGTGAAGAATTTGGCAAAGTCATTGCAGGCCATGGTCGAATGAAGTTCAGCTGCCACTGACACAGGAGGGTTTGTTAGCCTGTCAACTGTAGAAAATAAGACCCGAGCATTATGTAGTATGCATTAGAGTTGTACTATGAAAATGACAAATATGATCTTGACCCCAGTTTGAATGAAGACCCATGAGGTAATCACTGTTAGCACGTGTCACTAAAATCTGATCAAAAGCTATCGGAGAAGCAAAAATTCTTATGAACTGCGAATAGATGGAAAGATGACGACTATCTCGCTATGGTATGAGCTCAACACTCCTTTGGCTGGATGAGTTAAATTGGGCAGAAAGAATGTGTGCTCCTGAAACACGTGGAGAACTTAAGTTTCTTTCTCTCTCCTTTTTTTTAAAGAAAGCAGTTCAAGCCTAATATGAGCTTTACTGTTCTTTTCCTTGCCTTTGCCTAACGACATGTTCAAACAGTATTTCTACATGCAAAGGATTTAGGGAGCGTCTACATCCCTTACAGGTGAGATTCAAATATTGACAATGTCTGAGATTTCAAAAAGACAGAAATGTTACATTGTAAAATTTGTATACAGAGCTGCTACTTATGAAAAAGAAAATGTCATGTGCTCTGTAGTACATGACTGTGATTATTAGGGGGTATCCCTACCGGCAGAAGTCCTTATACTGCAACTTGTTGTCCCCTTTCCTTCCAAAGAAGTAGGCCTGTAGTGTTGTGTTCACACCTTCTCCTTCTTCTGTGGTTTTCTGGGTAACATGCAGACAGTGTTCAACAACATCATGTGTGTTAACATTCAAAGTGAAGTGGCAGAAATGACACCATAATACTGATGAAAACCCCCAAAACAAAACATGCTAATGTTTGAGGTAGAACTAGAGTAATATACAAAGTGTGTCAAGAAGAGTCATCTGATTTCATAGTGTTTTGGTGAGAATGGAAGCACATACTGTTGGAAAGACAGGATTTGTGAGTATCACATAGCTGTACACATTTGACGTGTTTGAATATTGAATGGACATATGCCGTGCATCCAGAGGGAAACACATTGAGCACTTGTGAAAATTATAAGTTTTGCATGTAAAAGTGTAAAATCAACCATGTATTTTAAAATTTTCTGCAAACTTTTGAAAACAGATGATTCTTTCTGGTCCTCGGCCAGTGTTATCAGCCTGTATGTTTTCAACTAGCCCATCAACCAATGAACACTCACCTCTGTAGTATCTATCGGGGCTCGCAGTTTAGTTTTTCCCATGATTTTCTTGAGCTTCAGCAACAAAAAGAAGAAATAAATTAAATTTAAGTTAACCAGTTAATCAAAATAACTAGTTGTACTGAAAATGTTTGGCTGTCCAAGTGTGAGCAACATCCTACATTATCAAACAGACAATACAAAAAACAAACAAATAAAAAACAGCATGTTTGAAAAGGGGTTTCTCTTTACAACAGTCACAAGACAAGTCCAAACAAATATAAAGCTGTGGTACAGTTCACTTATCAAGTTAGAGATGTGGCTTTCATGTAATCACATGATAGAAACCAGAGCAGATGAGAATCCATGCACTTCTACTTTTCACTAAATGCCTTTGGCTTGTTCACCAAGTCATAACATGAAACTATAACAAGGTGAAGGACGTGCCAACATGCAGTCTAAAACAAAAGCCCATCGTTCTAAGCCTGAGTGCTACACAAATCTTCTCTGTCTGGTTGAAAAGTCAAAGAAAAAAAAAAAAAAAAGTCAGGTGACTTTAAATAAATCCACTAAACTCAAGCAGCGACAGATAAAACACAAGACTCGAGCAGCTACAGCTCTCCCTCACCTTCACGTGGTGCCTTGGTTCATACTTACAACTGCAGGAGTTGTAGCACATGAGGAAGCGTTAAAAGTGGCGACAGTTTGAAATTAAGTGCACACAGATATTTAGAACAAATATTCCTGTATAATAAGTCCGCCCATGAATTTACTGCTTCATTATGATCTGTTATAATCTACTTCTGCTTTTATTGTCAACACATCCTAACACATCACAGCTCTTACTTTCAAAAACTCCTTTTTGTCCACATGCTCGTTGCCATCAATGTCGAGCATTTTGAAGGCTATATCAAATCCAGTGCGCGGCTCTGCAATAACAATGTAGGGCAGTTATGTAGTTATGTCATGTAGACAAAGAGTATCAGAAATAAACAGTCCAGAATGGAGTGAACCAGTCAGCACAATATCTCCTGCAGGAGCTTGGACTATTGGAGAGACTTACTGGTCAGGATGGACAGCAGGAACAGATACTCTGTGTAGGATATCAAACCTGTGAGAGATAAAATACACTGTGCTGCATTTCAGATAACAAACAGGGGGACACACTGACAAAGAGGATTATCATTAAACATGAAAAGGTGGATTGTTGATGGTCTGCTGACAGGTTAAAGCGGACCTCTCATTTTCTTTATATTTTGCAAGGAAAATGGGAAATAGGCCATTTACTGAAACGTGCAAACATGCAAGCAAATGCAGAACATAAGATGAAACCAGAGTTTGTAGACATTGTAACCTTAATGCCCGGGATTACTTCTGATTGGATCTCGTCTCTCCAGAACATTTACATCTCGTTTTTAATCATAGACAACACATTTTATCACTGTGCATTCATTTTTATCTAGTTATCGTCCTGTTGTCATCAGGAAAAACAGTCAGTGAAATGAACACCACGGCTGACATGCAGCCCCAAAACGTGACAAATCCTCCAAAACGCCTGAGGTTTTTAATAGATGCATCAATTTTGAAATCCTACGCCTTGTTCTTGAGTTATTGCATTCACACACTCATGACAATGCCCCATCACTCTTTTACAGCTGAGGGTAAAAACGTTTCTCTAAAAATTATCAGCTACGAGCCCTGGACTGAAAATGACTGACAAAAGCAGCCAATGTCCAAAGAAAACCTTTTGAAAGACTTCTGAAAAACCTGGAGAACTACTGCTCAACAACACCTTTAAAAAATGATAAAAGGAGCTGGTGATCATTCTGGTGTTATAGTGAATAGAGAAATTGGGGGGAGGATTTAAACAGATGATCCACCTGACAATTAAAAGGTATGGCATTGCAGTCCCCTTTGAGAACTTACCTTTATCTCCCAAGTTTCTGAAGAGATCATTACCAGCACGAGCTTTAGAGGCAGCCACCAGCATACCGTTCACATCCTGCCGGGATAAAACGAACCATTAGCCTAAAGAAAAGTCTGCATGTGCAGGTTACACACTGCTAGGAAGTTAATGTACCTGTTTGGTTAAAATTTTCTTTTGCAGCTTTCCTGCAAAAACCAGAGAAGATGTGTTGATAACAGAACAGCACAAAATTATTCAATAACAGGCACGAGGCAAGCCGCGCACGTGAAGTTGTTCCATGCACACAACAAACTACTCTGTTTTGCTTTGTGGGAACATGGAGGTTCCTCTTCCCAGTCAGAACTGCACTCAGTCTTCTCGTACTGCTACTACATACAGATGGTCTAGTCCAGTCTTACTGACACATGAAAGCACTGTACACCATAGGCCACACTCACCCATCCCCACACACACAGCATTTTTTTTATTAGTTAAACACAGTAAACATGAGCAGTTTAAGTTTCACTATATTCGCATTAGAAAGATTCACAAAATAAGGGCACTGTTCTTTGACATACATGACACATAGTGGGGATGAAAAAGTATTTAGCAAAGTTAAATCTACCATTTGACCTGGCAAATTACATCCTATATATATTTAGTTAAGAAAGAACAGGGATGTAGATTATGGAAGGCTTTGAGCTGTTTGACATGTTGTACGCTGTATGAGCTGCTTACGATCAACTTTCTCCAGCATCACAGAGAATAGGAAGTCTCTGGGGGTCATGTAGGGCTCCTCTTCATGGACGACTGAGGCAAACTGGATGAAGCGGATTTTCCTTGCAGACATCTGGGGAGCTGCATCTTCCTGCAACAGCACAAGGAGCACAAACACCAATGTAAGCTACAGAACACGTTCGACAGCACCTCCCTTTATATGTTTAATGATTAAATGGACAAATGAGTGGTTAGTTCAAAATTAATTTTATTAAATTATATCTAATAAGTCAGACGAACAGATTCACTGTGTATAAGTACAAACAGTTTCAGTGAGCACCGCTAGGGGGCACTAATTGACACTATGAATTTGGACGGTCTTTTTGTAGATATCCAACTAACATTATTGTGTCGCTTGTACTTGTAATTACGAAACATCGTACTTTAAAGGAACACAGACAGGTATATGAGCGGTACTGTTCGTTTGCGGTGAATTTTGACGACAGAAACTTTCTGAAGTGTCTACTTACTTTTTCTTCCTTAGCATAAACGGCGAAGGGCAGAGTCCTGTTGTTTACATGATACCGGTAATAACAGACAACCCCGGTGCCAATTACAGAGGCCACAATGCCGCGACCGACAGTACGGTACTGTGCGAAGGTTTTCAGAGATCGAGGGCTCCTCAAGACACCCCTCAGGAGAGCGGTAACTTTCCCCCAGGTGGCCATTTCCAGGAAGCTAACTCGCTAGCTGGCTAAACTGCGTTCGTCTTAGCAAAGCGAGGCCACGCCCCCTCTCCAGCCGTGATAGGTAAGGACTAGATGACGTGAAGCCGTCAGCGCCGGATTGTAGAGTTCACCTTTTTAGAAGAACACTTTTGAGAAAATATTATATATAATTGTAAAAGACACTTCATCTGGATTGTTTACAGAGCTGTGGCAACACATAGAAAAAGTAGCTTATGCCTAATATTATTTTAAAAAGTCAGATAAACAAGCTTAAAAATCTCGAAATAGCCTTTATTGAGTTTTTAAAATAACCGAATATGCATTTTTATTTCAAAAGTAAACAAAAAATAATCAAACATATAACATGTCTCAGTTTTTGGGGCCTCAGGTCCAACATTCAGATTATATAAACTCTATACTGGCCCATGATTGGCCAAAGCCCTGCTGGTACATCAGATATATATATATATATATATATATATATATATATATATATATATATATATAGAGAGAGAGAGAGAGAGAGAGAGAGAGAGAGAGATTCCAAGGCCTGAAGGCTGCCTGTCACAGGCTGTATATCACCCAGGTACAGACCGAAGAGGAAGGAGTGGAGCAAAGGTCAAGATCCATTTAATTTAACCACTCCTCATTCCTAGACTATAATGTCACAGAGGGCATGTTCTCTGGTGAAACTAGACTACCTGAAACAGTGTCTGCTGAATTGTTACTGTAGTCTTGTTTTGGTTTAAAATACAATTGCATTGTAATAATATATAAGAGAAAAGATGCATTGTTTTAGTGCAATTTATCAAACAGAGTCAATATGTATCAAGTATCTTAGAACAAGAAGAGGTCCAGGATTTATTTTTGAAAGCAATCATCAAATCTGTGTCAGAATTCCAGAAAAGATTATCGGGAACATATTAATGCGCCGTGAAGATCTATAAAAAATGTGTTCACACCTACAGAGGGGGAAAAAAGACAATAGCAAAATGAAGGGATGAACAGATTTTATGAGACAAAACCACATTTCATATTTTCACAGATACATACTGGCAGATGTAGCTTTACATTCTTCAAATATACATCGAATTGTGCAGATTTTGTGCCGCACTGTGTACATGGATGTCTTTAGAACAGATCCTGCATCACTGCTGCTCTTTCTCACCGTGCACAGGGCTGCACTTGAGTGCCCCAAAAAATTGCACAAACCTTTATTTTTACTCACATTAATTATTCACATCTGTCCAATTTTTTTGATGCACCGTATGCTGCTTGGATAGGAGAACTTTAGTTGGTTGCTCTAAGAAAAAGCCAAGAATACAGTATACATCTTTTGTTGTTGTTGGTACTCTGGTTACTGTGTGTACAGAAGGAGATGTAAAGCATTTGGATGACTTCTCAGTATGGATACAGTCTGGAGCCCTTCAGCAACGATTCCTTCTTGCAGCAAAGTGTCAGTATGAAGGCTCCTGCAGCTCATTCCCATGAGGAGCGCAGTACACTCAAAGACTAACCCTATGTTTAATGAAGGTTTCGGCCATGTTTACATAATCCATAAATACTTTATTGTATGTTACTGTTATATGCAAATTACAACCACCACATTTGTTACACAACCTTAGAAGGCTTCAGCATGGAGAATATGAAGTTGTTACTGCTGCTGCTACCTTGTGACGATAATGCTCTGGCTTTTCAGCTCAACTCTGAGAAGAAAGACGGTAATAAACCACTCGTTTATCTTGTAGTTGAAATCAGTGTGTGGTGTCAGTGGGTGTGTGCAGGTATGCGTGTGTCCACATCAATTCCACGTCAAGTTTTGCATCAGCAAGTTTGGAGGTTTATTTAATGTCATAGCAGCAAGTTTTAATGTAAGGTAACAAAGACATACACACATGTAAGACCATCAATCAATGAAGGAAACAGATTTTTGCACATTTTTTTTCTCTTCAGTCACGTTTATGCTGCCTATTTAGTTCGTTGACTGCTGTAACATAGTGGAAAATACCCCCCCACCCCCCTCCCCCTATGTGTTTCATAAAAGTAATGGGAAGCAAACATTTCAAATGCACATGGTAAGGCAGGCTAAGTATCTGCCACGAATCAGAACAATCACAGCCACATGAAAATACCAAAGCATCTAATTAGATGACTGAGAATATGTATTGCAACGGCAGACGAGTGTCAGGTCAAACAAAACATTATTCATGATTAAAGGACCAACTGTTTCCCGCTGTTCCAGCAGATTTCATGACATGGCACTTATGTAAAAGCAAACAGTGTGTGACAAATAAAAAACAAAAGAACATTCACATTGTAGCAAAACTTCTCTGTTCGCAATCTTGTAATGTGAAAGTGGACTTTTGGTGTTTTCAGAAAGGAAGACTGTTAAGAAGTCATTTTACACAACTGAAGAAGTGCAATTCGACAGTATGGAAAAACTTTGTGTTGCGAGTCATTCTCACAGCACAAATTTCAGGAGATTCGCAGTTTCTCATTAGCTCCAAAATAAGCACTGTAAAGACTATTTGGACCTATGTGTGGAAAAATAACTCACATATACGACAAACGAGCACTATTTTATAAAACAAAATAATCACTGTGATGACAAAATACTTTTATTCCCTGAGCAGCAGGTAGTGAACTGCCCAGGCTAGTTGATCCTGTTGTGTGTGTAATCCATAAACTGAGCACACCTCCCACAGTAACACTGGCTACTCAATCAGCTAATATTACATGGGGCAACTCTTCAGTCTGATATAATAAATATATGCATATAAAAATACAACAAGCATACCTACAGTACACCTGCTGCTCTTCCCCAGTACAACGTATTTAATACATCTAGATACTGGTGTACTTGTATATACACTGTGATAATTAATAGTGACTCCTAATTTGCATAATTTGTATTTAAATGTAATAAACATTAATATATTTGAGTGATGACTGATTTTATTTGTGGATTAATACAAATGTTTTAATTTTTACCGATTCAGAGTATGGTTTTATTAGAGCACAGGTTTTATTGGTATACATACAAAGATAGGTCTATACACTTCATGACTTACATGTAACTCGTCTTTGACAAATAGATTCCAATTGCTTTGAAGGTCAAACGAAGGACAAAGGGCACAGAGAGGTCTCGTCTCTCACACACCTGCTCAGGTTTTGACATTATGGGGAGGGGGGTACCTGAAATCAGTACATTCTGTGGAAAAGAAATAGCAGTGATACAGTACAAACAGCAGCAGGGCCATTTGGCTTCTTCCTCTCATGCTTACTGCAGAGAGAACACAACTCTGCTTTTTCAAACAACCCTCGGGATTTTGAGAAGTCGTCTATGACAGCAAATACAACCCACCCACCCGCTCACATTAGATTATTGCAATTTCAGTGCTGCCTGATTTATGCCAAGAACACAGAAATAAAGGCAAGTTTAACAGGTGCACTAAGACTATTTCATGCAATGTTCTGATTTTTTGTCATGTACACAAAGGGATCGTCTCAGGCTTAGTGTTACTTTGAGCGTTGCCACTTTGAACATGCCTTGGGGTGATGGATCAGAATTTGAAGGGATGCTCTTCTCTGGACACGGATCGTTACGGATAAATCATAATGAGAATCAGAAGAAGTGAAAAGAAAAGAACTGTGGAAATGACACCAGTGAAGTCAGTTGGTAACACAAGCATTCCGTTATATTAAGATGAGTCAAAGCTAGCCATGTGTCGGGATTAAATGTCACTATGATTAGTATACAGATGTGTCAAGTGTTTAAGGTGCACAACTGCCTGGAGTAAGCTTACGTGGAGGTGACAAAAAAATGAGAGAATTTACAGCTGCTTCTACATTACTTCTTATTTCCTTTCCCCCATTTCTCTCACCGACAAAGAGGAAACATAAAAAAGTATATTGCTTCAAAAACATTTTTCTTTTTTTACTATTGAGAAACATTTCATTCGCCACTTCTCAGGTTTGTCTAGATAGACAGAGCATTACATTATCAGTCAAAGATACATAAACAAAGATGCTGTGAATCCGAGAGATTAAACGATCAACAATAGGAAGTGACAGTGACTAATTCTTGGGACCATTTGTTGGAGTCTGTCTGCCTGTTTGTCCACCCGGCCGGCCTCCTATCTACCAGCAGGTGGCCCACCGCAAGCACTGATGTATTTCCTGGGTGAAGGGGGAGAGGCTGAGAGATTAGTCTGTCACAGTTACAATAGTCAATCAAAGGACCGTGGCCTCGGTGTGTTCCAGCTGTGTGACCGAGGACCTGCAAACCTAACTGCACATGCTCTCCATCCATCCCTGCCTCCTATGCTGTTTGTCAGTGAGTAGCAGTAAAACAAAAAAGGGCTTCTCATTTGCTCTTTCCAGACGTGCTGGAGCCCCCCGCCCCACCCTCCAGCTTGTCAGCAATTTCAGATGTGTCTAACTTCTCAGAGCCGTCGCCTTTCTCTGATCTCTCCTTCTCAGACCTCTCCTCCCCCTCTACAAGCTCGGACCTCTCTGACCTGGCGTCTGCATCTCCCTCCGACTTCTCCTTCCTCTCAGAGCGGTCAGGATCCATAGATGAGGTGCCTGGCTTATCCCACGTGCCCATGGCCTCGTGCTCAGCTATACAGGTGGTGATAGTGGAAGTCCATGCCTTTAGGTCCTCCTACAGAGACCAGGATCAGACAGAGAGCTTATATAAGGAGTCTGCTCATCATATAATGCTTTTTTCTCTTTGCATTTGATTCATTGTGTGGTTTGGGATTTACACATCGCATTGTTACGCATCCAAATCTGAGCCTGCAGCAGATATATGCAAACCATCCAGCTGAAACGCTACATTTTCTTTATTTGAATAAAGTGTCTTCAGGTGGGAAACAATGTAATCAAATTTGCCTTTGACTGAAGGTTGCACCTCTTCTTATTACATCAGTGGTTTGTGGCTTTGTGCCGCACCTCATTCACACAAACCGAACCCATCAATTACTAAGTGGAAAGAGTTCAAACTATAAAGACAGAACCAAGAGTAGAAGAAGTATTTAGGTTCTGTACATGCCAAATACTGCAAGAATGTAAAATGAAGTATTTTCATTTCATTTACTTAAAATTGCACTTGATCTAAGGGACTGAGAGATGGTTAATGTGTTGTGGAGGATTGTTTCCTGCTGCTGCTGGGATCATTGTGCTGTTGCATGACCCTATTTGAGTCAGGCTTTAGTGGTTGGACACATGAGCTCATATTTGACCCTAGAATATTTCTGGATACGACGCAACTCAAAGTGTTCACATCACTGCAAAACAACTTCAAAACATTTGGAAATGGCTTCATAATCATTCCAAGAATGATGGGCACCAGTAATTATTTCACTAAGATCATTGCTGATGTCTTTCCCTTTTTGTGTTAACATGCACTTGAATGGTCCAAACAGTCAAAACGTCAGTATTTATAGAGCTGTTCACACTTGCTCAAGATCTATTAATCTATTAACACATTTGATTAGCAGGACCTGCCTGCAACCTACCCTTTAATTCATATGGAAGCAGTAACGGTGTACTTTTAACATAATGCTGACATAAATACTACACTGAATACTACACTCCCTAAGGAAATTATGTGGCTGCAGTGGCTTCAAGACAGTAACAGTAACAGACTGAACTAATTAAATAACACAATATATTACAAAGTTTACAAAATATAAGGAATAGCTCATATATATACAAATAGCTCAATTATAAATTTCCAGAATATTACAGAGGTTAGATATATATGACTGACATTTTACTCTAACCTGTAAAACTTTGTTATTTGTTATTTTCACTACAGAGCGTGTGCAAAAGGGTGTAACTATTGCACTGTGTACTGTGTATTAGATGGAGGAGTTGTACAAGGAGATAACCACAGGCAGGAATGATTTCCTGTGTCGCTCACTGGTGCATTTGTGTAACATCATTCTCTTGCTCAACATGCTCCTCTATGCTGTCCTTGTGTGATTTTAGTAATCCAGTGGCATTAAAAAGAGACAAACTGGTAATATTATAATCAAAATGTGTGAAAATGTGTTGGATACAAGTTAAAGAAACGTCATTCTGTTATCTGTGAAGTTCCATTAACAAACCAAAACCAACATTTCTGTTGTTCTAGATCTTCAGTACCCTGTTGTCAATAGTAACATATCACATACACATGTGGCCAGACGTTTACATAGACTCATCATGGGTATGAATGTTACGGTAATGGAATGATTATACAGCAAACATCTTCACTGACTTTAAAAACAACAACTAGGTTCACAGATGACAAATATCTTTGATGAGAAGATCCAGAATGCTAAATACAGGCTCAAATACACCCCTGCTACTATTTGGTGAAATATCTCTTAGCAAGCTGCAGGGACACCAGATGGGTTTTGTTCGCTATCAACAAGCAACAAGCTTCCAGCAGAACTGTGGTTGGGCATTTGACAACTCTTGTCAGATTTGGTAGAATTCATTCAAACTGGTTGGTTTTCTGGCCCTGCTTTTGAGCCCAGTCCATACATTTTCATGATGGTTGAGGTCAGGGGTGTTGAGTTTAAAGATGCTGATTTTGGAGCAGGGGCTTCTTTTTTGGTCAGAACCCTATTAGTCCAGTGGTGACACATCTGAATTACTTGTATTTATGTACAATTGTTTAAACTGATGATCTTGGAATGTGCTGTTGTTTAGAAATGCTTGTGTAAATCTTTAATCCTCATTTTTAGATATTTATCATGTTCCTTGGACGTTCCCTTTGTTGCAAGTATCGGTCAATCCAATGAGTGATGCCTTTTTATGCTGGTAAAGAGAAACTACCAACCAGTCATGATCACTAACAAGAAGTTAACAGGGCCTTGACCTATCAAGTTAAGACATTGAAGAGCCTTTAGCACCACTTATTAAAAGGTTTAAAGTGAGCTTATATGTATTATTTTGACAATTTTGAAAATAAAAATCCAAAAGAATTCAAACTTGTGCTCCTAGTTTTTGCCTTTTAATGTCATTAAAGACATATGCTGTATAATCGTTCCACCCTGAAACAAGAAAAAGCCAGAGAAACAATTAAAAGCCCAAAATGACCATGCCATTCATGCCCAAGGTGAGGGTATGTAAATTTCTGGCCAATACTTTATATAGTATTTACCTGAAAAGCGATTTCCTAAAACAGCTTGACAGTGTATTTTTAAACAAATGTTATTGAAACTGGAGTAAATAGTTGATTTGTTCGGCATATTTTGAGTCTGGTAGCAGGGCGACCTGTGCAGATCAGTGCCCACGTTTAAGGTAATGTTCAAGATAATGAAGGAAGGAGCCAGCCGGTGCAATGCTGTAGATTATTACTTTAATCAAAATTGTTTTTGCAGAACAATGAGCAGCAAATACATTTATTGATGATCTTTGTCTTTTCATGAGTTTGATAATGTACTGACTGATCAGAATGCTCCATGTCTTTAAGTTCTAACATACTAACACCAGTAAGTTAATTGACCTTACCAAGTTACAAATGTATCTTACCTCATCTTTTGCATGAAACACGAAGTTGTTTCCATCGTTCACTCTGTTGCACAGAAAATCAATAGGGACTTGTCAGTTTTTATGCATTTGCATGTATTTTATAGCCATGTGGTTAATCAATAATTTAAAATCTTTTAATAGGCAATAACCTTTAAAGACATATTACACTTTTCAATATAAACTCAGTAAAACCACAATTTGAAATCACAGTTACTGGCAATAAAATTTGCCATAATAATATGAATAATTCTTACTGAAGGATGAAGACATTTTTCTTCTTCTTGTATCCCATCGACGGATCAAACGAGCAGTTACTAAGGTCAACAGGAGGCTCTCCGTTGTATGTTGTGTTGTGGTTCCTGGCATCCTTATAGAAGGTCAGCTTTCCATCTTTCAGCACACAATATACGTTCACCCAGGACTTGCTGGAAAATCACAATGAGACATCAAACAGATTTGTAATGCATTTCTGCAGATAAGTTGGGTCACATCAGTTATTTTTGTTTCAAACAATACACATTTAAATTTTAGAATAACTAATAAAAATCAATGAAAATTTGCAATCAACCTGTCAAGCTCTCTGTTTTCCCAAATCAAATATGCCGTTAACCGAGATAAACCACTTGAATCAAACATGCAAATGAATCTTTGGAAAATCCTTTCTGCTGGTTTTGGAGGCAAAAATATTTAACTGTCCAAAAACATATAGATCTAACTATACTGTCGCTCTGTGTCATAACACATATATAGTGTGACTGACCAGGACTGAAAGCTAATCGTCGATGGTTTCTTCAAAGTTCATGACACATGCTAACATTGATAGCATTGATAACATGATAGCTGGATCCGACTGAGGTCAGTTTAATAAATTAGTCTTCAATGAAGACAGTCAGCTCACTCTGGTCAAAGATAGTAACGACAGTGAGCGTGAAGGTTGCTTCTAGACAACCTGCTTTCTTTTCGCAAACACAAAAGTAATACCCTGCTGGCTGAAACCATAAGCTATTTGACCTGGTTTGCACAGTTTTCCATAGTTTGCAAATTTTTGATCAGACCTTTAATGAGGCAGTTGTTATTGCTGGGGTGGTGTTTGTCTTTTGTTCATGACTTCTTTACCTGTTTGGGCTTCGCTGCTGAGCTTCAAGGTCAGAGCTGGTGGCCTTTTTTCGGTAGAGGGAACCTTCGTTGTGGGCAGTGTGTGAAGGCGGCTGGGGTGTTGTTGGGGCTCCAGTTGCCGGGGCTGAGCGGGATCGTCGAGTCTCCTCAGGCTCTTTTGGACGGGGCCTTCTCCTTGGTTTGGGACGGTCTCGGGCACGAGGACGTCCATCAAAACGGGTCACGGGTGCTGAGAGGCTGCTAGGAGGTCGATAAGGCTCTCCTCGTGCCTGAAAAACCCGATAACAAAAGAGAGAATATTGCATCTATACATAATTTAAACTAAAGTGACACCACAATACTGTGGTGTGCAGTATGTAAACTCACATGTGCTGCCTCTCTCTCCTGGACCTGCTCTACAATCTCTGCCATGGTATTTCTCTTCTCCCTGGATGGACAGCAAACATGAGTCACCCACACAGCAAACACAATCGTTACGTAACCTCCAAATGATAACGATCATGCTGGACTGTGCTGACTGGGCAAACTGTAAAGAAACCACTCATTCACATACCCTGAGCGCTTGTCAGAGCCCTCCTTAGCAGAGCCCTCCAGGTCACTCGAGTCCTGCCTCTGCAGCCTCTGCTTGCCGCTCCCCTCCTGTTCACTAGACGACTGCCTCTCCAGGCGCCTCCGGTAACGCTCTTGCCGCACAATCAGCGGCAGCTCATTCAGCCTCGCTTGAATTTCCTGTTCGCTGGAGGTCTGTCTGCCCAGCTTGTACTCCCTTTCTCTCCTCAGATGGTCCATCTGAGGGTCAGAGCGGCTGCCACGGGGATCTCTCTGGAGGCGGCCGTGGAGGAGCTCCAGCCCTGACTCTGGCCCCATCATGTCTGCCATCGGGATGTCGCCAAACTGTTCACGCTGCACTCTGCTGGCTTCGAGAAGAGGGTTTACAGCCTTGTGGATGTGGTTGATTCTAGGCTGCATGAAGTCAGCTTTCAGGTGCTGCCATGCATATGCCATTTTAGGGTCCATGATGCCACCACTCTGTGCCAGATATCCAGAGCTGCCCAGGCTTCCACTGCTGTAATGATTTTGTGCCAGATAGCCTGAGCTACCCAATCCGCCAGCGCTCTGATAATTCTGTGCCAGGTATCCAGAACTCCCCATATTAGACTGCTGTGCCAAAAACCCAGAACTTCCCATATTGGGCTGTTGTGCCAAATACCCAGAGCTCCCCATGTTGGACGGTTGTGCCAAATATCCTGAACTCCCTAAATTTGGCTGCTGTCCCAAATATCCGGAAGTCCCGATGTTTTGCGGTTGCGCCAGATATCCAGAACTGCCCATATTCTGCTGAGACAGAAAGCCTGGGCTTCCCATACCTCCACTGCCTGGCTGCTGAGCTAGGTTACCTGAACTTCCTAACCTGCCACTCCCCAGATGATTCTGCATCCCACCCATGCTCCCAGTAGTTAGTCCAAAGTACCCAGAGCTTTCTGCGCTACAAGCAGTTTGATGGTTCAAACCGAGATAGGTGGAGGTGTCTACTCCACCACTCTGAGAGGTCAGTGCTGAGAAACCAGAGTCACTCCCACCTCCGGCTGCCGGGTGGTTCATCCCAAGGTAAGAAGTACCCATCAACTTCCCGCTGCCCTGATCCAGTCCGTGGTAGCCTGATCCATTTATAACTGGACTATAGCCGGCCAGTGCTGAAGACAGTCTCTGGCTTGCAGAGGTGGCACCCAGATCCAAACTGGGCTGCAAGGGCTTCGGTTCAATTTGGGCCTGTACCGTCTGCCTTAGGAAAGAAGAGGTAGCACTGGTTGAGGGAACACTGGGAGTCAGGCAAGATAATGGGAACATCCTTCGGCTGGAGAGTGGGGTCCTTTTCTCCTCCTCTTTTTTCTTCTCAGCCTAGAGAGAGAGTTAGCTACATAACTAATAGCACCATATAAACTTGATTAACGCCACATTTTATGCGATGGTTCCAAAAGATGCAGGTAATGCTAGTGATTTGTTCATTTCAAACATATGCCAGACAAAACACTAAGCAATGTAGCGCGGAAGGCAGATTGGGTGCAGTGGGATTAGGGTACACCACATGCACTTAATGTCACGAGCCAGATTAAAGCCTGTGATGATGCAAACTCATGGTATGCGCCCATGCCTGCTAAGCAAACACAACACGTAGTCACTTTAAAAAAAAAAACTGTGACTCCGGCAAACTGATTCATTATTTATCTACAGTCAAGCTTACAGCAGAAAGCTGGCGCAGGGAGCTGAAGCGTTCTTTCCAGGTTACAGCAGCCTTGCGGAAGGCCTCGTGGCGAAGGATGAGCTGCTCAACCTCATCAGTTTGGGCTTGGGCTACTCCTCCCTCTTGATGCCTGGTAGTGATCAGCGGCTCCTTGGCCTTTAGCCAGGCTTCTGCTTTTACTGTCTCCTGAGCAAACTGGAATTTTTCTTGCTCTGGAAGTGACAGAAGACCAGCCACACTATTACCAACTCACTACATGCTTAATGCATACTCAGTAGAATCTGTTATTTACATGTTTGTGTATGTATTATGAGGGAATTTTATCATTTATGTTACAGCTTGGATTTCAGTCTTTTTGGTTAAATTGTGTTGAGAGTGAATCTGCAATGTCAGCTCAACCAGAAAAGAACAGTAAGATTCATACATGATTCATGATATATTAAATGCACATAGTGGCATGAAAGGGAAAAACATTTATAGTTTAGGCCCATTTAACATTTAACAGAGTGTTTTGTTAAGTATTCATCTATTAAGTATTCTATTTACTCACTGCGCTGCAGCCGTTCCTGGTGTTTGTCCCATTTTTCAACAAGATCCTTCTGCTTAGTCAGAAGACTGTCCAACTTCTCTTTTATCTGCGGCGACAGGCAGGTTGGTTTCATTACTACATAAAGTAATTGTATGATTTTTATGTATTCTTATATTAACAGTGTGAATATTTTTTGTCAGACCTCCTCTGAAGCAGGGTTGCCAGCAGCAATCAGGATCTTGCCGAGATCTGCACACTGCTGTATGGTCTTGCTGCGTCCATCTATTTTGGCTTTCAGCTCCTGGTGTTGTCTCATCATTCCCTCCAGAGCTGTCAGATCTCTGAGGAACACAGATCATTTTTTTCTGGTTACATTAACCCCCTCACAAAATATTTTAAAAAAGGAATCCTGACAGTTCTACTTCTTAAACAGTTGTTTAACAGCCATATTAGTCTCCTTATTTAGCAGTATTAGCGATGTGATTGTATTGGCAGCAATAGTTTGCAAATCTGTCAAAGAGCAAAAGATTGCCAAAGGGCCTCATGTACCAGCCATGTATATGAATGATTCACACACAAATCAGTGATTGACCAATATTATGTCAGCATATTATAACAATATATATAATACAAACAAATTCAGAAAAACCTCTGATCCGGACGGAGGGACACAATACTGTCAGGCTTTATCACACCAGCCTTCATTTATTACCTGGACGAGTGTGAAAACATTCTTACCCTGCCCCAGACATTCTCTATGGATTGAGTGAAAACATTTGGGTGTCAAAGTTAATATTAAAAAAACTAGCAGACTGCATGAAGAAGAAGAAGAAGAAGAAAAGGAATAAGAATAAGAAGAACACAATCTTATAGCCAGACATGAAAAAAAGAAAATTTTCAAGGGCTTGTGCCAAAAGATGGCACTGCAAGTGATGAGAAAAAAGGATGGTGGGGATCAAAAGTTGAGGAAGGCTCAATTTTTGTAGAGGCATAAAAATGTTAGCTGCATCAAAACACACTACATGTGCATATGTTTCGCCATCTTTGTGGCTCCCATAGTGCTGTATGTTCATGCATATGCTGATATGTGGACATCTGCTGAAAGATTTCAGGCCAAATATGAAAATACTGCAAGTTGGACGGTGGTACTGGTTGGGAACATGACAAATAAAGGCAGTGATTAGAGTGTCAACCTGAGAAGCCCCCAACAAAAAACAAAAACAAACGGTGTAGCAGGTGTCATATGAAATTAGGTCAAAGCGGCACAGAAGACAATATTAACATTTTGTCTTCATTGACCATATAAGACCACAGAAACCTGCAGGTAAAAATGCACTCTCTAAAGCTCTAATTCATCTTTTCCAAACTGTAATAAAGGAGAGCCATACCTTAACAAGCATATGCTACCTTACCTTGGCTCATCCCATCCTATCTGGCCCATGATTCCTTCCATCCACATTAGGTTTTCACGCACCACTGAGAAGAACTGGACCTTATCAGTTACTGAAGTCACTTGGACACGACTGGCCTCACAAGAGCTCAGCAGCTCCTTCCATGCATCCATCACTTCTTGTTCCTTGACCATAATAGCCTCAGCCTTCTCACCAGCATAGATGGTCCTCAGCTGGGCAGCATTCTCCTGCAGCTGCCTCACCTGCATAAAGACATGCGTCACTCTGTTTAATTAATAAAAGATTAGCCTTAGTTTTTAGTCAAAGTTTGCTTTGTCTATGACGTATAATCTATTTTGTGACAAACACAAGTTTGGTGAGTATATCACTTGCCTGTGCAACTAGAAGTTGAAGGGCATGCTCAAAAGAGTGCATGAGTCTCTGCAGGGTGGCTGGATTGGTAATGTTGGCTTGGCACGCCCTCACTTCTGGCAGCTGCTTCATCTTCCCTGCGATCTGAGCCAAGACCTACAACACAGGACAACGCTGTCATCATGAGTGCTTTAAAAATAGAAGCTGCAACTCACGCCCAGACAGTCTACCTGTAATGTTGAGGAAGAACAGGGCACACCTGAGTCACTGTCTGATATCGGATGTGACCATACCTCCTTGCAGTCGGTGAAAAACTTGTGCAGCTGGTGCGATGCTGCCAGCATTTGTCTGCGGGTCTCCATCAGCTCCAGCAGGTCAGCCCACGACTCGTTCAGTCCGTCTTTCCACTCAGCAATAGTGGCCGCGTCTGAGTGGCCACAGTCTATCATCTCGTTCACCATTTTGTTCACTTGCTCCATGCGCTGCTGGCCAATGCTGTTGGTTTCTGATGCAAACTTGGTGAACCTCTCCTGAAGGACCTGAAACGCAAATAAACAACGCAACGCTACAGAGACTCACACAAACATGAATCATTCTTTATTCTCATAAATGTAATGTAATTTAACACAGTGGATGATTTCCACCCTGCAAATACAGAATGCTTTCTCCTGTCCTGACAAATAAGTTCCTCGTCAAAAATGTCTCCAATGAACGTAAAAGGAAAGTCAGATGTATCCTATCAATGCAAAAGATGTTTGTTAAATAAATCTGTTGAGTGACTGAGCAGCTGATTAAAACTGGACCAAATTGCACCACTTCCAGTGAATCCTTGCAGGCCATGGTGCCCCCCTGCAGTTCACCCCATTTAAAACAACTTTTCTCTGATCAGCTGTCCCAGACAGAAAGAACACATGAAAAACAGGTGGGTGGTGCTGTTGTGCTCATTAATTTTCCAATCTCAAAAAAAAAAGTTACACGGTGTAAAGTTTTCACCACAAGATGTCAGTATATTGCAGATTGAAGTCCACTGAGTTTGCTTTCTTACCCCTCCCAATTCAAGCACATGATCCTAGCTATGGCCATGGCTGTTGGTGGAACAAACATGTTGCAGTCAGCCAAGAGAGATCAAAGTTGAAACACAATATACGTCTGTCTCCTTTATGGTATACACTATATAAGTATTCACCCACCCATCCAAATCATTGAATTCTGGTGTTCCAATAACTGTCATGGCCACAGGTGTATAAGATTAAGCAACCAGGCATGCAGCATGCTTCTACAAACATTTGAGAAAGAATGGTGTGGCACTGTATTAGGATGCCACCTGTGCAGTCGTGAAATTTCCTTGCCACGGTTCACAGTTTGGGCTCAGAATTGACTGAGACTAGAACACCTCATGTGTTCCTGTTGTTTGACTAGATGCTAAAACCTTGTAGATATACTGACCGTGACATCCTCGAGGTCCTGGCCTAGCTCAGTGGAACTGGCTACTGCTTCACGCTCAGTGATCCACTTCTCTAACTCCTCTACTTCCTTGTTGAGCTGGTACAGCCAGTACTGCTGTTCCAGCTTCATCTTTCTGTGTTCCACCATGTCCTTCAGAGACACATAGAGGCGGTCTATGTGGGACTGCTGCTTGGTGATCTGCTCACTGTTGAAAGTTAAGACAAAACAAAAGAATACAATTACAATTTCAAAAAAATTTTCCGTTAAACTTTAGTACTTAGAATGTGCAAAACAAATTTAGGATAATCTGCAGGGATTATGGCACACCTGTCTGGGTGTCCTAGTTCTAGTAGATGTTGGCATTGCTGAGATAACATGCCTACGGTCTCTGCATATGTCTCCACGGTTTGCTCCAGAGCCAGGTGGGTCTTCAGAAGTTGTAGCGTGCTCGCCTCATCCTGAAAAATAAAACACCATGATCACTTTGATGATAACCTATGGCTGTAAAGAGCAGTGTGAATATTACAGGGGTACATACTGTGCCTTTTTCTTCGCTGGCCAGGTTGAGCTTCTGTCCTGACAGCCAGGATTCCACTTTAGCTGCTTCGCTGTAGTACTGCTGAGCCTGTAGCGCAGCTTCCAGCAACACAGACCTCCTCTCCGTCTCCAGCTGCAGCACCTCCCACAGCTGGCGTACATGTCCCGCCCCCTCACGTACAAATTCCACCTCAGGAGTTCTCAGTGAAGCAATGATTGCTGCCCGATCAAGAACCTCCTCAATGCGAGCCCGCCGCCCTGTCAGCTCCCTCTGGATTGCCTACAGAACCGATGAGAAAGTTCTCAGTCTTATCAGAATGTGGATTACATTTCAGCTGACCATGGCCAAAAGTCATCCCTGACTTACCTGGTTCTTTTTGATATACTGCTGTACGCTCTGGAGGTTGTTTCCATAATCCTTACAAGTAGCTAAAGGAAGCCTCTCCTGAATCCACAGCTGCCAAACAACCACAGTGGGGTTATTAAATATTTCAGAAGGCATGTTTACGATCAAACGTAGACCAAACACGGAAGCGATGGCAAAGACATGATATATTTACTTTGCAAATTTTGAATATGAAAAAGCAATTATGTGTGATGATATTGTAACAACCATACTGGCACATTTTATAAGCAGTGTTTAAATTTAAGACAAAATATATGAAACAAGAAGAGGAGGGACTCACTATCTCATCTTCCAGGTCCTGGGCGACTTGATGCATCTCTTTGGAAGCCAGCAGGATGCGGCGTCGCTCCTTCAGGGGCTCGATGAGGCGGACTATACGGGTCTCCACTTCGCCTGACTGCTCGCCGACCTCCTTGTCACCTGCCATCAGCCCTCGCTGGGGTAGGCAGAGCCCCTGCAAGCTTCCAAGCTCTCCCACATCCTTGTAAAAGTCCCCTATCTGAGACTCCATAGCCTTCACCGGATAGAAAGGAAAGGTCATGTTACAACCATATGAAGGATGGACAAACACAGCACGTCAGCTGTTTCCCTAACAGAACATTTCAGGGTTATATAACAGGTGCATTTTTGAATGCCTCTGAACCCCATGTTTGAGAGCAGGCCACTACAAGGGCCGCTGTGGGCTATTTATTGAAAATTTTCAACTATACAGAAAAATGTTGCAATTTAAGCCAAACTATACAAGAAGGCTCCACACTTCAGTGGAAATATGCACCTACATCCAAGGTGGTGTTAACCAATAATAATTAATTACAGCTTTCTTGATATGTTAAACACATTTGGTTGAATTTTATGTTGCGCTGGTTTAAGAGACAAGTTCAGACCAAGAGGAGGGCCTTGGGACTTGCCTGAAATTTCTGGAGCTGTTCATTGAAGGTTGGCAGGTGGTGTGCCTGTTCCAGCTGGGGGGGCTGCTGCTCCAGGTGGGAGAGCTGATTGTCGAGGTCTGAGTAGCTCTTCACTGCTGGCTCGGGTTTGTTATTTTCAAAGAGCTGGCGGGCCTTGGCCTTGGTCGTGGTCTCCAGGTCAGACCAGCACTCCCTAATCTCCTCCAGCTTCTGCTGCACCACTGAACGGAGCTCAGGTTTCTCCTGGATCAGCTCCTGACCTTCCTGCAGAAAGAAAGTGCAAGTGTTAGGGTAGGTTTTTAGAGAATGGTGCATAGTCGTGAAGTTTTATTAAAATTACATTATGTGTGGCACTGTCACTTCCTGGCCAAGTGATTTTGTTGCTTCTCGCTCTTGCACTCCTTTAATGTCAGGTTTTGCTTCAATGGAAGGCTCCTACAGATCGCCTTGCTTGCTACTAGAAATCTATAAGTTGCACGATGCTGCAAACAACTGTCAATTCAATTCAGTTCAATTTTATTTATACGTCACCAAATCACCAAATTCATCAGACTTGACATGTATCGTAAATCAACTTTCCTTTTGAAAGCATTTTTTTCATGAACCTTTTATTGATTCATTTCACCAAATGAATATTTAGAATTGAATAAACACACTAAGCCACAAACCTATAGATCCTTTTCCCAAGTCTGTATGCATTCTTGTATTTCAGGAAGGAGCTGGGAGAACAACAGATAGAAAGTGAGTGGCTAAATTTGGTTTTGTCCCCAAAATAGCTCAGCACGACAGAGCTCCACGCCAAGGCTGCAGCCCCCCGCTTGCAGAGAGGCAGGTGTACGGAGCAAAGTTTGGCCTTGGGCTGACCTAAAAATGGTATATGGCAAGTCTGATAAACCCCCGTTCCGCCCTTCGCTCATACTCCTCTTCTCTCCCCTAAATATTTGAGCTCTGTTCATGACATGATGTGGATGAGGAGATTTGATGAGATCAAAGCTTGTGGTGCTTCCCTTTGTGTCAGTTCTTCCCTAGAATAGATAATTACCAGTCTCCAACTACAGTGAGACTTAGGGGAGTAGGAGGCGTTTTCCTTCTATGACAAGGTACTCCTTCGTGATTTGAAGCACCAGAAAATGCTGCACTTTTTAAGGAAACGTCCTGTTCTGGCTTGCTCTGGATGATGCATTGCTTATTTACTTCCGTCCTATTATCACATCAGCCATGTGTATGGTGGGGTGCATCTTCTAAATCCTGCTTCTCTCATTTATCTTTCACAGAGTTGAACCTATATCCTATGGCTTTCATAATGCAGTGCTGCATTCCTTCTTTTGGCACAGTCTGCTAAACTGCTGCTAGCGCTCACTCGCTCACATCCCTCGCTCTCCCTCTCATAATGCAGAGCCAGCAGAAAGCAGGTCTTTCTCACTCTCTTTTCTCTTGGCTTTACTGACACACAGAGTGAGGCAGAAGGAGAAGAAATCAGAGAGGGGGTGGACAAAGGAGATGAGAAAAGGCAGACTAAAGGAAGAAGGGAATCGAGAAGAGAAAGAATCAAAGGTTTATGGTGCATACAGATCAAAAGGGTATCTGTGAAGGGAATTTTTGGAGGCCATCGTAGCTGACATAGTACCATATTTTAATGGCTACCACAAATAAATCACGCCATTATGGCAGCATTGTGTTGCCAAATTCTGCAGGCTTCCATTTAAAGCTGATGCAGCATAATTCAAAAGTGGGTGGGATTAAAGAGCTTGTTTCATTCCACTTGCAAAAACAACAGTGTATTCACACCACACAGATCGATGAACTGTAGGTGTGAATACACTCTTCTGCTCTGCAACTTGGACTATTATCTGCTGAACACCTGCCGCTAATGAATCTTTAAAAAATTACTTATTGTACAATTGTGGTTAAAAAGTGCATGAATTTTGGCCAGTTTACCCACTGTAGAGTCCACATGTCATGTTCAGACCAGTAAAACAGATTATGTAAGACTAGAAGAAACATATGGGAGAACAAAAACAAAGATTTGTTATTCTGTTCAACAGTCACCTCAAGGTAGACCCTACAAGCGCTTAAATTCAGTGAATTCCAGCAATTCACTGAATTCAAGCGCTTAATTTGAGATTACATTATTAACTGTTAATAGTGTGGCAAATCATCACTATTCAATTCAATTCAGTTTTATTTCTATAGCACCAAATCACAACAACAGTTGCCTCAAATCACTTTATATTGTAAGGCAGACGCTACAATAACACATACAGAGAGAAAAGCAACAATCATATGACCCCCTATGAGCAAGAACTTTGGCAACAGTGGGAAGGAAAAACTCCATTTTAACAGGAAGGAACCTCCGACAGAACCAGGCTCAGGGAGGGGCAGGGTAAATGCCCCTTAAGTAGTTTTATTCAGTCTTATATAAGCATATGGGACATGTATTAAGAAATTATATATGCTGAGCCTTTAATGTGGTACAAGATGGCAGTGTGACTTCCTCTAATGTATGGTTTGGAGATGGTGGCACTGACTAAAAGACTGGAGGTGGCAGAGTGGAAGATGTTAAGATTTTCACTGCGAGTGACCAGGATGGACAAGGTTAGAAATGAATACATCACACTGATGGCTCAGTGGCTTTTGAGATAAACTTTGAGAGGCAAGGCTGAGATGGGCTTTAATGTGATTTTCACTTTCCACTGTTGCCATTTGTAAAATTGAATTTGACGCCCTTGACCTCTAAAATAGGTAAACAATTAGAAAAAAGGTCAAGACTTGGATGATTACTTAGTTAAAGGGGCTAGTGGAGTTTCCATATGGAGAAATCTGGCTAGAGAATACAATATGAAGAATGATTGAGTTAATCTGAATATTTGTGTTAGCACAAATACACAGAAAAATGTGCAATAATTTGTCCAAATATTGGGCAAAGAAGATCATGTCTTCCTTTGGAAAGCAATCTGCTGTGCATGTATAGAACATGTGTATCCATACAAACTAAAAAGGTGTATAATAAGAATAAGTGAGCTCTGTATCCGTAAAAGAGTTAGAGTTGCTAACACAAAGCAGTTTGATGGATGTACTAAAAGAACACGTTACTGGCTCAGGTTGACCCTAAAGCCAGAATTGTCTTTGCCATATATGTGATTTCTTTTAATCTAGCAAGATCACCATAGTAACTTGTGCTGAACACACAACCTCGTCTGGAGCTGGTTATGTTCAGGATTTTTGCTGTTTTCTGTCGGTTCATATGCTTCATACCTGAGGAGGAGGAAAGCCATGCGGCAATTTTACAACATGCAAACTGTATGTTTTCTTAATGTACAACTCTAATCTGCTTCCTGTAGTGTAGCTAACTAGTCTATTAGTAGGTTACTTGTGACAAAGAACATAAATAATATTAGTTTCACCTTAATCTGGCAACAGACAGGAAAATGCCACAGAGGAATGGACTGAATGTCCTAAATGTCTAAATATGTTTCAAGTTTCAGATCTGTAAAGGACTGGTGAACAGCAGTCACAAGTCATAAAATAAATATATTAACTCAATAATTCAGAAGATTAATGGTTCTTTTGCAACATCACTAACTGATGTAATTGCAGGCACAAAACTCTTATCGCCTTTTGCCATTTTATTTTTTACGTTCTTTATTCAACTTTCTCATCGATTTCTCTAACGATTTCACTCAGTGCAGCAGACAACATTCAATCTGTCCATTCTGTGCAAAGGATGAGTGAAATGACATGTCAAATGCCCACTTACTGTATATGTGACAGTGCGCAAATCCTGAGGCAGCCAGCCTGGTTTAAAAGCATGGCTTTGAGCCACTTTTACGTTTTGTGAATCAGGTAAAGCAAAGAAAGCTTGGCCATGTTGACCAGGTGGAAAACAGGGAGATAAACAAGGGGAAGACATGCAGAAAAGGGCCACGCGTTAAACCCGAACCCAGGCCGCTGCACTCCATTTGTGTGGCAGATGGTCCCCAGCTCACCCACAGGGCCAAACCGGCTCCCTGCATGTGCAAGCCTTTGACTTGGATCAAATGAACCAGTGTAGTACAGATATAAAAGTGTAAAGAGCCTGTAGGGTTGACACAAGATTATACATGCCTCTCAAATCTATTTTACAAATAGCGAGCAAACAGAACAGAAGCCAGAAAATGAATTAGTGCCTATTGGTAGGCTTTTTATCACATAAAATAACCAATCAATACAGTGAGTTTGATGAGCTTTCATTAGCTTATGCTTAAAACACAACCTCATCTGGAAAATCCCTGATGTTCCATTCAGAGTTTCAATTTAAAATAATCTATAAGTACCACATTTGCACCTACTTTTATCCTGGAAATATGTTCTAAGAAAAATAAATATTCTTTCCTGAGAGAGTATATTTAATACATTCATCGAGGTGTATGTTGGTAATACCACTGAATAATACCATGCGGTGCAAACTCTGTAAGCCAAGAGTGTTTTACTTTGGTTGAAATGCAACTGATAAAAGAAAGTTTTAAACCAGCTTCCTGGTTTAAACCGCCTGTTTGACTCGGTGTGTCTTCTGCATGGAGTTTGTAAGTTCTCCCTTTTGCCTGCACAGGTTCTCTCCAAGTAGTCTGGCTCCTCATGCAGTTCAGACAAGCTTTTGAAGGTAACTGATGATTCTTAATTGATTTACACTGGGTCTTTAGATTTAGCAGATTGGGAGTGTGTGTCTGTCTGAAATATACACTGGTGACCTGTCAAGGCTCATTTAGGCTCAGTCAGAATCAGAATACTTTAAGAATAATATTAATACTTTAATAATCCCTAAGGAAGCCCCCATGTAGCCCAAAAAAACAATATGTAAATGGTTGGATTTTAGGAGGCTGTTTATTAGTAAGAATATTCAGTCAGTAACCAAAAATGTATGCTATTCCAAATCTTCTCCATTATGCCATGTAACAGTGTTATTCTCAATGGACTTAGTAGTTTTTGATAATTATCTGTAGCACGTTTATAGTTTGTAGAGCCCTAAAACAGCAGAACTGAGTGCACAATGAGTAGTAAAATAAATAGATTGAGTTAGCAGAGTCTGAAGCCTAGCTTAACAAGGAATATTGATAACCACCAATGTGATCCCAGTCATCTCTGACTGGGTTTTGAGGTTTTTGTTGAGTCAGCTACAGAAACAAGAAGCATGGCTATGTTGAACCTGTCAAACTGAAATGTGATTAAAAAAATGAATGAATTCATTAAAAAGTGACATAATGCTAAGATAGCAGTAAATCTGAAGTTGTGTTAAGGCTAATGAAGACTATACTAAAGTAAATACTAGCATGTAACAGTGCTGGGAAGCATATCATTTTTTCAAATATCATTGAGCAAACAGAAGACAGAATGTGACAGTTCACGACATCAACACACAAACATCTGTGAAAAATGAAAATCTAATATTTGCATATTTACAAAAGTATAAGGCCAAACAGGATGTTGGGTGATCCTAGCTTGCCAAAAAAACATTACAAGCTGGAAGGGACTCTGTTGCTACATTCAAGAACAGTAAAAACAGATGGAGGATGACAAAAATAACTTGTGACCAATAGAGGACATGTGTTTGTTGTTTTGTTTTGTCTTTTTCTTTTTTAAATTGCACCTTAACTTAATTTCTAGACTTGTTGCTTCTGTGCTAGGCTGTCACTGTGGGAGGGCCTCATATAACTATCTCACAGAGCTAGATAACCAAAACTGTCAAAGATACCATGTTACTCAGTGGTAACAGGTGTTTTTAGCAGTGACAGAAACATTTTGGCCACACAGTTTCTACTGAAAAGCACAATAGGCACCCAGTTAAAAATTTAAATTGTAGTAAATGGTAAATGGCCTGTATTTATATAGCGCTTTTACTAGTCCCTAAGGACCCCAAAGCGTTTTACATATCCAGTCATCCACCCATTCACGCACACATTCACACACTGGTGATGGCAAGCTACATTGTAGCCACAGCCACCCTGGGGCGCACTGACAGAGGCGAAATTGTAGTACAGCATGAGACCTACTTGACCGCCCAGCTGTCAGTAAACAGTCTTGACATTTGGTTATTGAACACTGTGCTATTAAATAAATCCGTATGAAATATTGTTTAACTCTTGATTTGGATAAAATGTTTCTTGGTCTGCAGCCGTCCTTCAGGGCAATCAAGGCAAGCAGTATTTACTTGTCAAATCTAAAATTAGAGATTATTTAAAAAGAAAGTATTGCAGTCTCTCCTTTCTCCTCAGGCAGTGCTTTCATAAAACTTCTGTCCTGTTTAGATCCATTCTTTACATTACTGCCATCTCATGGCTGCAGTTGGAAAGCTCGGCACTTGGCTTGTGTTGTGCTCATAGGAAACTGCGGCTGTCTCTGTTTCACCGGCATGTCAGTCTCCTTAACAGTGACATGAGCTGGGTAAGATGAGCTCTTTTCTGGTGGTTTGCGGATGCACTTTGGATAAACCTCTAGTCTTTCATGGTAAACTGATGGGAGATCATCATGAGTTGGAAGCTGCCACTGGCTCTGTTTCCACTGCTCTGAAATCAGCTATGACCAGCACTTTTTTGCTGAAACAGAACTAGCATTAGCAAGTAAACAAGCTTCTGTTACTTAGCATAGTAACAGATGAGTTTCTTCTTGCTAACCACTTTGACCAACACGCGTAAAGACTGAGATTAGCAATTCCTTTAAAAAGTGTGCGTGTTAGTCCCCATGGGGAAATAGTTCCTCTGCATTTAACCCATTCAGTACATTAGCTAAGACACTTCTGACGATAATGAAGAGGGGAAGGCATCTGGTCTAAAAACGGGCAAGGTAATCAGTGCAGGCACAGCAGCACTTTCAGATTAACATCTATGAGAAATCACTTGACTGAATGTAAAGCAGTTAACCAGCTGTTTTGCCAACACTCCACCTTCATTTTTAATCCACCTGTAGATATTGACAGTAAACCATGTCACAAACTGCTCGAGCTTGTTAATTAGCAGATTTTCTTTTGTTATTAATATATCTTAATGCACTTTTATTTTTAAATCATCTGCTTCTGAGCTAATTAACAACTTTTTTAGAGATATATGGTCCAACCACAAAAACGATTTACAGGATATGGTGAATGGTAAATGGCCTGCATTTGTATAGCGCTTTACTCAGTCCCTAAGGACCCCAAAGCGCTTCACACTACATTCAGTCATCCACCCATTCACACACACATTCACACACTGGCAATGGCAAGCTACATTGTAGCCACAGCTGCCCTGGGGCGCACCTACAGAGGCAAGGCTGCCGGACACTGGCGCCACCGGGCCCTCTGACCACCACCAGTAGGCATATGTTGATATGCTGATGATGATTACGAATATAACATAGTTAAAAAATATCAAATTAATTAATAGTTAAAATGTGCAGCAGTATTCCATTTAACACTGATGGGGAGCATTTTTCTGCAGAATAATTATTTTACTTTTGATATTTTATGCACAGTTTTCCAATAACACAGTTTTATGTGTACGGAGGTGCAGTGTTGGGAAGGCTACTTTTAAAATGTATTCCACCACAGATTACAGATTACATGCCCCAAAATGTATTTTGTAACATATTCGGTTACGTTACTCAATGAGAGTAACGTATTCTGAATACTTTGGATTACTTAATATATCATCATGCTTTTTACAACTACATGAATGTCCTATTGCTGTGTGATTTATTACTATTACTGAAGGTTACTCTCCATACCAACACCAACTAGATGTTTAAATCTTAATATACAGTGGGGCAAAAAAGTATTTAGTCAGCCACTGATTGTGCAAGTTCCCCCACCCCATGACAGAGGTCAGTAATTTGCACCAGAGGTACACTTCAACTGTGAGAGACAGAATGTGAAAAAAAAATCCATGAATTCACATGGTAGGATTTGTAAAGAATTTATTCGTAAATCAGGGTGGAAAATAAGTATTTGGTCAATAACAAAAATACAACTCAATACTTTGTAACATAACCTTTGTTGGCAATAACAGAGGTCAAAGGTTTACTATAGGTCTTTACCAGGTTTGCACACACAGTAGCTGGTATTTTGGCCCATTCCTCCATGCAGATCTTCTCGAGAGCAGTGATGTTTTGGGGCTGTCGCCGAGCAACACGGACTTTCAACTCCCGCCACAGATTTTCTATGGGGTTGAGGTCTGGAGACTGGCTAGGCCACTCCAGGACTTTCAAATGCTTCTTACGGAGCCACTCCTTTGTTGCCCGGGCGGTGTGTTTTGGATCATTGTCATGTTGGAAGACCCAGCCTCGTTTCATCTTCACAGTTCTCACTGATGGAAGGAGGTTTTGGCTCAAAATCTCACGATACATGGCCCCATTCATTCTGTCCTTAACACGGATCAGTCGTCCTGTCCCCTTGGCAGAAAAACAGCCCCATAGCATGTTTCCACCCCCATGCTTCACAGTAGGTATGGTGTTCTTGGGAAGCAACTCAGTATTCTTCTTCCTCCAAACACGACGAGTTGAGTTTATACCAAAAAGTTCTACTTTGGTTTCATCTGACCACATGACATTCTCCCAATCCTCTGCTGTATCATCCATGTGCTCTGTGGCAAACTTCAGACGGGCCTGGACATGCACTGGCTTCAGCAGCGGAACACGTCTGGCACTGCGGGATTTGATTCCCTGCCGTTGTAGTGTGTTACTGATGGTGACCTTTGTTACTTTGGTCCCAGCTCTCTGCAGGTCATTCACCAGGTCCCCCCGTGTGGTTCTGGGATCTTTGCTCACCGTTCTCATGATCATTTTGACCCCACGGGATGAGATCTTGCGTGGAGCCCCAGATCGAGGGAGATTATCAGTGGTCTTGTATGTCTTCCATTTTCTGATGATTGCTCCCACAGTTGATTTTTTCACACCAAGCTGCTTGCCTATTGTAGATTCACTCTTCCCAGTCTGGTGCAGGTCTACAATACTTTTCCTGGTGTCCTTCGAAAGCTCTTTGGTCTTGGCCATGGCGGAGTTTGGAGTCTGACTGTTTGAGGCTGTGGACAGGTGTCTTTTATACAGATGATGAGTTCAAACAGGTGCCATTCATACAGGTAACGAGTGGGGGACAGAAAAGCTTCTTACAGAAGACGTTACAGGTCTGTGAGAGCCAGAGATTTTCCTTGTTTGAGGTGACCAAATACTTATTTTCCACCCTGATTTACGAATAAATTCTTTACAAATCCTACCATGTGAATTCATGGATTTTTTTTTCACATTCTGTCTCTCACAGTTGAAGTGTACCTCTGGTGCAAATTACTGACCTCTGTCATCATTTTAAGTGGGGGAACTTGCACAATCGGTGGCTGACTAAATACTTTTTTGCCCCACTGTAAATGAGTAACAGTAGGGTGGACATTAGGTAAGGCTGCACTTTTTGCAGTGATCTCATATAGAAAACTACTCCGTGCAAATATAAAACAGGTCCGCGGCTCCGAACCGTAGTAAAGGGACCTCTGGCTAATACGTCGGGTTTTGTGTCGTAACCGAAAACGAGCTTTACTTTGTTGTCTGTGTCAGCTTTGCTAGCAAGAGACAGAGAGAGGTGTTGAAAGGCTGCTGCAACGGAACTTATTGTTTCGGAGGAAAACACGAACACAGCCAACAGTCGAGTCTTAACGACTTACTTACAGCTGGGCTCGTCAGGCTCTCTTTTTGGCTGCAGTGGTTATTATTATATTTACATGCTTCCAGCTCCCAACTCGTATTTTTCAACTCTCCTTTTTTTTTGTTGCACATAACGGGTATAGGGCTATGCCTGTAACACTCTGCTCATATTGCCTTCATATTAAATTGTTTTTTGAATAATAATTTTAAACATTATTTATCCACGTCATTATGCAGGACGCAAGTCGAGGTGACATGGGCCACGAGATTGAAACACAGACATTCGAGCCTCTTATTATTATTAGTGTTTTGTTTGGGTTTCCACCAGTGTGTAATTACCAATAATAGAGAGGGCACAGCCTAACATGTGAAACAGGAAAAGAATGTAATCTATTATTTCAACAAAGTAACTGTAATGGAATACAGTTACTCATATTTTGTCTTTTAAATACGTAATGCCAGTACATGTATTCCGTTACTCCCCGACACTGCTGAGGTGTTGTCATGATCTTTTATTGCTTCTTTTCCTAAATAGATTGTTTGAAAAATTCAAGTTCAAGTTCAAATTTTATTCGCCACATGCAGTGGCAGGTTACCCTGCAGTGGAATGAACCCGCCCCCGACCTAACACACACAACATAGAGCATGTGACCAGCAACAGGGTTGGGTAGGGGATAAGGAGTAATCCCAGGCAACACAGCAGCCATCCTGCCACTGCGCCGACTCTCCAGCGCGGGCCCAGACCTGCCTCGTGCTCCCAGGAGGCAACAAGCATCGAAGGCAATTCTTCCACCCATTGTCGCTGTCAGCCAATAGGGTACAATTTTTAATAAAATACTAGATATTTATTTGTCTAGATAAGTAATAACACTTTACAATTCTTCAGCGAGGAAGGACTGCAGAAAGGCAGGCAGCACAAATGGTATGCTTGAATCTGATCCAACTTAAATTGTTGTGGAAGATGTTTTTGTCTGTTTGGGAGCTGGTGCAAGTTGTCTCTGCTTGCCATTCTGTAAAGTCACATGCCACTGCCACAATGATATATCAGCACCACTACTTTATATGTTAAGTAAGTAACAAAATAAGATAACAATATCTATGCTAAGGTTAAAAAGCCAACTCTTCATGAAATTATTCCAAATTTATTTATATAACCCCAGAATTAATTAATGGATGGTCCAAACAACAAACAGTATTTCCCATGATCTCCACAAAACTCCTGTTGAACCTGCTCTTTAAATTATGATTTTTGTTGTTGAGTATTGACAATGTCAAGCAAAGTACTTAAATGTTCTTATTATCAACAACTTTGACTCAAAATGAGCATTAAACTGATCCTACACTGAAAAAAAGGGATTGGCCATCTCTTGGATTTATGTAAGCATCTTGAGTGTATTTAACACAATTGCCTCATGCGTTCAAGTTAAGTGTAACTATATAGTGTAGAAACTACATGATATGCAGAGAGGGTAGATTAAATTGTAAGTCAATAATATAGCAATATTAAATCTCACGACACCGCACAGGATTTCAGTCTCACGCGCTTTGGATCGTGGTTTGAGGAAGGCGCCTCTTGGGTGGCTGTTACATTAAAAAAGTCTACCTTGTAAATTGAACACAAAAATTTCATGTTTCTGTCTTGAATTAAATCATGTAGGATCTGTATGAAATTCAACAACTTAATTTGTTCTTGTTGAGATAACATGATATAATCTAGTAAGAAATTCACAAGATCGCAAGAGATTTCAAACTGCAGGAAAATCACTGGAGTTATAAGAGGCAGACAACTACACACACACCACGTGTATGCTATTGCTATTTATTGTGGTTTAACCTGTCAAGGACAAAAAGGCACAGAAAATTCTGCATCAAGCCTTGAAATCATAGCTTTCCTGCTTTTTTTTTTTAAAGCAGCAGGTGGCATGGTGGTTAGCGCTGTTGCCTCACAGGAAGAAGGGCCTGGGTTCAAATCCACAATCTGGCTAGTTTGCATTGGTTTCTCTCTGGGTGTTCTGGTTTCCTCCCACAGTTAAAAGTCATGCAGTCGTTAGAATTAGGGTTAGGTTAATTGGATTCTAAATTACCTGTGAATATAAGTGCAAATGGTTGTTTGTCTCTATGTGATAGACTGGTAAGCTGTCCAGGGTGTACTCTGCCTCTTACCCTATCACTTCTGGGTTATGCCCCAGCCCCTCCTGCAACCTAGATAAAAATAGAAGGATGATAGTTGTTCAATAGATCCATTCATGTTAACCAGACTCTAAACTTTGTTGAACATTATGTAATATGAAGACAACATGTAGTATTTGAGTGACCAAGTAGTACTGGGTTAAAAGTTATTGAATAGTGTTGAGATAAAATGTCAAAATTACGAAGGATTAAAATATTCCAAGAGCTCACCTTACTTCATCTAAACATGTTTCAGTCGCGTTTTATCAACACAAAATGCACAGGTTTATTGAATATGAATAAGTTGTGTTGATTTAACTCAGTTGTTTAAGTTTCTGCCAAAGCAAAACAGTTGTGTGCAACCAATGTCCACTATTGAATTAAATAAATCCAACAAGGATTTTTTTCAGTGTACCAATGAATGATGAATAGTAGCTTATACCCCTGTTACAGTCAGAAACCTTACTGTCCACACAGTGGGAAACAGTCTTTCATCATGTATCATTAAAAATCTGTAATCTGTCACTGAATCCAGTTCCCAACAGGTGCACAATACCTGAAAATAGTAGCCACAGGCAGGATAAGGACACTATTGGTTCTTCTGACTTGCCGTACTAATAAAAACAGCATTGTGTCTGAGCACGCCATGTTGGATTAAACAATCCAAGGAGCTTGAATGTAAAGCAGACACATGAAATTGATCCATCACGTATGTTAAGATGTCTGAAGCAGTTTTGTCCAAGTGTTTTTTCCCCTGTTAGATCTCAATTGTTAAAAAAGGGGAGCTGCTGGAAATACTTGTATATTATCAATGTCCACTGTCTGTGAATATGACATATAAACAAATCTATGTTCATCTCAACTCACTGCAAAAATATACTGGGTACCAACCTTGAGCAAAACACAGATAACCAATTTGTTAGGTATCCATTTTTAGTTACCTAATTTGTGTCCGTTCAGTGATCTATGTTCTCCAGCTTGTTACTTCCACAGTGTTTGTTTACAATCCACTGACCCCTGAGCCCACAGCAAGACAAAGCACAAGGTCAGCTAGTATTCCACCCACTGTAAGAGAGAAACACCCACAGTTCCTCCACATATATGAGCCGACATGGATCTTTGTGGCTCTGCTGATTAAGTAGTGTGAGAGAACAGAGGTAAGGCCTGATACAGGAACCCTTCCAAAAGGACGCAGAGTTCTCCGGTCCCAGCACAGCAACATCTTTTTTCTGTGTCTCTCAGGTAATGACAGAGATAGCATTGGGGTAGATTAAGAGGTAGATTAAACTGTCACTGTCGGGAACACAGGAAATCAAGGCAGTTAGCACATGTTAGACAGTTTTTATGGAGTAGCCATCTTCTGCGCTCTGTGTCAGTCCTTTCAGTTTTTCTGCTGTTTGGCACGAAAGGTTAAAAACAAATGCACTGATTTGGAAGAAAAGCAGTATCCTATTTCATTCTGTTTTCATTTTAGAGGTAAAAGTGGATTCACATTACAGGCACAACCAAGCAACAATCTACAAGGCTAATAAACTGCAGTTCTTCAAATAACCACTTGAAGCCAACTCCAAAGATGAGTCAACCCCCTTTGAGTCTTATGTTAAAAACACTCAACTTAACAGCAAAAATAAGCTCAACGGTACAAAAAACCAGTCTTATTAAAGATACAAGTAAGAAGACCAAATGTTCGTGAATGCCTCTCGTCCAAATATGGCCCCTTGTTGGCTCCAACAGAAACAAGATGGCAACAGCCAAAATGCTAAAATTAAGACTTCAAAAAGGGACATTGTATACCAGTGCTTGTGCCTTAATAATTATATCCATCCTTATATAAACTCAGTTGGCAGAACATCAAGTGTATTCCTTCATTCTAATGTAACAGTTTTCTATCCCAGTGGTGGACGAAATATATAATTTAACTGCAATGTAAGCTGATCACAAATGGTTCAAGATTTTACTGTATGTTTTAACTGTCTCACTTTATGTTCTACCTCCAGCTTGTGTAAAGCAGCTCATGAAAGCATAAATAAAATGAACAAAAACATTGCAGTGGCAGGTCCTGAGACATGTCCAGCCTAATCCTTTAACTGCCTCAGTGCTGTTTTTAAAACAATATTTGTATTCTAGTTACTGCAGTACCAGAACACATATATTGTGTTATAATTGTATCATTTATCAGTGTAGCTGCCAAATGACATTACACTAATAAATAACACATTTGAATACATAAAGATTGATTAAAAGACTTATCTTAGTTATCAAAACTATGTGTACTAGATATCACCAAATATGACAAATATTGTTATTAAAGGAGACATTAAATTTTAACAGGTTTACAAAGTTTTCTGCACAAATACAACAAATACAAATAATTGTTGTGTGTGTACCTATGGATTACACCTACAGGTGCTGCTCTGCCATAGAAACTCTCGGCACACAGTTTTTGTGTTGATGTTAACGCCAGCACCAATTTGGGGCTCTGAGTCAGCAAAGAGTTGGCAACTTCATGGTCTGCTGCTCTGTGGCTGAGTTATTAAATGTGGTTCCTAATTTCCTTCTCTCACCGCAACCGCTCGCGGCAGATGGCCCCGCCCCTCCCCGAGCCTGGTTCAGCCGGAGGTTTCTTCCTGTTAAAAGAGAGTTTTTCCTTCCCACTGTCGCCAAAGTGCTTCCAGCTGTGGAAATGGGACTGAAAACACCTGAATTCAAAGATTGAGATGTGTGGCAGAAAGGTGTTTACAGTTCAGAAGCTGGAACCATTCACTACTAGCTAGAGACACTGAGTTAAACCCACTAAGTCAAGATTGAATGTACAGTTTTGGCAGAACAATATACAAACCAAAAAGGTAAATATGAAGGTCAAAACAGATTTGACAGAGCAAAAGGTCCAACACAGGGTTTCTATGGGGAGATCTCAGTTAAGCTGTAGCTGCCAACGTCTGTCTTGTAATCTGTTAACCAAATTTCTTTCTAATAAAGAGATACCACAACGACTCCTAAGTTGTATCTATTTGACAACATTAGGTCGTTTGAGTTGTGTTGTGACATTAATTGAGTCTTTTTGTAGAAATACATTTTTACAGTAGTTCACTGCTCAACTGGTAAGATCAGAAAAAATAGTGTCCTGCACTTCTACACCACAGTACATAACCCTAATGAGAACACAAGTGAGTGTGGCTGCTTGGATTCTCCAACTATCCCTGGTCCACAGCATCAACAACATCTCCAAAAAGCCTGATTACTAGAAATGTAAGTCCTACTATGTTTTTGTTAGTTTGCATCGTTATTGAACTACGCTAAGGTGTCTGTCTCAGTCTGAGGGTCTAGACTATAGCACAATGAACCTTAAAATGCATTTCACACATGGACAACCAAGATGGCTAATGAGGATTTCCTCATTATACCATTGTAAGATTTGTCTGCAAGGGTTGTGCTTACAATTGGTTACACTGTCACCCTATGAATATCTAATAATTCAATATATCCTACAAAAAAGCTCTAATAATTTAAAAGCAATTAATTTCTTTATGCATTCAATAAAAATGAATGACTTAAACATACTGAAAGGTAAATGTCTGAATTTCTCTTATTTATTTATTTCTACTGCAGATGAATATATTCACATAATCTGATAGAAGCAACTCATCTGCTGTGGACATCAAATAGTCAAAAACATTGCTGCCAGAACACCCGTTACACAATAAGAGACAAAGTAATGATGGTTTTTGTATGATAGGAAATGAGAAATCCGCTCATTAACCTTCCTTTTTTTCAGAATATGGAAAAAATAGTGATTAAAGTACTTAAAATGGAGCCCTTAGAAGACTGCAGTAGTTTCTGGGTGACATTTTGCTAATGTTCATATGATGCTTGAGGGACAAACTACTGCCTGATTCAACCAGTTCACAGTGTTTGTGGATGGTCATCAATCTGAATGCATTAAATGACATCACTACACATGCACAGTGCATATGGAGTCAGAGTCAATAAAATAATTTAAGTATCAAACAGTGTTATACTGTACTCAAGACAAAAACTGTATCCAAAATATGTGCAAAACTGCAATTTATTCAAACTTTTTTCGTATTTACTACTAACATTTAAAATGTCACATATAATGTACCGGTGATTTAAACCAGCAGATTTCAATGCAGGCCTAGAGCACATCTAAGCTGAAAAACATTGTGTATGGATGGGATGTTGCTCTGTCAGGATTTCAGGAAAGCAAAGCATTATGGGAAAGCAGAACAAAAAAAATGATGTGAACTGACCCTATATCACTTGTGTCACATAAAATTAGTACATACAAGCAAGTTACAGTGTCTGCACTTTCTGCATGTGTGTCCATAACTGCTGCACATGTTTAAATGTCCTCTGTATGAATCACTGTAACCTCCATAACTGAGCAGGCTGGTCAAATGTCTGCATCAAGAGGCAAAAGAACCACAGGGATCACACCACCTGTGAATCTGAAAACAGCACAGCTACTGTAGCAATGTAACCTTGACACTGTAATTCAGGATGTCCCCAAGCTGAGTGATGACATGTCACCCACTTTCACCTATTCGATTTTACTGCCACCACACCCACCATCAACACCGTTTCTTTGTCACGTGCTCTCTTTGGCTCACGTGCTCTGCCTCTTTGACCTCCCCATCCCTCCCCCACTTTTCCACAAACAGCCCTCGATCACCTCCACTCACCTGTTCTATCTTGGCCAGCCATTCTTTATTGCGGGCCAGTTCTGCCATAAAGGCCTGGTGCTTCAGCCACTTCCTGTGTAGCTTTTGAGCTTCATCCCGCGCTGTGTCTCGGGCCATAAGCATCTTCTCTTCCACCCGCTGTCCCAATCACTGAACTAGAGGAGACAAAAATAGCCACTATCAGGAGCCCAATGCTCGAGCCAGCCCTTCTTCCCCCCTTTTCCACAGGACGTCCTGCCTACCTCCTCTACGCAAGAGCCACCCGCTCTGCTCTGCAGGGGCCTAGGTACCTGTGCTGTCACCACCCACCCCAGCCCCCACCAGGCACACTTTTCTGGGAAAAAAAAATCAAGATAAGCACCTCAGCAGCAATGGTAGCAATGGAAACACTCAAGCCCTTCCTTCGGGTTGCCCCTGGGTCCTCATGCCCTACCAATTCATGGTGTTGCGGTCCTGATGCTGCAGTGCCTGCTAGCCAGTCTCAGAGATGGCAAAAACAACCGGCTAAAAAGAAGAAATGCGCCAATTACAACACTGGTAAAGAATGACACGCACATCCAAGATTCCTCGCAGGTCGTGTGTTATCGTCTAGCTCCAAATGTCAGTTACAATCCAACCATCAGTGATGTGTGTGTAGCATAGCAGAATCCTTCAGCCGGGGCAAAACCTGACCATCCACCACTCGCCAGTCCCGGTCAATCTGTAGTCCTGTCTAATGATGCTGTAGACACAAGGAGGAGGAAGAGTTGGAGTGGGAGGAGCAGGGTGAATGGGATGCAGAGGCAGTGCAGAGGAGGCCGGATAACATAAGGTGTCCGCTCTTGAAATGCATCGTTCCTACCGCTGCAAGATGCACATGCAGGCTGGTGTGAGATAGTCCACTATTTTCTCTCCTCACTTCTCCTTCCTCAAGTCCCTGAACAGCTCAGCCGTGGTTGGTGCATGCTGCTGCAGTCCTTGCCTCTCAGCTACGCTTCTGTGTGTGTGTGTGCGTGAATGAGTGTGTGTGTGTGTGTGAGTGTCTGTGCAATCACAATCAGCACTGCAGTGCCGGAGCAGAGAGAGAGAGAGAGAGAGAGAGCCAGAATGAGAGAGAGGGAGGAGGAGAGGGAGGAGGAAAGGGAGACAGTGAGAGGAAATGGAGAAAGAGGGAGCGCCAGAGCAAAAAAAAAAAAGCATGGGAGAGCGAGTCAAAAGAGGAAAAAGATGATGTTAGTGGGGGGGAGAGGTGAAACAGAAAGAAGAGAGAGCCTGCGTCATCCCTCTGTGTCACCAGGGACATTTCTCTGCACTAGAAATGACTGCACTCGGAGTGGGAGCAGGGTTTGGGAAGGAGGGGGGAGGTGTCGTTTTAAAACAGCTGAATGAGAGGAAAGGAAGACGCATGCACACATGGTCCACGGTGCAGCTGACTGATTCCCATCACTGTTCATTTACTATCTGCAAGAGCACCTACATGCAAAACTTCCCCTGCAAATATGTCATTTAAATGCAAAGGGTTCACTCTTAAGTTAATATCACAGCCCCAGCTCTGAATTATAGATAGCTACATGCTATCACAATTACAGTTCATCTTTGCTGCAGCATTAGATTTCTTTTTAATGTTATTTAAAGATAACATTTTTGTCCGACCGAATCACCATGGCATTCAGTGGCATTTAAAGTTTCATGAGTGGAGGCTGAACTGGAGCACTGCCCCGATCTACCAAGTTCTGTGGTTCTGCTGGCATTTTGTTTTTGTGTTTAGTTCAATGGATTGTCTTCATTTTCTTGAACCAACTGACCGGGAATATTTCATAACTAATGAATACTACAACACAGTACATGAGGACAAGAACCAACGAACCAATGAAGCCAACTTCATCATATTTCAGCAGACCACACAAAAAGTACTTTACTTGTGAAACTTGCATTTACAAACCTTACTGTTGTTAAGATTTGCAGCATTATAAAACATGAATAATTTAGACTATTGTTCTAAGTGTACTAACAGCTGGTGATGTAGTGAATTTGAATTCAAGAATTTAAAACTAACCCATTTTGGATTAGGTCGCATGTCTTTGATATCAAATATCAAAGAGACAACGCTGACATAATGATTATGAAAAAGTCTGCATGAAAAAAATTGATACAGCATAGTATCGCAGTATTTTGCATGGCAATATGACTGCAATCGAATTGTTGAAGGTTTGCAAATAACTACAGTCTAATTTATAAATCCAGACAGATTGGCAACAATCAACAGTCTGAATGAGGTTTTGTCAATGAGCACTAGTCGCAGAACTTAACCTAACTGACTGCTAGCTGGTAATAATTAAATGTGAACTTCTGTCTATGCAGACAGCAACATTTAAGCAACATTTGGTGATTTATCACAGCTAATTGCTGTATTATCTGAAACACATTGCATGTAATTGCCAACTTGACCCCATTTAATTGCAGACAGATATCAGACTGATAGCAGACTGACTCCTGGCAACATATATGGCAGGTTTTAGTAGCAGTGTTGATATGCTTGACAATCTCATTTTGCTGCAAAATAAATTTGCCATTAAAAAAGCTGATAAATCACAATATACAGTATGTTATTACAATACTCTGAATATCACAAAATTGTTTAAAAATCCCATCCTCTAACAGGAACAATAGGCAGTTTTGTATCTTTAAAAAAACAGTTTAAGGAAGGAGCACGATCTGATATCCCTGTGTTGGTGTTCCGACACCATTGTAACATTGTTGGTGCAACTGACCAGTTACATTGACTGAGCATTCAGTTAGCATTAGCCAAGAAGTAAGAACTAATGTTATTGCAAACGATCACAAGCAAACCAATATGAGTAACCTAAGTTTGTCATGGTCCTTCAGTCCTTCTTGGCTTGTTTGTTTGTCTCTGTGTTCGAGAGCGGGACTCATCATGGGTTCTTGCCTCTGGCCGAACACATCTGCGCTAACCAACCACCTGGTCCTCATGATTAGGGACCGGGTCCCTACTCTTTCAATTAAATTGAATTGTTTGCCATTTTTGCACACAATTCCCCTATCGATTCCAGTAGCCTCGAATGACGTCACCACGTTGCATAGCGTCATTTACCTGGCAGGAAACATGGTGCCTAAGCGGCACAAACGCTCAAAAGTTTGGTTATAATTTACGAGAATGGATGACAACAGTGCAACTTGCAATACTTGCAAAGTAGAGATTTCATTAAAGGGAGGAAACAACAAGATAACCTTAAATGAATGTCGTGTTTTTAATTCCGCTCCGGACTCGTGAATCTCAACCCAGCAGCAGCGGTAACGTTTGCACGTCCTCTCCCGTTAATACGGCAGGTAAATAATCAACTAACATTGCATATTATGTTAGCGCGATCTGCCTTATTGCAAAACCTGCCATTACTGTGCATTTAGATGACCATGATGAGAGAGACAGACAGAGTCTGGCTCAGATGCTGGCAGTTCTCGCTGCAGTCTACCGGTAGCGTCTCCTTTCAGGCCAGGATAGACGAATGTCACCAAGCAGTGACTAAGTTTGTGGTTAAAGGCTTGCATCCATTTTCCACAGTAGATGCCCCCGATTTTCGGTAAGTGAATGTGTTTAATTGGACACTTTTGTGTAATTGCTACAGAATAATTTATGTTATACTTTGTTATTGCTACAGAAGAATATTTATTTTATTAATATTTTACACCGTGACACCCTATCAAAGAGCCGTAGGTTGTGGATCTCTTAAGATCTCACTGTTGGGTTTGTAAGGCCATGTTACTCCTAAAATTCTTATCTTGTTCAAAGAGAAGATATAAAACAAAGTTCTAAGCTAATCGACCTGTGTGTTCTCCTTTTTAAAAAATATGAATATGATAGGAGAATCGATAAAGAATCGAATTGTTAAACAGAATCAAAAATGGAATCGGAATCGTGAAAATCTTATCAATTCCCATCCCTACCTAACGGTGAACTGAGAAAGTGTAATCTGTAAATACTGGATGTGTGGATTCCCTTCCTCCCTGGAACCCCCTGCAACCATTCCCCCTTTTCCACTCTGATTATTGCAAATATATTTTCTTATTGTAAATAAACGCACTGAACTGTGATCTCTGAGAGTCCTGTGCTTGAGTCCACCTGCCAATTAGCCTTGACAAATTTTGACAAACTGCTCTTGATAATATATTTATTATATTGCATAACAATTTAAAATGCTAACCATTTGTTCCAGAAAGAGGTTTTATGTAAACAAAGTATATTTACGGTGGCCGCAAGAAACAAAGCACAAAACACGTAAAAACTCCATAGCACGTACAAAACACAACAGAAGTGCTCCAGGATGCTAGGGCGCAGTGCTGAGCTTTTGTTACCTAGTGGCTACACAAGCCAGGAAGTACCAACGATGTGTATAAATACACAAACAATACACTTATGCTTTCAATTGTGTAATTTAAGTGATCGAGGTAGCTCTGTTTTGGAAGTTCAGTTAACGCTAGAAATGTGTTTTGGAGTTTGTACGTGCTTTGCCTCTAAGGGCCACTGTATATATTTATATATAAACATATATAAATAAAACCACTTTTTTTTTACATTAGTAATTCCTTTTGTGCATAATTTTAGATTGTTGTTAATAATAAATTAATTAAAGCAACAAAACAACCTGAAGAGCCGGTTGGGAGCCGAAAGAGCCGGTTCTCTAAAAAGAGCTGGAAATCCCATCACTAGTGAGCAAAAACAAAACCAAAAAACCCCACCCTTTCCTATTGGTCGAAAAAAAGTACCATGTCCACCAATCAAAAAATGATATGGCAAGTTGTTTAGGAAAGGGGGAAGTTTTAAGAGTGACGGCGGTGTTTTGAGATTATCTAGGGATTGAGAGTAACGTAGTTTCTATTCTCTGTATGTCCTGTACATGTGGCAGAATTGACAATAAAGTTGACTTTGACTTTGACTTTGACTTTGAGAGATTTGCGAAGTTTAGCGCAAATCTTGTGTAGTTAGTGTGTAGTGTAGTCAATAGTTTTGTTGTGTGTGTCAGAACAATGAGGCGCCTGCTGAATGTTACAGGTGTTACAGCAGTGATACATCTCCTGTTGTAAGGCCTGCAGGTATCAGGCTGTTGTTCTCCTTCATCTCATAGTGGACAGAAATTATTTTGGAGTGGCACAAATAATTTGTGTGGCATCAAATGTGATGCAGAACAGCTGATTGTTCTGTAAATAGTTTGAAATGTTTATTTAAAAAAAACGCCTTGGCTGCATTTTTAGGTAAACAGCTGCTTGCAAAACTTTGTTTGCAAAACTCAGTTACTTTTTTGAAGAAGTAACTATATAATTAATTGCCCAACATTGGTCATCATATACTGTATTTTGCAGACAGAGAGTTACAGGACTCTCCCAGACCACAGACTCATACTCATAATACAAGTCAGAGCTTTATTAAAAAAAAAAAAAGAAAGTTGTGTTTTCAAAATTGGAGTTCAAGTTATTTTTACTTACAATAGTGTTAACATGCTACACAGGTCATGAACAAGATTTTTTTTACATTTTCATTGTAATTGGGCTAAAGCAGTTAATTAAAAGTAGTCTAACATAAATGTAAATGCTGTAATTTGATTATTTTAATAAACCATGAAACTTGGATGGATTTGATGTTGGCGTGACCACAGTGCACACGTCTAATGTTGCTCACAGTGGTCCAAGGGACCGCTCAGGGAGTTTGTGTGTTCGCTCACACACATGAAAAATTAGAGGTGGTGACAACTACTTTCCACTCTCCTTTTTCTCCCTTCCTCGCGCTCACACACACACAGCGGGTATGGCAGTCCATTCTCCCTGCAGCACGGACTACACTGCCCATGAGGCTACATTCTTTAGGGCTATGCCTGTAACACTCTGCCGATTGCCTTCATATTAAATCATTTTTGTGAATAATTAAAAAATTTTTTTTCTTCACGTCATTATGCAGGCTGCAAGTAGGGGTGACATGGGCCGCGAGATTGAGACACAGGCATTAGAGCCTCTTAATGCGTGTTTTGTTTGGGTTTCCACCGGCGTGGAATGACCAAAAATAGAGATGTCATAGCCTAACATATGAAACAGGAAAATACTGCCGTGTAATCCATTTATTTCAACAAAATAACTGTATTGTGAATACCACCCTTTTAAACGGTAACTGTAACGGAATACAGTTACTCATATTTCGTATTTTAAATACGTAACGCTGGTACATGTATTCCGTTACTCCCCAACACTGTCAGGTTAAGGCTGTGTGCAGGTAGGAGTGGAAGTAGAAGGACCCAAAGTGCAGACACTCGGAGGCGGAAAGTAACTCAAACTCAGCTTTTTATTGCTGGATGGCAAAAAGTGGCAAAACGTAACAAAAATCCAAAAATCCAAATAAACTTACATGACCAGACAGACAGAAAACACAGCATAAATGAGAGTAGATCACGACACAGACACAAAAAAAACACAGGGCTTAAATACATAGAGGGAGCAATCAGGGAATGGGTAACAGGAGGGAAACACAGCTGGGGCAAATCAGGCCTAACGAGACAAGGGGAAGCAAAACCAGACACATTAACATCAGACATGAACTTTCAAAGTAAAACAGGAAACATAACACAGACTCACAGGCAGGCACTATAACAAAGGGAACAGAGACGTGGGACCAGGGCAGACACTGACACTGACTTGACGTGGGAATACAGCAGACAGGGGAGACAGCAACTATGGAACAGACAGAAAACCAAAACACTAAAACTCTAACCAAACCCCACCCAGAGAACCTTAACTAAGAATAATCCTAAAACCTGTAAAGCAAAGCTAGAATATAATGAAATAACAAAATCAAAGAACCAAAAACACAAAACACTGGGTCAACGACCCAGGGACCCTAACAAACACTGCTTACGACACCAACTGTCTGCCATCTATAATCCAGTTTTGAGAGCCTTCCCAGACGACTTAACGTCTACTCATAATCCTTGGCCATTTGACCTCAGTAAATCACATAATAGGGTGGGGCTAGGTTTCACAATGGGTTCACCCGAAACCTTGGCTGATTGTGGCCCACACCCATTTTCACACCTTGACTCGTGTGATTAGGTAGAGGATCAATAGGGGTCCATGACCCTCTTGGGGACACCCCCATAGGGTTTAAATCTGGGACTCTTCACCAAGTCCAGATGCTTTTCTTTCCAAGCTCCTTAGACTACAATGACTTGGATGACTGAGAACCTTCATAGACATCTTTCTTGTCGGAGGTCATTTTTGACAAAACAAACAAACAAAAATAACGGCCGACAGCACTGTACACAACGGTAGACTGGTGCGTAATAAGCAAGTGAATAATGCAGAAAACAGAGATTTGAGATGGTCAACTGGTCTTGAAGTACACTGAGGGAGAGAGAGCTGTGCCGGAAGTGTGATTTTATCATGGTGGAAACAAAACAACAAAAGTAAGAGGGAATTAATGATGATGTTTTTCAATCGTGAAGTGTAGTTTGGATCTTCTTTTGCTGCTGATTCAGGTAATTTTGGTCGGATAGTGACGAAACCTGCAGCTGGACATGATCACTTCTTCTATAGGGAGTATCAAACTAGCTTCCTACCAGTGATTTTTGGAAAAGGCTTCAAGATTATGTCCCTCGGGCAACCAACGGTTCTACCAATCTTCATTATACTTTGGCACGAGAAAAGTGTCAACCACGGTAATCTCTGTATAAGATAAGATATACTGTATTTTTTCTAGATTTAGGAAATTCATTTGCTGCAGCAGTTAAAAATGCAACAAAATTAAAAACAAAAATATTATCCATCCATGCACTTATACTTGCACTTATCTGGGGCCAGGTCGCGAGGGCAGTAGCCTTAGCAGCGTGTCCTGGGTCTGCCCTGGGGCCGTCTCTCAGTGGGAGGTATCCGGAACATCTCACCCGGAAGGCACCCAGGGGGCATCCTTATGAGATGCCTGAATCACCTCAACTGGTTCCTTTCGATGTGGAGGAACAGCAGCTCTGCTCTGAGCCCCTCTTGGCCTGACAGTACCTATCAGCGGCCTCCGAACTCCTACAGGCTAACTAAGCCTGATAGGCCTCCTTCTTCAGCCTGGTGGCTCCCTTCACCTCTGGTGTCCACCATTTGGTTTGCGGGTAACCACCACGACAGGCAGCAACCACCTTCCGGACTCATGACCCCATGTGAGGGTAGGGACGTAGATCGACCGATAAATCGAGAGATTCACTTTTATACTCAGCTCTCTCTTTACCACGACAGGCCGGTACAGCGACCGCATCACTGCAGCAGCAGCAGCACCAATTCTTCTGTCGATCTCCCTTCTCCCGTCACTCGTGAACAAGACCCTGAGGTACTTGAACTCCTCCACTTGGGGCAGGAACTCGTCAGGCATAGACTTTCCCAGGGAGGATGAGGAGTGTGATCCCCCTATAGTTGGAACACACCCTCTGCTCCACTTTCTTAAAGATAGGAACTACCATCCCGGTTTGCCAATCCAGAGGTACCGCCCCTGATCTCCACGCAACACTACAGAGGCATGTCAACCAAGACAGCCCTACAACATCCTGGCCTAACGGTAGCTATCAGCAGCCTCCGAACTCCTACAGGCTAACTAAGCTTGATCGGCCTCCTTCTTCAGCCTGGTGGGCACCATTTGGTTTGTGGGTTACCACCATGACAGGCACCAACCACCTTGTGGCCGCAGCTCAGTGCAGTGGCTTCGGCAATGGAGGTGTAGAACATGGTCCATTCGGACTCAATGTCCCCACTCTCCCTCTGAATGCTGTTGAAGATCTTGCGGACTGGGGCCTCTGCCACGCGTTCCCAGAGCACCCTCACTATACGTTTAGGTGCGCCAGGTCTGTCCAGTATCCTCCTCCACCACCTGATCCAACTCACCACCAGGTGGTGGTCAGTTGACAGCTCAGCCCCTCTCTTTACACGAGTCTCCAGAACATATGGCTGCAGGTCTGGTGAAACTATTACAAAATCTATCATCGACTTGCGGCCTAGGGTGTCCTGGTGCCACATGCACTTATGGACACTCTTATGTTCTAACATGGTGTTCGTTATGGACAAACTGTGGTTTGCACAGAAGTCCAACAACAAAACACAGCTCAGGTTCAGATCAGGCAGGCCGTTCCTCCCAATCACGCCACTCCAGGTCTCACTGTCGTTGCCCACAAGAGCATTGAAGTCTCAGAGTAGGACAATAGAGTCCCCAGGTGGAGCACCCTCAAGCACCCCACCCAGGGACTCCAAAAAGGCTGGGTACTCTGAACCACCACTAAGCGCAGACGACAGTCAGGACCCGTTCCCCGACCCGAAGGCGCAGGGAACAAACCCTCTCGTTCACCAGGAGAAACGTCCAACGTACAGGCAGCAAGCCGAGGGGATCCTCTCACCAAGGGGAACTCCAGACTGAGACCAGCCCCTCTCCAGGAGAATGGTTCCAGAGCCCAGGCCATGTTTGAGGTGAGCCTGACTATATCAGAGAGGTGATGTTTCATGTCAGAATTGCTAGTCTTGGTAGCCGGGGGATCATTCCGCCAGGGCCTCCGCTCCTGGCTGCCGCCTGGCACACATTGCACCCAACCCCTACGGCACCTCCTCCAGGTGGTGGGCCCATATCCCTCTTTCGGGCTGTGCCCTGCCGGGCCCCATGGACCACCAGATGCTTGGGCACCCTGCCCCAGCCTGGCGCCAGTGCGGGGCCCCGGTAACCCTATCCCAGGCAAAGTGAACTGTTCCCTTGGTCTTTCACTCATAGGGTCGTCTGAATGGCTCTTTGTCTGGTCCCTCACCCAGGACCAATTTGCCATGGGAGACCCTACTGGGGGGCAAAAGACCCTGGACAACATAGCCCCTGGGATCCCAGGGACACCACATAAGGTAGTGATTCGTGGAGGGGATTAATATTATATATTAATATATCAGGTCTGGATGTACTGATGTGTGATCCAAAAAGTAAACACAAGAACAACAAAGCACATAAGTAAACATAAGAATTCATCCTTAGTGAAAAGAGTCTGGACATTCGAAACTGTCGTCTGCAGACCTCAATGACTAACTGAGAATAAAAAAACGATTCTGGTTAGTAGTTGAGGTTGTATGAGAGACAAAAAGTCTCACCACTTCAAAAAGCACAACACTATTTGAGGTCCACAAAAGGAACCCTAACAGTCAAAAATTTTGATCAGGTATCAAGAACCAAAAAACAAAAAACAACATACAACAAAACAAAAAAAGTTTACAAGGCAGAGAGAGCTCTTTAACTGAATATATTTAACTTCCTTCATGCGACAAGTAGTTATAGAGTTCCAAACTTTATTTCTGTAGTCATTGTGTGTTTTGTGATTATTTTACCTTCCTGGTCTTGTTATCACTGATTACTTTCACCAGTTTCTTGTTACCTGGCCTTTCCACACCCCTAATTAGCCCTCGGTGTATTTTAGTTACCTTTTATTTTGGACTTTATCAGCGAATAAATGGCTGGACTTTTGCTTCAAACTCCATCTTTCAGTGTATCTGCATTTGGGTCCTCACTTCAACACACACTCTGCACCATGACAATTAAACCAGCATTATAGAAAAGCCTTGAAGCTTCCACATGTAGTGTTTTGGCAAACATCATGCTTTTGTTTTTTAATTATTTATTTGTTTTTGGTAAGTTACTTTTTATGGAAGAAAACATGCTAGTTTATCAGCTAGCTTAGTTAGAAAGCTGCATTCCTAACGTACAGCTAATTAGTGCTAAGTAACGGACTACTAAAACGCTAAAACTTTACTCACAAAAACTGATTCAAGGTCTGTATCACATAGCAGACCATAATATTCATCAGATAATGCGACAAAAACAATTTTATATTAATATTATTTTTTTAATGGTCCCAAGTTGGAGCTGAGTCACATGCAAGTGTGCAGGCTTACTTTAAATAAAATTTAAAAAAAGTTTTTGTGAATTTTTTTGAAACTTTACATAAATTATAAAATTACAGCTTAAAAAAATGTTTAGTCCTCACCTGTCTGACCATCTTCATCAGTTTACTTTCACACAGGGTGTGTCTTCTCTCATTCTTTCACGACACCCCGCCCCCAACTTTGATGTCGTCTCTCCCTCACTTATTCTGAGGCGATTGTTTTACAATTCTGCTGCTTTTTAATTAATTAATCAGTTAGATTAATGGTAATGTTATAGCTTTATCTGACGGTTTAAGTGCAGACAGGATTCATCCACATTTTGGACCAGAGGAGCAGCTGCTTTATTATAAACCATTCTGTTGTCTAAACCTGAAATCGGTGTAACAGCTGGCCTGTACGCTGTGTAGAGAAGAACATGAAAACAACGTATACCGTCATTTCCTGACCCGCCCAGGCATGTAAGTTACACATTAACTATTTTTCCTTTCTGTATACTATGCAGTCCTAGTTATTAGATTGAGATATCAATTCTGATTTTTGAGTCCTGTTAACTGATTCATTTAGACTTGCTCCAGTGTTGTGCAGCAGTGTTGTATACCTCCGAGTGAAGAAGAATAACACACTACATGAAAGTAATGTGTGAGCTGTATGATTGGTCTTGTGTTCATTGTGGACTGATTTCTATAATTTGACTAATAAAGTTAAACACTGCAAGCTCACTTAGCTCACTTTAAAATATATCTCAGTTGTCTCCATGCATCTTGTATTGTTTAAGGGTCTGAAAAGGAAACTCCTACAAATACATATTTAATGAGGTCAGCTGCAAAAATAACTGTCCATGGGCCAACATGCTGCACCAGAGGAAACCCCTATTTTGGCATTAATAAGCTGCTATTGGGTTGGGACTTAATGAAGATGCTCATTGTCAGTTTGTGCATGACAGGCGTTGACAATGCAGGTATTCTGGTACCTGACCTTATTACATATGGTTACTTAACACAGAATATATAAAAAAAAAACAACAATGTAAATTTACCATGAAAACTGCAAAATAAAACTTTACTAAGAAGTAAAATACAGGTTTATACAGACACACACAACACTCAGCTACTGGGTGTAGGCCTGTGAGATAAAAAGTTACATTTATTTTTGAGTGTAGACACAGTTTTAGCTGACCTCAGGTCAGCAGGCGGCTTGTTCCAAAGACCTGGACTCTCATTTCATCTAATTCTTGGGACAATTAAAAGATCTGCACTTGATGACCTGAGAGGTCTGACTGGGTCTTAGACACTGAGCAAGTCAGAGATGTACTGGGAGACCAAATCACTGAGAGCTGTATGATCTAATAAAAGGATTTTAAAGGCAATTTTGAATTGAAGTGGGAGCCAATTAAATGACTACTGCACATTTTCTAACTAAGATTTAATGCTAAATTTTACCTGAAAAAACACATTATTTTATTTGTGAGAGTGTGTAACTATGATGGCTCAAAGCTCAGCGCTTAACCTGTTACTTTGTCCCGTGAAGCTGGCTTTATGGTCCTGCAAACGTGTCCCACCTGTGTAAACAATTCCGGTTGGACAGAGGGGGAGAGGGCTCCCTTGCAGTTTTCCAACAACCCGACTATGCATCTGTGGAACGTATCTGATGAATGGTGACATGTTCACAATCACTGGGAATGGGAATACTGCAAAACAAAAAAGTTCAACATGAAAAGCACAGATGTTCCATTTATGCTGCAGCAGACACTTTTCATTGTTTTTAATGTTTCACTTCAGCTCTCTGTATGTGATCATTTTTGCTCTTCTCTATGGTTGGCTCTCACCAACAACAGCAAAGGTAAGAGTGGCCCGCAGACCAGCTGTACAGCATACTTTGTGCATCCAGCTGACAGAAGAGCTTTTTGCAGGCTGATGGGCCAGTGAATGCACTGCCTCTGCTACACCATAAAACTCACTTGACTCTTCACTCATCCTTCAGATCTGAGCCACTTTCCCCTCATCAGTAATAAACTACTTTCAGCTGCTGACCACAGTGTAGCTCTACATGTTTGATTTGGCAGAGATTTACATAGGATGTCCTTCCTGACGCAACTCCAAAGGGGATTTGTGTCTCATTTATTGAAATCGAGTGAAACTGAACTGGGACATATATTGAAATATATCAAAATACAGCTGTTAATGTGACTGTGTTTGTATGTCTGAACCTGAAAATATCTAATATAAAAATATAAATAAATAGTCTTTTGTTTGTCTTTTAAGCAAGAGGCCCAAGAGGCCCAGTATCTTTGCTGTTTCTAGGACGGCACTCTTCTGGACAGAGATCTTGGGTGTCGTTGCTGGGATCTGTTGGAACCACCTGCCCAGTTTGGGAGACCCAGAGTGCTTCGATTACCTCAGGGACTTCCTTCACTCTCCACATCTTCTCTAACTACTCTCTTAGCCCTTGGTATTTGTAAAGCTTCTTGTCTTCCTTCTTCCTGATTTTGCTGTCACTTGACATCGCTCCCCATCACTGGGGCCTTCTTCCTCAGCTTAACCTTTGCCAGTTTGTCCGTTTGTATCTGGAAGTTACAATGAATCTTAGGTTGGTCATTCTTATCCTAGGGGGTGTGTCCCATTTTTACCTTAGGCCATAGTCATCAAGGGTGTTCCTGCATACTATGCCACTTGGTTATGGCGTTCCATGTATGCTCTGCCCGCTAGCATCTTACTGTAAGATTACAGTTTTCAGTTATAGAGTTTGAAAAACATTTGCAATATGTTACTATACTAATTTGTCTAATTACATTACAGGTACAAATATGTTGTTACTTGCGTTATAAAGATTCTTATCTTTAACTTAACTTATCTTAACGGCTGCTGGACAGAAAGAAAAAATAACATTAAGTGAACATGTTTTTTCTTCATTTAATTCATGTGTAGGAGAAAGAAAATGCAGCAACACAACTTTTCAAGAAAGGAGATACAGACTTTGTACACTGATTTACATTTAAGGAAGGTAATGTGTTTGTATATCTATATAGAAACAGAGGTGATAGAGTTTAATCTAAAAATGGGAAGAAATTTTAAGGCAGTTTAAAACCCAAGTGGTAGAATGTAACTGAGTATGTTTATTCAAGTACTTTCCTTATGTGTTTGACTACTTGTGTCTTTCTTTTCATGCCACTTTCTGCTTCTGTACTCTGCTCGATCTTAGAGTAAAATATTGTCATTTTGACTTCACTAGATTTACCTAAAAAGCTTAAGTTAATTTAGCTTTGCACACAAACCACATAAAGAAACAAGATGATTACAGGATTAGTTGACATAAAATTAGCAACTATTTTATTTAAAGTACATGTGGGAGAATTTCTCTTTTCAGAATTTAGATTAGTACATGTTGCTGTTTTTAGTGAGTAAGTCCAAGTAAAGTAAAGTAGGTCAAAGCAGTGATTTTAGTTTGTTAAACAGTTGTTGATACGAAACTATAATTCTAAGACTTCATGCTCAGTGCAGTCTTTTTGCCACTAGAGGGCAAACTTTGTTTAAAAGTTAATGGGTAAATGAAGTGTTCAAAACAACATAAAAGAGAGGAGCGTCTGCAATGACAAGGATCTTGGCTCCTGACCGCATGTAGATATTTATATATTAAAGTAAATTTATCAAACATGTATGGGACATTGTCTGGTCTGTAGTCTGTTACAAGTCAAGGTTCTGTGTTTTGACATTTACTTTATACCAGAAAACAGAAAAATGTATCAATGTAAAGATAAGTTCATACTCCTCCCCATTCAAACCTCTTGTTCCTGTAAGGATGTGGTGTATGTAGACAAGTACAAGTGCTCTCCACATCTAATATACACATTCATGGTACTTAATATTTAACTCATGAAACAACTGGAGAGACTTTATGTTTTGCAAACAAAGAAAATATGTGTGTGACACAGAATTTCCCATTCTTTCTAACAATATGGTCAAAGTGTATTTATTCTTCATTTTCACTAATGATCGCTTCGTGGTGACCCTTTAGAAAACAATTCTCACTTCTTCTCACTTCTTCATTTTAGCATCACTGTGGATTTTTGTGACAATTACAGCAAGTCCTATTTGAATGTTCAAATGAGCATCTTATTATTTTTATAAGCTTCAAAATGTTTCATTTGCTTACATTAAAAACACTTTTGAACTACTGGTACAAATTAGGTTTCAAGATTAAAAAAAAAGAGAGACTTGTAGTGCATGTAGCAGCTTTTTCCACTGAGTGATTAACAGCCAGAGGTGAGACAAGGTTATGACCTCTGCTGGGCTGAAGTGAAGGGCAGGGCTGCAAGGCAGCAATTAGCAGTGACCACATAATGACAAAACTCCGAGGTCTAGCTAACTTTCCTTTGCTCTTAAACAAGCACAATCTCTGCCAACAAGACAGCTGTTGTGCATTTGTTTTTAGATTTGTATGTAAATTATTTTCACTTTGCCATAACAGATCATCTGCCGCTCTATCTCTAGCATCCTCTTCTGTCACACCAACCCTACTGCGTGCCTTCTTAAACTACATCCATGAACCTCCTCTGACATCTTTCTCTTTTCCTCCTGCCCAGCTACGCCATATTCAGCATCTTTTGCTCACTACATCCACCGTCCCTCCGCTGTACATGTCCGAACCATCTCTAACTTTGCTCCACCTGAGCTGTCCCTCTGATGTACTCCTTTCTAATCCTGTCCATCCTGCTCACTCCCAGTGACAATCTAATCATCTTCATCTCTGCCAATCCCAGCTTGGCCTCCTGTCTTTTTGTCAGTGCCACTGGTTTCCTAACCGTACATCACAGCAGGTGTCACTATCATCTTGTAAAGCTGAACTTTCAGTCTTGCTGTTGACCCTCTTTCACAAATCACCTGGACACTTCTCTCCACCCACTCCAACCTACCTACCCTCTCTTCTTCTTCTCTCTTGTATACCTCAAGTGTATCATGTCTTGTTTCGACCAGCTTTTATTCCTTATCTCTTCAGAGCATACCTCCAGACTCTCTACTCTCACTGTAGACCACAGTGTCATCTGCAAACATCATAGCCCGCGGAAACTCCTGACAAACTCCTACTTGACCTCATCTGTCAACCTGTCCATCACCATCACCAAGAAGATCCCTGATGTAATCTAACCCCCACTTTGAATCCATCTGTCACTCCTACCTCACCGCTGCCTCACTGTCCTCATATATGTCCTGCACCACCCTCACATACTGCTCTGCCACTCCTGACTTCCTCACGCAGCACCACAGTTCCTCTCTTGGTACCCATATACTCTCTCTAGAGTCACAAAGACACGGTGCACCTCTGTCTGACCTCTATAATCAAAGCAAACATCACATCTGTAATGCTCACTGATTGTCACCTCTCTTCTTAACTCTCACATGTGAGTACTCTCACATCTTCTCATTCCATTTACTTCGCTCGTTATTACATTTCCTTGTTTCCATTTCTGTCTTTAATCACTTTAACCTGCTGCACATCCTTTCAATGCACACATTTCTTCACCACTTCACATTTAAAGAAGAAAGGGATGGGACAAATCTGACCGTGCGACCAAGCTACTCAGCGTCAAAAGACTATTGCTATTGCTGTGTGATTTATTAAAATTACTGAAGGTTGCATTACACCTGCTAGCTGCAAATAATCATGTGCAGTTCCTTAAAGTAGACAGAAAGAAAACATATTACTAACAGAGAAATAGTTTTCTATACGATGATCACTGCGAAAAGTGCAGCCTTACCTAATGTCCACCCTACTGTTACTCATTTATATTAAGATTTTAAAATCTAGTTGGTACTGCTTTCAGAACTACACATGACTGTTTGCAGCTAGCAGGTTGTTAATGCTATCCATCAAGTCTAACAGCACCTCAGCTAACACCAGCTAACAATATTAGCTTGGTAATAGTAATAAATCACACAGCAATAAGATAAGAGATAAGATAAGATAAGATAGAACTTTATTAATCCCTCGGGTGGGTTCCTCTGGGAAATTCGACTTCCAAAAAAAGCACAGCAACGACCAAAGTTACAGTTACAGAACTGTTATATATATATATATATATATACACACACACACACACACACACACACACACACACACACACACACACACACACACACACACACACACACACACACACATATATATAAATACAGAGACAAATATAAATAAAATATACAAAGGGGATAAATAGAATAAATAGGAATAAAAAATAAAAATACAAGTGAATTGCACATTTCAAGTATTGAGTCTATTGCACTGTTGACTATTTACAAAAAGTATTGCACAAGGTATTGTACAGTGAGGTGCAGAGGCACTACAGCTTAGTTGTTCCCCCCTCCTTTGTCCTCCTGTTTCCCCTCCCTCTCCCCTCCAGAGAGGAGTTAAACAGTCTGATGGCGTGTGGGACAAAGGAGTTTTTAAGTCTGTTAGTTCTTGTCTTGGGGAGAAGCAACCTGTCACTGAACAGACTCTTCTGGTTGTTTATGGCCGTGTGCAGAGGATGCCCAGCATTGTCCATAATGTCCATCAGTTTCTTTAATGTCCTTTTCTCTGCCACTGTCACCAGAGTGTCCAGCTTCATGCCGACCACAGAGCTAGCCCTCCTGATCAGTTTCTCCAGCCTGGATGAGTCCTTCTTTGCTGTGCTGCTCCCCCAGCACACCACAGCATAGAAAAGTACTCCAGCAACCACCGACTGGTAAAACATCCTCAGGAGCTTCCTGCAATAGTACATTACATAGTTATAAAAAGCATGACAATATATCAAGTAATCCAACGTATTCAGAATACGTTACAAATTACATTTTGAGCCATATATTCTGTAATCTGTAGTGGAATAAATTTAAAAATGTCATCTTCCAACACTGCAAAACTGTGTAATTTTAAAACTGTATATACTGTATATTCTGTGTGTTTATTATCTCACTCTTATTGCCTGTTTATGCACTGTCCATATCTTCAACGTCATGCTGCTCTGTTGTATCTTAATTGCCCCTTGGTGATAAAAAAAAGTCTTTCTGATTCTGGTACAACTCATTATAAACCTTTTCTTCTGCCCTCTCATCTCTTTGGTATACACCTTGCATCCTAACACTCCTGCCTACTTTCTTCATTTCCCTAACTCTTCAGTTCTTTGTTGACTTCTTCCTTCGCATACTTTCATACTTTTGTACTTCCAATGCCACCATCAAGTCTCTTCTTTTCTGTCTTCTTTTCCCTGTCCAAAGGATACACCAAACACTTTGGCTGTTTCTGTCACCACCACAGTTCTATCTCATCTGGTAACTCTTCCTTACCATCCGCAATCTGTCTCAACTCTTACCTGAACTCTAAGCAACAGTCTTCTACGGGTTTTCTTCCGGCACCCTGTATAGTCAACAGCATTAGAGACAGTCATTGTTAACCCAATCCAGGATGGAAAACTTATCGTTTGTGATTCACATGTTTGATTTAGCTTTTAGTTTTTTCACCCATCTGATGCAACCCTCCCATTTCATCTGGGCTTGGGACAGGCAGTAGAAGTACACTGGCTTGCGCCCCCTCATCACTGGGTTGATTATGATTCATACTATCAGTCTGGTGAATTCAACTATGCTCTCTGCGAACTCTTATCCAAGTCTTGTAAAGTTCAACTCGCTAGCTATAGCAATGCTCTGTGGTCAGAGAGCCCCACTTTAACTGCTGTGGGTTGTGTGGGAACTATCCTTCAGACTCTTAACTTTGACCACATGTTCCAACACTCCAAGTGGACCCTATAATGATAACCCAGCATAATGACTGACTTCTTGTTAGAAGGAATGCTCTATGAACATACGCCGCTGCTTTTTCTTTCTTTTCTTTTTTTTAAAAAAACCTGGAATCTTTGTTGTGTGCAAAAAAAACTACTAATACTAAGGAACATGAATCACGGTTAAGTGTAGAGTTTAGTGTCTTCTGCCCTGGAAAGTAACATTTTTTGTAGCAATTTATGTAATTTGTATTACAGCTCCATTTCAAATGCAGTTGGCATGCTGCATAAAACATAAACTGAGCAAACTGAAGGGTAAAATCAATCAGGTCAAATCTTTATTTCATTGAAAACAGTATAAAGAAATGGATGGATTTGCTGTGATTTCCAGACCTGTAGACCAGGGGCCTGCACTAATAACAGACAAAATTCAATAGTAGAAATCACTGCATGAGCTCGGGAACACTGCTGAAAACTATAATGGACTGTGGTGAAGTGGTTAGTATCACTTGTTTTGACATATCCAAATTTGAAAATGACTCTGGAAATCATAGACGATGTGTTTAATAGGCTAAAGAGGAGAGTAAGCATTAGCACACAGTTCAGTCATTCATTCATGATGGAAATGCACACTTGTGTGTACTACACGAATAACTTCTACATCCGCCAAGGTCCCATTATTGCTGAGCAACGTATGCAGGCTTTGAAGTAAGGCTTTCAGCAAGACAATGCCTGCCAAACAAAACACTGCAGATATTTCACCATCATGGCAGAAGAGTGAAAGATTCTTGGTCCAGACATGACAACAGTTTGCACATATGAAATATGTGACAAAGAACGTATCGTACTGTTGAGCAGCTGAAATCTTAAAGCAAGCAAAAACAGCAAATTAGTCTCCTCGGCTCAAAAACACTTAAGAGTGCGTTTCAAAGAAGCAGCAACTCAACATGCAGCAGACTTTCAAATGAAAATAAGTTAGCAGAACAAAAAATCCAATGATTTCATTGCATTGTGTTTTTTAATCAGTGTTTTACACCGAGGCCGGTGATTCATATCATGATTCAAGGAAAAGGGGAGGAAGTGTTCCTACATTCCTGTGCGAAGGAAACTGTTAGACATGTCATGACATCAGTACTGACAGATCTGCAAGGTTTTGTTACATGACATAAATCACTGAGGGAAGGTTATAGAAATGTTCTGCTTATGGCTAAATTAGAGAGTGCATGTTTTTTAGTGGCCCAAACATTACACGTGCTGGCATGGCAACCAGCCTGCCTTTCTGACCCGACTCTAACAAAAACAACTCAATCGGCTGCTGCTCGTATCTCAGAGGCAGGCCAAACACTTGATCACGTATATATCTGGACGATGATAACTAAGTAAGTAACTGCTCAGATCTTTCACTCATTTTTCAGCTGTTATGAATAACTGCACTGAAAAGTGATGACAACATATTTATTAACCCCGGTTACTACGCACTCTTCTCGATAAGCAACCTTCTACTTTACGAGTGTTATTTTTCCGCCTCATAAATCAAAACACTTTCAAGTTTTGAGAGAGAGATAAACCACTGGAAACGTCTCTAATGTTGCAGAGTAAACTTCAACATGCCTCTATGATTAATAGCCAACACTGTGACAGATATCCAGTGAATAACACTTTCAATGGTGAGCTGTGCGTGCTGAAATACGCAGAACCCGAACCCGTTTCAACCCGACGACTAAGATTTTATAGCAGACGTGTATGCTGAAAGGGATTACCGCACCCCATTACACGTAACTGCCAGTAATTTCAGACAGAGTGATTCACAATTGTTGTGTCATTTGGTTTACTGTTTTTAACATATTTGAAAAATATCACATCACATCAGCAAAGGATGTGTGTTTCACGCAGGTATGTTTCTTCAGCGTGTGCCGACAGATTATACCACAGGTCAGGCTGAAGCTCGGACTACAGACGTCAGGTCTCACTTTGTGACTCTAAGCAGGCTGATCATCTCCTTTTGCAAGGGGCAAAAATGACAAAGATATACTGATCGGCACATAAATATTTACATATTAAAATTAGTTAACCAATTAATGTAGTTTTAAAAAAAAACAATTTCTCACTTTCTTTTTAGCTCCAGTTGCAAGTTGCTTTGAAATGAAGATTTTACATATAAAATATATACAGAGAAATCAAAAAAGTGAGCTGCTGGTTTTCATGTTGTGCAGCTGCACAACGTTAAAACTATTGAGAAGCGAAGTGAATAATATTGGTCTCTTTGCTACAATGTGCTGTTCTTCTGGAAAACCTGACTTCTTATCCTTCACGTGCGTGTTACTTTGCTATGTTCCTCCCATCTAAAATGTATTGTTAAAACCAATAAAACCCACAATATGCTTGGATTATGACTTATGTTACTTGGTTATTTTGTGTTTAAAGTGTAATAAGATGTTACTGCAAAGGATAAGTTGATAGGCTTGTATTTCTGGTACAGTTACTTAAAATTAATGTTTCCAATTGCTAATATTTCCAAAGGATTGCAGCGTTTTTGCAATAAAGGGGATTAGTGTGTGGCAAATGAAATTACTGCCACGAATGACCACAGATTGGCAGTATTGGCACTGATCACACTGATTTTTAGACAAATGAAGAAAAGAAAGAAGTTGTGGTGTGAGAAATAGCAGAGGGGCCGAGATAACCACAAAGTTATTATCTGAGAGGAGGCTTTTTATTGAGGTGAGAAAATTCTGTGGCAGACACCAAAAACATACATTAACATACCACTGCAAAGCCAAGGTTAGCGAGCCTGGACTTTACTCACTTATTACCCCTAACTATCCCTTAGGAAATATACATCTATAATGTTTGGCACACAGACCTCTAATAACAAACGGCTAACAACCAGTCATTATGGGGGTTTGAGCAAGAGATTTACAAATCTTAGGTTCAGCAGCGTTGGACTGGTTCCTCCTGCTTGAAAATTGTTATTCTGTCAAGGGCACGGCGAGCGGCGTGATAAAATCTTGTGATTTATTCTCGGTGGCTGATAATTACTGGTGTCTTGTCACCTGTCAAAAATGAATGGACGGGGAGAGTCCGAGGCTGTAGTCTTCATGCTCTTTACTCCACAGCAGTAAATCTGACATGTTTGTGAAGCCATAAATCAATGCCTGCGATAAAGCCTGTGCGCTTCATGGAGCTGAGCAGCAATGGGCTGCACTTTTCAAACCATTTAAGCTATGGAGGTATGCAGGGTTATTTGAAAGGTGTGGTAAGTACAGTGGTTTAAGTGGTTGCTTTATAACTTCACAGGAATGGTCAATTGCAAACCAAGGCAGAAAAAAGTTTGCAAAGTTACAAGTTTGCTGTGCAAAAATCTTAGGAGTGAAAAATCTTAAGATCTATGCTTTTAAAACATGTAAGTGAGAAGGATTTTTTTTAATGAAGCATGGACATATGAATTGCAAACTATACATAAAAACGTCTATGTATGCAAACTATACAAAGAAAAGCACCTGAACTTCTTTAAGTTGCTGTCCAGACGTGTTTCTTTCCAAGCTCCTTAGACTACGATGACCTGGATGACTGAGAACTTTCACAGACACAGTCACAGTGTGGGCACATTATAAAGTAACACAGTCTGTAATACAGTAATGTACTGCACAGCTCCTAGTACGTCTGTATCCATATTACTGTTCACATTGATAGGTGGCACATACTTTATGCTTCTTCCCTGTTATTAAAATGATTTGTGGTGATACGTGAGATTTAACATTATATTGTTAACTGGCAATCATGTATGTATATTCCAAAGTAACCAGTGATTTAGCCCTTTAACAGATGGTAGTGGATGTATTTGTGTAAGTTGGCTTTAAAGTCCTCAAAGAAAATGCATTCTTATTTTCCACATACTTAACTTAAAATGGGTTTGGTGTAAAGACTCAACAGTTTTTTTGAGACTTTTAAAAATGTCTGTGTTTCACTTGTTTTTAGCAAATAGTGCAGAAAAAATGTAATCAAGGTATGAAAAAACTTTTTTCATGTAGGTTTATGTATTCAGTTATATTCAGTTAAAAAACATAGGAACCAAACATAACCCAGGTGAATAGAAAATACTGTTTTAAATGATATTTTAATTAATATTTTTATATTAGATGACCTCTAAGTTGCTACTTCTGAATAAAGACAAAACTGAGGTTATTGTGTTTTGCCCTAAAAATTTTAAAAACATGGTGTCTGATCAGATAGTTATTTTAGATTATATTACCGTGGCCTCTGTGAGGAATCAGGACCAGGATATTTTCTTCAGTGTGCACATTCAACAAATATGCAGGACTGCCGTCTTGCATATCTGCAAAAGCTCTAAAACTAGGAACATCCTTAGAGTAATGCTGAAACATTAGTTCATGCATTTATTACTTCTAGGCTCGACTATTGTAATTCATTTTCATCAGGTTGGCTCCTTAAAAAGCCCTCCGTTGATCCATATTGCTCCAGTGAGAGTACTGGTTGGGCTAGAAAGACAGAGCACATTTCTCCCTCATTTGCTTCTGTTCACTGATTCTGTGTTAAATCCAGAATTGAATTTGGAATCCTTCTGCTCACATAAAATGTCTTGAATAATCAGGCTCCATCATATATTAAATACCTCATAGTACCATAGTGTCCCAGTGGAGCTCTTAGCTCTCAGACTGCCGGCTTACTTGTGGAACGGGCTCCCAGTTTGGATTTGGGAGACATACACTCTCTCCATGTCTGGAATTAGATTTTAAACCTTCCTTTTTGATAAAGCTCATAGTTAGTGCTGGATCAGGTGACCCTGCACCATCCCTTAGCTATGCTGCAATAGGGGTAAGCTGCTGGGGGCAGTGTTTCTTCTTCTTCAAATGATTAGGTCATTACTAGACCTTTGGAGAACTTCAAAACATGTTGAGGAGGTAATTTAGCGATTTAAATCAGCTGTGTTGGATCAAGGACACATCTAAAACCTGCAGGACACCGGCCCTCGAGGCCTGGAGTTCGACACCTGTGATGTAAAGGAAATTTATGTGGGGAAAAAATGTATCAAAACCTACCTGACTGTATGTGACAAAGTCATTTCCAAGTCTGGAAAGTCTGGATCTGATTGATATCCTCTGGCATGACCTTAAATATGTTTTTTCTGCTCAAAAACCTTCCAGTGTATCTGAATTAAGACAATTCTGCAAAGAAGAGTGGGCCAAAACTGAAAGACTCACTAATGAAAAGTCACTGACAATGATCACATAAACGCTTGACTCTATTCCTCCTGCCAAGGATATCACAACCAAGTACTGGGTTTAGGAGCAAAGTGTTTGGGTCACTTTCTTTCCCTTAATAAATCACATTTTCATTCTAAAACTGCCTTTTGGGTTATCTTTGTCAAATATTAAAATTTATTTGGCAATCTGAAGTAAAATAAATCAAGAAGGGGCAAATGCTTTTTTACAGCACTATAATTAGATGTCCTTCTTCTGTGTGTGTAATGTTTTTAAAGGTTGCTACCTCAGAGCTTCGCAGTGACCTTCAGTTCAGTGTTTTGCTACTAGAGTCTATTCTTTACTTGGCTCAAAGCTTAACTATGACCTTACTATCCACTCTAAAATCTGACATAAAGAAACAAGTGAAAGGAAAACAGGAAATCTGCAGTACTCCTCAGCACTGATTGCCAAGGTCTCTGTTACTATGTTGGAGGAATGGAGTACTATTCTTTCAAAGGATTTTCTTTTATTTGGTATCTAGTACACTGGCTTAAAATCAGACAGCGTAAAAATGAGAAATGCCAAGTATTCACTGAGCCTTCATGTCCAGTGGATGGAACAACACCACTGATGATAGAAATGTTTCATCACAGCATAACTGTGAATAACTGTATTGTATTAATTTGCAGTGAGGGAACATCCACCCCTTTGAACATACAAGCATATATGTTCTTTATTTAAATACTCAGGAAAGAAAAACAAGAGAAACGAGACACAAAGCGCTGTCTTTGTCCATTACCGCGAACAATAAATCATACATTATAATCATTTTGCAAACTGCAGTAAGATTTCCGTATTTAATATTAAACTGCATTACAACATTGCATCTGACTTTAAATGGATCCCCATCTCCACTTGCAAAAGACTGAAAGATCGATAGCCTAAGCCGGCACCAATTGCAGGTTCTGATTGTAAAATATTTGCCCCCTTTTTTCCCTCTGTCTTTGAAGTCTAAGGCTCGCTCTGCTCTTGTCCTCCAGTGCTGCCCAGGCCTGATTTATGAGGACAAGTTCCAGGGAAGCTACTCTAAATTACATGGCCCTTAAGCCTGAGCAGAGAGATACAGAGAGAAGGAGAATCGCCACTCCAGAGACGGCTAATTGCAAGCTTGAATCTAACCCAAGGTAGATAAGAAGGTTGCTTACTTCCCAGGCTTGACACATGGGGAAGCGCATATAACAGGTAAATGTGCAATTTGTCATGAAGATCTGTGGGACTAATTTGATAGAAGATGTATTTAAATGAATAATGAATATGCCTTCATTAGTAAATAATGTAAAATTACATATTGTACAGGGCAGAGAAAGAAGTCATTGTGGGGAACAATCAGACTGAGCATGCTGTTGTTTGTAAAGGTGAAAGACAGAGTGACCGAAGGCCTGTGATTAAAGAAAAGTGAATTACAGCTGAATGAAATGAGCCAAGATGTTGACATTGAACTAATTAAATAAAGTAAAAATAAAAACTAGACTCTTGAAAACATTTTTAACCAACTGAAATGATTTTGCGACCATTTATTGTCAGTAAGTTCATTATTTGTTAGTTCGGTAAAATTTTATGACAGTTTGTCTGATGAGGCATCGATAGATGTGCTTATTGAGACGCTGCATGTCTACAAGACTGTGAGTCAACTGTTCTCACAAAGTTTTATTGGACTAATTTTCCTAAATCTGACATATGCTCCATAAAAGTGTAAGTAATACTGAAACTGGTAGAAACTAAGACAAAGTTAAAACGTTTCAAACTGTAAAACTTAAACTAAACTGCCTTGAAAACAAAAGGAAATAAAAAACAATCAGAAAATGGAAAACTATAATAACTGTGGTATGAAGCAAACTGGCATTTCCAAAGTGCAGCATTTTGCTTTTATTTTACAATGAAGTGTTGAAACTCTCCTGTGAGGGAGAGTCAGAGTAGAAGGAGGAGGACGTGTCAGTGCCATTTGCCTTGAGGGTGCCCATAAACCTGAAGAGGGAGAGAGAGTGCATCATTCTTTACAGGTGAGTATACCATGTGACCTCAAGATCTTTAAAAAGCAGGTAAACCTGTCTTGTTGAGGCACAAGTTATCACACAGCACCAGGGGACTCAGAGCAGGAGAATACACGGGCTGTCGGCACAGCAGCAAACACCGACAGCCCCACAAAAGAAGCCGAGGCACATCAGCGAGCGTGCGACGGAGTGCTGGAACCCTGCACTCACAGCTCCTCGTGCAAACCACATCTAGGATTTTCACTGAAATTGCACTACAAGAAGGAAGATTTTACGTTGTCTCATCTGGTGTGCGCACTACTGACACAATGAGCTGCAGCAGCGTTGCGAGCTCCGAGTTCTCTGAGGAAGAGCTTGAACTTGGCGGTCTGGTCCAATGCGAAGATGAAGGAAGTCCCAAGCCATCATTCCAAGACGAGAGTTCAACCAGCAGCCCAAGCGAAGCAGAGGAAGGCCAAACCAAGAAGCGCAACCGACCGGTTCGCTCAAAAGCTCGAAGAATGGCCGCTAATGTCCGCGAGCGAAAACGCATTATGGACTACAACCAGGCGTTCAATGCCCTCCGTGTTGCCCTGAACCATGACCTCAGTGGCAAACGGCTGTCCAAGATTGCCACACTGCAGCGAGCCATCAACCGCATCTCTGCTCTCTCAGTTTTCCTGAGCTCTCATCCACCCAGTAAGCCCTGCACCCACCGTGAGTGCAACAGGTCATCAGTGGGACCGGCAGCGATGGGGGCGTCACGGCTTGAGCAGACCAGGTTAACAGTTCCTTGTCCGGAGCATCAGAGCTACGTCCCCTGGCACGCATCCATCTCTCAACAGATGCAGCCACAGCCAGCGCCTCACATGCACAGACCTCATGCCTACGTAGACAACACAGTGCCATCATGTCCCCCATCACCACACTACCCTTGTTATCCCACCGAGGGACAGTTTTATGCCTCACACAGACACTGTGGCACCCCCTGTGATCTTCCACCCAGCCCTCTGAGATACCCTCAGGTGGATGAGGGGTTGGGATACCAGCCGGGGATGTGGGCCTCCTGCACTCAGGGATACATGGACACCTTTGCAGAGCCATCTGCTACTCTGGGACTTCCATGGCAGGTGAGCTACCTGCAGGAGCCGGAGAGCAGCTTCCCCCTGTGCTCTGATATACTGTAACAAGCTTCACGAGTACTGTGAAGTCCTGAAAACTGAAGAACCCTGATGGACTTTTTAAGGGTTTGAGGGAGTAACCTTGTGCTCTTACTGTTGCTGTTATTGAAACTTACAGGAAGGCTGTGATTGTAGAGCAAACTACAGTCCTGCAAACTGAACACAGATAAAGGAGCAATGGCAATCTAGACTGCAGAATGTTACATATGTTAGGTATTTTGTTTTGATGTTGAATTTGAAAATGTTAATTCTAAAGAATGTTTTGCAATCTACAGATGACAATTCACATAATTATATTTTTGCTGTGCTAAATTGTCCCCTTTTTCGGCCTTCTGCAAAGGATGAATTATTGGAGTTGCATTAGTAAATGTAAGGTAATAAAAATGGGTGTGTCGGAAATAAAAACAGACAGACTAGCATAAAAAACAGTGCTATGTAACTATGCATACAGCATGCTAGCTTTCAAGTAGTACAAAGCGCTCTGAAAGAAAATGTGACTAAGATCTGGTTTCAACATTCAACATGCTTATGTATTTATTCTCTGACTTTAAAAAGTACAGTCTGTTTGTGTTGTAAAGACGCTGCTTTTCCTTTGCTTTTTCCAAGCTTGAAAATTAAATGTTTAAAATGATAGATGACTCTTTTTATGGCTCCTTTCATAAGAAAACAGAAAATGCATATGATTCCCAGGACTACAACACTGCACTAACACAAAGCTTGCATTAAGCGTGTGCATCAGTGTGTGCATGCATGCCTGTGGGAGTGTGTTTGATTATAGCCTAAGGCTGGTAGCCTCTGCCATTCAGAGTGTGAGATGACAGAGGTCCTTCACTCAGATGAGAAACGTCCGTACAAGCCCATTCTTGCCATTCTTCTTGGAGGAGAGAACTCACTGTGTTATTTACTTACAGCACAATAAAAACACGAGTAGAAGGCAAGAATGGCGAAGCAACAAAAGCACATAAAAATCAGGCAATACTGGTTGAAAATTGTATGTATTGGCTCTTGAAAAGAATTCACTTCTTATATTGTACCTTTCAGTTCAAACACTGAGAGGTCAGCTGATCTTCTTTGAAATCAGAAACAGCGAATAGTAAACACAAGTCATCCTAGACCGGCTTATATTAGTCAATAACAGCTTTCCCTCCCCTGCTGAGCAGCATGTCATGGAAAACAGCTTTAATGTTAGACCATAGGACGAAGCCCACCGACAGATTTATATGGGTCCAGGAAGGAAGAGTGTGCCCCGTCATCAGCAAGGTGAAATCCCCTTTTGGGCTGCACCGGCCTGGAGGTACAGCTGGGTGTGTTCAGGGTTGGTTTTTTTGAACGTCCTGGAGGTCTCCCAACAGGAGCCTCGAGACGCTGCTGAAAATTGGTGGCCTGGGGAGAACTACTGTGGGCTTGGTGGAGAAATAAATGGTGTGGTGCAGCAACAATTAGCAGACAGGAAGGAAAGGGAATGTGGACAAAGAGATGAATGGAGAGTGAAATAATAGGAAGAGGAGGATATAGGTGGTGAGAAAAAGGGGGAGAGTCACTACACTTTGAGCCTGTCGTTCAGCTTCTGTGCAGACGTGAATCACTGGAAAACCTTGAGTCACCAGTGAGAGACGAGTGTGGCTGATAGCACTCGATGACGGCATGTCTCTTCCTCCTCCCTTTCTGGCACAAATGTGGATCTTCGCTTAACTCATTGCAAGGGTACCTACTGGTTTGGGTCCTCAAGAGACTACCAAGAGCTGTACCACAGCTTGTCACTGATCCGTTACAGAATCAAAATCAGAGAAACTCCTTATCCACACAGGCAAAAAAAAGTGCTGTTCAAAAGAGCGATAATCGAAATAGATTTACAACTTTCCAAAGCCTGGGACAGCACATCTTCTGCTAAGGTCAATGCTTTATCTTGTTATGGGTTCTGTTTTTGTCTGTGTTCATAAAATTTTAGTTTAGTAGCTTTTGTGTTGTCGACAGACAATGGTAACAAAAGCACACAACAAAAAAAACACAACAAAACTCACAAAAAATCCCCCATAAAATACTAGCAGCCTTCTAATAGCAGGTGCTAATACCATTGATATTATATCAATGGTATTAGCACCTGTACTAGTCCAAGATTTTTAGTAGATGCATCTATGGTAAGAATATCTAATTACATTGCCTCGTTATCGATTTATCGCATTCACAAACTTGGGTGTCCACACTGCAGGGTGACGACAATATCCTATCAGTCTTTTACAGTTGAGGGGCAAAAATCTCACAAAACACAAGTGTTTCTGGGGAGACAACTTGATGAAACAGCTGCAGAAGTGACAAGCTAACCATGAACGACTAATACCAAACATGTATCTACAGTATTATATGACGCATGCGATAAAAACACACAACATTTGCATCTTTGTCGCTGTGAAATTCTTTGCATGTTTTGGTTTCTGGCACTTCTGTTGCTGTTCTTCAAATGAATGTCTCCTCAAAAACACTTTGTGTGATTTTTGTCTGGGCGATCGTGGCTCAAGAGTTGGAAGTTCGCCTTGTAAGGTTGCCGGTTCGAGCCCTGGCTCGGACAGTCTCGGTCGTTGTGTCCTTGGGCAGGACACTTCACCTACCGCCTACTGGTGATGGGCTGATGGCGTGATATGGCAGCCTCGCTTCTGTCAGTCTGCCCCAGGACAGCTGTGGCTACAACTGTAGCTGCCTCCACCTGCGTGTGGATGAGCTGTATACAAATACAGGCCATTTACCATTTGTGTGGATTTTTTTCTATTCCTACTGTAGGTTTTTATTTTCAACTTCTATTCTGTTTTGTGTGTTTAGCGTCAGTTTTCTGTTTGTTTGAATACTCTGAGGAAGTGTTTGTGGATGAAACAGATAAACATAGAATAAACAGTATAAGTGACCACAGGTTGTGGACTAGTGCTACACATCTTGTGGGAAACAACAGAATCCAACAGACTTTAAAAAAACGTCATAACAAGTTAGCATTTCATGTTTACCTGTGACTCACCTGTGCATTTACCTCACTTCTTCACCATGTGAGCCTGTCAGTGATGCATCTTTTTTTAAGACCGCTCCACCTCCGTGATACCTTCTGCTGCCAGACTGATGGAAAGGAAAACAAGCAAACACAGAAGAAATGATGCCAAGACCTGAGGGTGTGTTTGCGTGATATATAGGGATGAGTCAGCCTTCGGAGAGAAGCTACATGTTGATGCTCTACATACTGCGTACACCTCTGCTCCCTGAGCACAAACAGGTGCGCGCACCCAAACACAACACACACACGCAGCGCTATGACATCTGCGGTGCAAGGTGAAGGAAGTGAAGGTGCCAGAGGACAAGAGAATGTGTATGCCGCCGGCAAGATTTAGGAAAGTCAGTGTAGGTATTGGGCAACATGTTGGCACGGTGGTTAGCACCATCTCTGTGTGAAGTTAGCGTATTCTCCGCGTGTCTGTGTGGGTTCTCTTTGGGTATTCAAGAGTCCTCCCACAGTTTTTTCTAAACCAACAAATACTTAAACTTGAAATTTGCCCTTATATATTGTTTTAAAAATTATTTCCGTCAGTCTTCCAAGTTTGGAAAAATATTTTCAGTGAGGTTTTTTCCCCCTCAAAAGTCAGTTACAGTTCAGTTACGTTGTATTCAAATAATGCCAAATCACAGCAACCATCATGTCAAGGGAACTAATATTGTAAGGTAAAGACCCTACACCTACAATAATACAGAGAAAAGCCCAACTATCAGATGATCCCCAGTGAGCAAGCACTTGGTGACAGTGGGAATGAAAAACTCCTTTTTAACAGGAAGAAACCTCCAGCAGAGCCAGGCTCAGGGAGGGGCGGGGCCATCTGCTGTGACTGGATGGGGATGAGGGGAGGGACACGGGACAAAAGCCACTGTGGAAGAGAGGCAGAGATTAATAATAACTAATGAGTCATTGCAGAGAGTGAAAAGAGGTGAGTGAAGAAGAAGTGCATCATGGGAAGCAATTGGAAGTACACCAGTATATTACCAGCTCATGGATAACAGCTGATCAGGGCTGAAACTCTTTGGGCTTAACTACTCTGAGGCCTTCAGGGGTTGAAACTAATCTCATATCCAAACAACACATCAGAACATTTACCTCACCAGTCCAGAGTAAACATACTCACCACTAACACTCGGCAGAGATGGAAACTCCATTTCTCATCAGTGTAGAGGAATAGCTTGTGTCCTCTGTGTGATCTAATTGTTATACCGTCGACCCCGAGCGTCTGCTGAGTCAGAGAGGCTGCACATCTCTCCTGTGCCTTCCCTCAGACTCAGTCTGCCTCACCATGCTCATCAACACTAGTGCTCCAGACTGCTAGACAGCAGTCTTAAGCACAAACAATGTTCCCTCTGATAACACTGGAGACAGATGTCTTGGTCATAGTCCTCTACTCTGGAGCCATCTCCTCCTCTGGCAGGAACTTGATACAGTCACACTAGCTTGGAAACATTGGACATGGTCAGAGCAACTATGTAGAGCTTTCCTCCCCATTTTCTCCTCCTCCTTCTTTCTCGCCCTGAGGTTATTTTCAACATGAATGACTTGGTGTCTGACCTTACACAGGGCTGTTATGGCCTCTCGCTGTGTCCACTCATGATCTTATCTGCAGACTTCTCATGTAGGATGTTTACCAGAAGTTTTGTGTGTGGTAAAAAACTTGTAAAAGTCACGACCTCTTTAATCTGAGGTTCTGAGCAAGGTCAAAAGTAGTCTAGACTCAGATTATCTGGGGCCCACCACTTCAGCTAAGGGCATCTGAGGGGCAGTTGGAGGGTCTGCACTTTGCTGTGTGTTGTGGTGGGCTATAAAAGAAAGTGCTGATGTGGAGGGGGTCGCGCTTTCTGATGAGTTGGCTTGTTGAACCTCTGGTGTTGGGCTCAGTAATGCACGAGGAGAGTCTGCTAACCCCTTGTGCTGAGGAGAAATACAAAAGATTCATCTGTTTCATTCTTATCCTTCAATCCAGATTGTGTTTCAGCACAACCAGGCAAAAACAGTCACAACAGCAATAAACCAGTAACTGAGGAAGACTGTAACCTCAATTTATTTTCTCCTCAGTTTATTAAGGTGAACTCAGACCTGTAATGAAAACTGAGACAATCAAGTCTCTGTTTTTTTGTGGTGCCTTTCTTTTACAAAAGAAAAGAAAAGAAAAGAAAAAAAAATCAGCATTTCAGAAAAAGAACAGCAAATCTCAAACATGGTGGTTGTACTTTGATGGTTTGGGGCAACTTTGGACATAATTGATGAAACCATGAATTCTTCTGTCTAACATCCCTAATATCCCATTGAGCCCAGAAACTCAAGCACACTTGAGCAGGACAGCAGGACAACGAAGCGAATCATACCAACAAGTCCACCTCTGAATAGCTCAAAGAAACAAAAACAAAATAGATGTTTTTGAGTGGCCTAATATAAATAGACTTAAAGCTGATGAAGGTCATTCTGAAACATCTCACAGCATGAACAGACCGTTAGGGGGAGGGAGCGGGACTATGGCCAGACACAGGCCAACGAATCCACAAATGACAGTCAAATGAGGGAAGCGCTTTCTCTGTCATGCCAGTGAGACAAGTGCATTGCACTCCTCTCACAAAATACCTTATAAAATGAGAACCGAATGTGATATTGATGTGCTTTAAAAACTGTGAGCATCCAGACAAGTTGCTCTTCACATGTGTGGATTTTGGTGTGTGTGGTGTTTAAACCGAGGTCAGGAGCTTGAGAAATTAAACAGGGAGTGAATAGAAGAACATGATGCAAATGGCTTCAAGTTAAAAATGTATACATCTGTAGACAAGCGTAGCTACATTTTGAGGGTAAAATGAAGGCTGTAGGGTGAAAATTGTGGTCACAGCAGCAGGTTAAAGAGAATTTTTTTCTGCAAGGTTTTCAGCCTGTTTCACTCTAACCTCACTCGAGCTCTCCACTACACATAAATAGGGAGGGATTTGAGAGATTTTTGTCGTGACATTTTTGAAAATAACTGAAAAACCATAGAAGGTACAGTGAAAAACATCTGTTTGTTTTGTAGGCACTGTTGTCCCGGTCAGTTTGGTGTATAACGGTGTCTGTAGGGCAAAAGGTTCGGGAGAAAATTGGCCCAAAGGAAGGAGAGTCACAGCAGACAAGTGAGAGAGGCTGGTTTCTCCATTCAAAGCTTTATACTACTAATAATAAACAAAATGGCCACTGATGATAACATATACTGACTAATGAGTCATTGTTATTCCAAACACTTGATTGCAGTTATGGTAAATGGGCTGATTCTGCTCAAGGTGCTTAACTGTTACCCTGAGCCCAGCACATCCGCTATGGAAATTATTAATGATCCACATGTTTGATTTGGCAAAGAGTACATGCCCTTTCTGATGCAAATCTCCCCATTTATCCAGGTTTGGGACCAGCACTACAGACACAATGACTTGTTGTCCTGTCACAGCACATTTTAAAAGAAGAAACATATAATTTATTTATAAAGTTCCAAAGAAGAAAAAAGCTGTTGGATTACAAAGACTTCTTTACTATTATTATAAAACCAAATAAAAAGTTAAGCAGTGTTTTCTCACTGGTTTGGAGGAGTTAGCAGTTTCACTTCTGAACACTAGATGGAGGCAAGACTACGATGCTGTGATTTATCCTGTGGCAGGGAAAGAAACCAAGTGCTAGAGTATTTAACAACAGCACTGGTATGGCAACAGCACCGCCTACAACTGCAAAGCTCTCCAGCGAGTAGTGCGGTGCTCTGGATTGGAGGTGAGCTTCCCTCCCTCCAAGACATCTACAGGAAGCGGTGCCTGAGGAAAGCGGGGAGGATCATCAAGGACTCCAGTCACCCCAGCCATAACTGTTCAGACTGCTTCCATCAGGAAGGAGGTTCTGCAGCATCCGGTCCCGTACCAGCAGACTGAGAGACAGCTTTTTCCATCAGGCCATCAGACTGCTGAACACGTCATAGACACCTCAGCTTCACTACTGGAACTTCAACATTATGCACTCCACACTGTATATAAATGCCACTTGTTTTGCACATATTCAACTCTGTATATTTTATATATTTTATTATTATTATTATTATTATTATTTTATTTTATTTTTTTACTATTTAATTTGTAAAAATGTGTATACACACACACACACACACACACACACACACACACACACACACACACACACACACACACACGTAGGAAAATATTTAGTATACACATCCAGAAATGCATACACTATTATATATTGTACATATATTTATTAGTTTCAGGTTGGCCATTCTTGTATTTTGCTTGTTTGTGTTGTTGTGTTTGCACATCTCTGTTGCTTGTGGGGCTCGCACACAAGAATTTCACTCGCATGTGCTGTGCCAGTGTGCCTGCACATGTGATGTGACAATAAAAAGTGATTTGATTTGATTTGATTTAATAAGTTAAATTAATAACAGCACTGAATATGTTTTGAGTTAAACAAAATAAAGAAAAGTGTCCGAAGAAATAAACCATTTATAGACAATGATCTGTTATGAATGTATTTATTATTGCTGGAAGAAAGCACACAGCTTCAGGTTTATTTTTAAAAAGGTCTCATGATCCAACAGCTTATGAGATATGAACAGCATATTTAATGTTACAGCTCAATATGTGGGCAGAAAACTCTGCAGTTCAGGTTCTGTCTGCCACTACCTAAGAGAGTACAGGAGCAAAGGAGTGTTTGAATGGTTTCCCTTCACATCCGTATTCTAAAGCATTCATGGCTCTGCTGACGCCACACTGATTCTTATCTAAGCAGTCTTTACTCCTGTTGGCTAAGAAAGGTGAGCTTATTGATGCCATGTAACCACTGTGTGTGGAAACAGTTTGCTTTTAGGTGCCCTGCTCTCCCCAAAGCTGAATCTCATGTATACTGCAGAGGCCTACAGAGTTCGTGTATATGCAACTACCTCCTTCCTTCCATCTCCTGCTCCACAGCTTGCTTACAGCTGCAAATGCTGTGAGACCGAACTGTACCCACCAGCTTCCAGCAGATTTATCGTGCATCACCACAGACAAACTGACCTTACAACATTTCACATTTAGCCAGCACACGCATGTCATGCAAACATGAAAAAATAAATGGTAATTTTGTAAAGAGCTGCAGTGTAAACCCAAAAAGAGAGAGCAGGCCTGGTTTCATCAGTGCAGCTTGCATTTGTGTGGGTTTGCAAATAATTACTCTGAAGAGCCAAGTTGGACATGTAGTTTGCTTATAATGGTGCCTGTAAATATGAGTATACATAAAGTGTAAGTGACTGTATAATGTGACACCAGAACATGTTGATTGTATTCCATTGAAGTCCACCTTTAGTTAGGTTTAAGGTCAGCAAAGAAGTCTGTTTGTTAGTTTTTGCCAGATTAAACAAGTCTGTTCTAAAGTATCTGTTTTCATGTTGTGCCAAAATATATAATTACTGCATACTTCATAACACTTTTCAATCAGAGAATAGCATCAAGTCTGGGATATTGATCTGGTTTTGCATTTGGTGAGGGTCAGTGTCACTACTCGTAGCATGATGCGATAGCTGGAGCTTACAGAGATTGCACAGGGAGTCCAACTCCTCCAGGATGGCACATTGATACGTGTCATTGCCAGGACAGTCTTAAGAGCATGGAGGAGATTTTAGGAAACTGACAGTTACTGAGAGCTCCACACGGTCCACAGGATGAGCTCTGCCTGGTGTGAATGTCTCTGACCAAACAATCGCAAACCTGTTGTTCAGCATGACTGGTTTGGTCTTAGGTCTGTGATGGCCTGGGGAGGCATATCCACGGACCTCTACAGGCTAAGCAAGCTAGCCTACATGTCAGTTTTTGCAGGTATCAGGATGAAGTCCTTGGAACCTTTGTCAGACCCAACGCTGGTTCAGTGAGTCCTGGGTTCTTCTGGGTGAATGACAATGCCTGGCCTTATGTGCCAGGAGCATTAGGGAACTTCCTGGAGGATGAAAGAACTGATACCACTGACTCACCCTCACCACAAATGACCTAAATCGAACAGAACATATCTGGGAAATTATGTTTTGGTCCATCTGATGCCAGCAGGTTGCACCTCCGACTCTTCAGGAGCTCAATGATGCTCAGTAATGGGAGAAGATCCCCCAGGATGCCATTTGTATCATTTTGTGGTGCTCTAATGAAATTCTGGCAAAATTCCATTGCTGGAATTCAGTATAGATATTCAACTTTTAAAAAAAAATTGAGATCTGATGTGTTTTTTTCAAATTGTTCCTCCTTTTATTTTATTTTTTTGAGCAGTGTATTTCATGCTGAATATCAGAATACTATTACATGACCAACAGAAAAACGGTTTGAGTTGGAATAATAAAAAAAAGAGGCCATTTGTGCATTCCTGGAGGAAAAAGTGTGTCCCAGGTGCAAAAATACAAATCAAAGGGAAAGAAAAGCTTGAATTTGAGGATTTCTCTCACTGTAATAATCATCACAGAACTGACACTATAAGCTAATGAGCTGCAATACTTCAGAGGCTAGAAACTGTATGTTGAGTGATTAAAGTCACTCTGTCAAATGAATATTTACGCACTGAAGCAAAGACTCAGACTGTATATAAGAGGTGCACTTCAGGTGTCACACACTTGGATTCTTTCTAATAGTTTTTAGAGGACTATTCCATTGGAATACATTCCATTACAATAAGAAGTCTGGTTGTCCCCTGCTTTCCTCTATGGCCTCAGTAAACCTTTTCCTGGTGTATTCATGGTTTCAGTAGTTAGAATAGAATAGAATAGAATAACCCTTTAATTGTCCCACAAGGGGAAATTTGGTTGTAACAGAAGCAAGAAAAACACAGGACACAGAACAGAAACATACACGATTTATTTTTACATATTTACATCAAGGACAATAGTTACCAATACATCAATTTTCCTGTAGACTCCTGGTGGAGCAACACCACCACGCCAACGGACTCTGTTCTGCGCTGTTCTCTTCAGCTGGGTCCACACCATTCCAGCAGCCTTCACTTTGCTCTCGACAGATCTTCTCCACATCTGTTTGGGTCTCCCCACTTTCCTTTTCTCTTGTGGGTTCCAGTCCAGTGCTTGCCTTGTGATGTTGTCGAGTGGTTTTTGAAGTGTGTGGCCTATCCAGCCCCATTTTCTCTTCTTGATGTCTTGACCGACCGGGTTCTGGCTGGTTCTCTTCCACAGGTCTGTGTTTGAGATCTTCTCAGGCCATCTGATGTTGAGGATGTGTCGCAAACACTTGTTGATGAAAATCTGTATCTTGCTGGTAGTGGTGTTGGTCACCCGCCACGTCTCAGACCCATACAGGAGGACTGCTTTCACATTGCTGTTGAAGATGCAGATCTTGCTACGCTGAGATAAGGCTTTGGAGTTCCAGATGGGCCGCATGGTGTTAAATGCAAGCTTTGCTTTGTTGATCCGGCTCCTAACGTCTTCATCTGCGCCGCTATCGGTGTTGACTATGCTTCCTAGGTAGACGAAGCGGTTGGTTTCCACCAGGTCTTCTCCCTGTAGCTGCAGTGGATGTTCTTGTCAGTTGTTCAATCGCATCACCTCCGTTTTTCTGACATTGATCTTCAGGCCGGTCTTTTCTACCTCTTCAGCGAGCTGGGTAAGCTTGGACTGTGCATGTTGCTGCTTATGGGACAGAAGGCTGATGTCGTCTGCAAAATCCAGGTCCTCCTGCTGTTTGGTGAGGGTCCACTGGATATTGGTGTTGCTGCCCTCTGTGGTTCTTCTCATGATCCAGTCCATGACGATCAGGAAGGTTGTTGGTGACCAACACATACCGACACATACAGTATTAAAATTAAATTAAATTAAATACAGATAAGAAGCAAACCCAGGTTGTAGTGTGAATCGGTTGATAAAATAGTGCAAGTTACAGTGCCGATGTAAACACCTATAGTTGTTTTGCTGTATTCAACATAACTTTCATCTTTTACATAATAGTCCCCATTAGAATCAAGGAAGGTAAAGCTGGGAATTCCTTAGCTTTAATTAACTGGGTTATTTCAACAGAAATATTGCATTAGCTGTTTTGTTTTAAAATATATATATATATAAATATAAGTTGATTTCCTGAGGGTCAGAAGTAATTGGACAGTTGTCTCACAAATGTTATTCCATGAGAAATTAAGCAGACGAAAAATTTGGAGCTGTGTCCAAATGTTCAGCTTGCATTTGGTAGCTTTTCTTTGGAACTCTCACTATAAGGCAAGCTGATGCTATGATTATGCTAAAAACAAAACAAACCTGTCAGATAGCACAAACTTTAGAAGTGGCTGTAGATGAAAGGAAGGAATACACTGGCCAGCTCAACAACACAAAAAGGCCTTGAAAACTACAGGAGTCAATCAAAATACAACAGAATTATTCCCATGGTTATGAAAACCAACATTACAATGGTGTACAGGGTTGTACTCTCTGCTCAGATTCAGCAACATGGAATTTAGGGCACTATGCACAAAACTAGCCATCAGTTTGTGCAATAAATGTAGCAAACTCTTTAAATAAAGCTGCAAGTCTGCACTTTAATCACATACTGGCTGTTTGATTTAAAACCCAGCATGATGATATACGGAAAAAAAAGAAAAATGTGTCTATCCAAAAACCTGTGGAGCTAACTGTACAGTATATGCACACTCCAGTAATCAAACACAAATGAAAGGTCTGTTATCATTGGTTTAAAAAGAAAAGGTGTAAAGAGAACACAGGTGACATCTAATGCCTCAAACACAACTGTAGCAGCTGAGCGAGGAGAGCACAAAGGTGTCGCTCTGATGAGATGACACATCTCCTAATCCACTGTGCATAACTTGCTTGGCAGACATCGAGGCTATGGAGACACGGGAATAAGATGAGAGTGGGGGGTGGCAGTGTGTAGCCCTGCAATCAGAGGGGCTGTATCTGTCAAAGAGACGAGGCCTTTGGTTTATGAATTTGAAGGAGTAAATAAATAAATAAAGCCTATCTATAATGTAGTTTCTGACTTTAATTTTGCAGCTTTGCCTTTTCAATAAATCCAGCCTCCCTTCATTTGCTGGTACACTACAAGTTGCTTATCTGCTTTGAGATGGAGGAGAGCGTCCAGTCTTCTGTTGATGTACAGCAGGAAATAACCGGGGAATGGGAAATTTAATGACATTTACTATTCCTGCTACTATTGATCTAAAATATCACATAAACACAAACAGAAGAGCACGCTGTGTTAATGTGTTCTCTCTTTATTCAGTGGTGGCAATGTATTTTTATACAGTATGTAAACAACTTTCTATCTCTTCATTCACTCTTTACTTCTTTCTGCCTTCTCCCTTCATCTTGGCCATTGATTCGTCTTTACATTCGGCTCTGAGGACAGTCTGTTCCAATTAAGACTGCATCATAAATGTAAGGAGGGACTCAGACTGTATGAAAAACATCTGGGGCATCTTTCAAAACATTCTGTGTCCAGACTGGAACTCCTTAGATCTCTGTGCCGAGCTCTCTCAGCAAACACCGGAACTGTTTGCAGTATATAAGAAATCTGTTACTCATACCTGTCAGCGATAACGGCTACAGTGGGAAAATTCAATAATCAAACACAAAACTGCATCGGCCCTGAGAGCTCGACGTGCTGCACCAGAAAAAATGCGAATGACAAAAAAACGCATTTCAGAAATGGAACATCACATTCACGGAGTTACAAAACAAACAAACAAACAGGCAGGTTGACAGACATCCATGAATCTGAAAACGCACATGCTGCAACATCAGCACAAATAAGACTGTGGCTCTGACATTGTTTATTTACCAACGTCTCTAAATGTTGGCTTCTGCTTCCTGTATTTGTGCTTCTTGTCTGTATTCAAAGAGATGATTTGTTTATTTGACCAATGACAATCTCATACAACAAAATGAATGATGCCACAGTATGTTCATCATTCTAAATGATTAACACTTTAGCAACTTTGTTAAATAAACAGAGTTAAATAACATGTTTTGAAGCAACGTTCCATTGTTGGACACACAAGTTGTAGATCTGTTTTTGAAAAACAAAAAAACTAACAAAAAATGATAAAATAGACAAAAGTTGGCTGAAAACTGGAGTTTGTTTTCACCAAAATGTATTTTTAAAAGACAGCTTGATTGTACTTTTTAAGTAGGGAAAGATCTATGACTGTGTTTTGTATTTTATTTCGATTACAATCAATAAGTGTACAATATCTTTGTACTATCAAGTTATGGTAGTGCAGACTTACCGTATAAGAGCATGCCCATGTTCTACTAACATCTGTACATCAGTCCTGGGATTAACTCTCCATGTTTGAAGGCAAATGTGCTGTGCTCAAAGTTATAAACCGGACATCTCTTAATGATCAAAAAAAGAAAACATAAACAAACAAACAAATAAATAAAAGCACAGCAGTGCAGCATGGATACATATGTACTGTATGCCATTACAGTTTGGTTTCATTCATATCCATACAATCCCCAAAATGCTGAAGTCACCTTTTCAGCCTTTTACATGCAGCCTCTGCTGTCCACAGAATATTCAGTCCTCTCTGCTCTGACCAAGTTACCCTGGGACCCTAACCCAAGAGGCCTTGGTTCCACTGCGACCCGAGCCCTTTTGCTTGCTGTCTTCCCCCATCTCCTTCTCCCTGCCTTCCTCACTCCTCTTTACTTAAAGCTTTCTAACAGAGACAACAGAAATAAAATAAAAAAAATACTAAAATTGTTGTTGTTATCCACACACAGGATATAAACAGTGGAAGCAGCTTCTTTGTCTGAACAATGAAGCCAGAGCAAAAGTGCTAATTCCCCGATTTCCAAGTTTTCCTTCTAAATTTTTCACGATATTCTCCCAAACTGGAGTCTAAGAGCAATAAAGCAGGGTGTGTTTTGAGTCAGCCTACTTGATAAATTGTTACTGTATCAGGCTGCAGTCAAATTGTTGGTCACCACAATCAACAACCATCCACTTTAAGATAGCACTTCACAACCAGTTGGTGAAGTGGTTATGTCCAGCGTCTATATACAGTCTTTGATATTAACCTTTCAGTTATGCTTGGAGCTCCAAGTCTTTACTGCGCTAACCTGAAGCTGCTGAAGTGAAAAGCGCACGTCCTAAAAACAACCTTTCAGCCCTGAGACTCACAGTGTCATCGACAGCAATATGAGCCCTTCAGAAAACATGAATCATTGGGTCATTAAATTAGAGTATGGTGATTAAACTCAGGATCATGATGTTTTATAACAAATAAGTCAAAGCATGCAGCAACAGATTAATTCCTGCCTTTGTGAGTGGGCGGGGTCATCCCAAACCCTCCATCTTCTGCTTTTTGGTGTCTTCTTCTTGTTATTTGACGACACTCGTCTCTGTTGATTAGATGATTAGTAGAGTAGCTCCGTGAAGGTGTGTTTTTATTGAAAACCATTCAAGTCTCACCATAAAACTTTATGGCGAGACACTGCTGTGTTTTTATTAGCCTAATGATACCACTATAGTCCGTCACAGGCTGGTGGATGATTATTACAGACATTCACAGCTGCTGTGTTTGAGAGAATTCCACAAAAGCTAAGATGATGTTAGAAGTGTATCCAAAACCTCCTGGTGTTCAGTTTCTCATCTTTGTTCACATCCAAACTTACAGCAGTCCAGCACAATCCTATACCAGCACATGACATTATTTGTAGAAGTCGGTGTTCTTGCCAGTTTGCTGCTAACATGTAACTCAGTTAATCCTCATGAATCCTTTTTTCATGCTTGTACAGAGCTTTGACTTTCTCATCAAAAAGATTGGAAAAGTTAAACATATTCTGAGACTTTTTTAATAACTCGGTCATGCTTCTGTGTTCACTTTTTTTAGGGATCTGAAGGGGCTTGGATGGGGAAATAACTAATTATGGCAGACTTACCAAACACGCTGCTGGAACTGAGTTGGTTTCACTGAGTGCACAGTAAGTAGAGAAAACCTCAGCTATCTGGCCTGAAACTTCAAGCTACAGTGTTGGTGTCATGCTGTGGTTTGTCTGTGTTGGCCTGCGCTCTGTTCATTAGGCCTTGATTTGTCCATGTCCCTGTTGGCTTGAGCTGTGTTCACTTGGCTTCAATTACATTTGGTACAAAGAGGCTGTTAAGCCTCTGATTGGACTTCAAAGCCTGTGGTGTTTATATTTTGACATAAAGCAAATATCTTAACAAGATATATGTGTTGTTCTAATATTGGTGCTCTATGCTCATTCTTGTTATGTTGGAATTGGTTTTTTTTTTTGTTCTTCTAACAGAACTTTTATCACTTTAATTGTCTAATGAAGCAAGTACTAATGATGTAGTCTGATGTAGGCTGCTTGGCTTACAGACAGATGTGTGGACAACATAACAAAATGATTTTTCCATCTCACCTCAAAGATTTCAAGATGCATGTCAATCCTCCAGGTCCCCACTAACATCATTAGTCAGGTTGCCAGGCAGAATAGATGGGTAATGCCTCTGATACAAATATTTCTCTCAATCCCCTTTCAGGAGACATGCATTGCAGAGCCCTCGGGGACTATGTAATCTGTCTTTCGACACCTGTTTAAAGAACAGTACCTGTGATGAATGAATACATCAAGCCGGGGATGCTCGATTCATTTCAACACACCGTAATTCCCCCCTCTGTGGTTTAAACATATTGTAATGTGTGCAGCAGCTTGTAGATTTTGTAAAGGACCCAATGCTACAACAAAGTGAGAAGAATTCAGAAGACAGCTTGTCCAAGTCCACTGTCTGTTTACTCAAAGGTCAATAAATGCACGCCTTCACTGAATGGGTTTTGAGATGCTGTCAGCTGCTGGCATTTACTTTCATTTTATTCAATTAACTTCAGTGATATCATTTGCTCTCACAGATGTCAGACCACCTGCCATATCTTAATTGTCTTATAATTAAACTAATCTTTATCTGTGGGGCAGTATTCAAAGCCATATACACACACATAACACATTTTTTGAGAAAAAAGCACTTTTGGTTTATCAAACTGAGAAAGTTACTTTTACTTACCTAATTTAAAGTTGGGGCTAATTTATGTCAAAGGTAAGACATTTTTCCAATATGTCTACTTGTAGGTAAACTCATTGGCATGCTGTGTGGCCCTTAGCCTTAACAGTTTAAGGAGGACATAGAGGCTGGATCACTTAAAGTTGGTAATTTGGTTAATAGAGTGGGTCTAAATAATTGTGAAAATAAATTGGTCTTTTAAAAGGTTATCTGTACCCTGACACATGGCCACCTTTCAGGAATATAAAACGACACCTTGTTAAGTGATTAGACAGGCTCATTTCAGCAGCTATTTTCACTGCTTCTCCCTTAATTATTTCATTTTCTCCTCTTCTCTGAATCCACCTCTAAACGATTGATTTTTTTTCAGGGAAATTGGTTTATAAAACCTCTATAAGAAGAGAAGGTGGCAGGTAAGCGTGAGACGATCAGGGAGCGAGCTGAGGAGGAGGTGAGCGTTTGATGGATAGTGCTGGTGAAGACGTGAGGGGGAGATGCTCCGCGTGGTAAATAAAATCTGTGTTTGTGCCTTAACAGGCTTTCCTTGCAATTACAGTCTCTTGCAATTACAGCAATTACAGTCTCTTGTATTCCATAAGCTGCCTCCAGCCATTTGTTTGAAGCCAATTCATCACGGTACAAGAAAGAAAATTAACATTACTGATTGAACTTCAGCATGCTGAAGTCAAATGAGGATGGGACGTGAGCTTCTGTCTTCCGGGGCAATGCAGATTTTCATCCACAGTTTCAACAGTGGCTCTGAAATTAGCATCTTCTATGAGAAGATTCAGCTGTAATGAGAATACTGCAGGAGTTGTGCCATTAGTCGCATACGAAGATACATCATATAACCGACTTATTTGGCCTCTGGGGTTTCACTGTAGTTTTCTTTGACTGAGGTTTTCTTTTTTCTCTGCTGTGCCGCTGAGACTCACAATTTAATCAATTCCCCTCTCTGAGCATGAGAAAGGGAAAGAAAAGGCAATTACTGAAGGAGAAAATATGATAAGGGTAAAGAATTGAACCCTGACTGTCAAAAGAAGATGGATTAGTTGTGTTTGGTTAGGTAAGTCAAACAGGCTTAATATTTACTGTGTGGTGAGAGAAAATGAAGCCTAAGCATCAAATCATCAAGGTTTGACTTACTTGCATAGAGCTGTACTCTAACGACAATTCATTTATGACTGTGTGGGCCAATCAGCCAACTCAATAACCTTATGTAAATGTACACAGACGGACAAGTGGCTGTAATAATAAGAACAGCTCAATAACAGGAGACAAGTTTAATTAAGACCACCCATCGTAGACTTTCATTAAGGTCCCTAAATACTTTTAATTAGTTACAGAAAGGGGAAGTTTTCTTAATGTTGAACATTTTAATTATTACAACGCATGTTTTGTTTGCTCTTTGACCTTTGTATCTTTTTTCTTTTCTGTCTCATTTTTTTGAAAATATTTTTATTGAAAAAAGAAAACAGTACTTGCAGTTACCGAAATACAATCAACCTTTCTTAATTTTCCTAAGTAAATTAACATATATATATATATGAAAAAAACAACAAAAAAACAAAACACAACAAAAGTAGATTTAAACAGGCAATACCTCTAGACTAGCAAAATAAGAGATAAAGGGTTGCCACTTGTGAAAAAATTTGGCTGTGCAACCTCTCAACGTATATTTAATTTTTTCAAGTTTTAAAAAAAACATGACATCTTTAAGCCACCGGGAAATAGTAGGATACTTAGCAGACTTCCAATGCAACAATATTAGACGTCTCGCTAATAGGGATGTGAAGGCTATAATATCCCTTTGTGTGGAATCAAGTGTAAGTGAGCGAGCAGGAATCCCAAACACAGCAATCAGAGGACAAGGATGAAGAGTTACCCCAAGAACAGTTGACATAATAGCAAAATACCTTGTCCAGAAACCTTGTAGCTCAGGGCACAGAAAAAACATGTGGCTAAGGTGACAAGGAGAACCATGGCATTTATCACATTTATTTTCCACTTCTGGATACAATTCAGAAAGTCTAGACTTAGAGAAATGCACCCTGTGTATGACCTTAAATTGAATAAGTCCAAGACGAGCACAGGAGGTGGAAGATCGTATCCTCGTTATAGCCCGTTCCCAAGACTCCTCATGTATTCGAAATCCCAGTTCTTCTTCCCATGTACGCTTAAGCTTAACATTAGAGTGGTTACTAAAAGACAGAATAGCATCATAGAGTTTCGAAATGGTTCCTCTGTGATGAGGAACAAATGATAACGTAGTTTCCCACTGCTGTTCTGGAGGTTTTTCTGTCTCATTTTTAAGAATTTTTTAAATTAAATTTATTTAAAGCCAACAAAAGTAGAAAAAGTGATAAAAGAAGAAAAATATAAACACAAAGAGCCAAAGTTAAATGCCCTTTAAAATATTTATTTTTTCTAGATTTTATTCTTGAGTCATCATCTTAGCAGAGATTATTACATTTTTAGTGATTGTTATTATTGTCATTACTGTTACTGATAGCTATCTTACTGTAGATATCTCTTAAATGTATTTGCTTACCACAGCTGTGACACAGTCACAATTTAATACAACTTAGCTCTTCTTTTCACGCTGTTCCATGTCTGGCAATGTTCACATTCTGTATAACTTGTTGCTTTTTTGAGGAGGTGGTACAGACTAATGAATCAGTCTAGTGACAAAAGTTACAAATAGTTGAAATGAAAGGTGTTTGTTTAAAATGAAGGATTCATGGTGAATGAGTTTATTCAATTCAATTCAATTTTATTTATAAAGTGCCAAATCACAACGACAGTCGCCTCAAGGTGCTTTATACTGTAAGGTAGACCCTACAATAATACATACAGAGAAAAACCCAACAATCATGTGACCCCCTATGAGCAAGCACTTTGGCGACAGCGGGAAGGAAAAACTCCCTTTTAACAGGAAGAAACCTCCTATTTATTATCCAAATAACACTGAAGCTAGTCTTTTCTGTCATTGTTTTGTGAAAATATTCGTGAAAATATTTCCTCCTGCCATGTGGGAAATGATGTAAAAAGTTTGAGACCCACTGCTCTAGTGGTTGTGCTCCTAATAGGAGTAGCAGCAGGTATAATGGGGAAATTCTAGTTAAGCAGTGGTAGCATGTTGGTACCCATACTCTGTCTGGAGAGACCATCTGGTGCTTAATGGGGGCAGTTTAAAAATGATGTGGTACATCTGTCTGTGGGCCACCCTTGCTTGTACTGTTGTTGGTCCATCACCCAACTACTGAAAAGAGCAAAGCTACAACACTAAGTGAAAGTAAAGAGTGTTAGAAAGAAAGCACCCACTGCCTGTATTTGCCGATATAATTTGGGGTAATAGCCAGAGTACCCTCAAACAAGTGTATTGCAGGGCTAACACAGAGAAACAGACGTCATTAGTTCCTATGACCAATTCAGCATCACCAATGAACCTAAGCTTCTGCATGCCTTTGGATGTTGGGAGATAAACCATACAAGCACAGGTCCCAGCTTCCTAGTGTACTTGAACCCACAGGACCTTCTTGCTGTGAGGGACGCGTGCTAACCACTGAACCACCATGTGAAAAGGAAGCCAGTGCAGCTAAACTGTTCACTGCCTTGTGCAATGGCTGTGTAGACACTTATCAACACAGTACCTGCTGGGACCAGACTGCAGACCAGAGAGAACTCCAAAAGTTATAGCAGGCAACTAAGTGTACACTCCTGCTCAGAGCAGCCCTTTATAAAGGAGACTGAAGAACAGCTCTACCAAAGTGCCTTATAGTACCAAGCCACACATCCATAACTAATTCAATTCTTAATTCAGTTCAGTTCAGTTTTATTTATATAGTGCCAAATCCCAACAACAGTCGCTGCTTATATATCCCATGCTGGGTCTTGGCACACCCCATCAGCTTATCCTGTGTCTGAAACAAGCTGTGAGGCTCATTTCTTTGGAAATATTAGTAGTAATATGGTTAACGTAACCCCTGTTTGGGCAGAGGAGCTGTTTAGCACTGAAGATTGATCATTATGCTGTACATAAAACTTGTCATGGTGTTAATTATATGAGCTACAGTACTTCTAGGAACCATATTTTTCCAATTATTTGGCAAATATGTTCTTACAGTTCGGAAATAGCCATTCCAAGGGTATTGCCTGGCCAGTCTGCTGATCTATTGCGAGGTTAACAGAGAAAAACAGAACCATTCACTCTCACAGCCAATTTAGAATCACCAGTTAAGACAACTTTCATGCCTTTGAACTATGGGAGGAGAGAATCCACACAGACACTGGGAGCACACTGTAACGCCACACAGCGAGTTTGTTGCTGTGAGGCAGTGGTGCTCTCCACCATATCACCATTCCACATACATATCCTTTCACTAGATGTTTTGTTGATGGAGGTGGAAAGCACCATCTAACCGTAAAGACCCTAACACAGGATTCACACTAACTTTGTACTCATTCGAGCACTTAGTGTCATTACTTTGGTTCCTGGAAGTGTCCGCTTCCATCAGGCTTCCAAAACCTAGGCTTTGCAGACAAACTTTGTAATCATTAACAGCAACAGAACAAGTGGGTAAAACCATACCAGCAAAATGCACCCCAAACCTACAGCAACACCACTACCGAAACACCTTCTTGAGTTGGCTGTAACTCAGCAGGTCGTCTAATATTTGGAAGGGTGATGGTGCGATCCCTGGTTCCTCTGCTCTGCATGCCAAAGTATTCTTAGCAGCATACCAACCTCAAGTAGTTCTACAAAAGCATTTAGGTAGAAAACAGTGATTGTGTGTATGAGGCATGTAGTATACAGTGCTTTGACTGTTTGAGTAGAAAAGCGCTATATAAGAACCAGTTCATTTACCTCATTATGGGGGTCTGGTGTTCAGGTGTACCTCTCTGTACATGTTAACAACTGCATTTCAGAACTTCATAGCGATTATTTATCTGTTTGTATCAGTGAACCAGGAAAAGTGTGCAATGATGAAACAGAAAATGTTGTGGAACCTGCATGCAGGTTCCACATAACGCTGAAATACTGAACTGCTGGTCTGTGGGACTATCACTCAGTTTCAGTTAAAGAAACTAAAAGCTGAACCTGTGTCAAACGAAATAAAATGTAATCTGTCTTCAGTTTACTCGTTATTCACAGCCTCTTGGATCTGCCCGGAGCTGTAGCCTTTCTCTGTGTTTCTCACACTCAGAATTATTCTCATTGCAACAACAATGCACTGTACATTTCCATATGTTGTTCTGTATTTGCTGCATTTGGACCCAGGGGCTTATGCATAACCGAAGAAGTAGAAAAGCAAGAAATCCCTTCAAAAGGAGGATAAATAGCACCTTTACAAAGAACAACACTCCAGTAAACATTTGTAACCTGAATACTGATTCAAAAACAAAAAGCCCGGAGAGATTCATAAGTGAAATGATTGATATGATATCCTGTTATTCTCAGCAGGGTAATATAAGTCAGATAGGACTTAATTTCACTCAAAATAAAGGATTCACTTGAGATCTAAAAAAAAACAACACCAACAGTATGTGTCTGGAGCGGTACACAGTGTCCTGTTAAAATGTGTCTTGTTATATTACAAACATATATGTGAGTAAGGGTGATCTGTTCACAGAAGTGGAATCAACCCTTTCTTAATCGAGACTTGTCATCAGGTGGACTTGTCACTGGTTTATCATCTGTGATACCTCCAACCTTAAATTGGTGAAATTGGTGCCAGGGCACTACTTTTTAAAGAAATTTTTCATTATTCTCAGTTTTTCAAAAAAGCCATCAGCACCTGAATAATGATTTGCAATCAGCATAGCTGGACATGAAACTGGGTCAAAATGGAATTACTGTCATGGCACAGTGGCTCGTGAAGTGGAATGGACTCAAGTGCAGATTCAAAATCCGGAGGCTTGAAGTGAAATTTAACAAAAGAATCTTTATTTACAACGTATATAATAATAAGCAAACTTGGGCAATGGCTAGATTTAGCATGAAACATAAATGGCTAAGGCTAAGGCAATAACTAAACCAATAACAGGTCACTGTGATGGCTGGGTGCGGGGAATGGACAGGAGGAAACTATGGCAGACCAGGGGCACTGAAACAAAGGAGAGCACTGTCAGAGAAGTCCAAAGGATTTGTGAGTAAATCTGAGAATCAAAATCAATGAGACGTCTTACGTGCTTGAAGGTGGAGATTGCTGGAGGTGGGGGCGTGAGGCAAAGGCCAAGGTGAGTTTCTGAGTATGATGCAGGAGTGCAGGGAGGCAGGCAGGAGAGAATGGCAGTATGGGTGAAAGAGTGTTATTGGCAGCAGCAGACCAGAATCCTGGAGAGGAATTATGTTGAGGTTTGGAAGATAAGCTCCGGGTGCCAACTATGATGCACTACGAAAACCATGAGGCCATGAACTATCAAAGTTTAGAAGATAATCTGGCAAAGACTAGTGTGCAATGGTCATAAATACTGCTGGTGTGATTGAAATCAGGTGAGGAACAGGGAGGAGGCAACGAGGACTCCACCCAGAGGAGGGAAGCCGATGCTGTGGAAAGTTACTCAGGCTCACCCAGACCATGACAAGCGAACCGTTATTAAATCCATTGCCTATATCTTAGGCTCTGGTAATGTATAGAGGTATTTCTGTGTGAATTGTTTAAGCATTCAAGCTTTTGGTGAACTTACTATGAGCTTTATGAGCAATGTAGCAGTATCCATTAAATGAGTGAGGACTTAATTGCAATATAGAAAAACCAGTAGGAAATGTTTTATTAGGATATCACATCAGAATGAAGCCAACGTGTCTAAGCAATCCAAGCTTAGACACAATTTTTAGAGGGTGAGAATCAGGCAAAAATCATAACGAACACACTATCTAAGCTGCTCCGCTTGCCCACAGTTGCTCGGTACAGCCACTTTGCAACCCAGCTTAATGCCAACTCTTCTCTATAGTCATTTTGCTCTGCAGTTGCACATGTGCACATGGAACTATGGGGAGATACAGTATTCTGCAAATAGAAGTAACTGAGTGAATAGTCCTTCAGACAGTACACTTTGTTTGCACATCCAATCTGTTTCCCCCAAAAGATTTACTTGCTCCTCTGGTGTTGGCTATTACAAGACATACAGAGGTTCTGTCAGTTCAAATTAGTTTTAATCAGCCTTTTATATGCACAGTGTCTTTTATGTGTCACACATGTCTTAATATAACACAACTTCAGGAATGTTCTCAGATATGTACAGTCCATGTTTTTTTTTATACTTTGATATGTCAATATAGAGGAAGAAGTGCACTGTTGCACAGGTGTTTCTCTGAAGACTTAAATTAGAACCTGGTGATGACTGGTTGTGTCTGAGCCGGATTATGTTGTTTGTTTCTCTAAGCTGCTTGTTTAATCCATCAGGAAGGTCTGTTTATGGAGCTTTCTGACAGCGGACATATTTCCTTGTCAAACACAGCTGCATCTTAATATGATAAATGGGTATTTTCCTTTCAGGTGTGCCAGATCCAGGGACCAGGGACGGTTCGTGTTGCTTACTGGGACATTTAAATGGAACAGCACCATTTTTAACCTTATTAATTACACCTGTTCTTACTCTCTATGACAATTTCAAATGTGTACTGTGAGAAACAATTGCTTCAGTGCTCTGACATACAATGCTGTGAAAAAGTATTTACCCCCTTTCCTGGTTTCTTATCTTTTTGTATATTTGTGAAACTTTGATTAAAACTGATTATTAGATTAAAAAAATAACCCAAAAGAGTAAAAGTTATTGAAACAAAAATGTTATTTAAGTGAGAGAACTCTGGCTCTGTCTGAAGAAGTTAATCATTGTTAAATCATGAATGACTTGCGGCTGATTATACAATATGTAACCACCAAAGAACCCATACGATCATTACTTAAACAGAGATTTTACATAGGCAGAAACTCTGTTTGACAGAAAACAAAGATGCACCTCGACTGCAATTATTGCTGCCAAGAGTGGCACAACCATTTGTTAGGTTTAGGGGGCAGTTACTTTTGCACATAGGGCCAGGTGGGTTCGGAAAGCTGTTTCCCTTAATAATCGAAATCCTGGTTTAAAAATAGGGAAAAAAAACCCCTGCAAGTGTTCCCCTTTGTTTCAAATATTGATGTGTTATTGTTTCATTCAGACTTCAACAATATGATACATTTACAGCTGTGATCAGAAGTTGTCGTGGTAATTCTGGGCTGTTAATGATTTCACTGAACGGTTCTTTATCCAGGGTGGAATGATTGTACAGCAAACATCTTTCATGTTGGCGGTTGTGGATAAACAGTTCTTATACTTGCTGAAGCCTGTTTATTTTATTAACATTTCTTTGAGCCTGTCTGTATTAGAGAAAATCCAAAAGACATTCAAACTTGTGCGTCCAGTTATTGTTGTTTTTCAAGTCTGAACACTGTACAATCATTACACTCTGCAAAAAGAACATCATTAAAAGCCCTGAATTAGCATGACATTCATGCCCATTGTGAGAGAATATAAACGCCTGACCATAACTACAACATTTCAAATGGAAAAAACGATGGTGCGCCATCATTTACTTTTCGCCTCTGTTCTGTAATTGCCAGTGAAAGTATGCGTGCTGCAGAGCTAATATGCTTTGCTTGCATGATTCTATTGAAATGTCAAACTGTTTTCTTGTAGAAAGAGTGAGCTTGCTGGTCAATGGCCCTGAAAGACAATTCATATGCATTGCTGAGTAAAAGGATTGCTTCAGGCTTTCTCTTTGAAAAGAGGATTCTGCTTTTGAAAACAGTGTGTCCAAAAAATTAAATACCATAAAGTCTGCTTCCAGAGATGCCTTTTTTAAAACAAGAAAAATACTAAGAAGAATATTTGATTAATTTTTGAAATTGTTTTTGCTTCTATACCACAAGTACTTGCCACATTTCTCATTTTCTGCAGTCAGACAGATCAACATCTTGCTTCTGCTTAGCCTTGGTTTACAATTAAACATGGTGTGTAATTATAATGCTGGAACATTGGCATTGAATTGGAGAGTGCACATCCAGAGTGCAATTAGCCTCATATAACCCCTATATCCTGACTGAAGTGAAGAGAATAAAAAAAAATATTACAAAAGGGTAAAGACCATTTTTTGATTCTGAAAAAAGCCAGGGGCACTGTGAGGCATGCAGTTGTTTACATTCACTCATCATGGGAATGAATGTCATGGTAATTTTGGGGGTTTTAATAATTTTATTGAACTGTTCTTTTTACGGGAGGATCATACAACATGCATCTTTAATAACTTTATTACACTCAAATATATACATACACTCACTTCAATCTTTTAGTAAGTGGTGCAGAAAGTTCTATTTTCAAGATGATAGGTTCAAAAAATTTGCACATAAGTACACGCTATTCACGTGAGAGGCAGTTGGTTAGACTGTTCAAGAAGTACCCAGGAACCACCAAGACTCAAGCCTGCCTTGAGCTGGGAACTACTGGAACACCAGCATCACTGTCAACTGTGAAGCAAGCTTTACATCACCATGGACCAAGGAGGGGTTGGCGACTAGGAAAGAAGCGCCTGCTCTAATATTGAAACCCTTCAATTTGATTTAAAGCTGCAGCTGCTCACATGGACAGGCCACATGCTCTCTAGTGAAAGGTTTTACGGTTACATCAGACAAAGATGGAGCTATTTGGCCACAATGACAAGACACATGCTTGGAGGAGTAAAGGTGAGGTTTTCAAACCTAAGGACAGTTAACCAATGTCAAGCATGGTGGTGGTACCATCAGCTGATATGCAAAAAAACAAGAAGAACAAAAAGTAAAGATGGAACAATGAGGGAGGATAATTCTTCAACTTCACCTCAAATTAACAGCTAGATGCTTGAAACTATACAGTGGGTGCTCCAACCGGACAATGACTACACATCAAAAGGAGTTTTGCAATGCGTATAGTTGGCTAACATTAAGGTTGTGGAAACCTTTCAAAAGCCCCAACATCACCACTAATGAAAGTTTGTGGCTGAGTCAGTGCCAGGAACACAGTTTAAATGAACTCTGCTAATTCTGCCAAGAAGAATGGTCAAATATCCCGCCAAATTATGCCAGAAGCTTGTTGATGCCACCAAAATAGTGTAGTGGATTTTTAACTAAATATTATTGGGGGTGTATGTGAATTTAAATATTTGCGCTTGTATGAATAATTATTACCCTGTGTGGATCAGAAAATATAAAATTATTTGTTTTAAAGTCATCAAAGATGCTGTACAAACATTACACGCTGTGAAAAGTTCAACAGTTCAAATAATTAAAAGCCCCAAATTACCATGATATTACAACAGCTATTTTATTTCCACTTGTATTTGGACATGTCAGTAAATCACTGCACCTATTTATCATTTTCCTAGCAAAATATATGGAAATAAAAGGTCACACAGTAGTGCACATTACTGAGTTACATTGTAAGACATCAGTCACTTTTCAAGAGCTATGTTGGGGGTAAACTTAGCTTTCCAACATCTTCAAATAGGTGTTTCGACGCTTTTATTGGTCAGGTATTAATTCAGCCTCTAAATAAGTATAACACAAAATGCCTACATCACCTCTGTGAAACAGTCCTTTTCCTATGTTCAGTCTGAATTCTGCTATACAAAGCACAAGCCTCTAATGAGGATGCTGACAGCTCTGCAGATAATAGATTGTTCATGACAATATAGCACATAACTGGCTCATTAAGACAAGAGCAATTTACTGTGTTATCAGCCACTGCAAGCTTCATCTGGCTTAAAATAGCACATTAACTCATGTCAGTGAAGTAACACCCTTTGATAAATGTCTGAAAGGAGAGCAGACTGAAAACACTGCAAGACAGGACAGCGTGGAAAAGGTCAGCTGGCAGTACGTATCGATAAACCTGCCAGATTTCAGGAGTGCAACACAGATGTTAGATGGATTTGTGAATGCACTCATCCATAATGAAACAGGCTCCTAAATGATGTCCATAGAGTCCTGGAATATGCTAGAAATTATAGAGAGACTTTTTTGTATAGTGCCAAAATGTGTTGAATGACCATTAAGGTGGGCAGAAATGACAATGATCCCATTTAAAAGTGTCACAAGCAAGAAGCCACGCATTCACCTCATTCGCTCAAAGTCTACTAATTACCTATCCACCAGTACACTGAGCTGGGAACAACAGTGAAAGTAAAGGCTGCAAACAAGCATGCAGCTTATTGGAATGGTACCGTATGATTCATGGAAGTAGGAATCAAATTGGTAAAGCGCTTTCTGCTCTCGGTGCTGTTTTCAGGCCGTGGATGAACGAGGTTCGGCGCAGCTTTGAAGAGATTAATCTTACACTTAATCTAATAAATGGAATGCTATCAAGTATCAAGTACACATGCTGCACCACAATAATGACTGATTTGTCTGATGAGAAAGGAGAAAAAAGCATAACAGAGGCAGAGACGTCAATAAATTCATTATGATTCACGTGTGCGAAAATACGTTTATTGTGGGAAAGATCAGATAGACAATGAAACAACAGTTAGTGCAGGCATGATTTCATAAGGTGGACATTGCAATGACATCAAGACATCTCATCTGTAGTGTAAACACTGAAGGGGTATTTATTCTTTCTATCCATGTTTTTTATTCTATCATAAGTATATGATGACTCAGAAATCAGACAGCCTGAGCCTAACGTACTGATCTCAGTATCAAACGCAATTTAATGATCCTTAAATGTGCTCTTTCACGCCTTAAAGCTGCAACTATAAACTTTTTCCTATTAACAACAGATCACAGCTAATAGAGTGCCAAGGTCTCAGCTGACCGTCAGGTCTGCACAGCTTTAGTGTGACGACCTGGTCTCAGTTCTACAGTTTTAAAATCAGCTCAGCACTGAAAAACCCACAACGCAGGCAAAACGCACACTGAGAACAAATAAAGAGCTAAAGTGAGAGTAAAGATATTGGACTGCAAATTATTTATGACATGTCAGTTTTTAACAGAGTGACTCACCAGGTGAAACTTTGTGAACATTTTGTTGTTCTATAGTTTTCCTGCTTCTCTTAAGTGCTGTAAAAATTCAGGACAAGTCAAAACAACATCAGAAATTCAGTAAATTTAGATAAAATCATAACTGCCGAAACTATGTGTCCAATACATGACATATGCAACAACTTTGTTAAATTATATTAGTATATTAATATGTATCCAAGTCCTCATTTCATTGCACATATTTTAGCTTATTTCCATAGAAATGCAGTTTGTTTTGTAAAGTTTGATGTGTACAGCCTATGCATGCTGTAAAGATGACATTTAAAACCAGTGTTGTGGAGTAACGGAATACATGTACCGCTGTTACGTATTTAAAATGCAAAATATGAGTAACTGTATTCCGTTACAGTTACCGTTTAAAAAGGTGGTATTCAGAATACAGTTACTTTGTTGAAATAAATGGATTACACTGTGGTACTTTCCTGTTTCATATTGTCGCAGATCAGGACTGTTTGGGTTTTGTTTGACAGCTACGTTCTGTAGTTCCAGGCGGCAGCGTTGCGGTCGCCATGGTTACAGGGGGACGCTCTGCGTGTTTCCTGGGTGAGAGAGCGCCTTTTCGTTGTTGTTGTTGTTGTGCTAAGCTAACAGGCAGAATGCTACAGGCATAGCCCTAAAGAATGTAGCATCATGGGCAGTGTAGTCCGTGTTGCAGGGAGAATGGACCGCCATACTCGTTATGTGTCTGTGAGCGCGAGGTGGAAGAAAAAGGAGAGTCGAAAAGTACGAGTTGTCATCGAGCAAAAACGGGAGCTGGAAGCATGTAAATATAATAATAACCACTGCAGCCAAGAAGAGAGCCTGACGAGCCCAGTTGTAAGTAAGCTATTAAGACTCGACTGTACACCGTGTTCGTGTTTTCCTCCGAAACAATAAGTTCTGTTGGAGCAGCCTTTCAACGCTTCTCAATGTCTCTCGCAAGCAGAGTTGACCCAGACAACAAAGTAAAGCCATTTTTTGGCTACAAGCCCGACAAGGAACCCGTATTAGTCAGAGGTCCCTTTACTACAGTTCGGAGCCGCGGACCTTCAGTAATAGTAATAAATCACACAGCAATAGTACATTCACGTAGTTGTAAAATGCATGATAATATGTTAAGTAATCCAAAGTATTCAGAATACGTTACTCTCATTGAGTAACGTAACAGAATACGTTACAGAATACATTTTAGGGCATGTATTCTGTATTCTGTAATGGAATACATTTCAAAAGTAACCTTCCCAACACTGTTTAAAACAGACAAACAAATGAAGCTATAAATTAATACAGCATTTATTTATGGAATATCATAAAATCACCTGCTGTAATATGACTTTGACTTCACAGAGAACATCCTGCTGCAGTCTGGCAAGAAGCTAAAGTTTATATACGGGACGCTGGTTAAGTGTTAAAGAATACCCTAAGCCGTCACAGACCTGTGACACAGCAGCCTGATGTAAAACCTTCCCAGGACAGCACCCAAAACTGGAGTAACTCCACGGCAACAGTGACCGATGAATATTTATTGGGTGCAAGTAAAACATGAACAACTCAGTTTCACTAATGATGATGCAGCAATGCAGACACACCAGCAGAGAGGTGTGAGTACAAACAGCGACGTGACCCACTGTGGGCTCTACACTGGGCTTTTAGAGTATGAAGAACAACCAGCTATTTTGTGATCATTTGTTGGTTTATTCTCAGGCTTTGGGGTAACTTTCTGTTGTATTTTCAGATAATATTCTTGCTCCTATAAGCTGCAATGAAGCACTCTAAGAGGATTCATAGTTTCAGGCATCGCACAGCGTTTATTTGAATTATTTCATATAAGCAACAACACAAGTGCTTGATTTAAACACTGCCTACAAAAAACAATCTTTGTTTTCTTCATCCATAATGCAGAGCTTGAGGTGAATCAGAAGTAATGCATTTTGATTTAGCAATTAAGTTTGAGTTTCTTTTCTCCCCTTTAGACTACAATTAACAATAATAATTAATAAATAATTAGTCACAGCTTTCAAATGAGAGTGTATCCCCTAGCCAAGAAGCAGATTAAATTTTAAAAGGGACAACAGCTTCAGAAAGTTTGAGAGCCACAAAACCCCTTTAAATGTGCTGGCTGCAGACTGCCATCCTTAAAATCAGACCCTAAGGAGCTGTCCCGTTACAAGGATGTTATCCAAAGTGGTGCAGACAACACCCGCAGGGGTGAAAGAGAATTTGCTGTCATTTTTGGCCAGTTAAAAGTTAACCTTCACTCAAAAAACAACCGCCAGAGAGAGAGGCTGGCCTCTATCAGCCCCACATTTGGAGAACTGTCACAGTGGAATGGTTGATCTTCCAGGAGCAGGAAAGGGGACTGGTTCTTCTTTAAAGATGAATGGAACATCCAAAGGTTCATTATAACAAACTACATTATTGCTGTTTAATATGCAGACTGAAGAAGTGCAGTGTAATGTGACGCACTGTAGCAACCAGGGACAGGAAAGTCACTGCGGTCAATGGGAACCTCAAGGGGACAGCTAGAAGGGACCAAGGGCCCCTTTCTAAAAATCATCCATCTTGTGCACCCGTCCGCTGCCCTTTTCTTTTTTTCTTTTTTCCCTTTTTTTAAAAGTACCCTTTAAAGGTCTGATAAGAATTCAAACACGGGCTTTGAAGTGCTGGCAGTGAAAAAGAGACCTCGCTTCAGTTCAGGAAGCACAATCTGATCTGCCCTCAAAATGTCCACCAGCAAATTTAATCTGCAATAGTGCATTGTAATCAACTAAGGGCTGTCATGTTCCTTAAAAGGATGGCTCAGATACATTCAAGTTATAGCTTAAGGACTTAAGTAACAAAATTAAAAGTGAAAAATGCCAGTCATTAGAAGAAGGTCAAAACAAAAAAGCCCAGCTACAACAAACTAAGGGCCACATTGTTTTCTAGCACCTTAGAAAGTCATCAAGTGTACAGAATCCATTAGTGTTGGATGGCTCCAAAATCCAGGAAGTCTTTCTGCCAGTTCTCATTGTAAAAGCAGTTTGGTATACATCACTGTAATGAGCTGAATAATTAGTTGCGTTTTGACCCAACCAATTCTAATAACCTTTTTATCCACCATAACAGAGTGAATTAGATGATGTGCTTGTGAGTAAACTTCATATAATAATGTAATATATCCCTTTGTGAGACAAAAATTTGTAAAACTTGAAACAATAAAGAGAATTCAGGCTTCTTTGTGTGTGTTTCCGGGTGCTGGAGGATATTACTGCATGTGAAAAAAGCTTTTCTGTCTCCAGTGAGAGCAGCACATTATCTGATACTTGTCCTCCAGTGATGTTACTTGATTCAGTGTCAGCCGAGTTTGAGAAAAAACATGTTTGAAAATGAAAAATATCTGCGAGTGTGGCGTTAATGCTGCAGCGCACTTGTCACTTCTACACTGGGGGTGGCTATAGGGTTGCCAGCTGTTCCACAGCGACCGTTACCTGCAATGTCACATACTGTGTGTATTTACACTATGTGCATTGTGCTACAGGCAAACCAGAGTGTCCCTAATGTGATAGCTATCATCGGGTGGCTGTCAGTCAAGAGGTAGAGCAGGTCATCTACTATACTGTATCTACAATTCAATTCAATTCAATTTTATTTATACAGAAAATCACAACAACAGTTGCCTCAAGGTGCTTTATACTGCAAGATAGACCCTACTGTAAAGGAGCCCACGCCTCAGTCGTGTTATTGTCATGCTGCTAGTTACCTAATGAGTTGAGAAACAATCTCAATATCATGTAACTCACTATTTCAATACTCTGAAGGTGCCCTAACCTGAAGTTCAGAAATGCTGTAACCCTTTCACTGACCACATTAGGATTTTTTCACTAATCTCATCTGGCTTCGGCTAAACATTTTCTGAAAGCACCGCTGATTGCACTCTTAGTCAGCGAGCAACATGACAGAGTGTTATAACAAGAGGTCTAGGTACACAATTAGTACGAGTGTGGAGGCTTGAGTGAGGCTTAACAAGCTAATGTTATATAAAGGGAGGAGGAGGAGAGGAATCACACAAGATTTTATAACTGCATGTGAAGTGAAAACCAGTCAGTTCAGTTAAATAGACATAAATTTACCAAGCATCCTTGTAATTTGGTGGATTTTAATGTTAATTTGGTGGACGACTGCTCATCAGTACTGCCAGCATCTCGTTACTCCTCGCAGAGGAGCTGGATTAGGAAACATGGGGTTTTACTACGAAGTGGAATGGACGTGATTCAGATTTACTTTGGTAGGGAGAAACAAACACCGCTGTAATGAATGTAAATAAAGCCGAGTTCACTTCTGCTGCATGTCATTCAGAGCTGTGTTTATTTGATCACATAAACATAGAAACAGGTGGATCTTTGCTGCAGTTTGTGAGTTAAAGGTGCAAAGAAGTCTGCTATAAATGTAGCTCCAGTTTATATATATATAATATATATATATACATATATCATGGCATGTTGCATTGCTATTGAACAGTCTCTATAGGAATGATCATGTAGATCAGACTTAAAGCAACACAGTTGCACTTAATTCCTTTTTTGGACACAATATCTGCAGAAATTGAGTTCAAACTCAAGGAAAAATATTAACAAGATTAAATTGTGTTTATTATCCTGCAACCAAATCAGAGAAGCAGAAACGAAGAGCAAGCAGCTTTCTCCCTTATAATTAAGGGCATTGATCATGTTTGCTGTGGAAAAATCCCCGTGACTGATTTCTTGGAGGGAGAAATGGAAAATGAGACAGGGCAGTTAATTAATGGGCAACATGAGCTCACACAAAGAAAGAGCCTTTCTGTGTGCTACATAATGTAGGAGGGGCGTGTGCTGTTTTATATATGGTTCCTGCTTCTGTATGCACACTAATGAAGAAAGGCAACAAACACAGGAGTATCAGAATCAGAATCAGAATCAGAATACTTTATTGATCCCTGGGGGAAATTATTTTTTGTTACAGTGCTCCATTTTAAACCAACATTAAGACAAGACAGACAATACGCTAACTAAGAATAGTACAATATATACATATATATACATACATACATACATAAGTCACTTATAAATAAATATTTGGAAAAGAAACATGTGTAGTTGTAGCAGCAAACAGTGTGTTAAGTGGATGCGTTGTACAGGGAGATGGCCACAGGCAGGAATGATTTCCTGTGTCGTTCAGTGGTGCTTTTCGGTAATCTCAGTCTCTCACTGAACGTGCTCCTGTGACTGACCAACATGTCATGGAGTGGGTGGGAGGTGTTATCCAACATTGTCTTTATCTTGGACAGCATCCGCCTCTCCGACACCACCTTGAGGGAGTCCAGCTCCATCCCCACAACATTGCTGGCCTTACGGATCAGTTTATTAAGTCTGTTGGCATCTGCGACCCTCAGCCTGCTCCCCCAGCATGCAGCAGCATAGAGGATCGCACTGGCCACCACAGACTCATAGAAAATCCTCAGCATTTTCTGGCAGATGTTGAAGGACCTCAGTCGCCTCAAAAAATAGAGACGACTCTGGCCCTTCCTGTAAAGTGCTGTGGTGTTTTTAGCCCAGTCCAGTTTATTGTCAATGTGTACTCCAAGGTATTTATAGTCCTCCACAATGTCAACACTGACCCCCTGAATTGAAACAGGGGTCAAGTGTTTCCTGGTCTTCCTGAAGTCCACGATCAGTTCCTTGGTCTTTGCCACGTTGAGCTGCAGATGATTCTGCTCACACCACGTGACAAAGGAGTCGACCACAGCCCGGTACTCTGTCTCATCATCCCTGCTGATGCATCCAACCACCGCAGAGTCATCAGAAAACTTCTGAAGATGGCAGGTCTCTGTGCAGTGGCTGAAGTCTGTGGTGTAGAGGGTGAAGAGGAAGGGGGAGAGGACAGTCCCCTGTGGTGCCCCTGTGTTGCTGATCACCTTGTCAGACAAACACTGTGGGAGACGTACATATTGTGGTCTTCCTGTCAGGTAATCAACAATCCAGGACACCAGAGAAGCATCCACCTGCATCGCTGCTAACTTATCACCCAGGAGGGTCGGCCTGATGGTGTTGAAAGCACTGGAAAAGTCAAAAAACATGACCCTCACAGTGCTCGCCGGCTGGTCCAGATGGGTGTAGACACGATTGAGCAGGTAGATGATGGCGTCCTCTGTTCCGAGACGAGGCTGATAAGCGAACTGAAGGGGATCCAGATGTGGTCTTACTATGGGTCGCAGCTGGTCCAGGATGAGCCTTTCCAGGGTCTTCATGATGTGGGAGGTCAGTGCCACGGGCCTGTAATCCTGGGGGCCACTGGGACGAGGCGTCTTTGGTACAGGGACGAGGCATGATGTCTTCCACATCACCGGGACCCTCTGCAGACTCAGACTCAGCATAAACAGTTTATGAAAGACTCCACACAGCTGGGGGGCACAGGCCTTGAGGACAAGGGGACTCACTCCGTCTGGTCCAGCAGACTTGCCTGAGTGAAGTCTCCTCATTTGCATCTCAACCTGGTATTGAGTGAAGGTGATGGGTGGGGGAGGGGTGTCAGGAATCTCACAGGAGGCAACATGTGAAGAGAGAGGCTGGCACAGTGGTGTGGCTCTGGATTCCAGGCTGACTGCAGGTGAGGTTGTGGGGGTGGGAGCAGACACTGTGGTGTCGAATCTATTGAAAAACAGATTCAACTCGTCGGCTCTATTCTCACCTCCCTCAGCTCCCCTGCTGTTGGTTGGCCTGAATCCAGTGATGGTCTTCATGCCCCTCCACACCTCTCTCATGCTGTTCTGCTGGAGTTTCCACTCCAGCTTCCTCCTGTAATTGTCCTTAGCCTCTCTGATCTTGTCCTTTAGTAACACCTGGACCTTCCTCACCTCCTCTTTGTTGCCCCCTCTGAAAGCCCTCTTCTTGTTGTTGAGGAGGGCTTTGATGTCCTTAGTCACCCACGGCTTGTTGTTTGGGTAACAATGAACAGTCTGAGCTGGAACAATGGAGTCGGTGCAGAAAGTTATGTAGTCTGTGATACACTCAGTAAGCCCATTGATGTCCTCGGCGTGAGGCTCACAGAGTGTTTCCCAGTCGGTCACCTCGAAACAGCCCTGTAGTTCCGCTATTGCCTCCTCTGACCACCTCCTAACAGTCCTGGTGGTCACAGGTTCCCTCCTCACAATTGGCACATAGCGGGGGGTGAGGTGAATCAGGTTATGATCTGACCTACCAAGTGGGGGGAGGGAGGAGGAGCTGTATGCATCCTTGACGTTAGCATACAGTAAGTCTAAAGTTTTCTCTCCCCTGGTGGGACAGTCCACATATTGTTTGAATGTTGGTAGTGTATTGTCCAGTGATACATGGTTGAAGTCACCCGAGATCACAATAAAGGCACTCGGGTGCTGAGTCTGTAGCCGAGCTATGGCAGAGTGGATAGTGTCACATGCAGCTGTGGGGTTAGCAGAGGGGGGAACATAAACAGCCACCAAGATGACGTGAGAGAATTCCCTGGGTAAATAATACGGCCTGAGTCCAACAGCACACAGTTCAGTGTCCGGGCAACAAATCCTTTCTTTGATTGTTATGTTGGCAGGGTTACACCACCGGTTGTTAACTAAAACAGCAAGCCCACCTCCTTTACGCTTACCGCTAGCGATGCTGTCCCTGTCCGCCCGAACAGTGTGGAAGCCTTCCACGGAAGCATTCTCATCGGGAATGACCTGGTGCAGCCATGATTCGGTGAAACACATCAGGCTACACTCTCGGTATTCCCTCTGACTCCGTACCAGTGCTGAGAGCTCGTCGATTTTACTTGCCAACGATCGCACATTTCCCATCACGATAGACGGCAGACACGGTTTAAACCTCCTCCTCGCTTCGAGCCTCCGCTGTCTCACCGTCACCTTTTTTCTTCTCTTCTGTCCTTGACCTCTGCATCCCCGATGTGTTTTCCTCCAAATTTCAGCTGGTACTTCTGCGGGCACTTCTGCGGGCCTGGCCAGCGAGCCGGCCGGCATCAGGGCGATCAGCTGATCTCTGGAGTAAACAGTCCGTGCGTGTAGGAGATGTGCCGCGGTCCCGTTCCATGATAAAAGTAACAGTTCCACGGCCACCAGAAGAACAAAAACTCTCTCAATCCACATGATTGAGTAAGAGATAGAAAACGGAGGAAAATACAAGTCAGAAAAAAAAAAAGAATACGTAAGAAAAAAGAGCTAAACTAAGAGAAAAGCAGGAGCGACTGTAACAGGCTGCACGCTGGTTGGCGCATGCGCACTAACTTAGATAGAGTAGATTCAGGTCCCACTTTGCATGCAAGATTTGTGAGATTTGTTAGTGGCTGAAGGATCTCAGAGTGCAGACAGTGCATTGCACACGAAAAGCACAGGTTATATACTATTTGGATTTGGTTTCCTCTCACATGAGGTAATATGTAGAGAGGAGGACAGTGGCAGAGCAGAATAAGGAATAATGGCACCTGCCCACACCCTGAATCAAGGTGCTTGCCAAAATGACAAAGCGTGTGGAAGACATACAGTTTTAATAAACTCCCCTTCCAACGTGATCAGATGCGCTTTATTAAATACGGCCTGGAACCCACTGAAGTTATTTACGATTAGGAGACGACATTAAAACAGAATTCAATTTGTGTGTTGAGACTCCGGAGAGTGAGCTCTGCCTCTGCACCCGCCTGCACATATACTTACCCTGATGAGCAGGCTAAGAGACTGAGATGACTGTGGGTCAATGGAGATTGCTGTCTGAGACGGTATCCATTAGTTGAACATTAGTTCAGCCCAACAACAAGCCTCATTAGAAGATGGGTTTCAAAATTGAAAGCTCGTTTGAAAATTGGGCTCCCTTTTGTTAGCCTATCTGGTGATTCTTATCACAGAGTGTGTGCAGATAGAGAATGCAGCACATCCAGGGAATGGAACTCACAGCTAATCTATTTAATTTGCTCCTAATGCACATAATGACCAGCGCACTTATGCTCTCAGAGCATCATTGATGATTTTTTTTTCATGCCAGAGATTTCACTATTGATATCTGAAAAAAATAAAATCCTCTGCCCATAAATATCAGACGCTGATTTGCTTCTCTCTTTAAAATAACTCTAACATTTCCATATAAATGTCATATAGCCAATCTATATGCATTCCTGCTCATGAAAGCTTTGACATTTGCAAGTGCTTTAATTATATCTGGTAAAATATGCAGATGCATAGGAGTCAGTTTTAGGTCCAGGTTTATTTGGAGCGCGTTCAATGGAAAGACCGACAACTGTAACACGGAGTTACTTTGTGTAAAACATGCAAGGAAATGCTAGTTTCCTCACACTAATACTGCTGTGTTACAAATAGTCCAGATACTTAGTTTGCACCGAAAAATAACAAAAGTGGAAACAACGGTTATATCACTTTTAAATGACAGAATGGAAATAGCCTAATATACTATATAAAGTTTGTTTACACCTCAACCTTATGTCTGGATTATATAAGTGGGTTGACTGGAGGTTGGAGCGTGCCCTTGTAAGAACTGGAGGAGGTCGCCAGAGAATGGGAGGTTTGTGTATCAGGCTCATAAATTGGAATTGTTGCTGGTTATAACAACAACAACAACAATACAAATACTACTACTTGGCTGTGGGGGTTTTTTTGCAGTGGATTTCTTTTTAAATACACAGCTTTGGAGCTTCGATTTTCTTTTTTACGTCTATGTGGGTGTGGAATCAGGAATCGCAACCTACACATGTTCCTGTAAACACTGCTAGCTCACATATGTGAAGGAAAATCCATCACATTAATTATTCATACATGCATGAATAAGCAGTTAACACGTTTAAGTAGGTGGAAAAAAGCTCTTGAAAATGTAGCACAGACAAATACATGGAGGCCTTATCTAAATGCATTTGGGGATGAGTGTGGCACGTTATTAGTGCACAAAAATAGATAGAAAGATGTATGTATTCATGGTTCATGTATTATGTATTATGAGTTTTTTTTGTATCACATTTGCATCTGTCTGAAAAATGTATTGTTCAGTTTGTTTAGGTTTCAGGATTGTTACCATTTAAAACAACAAACAAACAAACAAACAAAACCCAGATACATCATGTACAGCGGAGGCTGGAGGTCTGTGAACTATCTGACCTCAGGAACAGTCAGATCTATTGATAGAAAACAACAGAACACAGAGGTTGGGAAACAGAGATGGGCTGCATCCAAAATGCAAAGGTTTTGTTTTCAACCATTTTCCATTGTGAAAAAAATTCAAACTTCAAATAACCTGGATACAAAATGTCCTTGAATGGTAGATATTCAGAAATGTCTGCATGCACCACAGAGCCATGGCTGAACTAATGGCTGTCTAAGGCTACGTTCACACTGCAGGCTAAAGTGCATCAAATCCGATTTTTTTGACCCTATGCGACCCATATCCGATCATGGTCTGACAGTGTGAACGGCACAAATCTGATATTTTCAAATCTGATCTGAGTCACTTTCGTATGTGGTACTGAATCCGATACATATCCGATGTTTTAGAAAGCGACTGCTGTTTGATGGTCAGGTCGCATTAAATCCGTCTTTTACGTCACTGACACAAGACAGACACCAATTATCAGCGCCGGAGAAGTGCCGGAGAAGACATCGCGAACGCTTCCTGGCCATCCAGTGTAGATGTCAGTGAAACTGTTGGGAAGACAACGTTGGAGAAACGTGAACATTTTATTTGTACTGTATAATCTGCAGATTCTGACAGAAATCTGCAGCTATCCTTTGAAGCACCGCTCCTCTCTTAAATAGCAATAAGGATCATTATTAGACCATATGTAAATAACAAAATAACTTTATAACTTAAAGCAAAATTGGGAAACGTAAAATCCGAAGTCTTTATATTAAGAGCCATCAGTCAAACAATATTGTTTGCTCTGGGTCTAAACAGAGCGCGTTGTGTGTGGCATCCTCTTTTGCGCATGCGGCCGCTTTGAGCGTTCACACTAGAGCGCGTTTGCTGTCGCATTTTATTTGTAGTGTGAACGAGCAGACAAAAAAATTGAATTTTATCAAAAAATCGGAATTGAGCATTAAGACCTGCAGTGTGAACGTAGCCTCAGACACCTGAATGTGCGCTTGAAGCCATTTCTACTTCTTAACTTGTCTGATCTGGTGTTCACCACAAACAAACACAAGCAGACATTTTCAACTTTTAACTGTATTTTCATAAGTTTTACAGCTTTTTACTAATAAAAATCTCCTTTATGGCCATTCATATTACACAAAGTAATTCAGACACTGACAGAAAGGGGACAGAAAAGCTTCACTTGTCCGGCCAAAGCAGAAGGCAGAGCCTTCAGCTATCAGGCCCCTCTGCTGTGGAACCAGCTCCCAGTTTGGATTGAGGAGGCATTCCCAGGATGCGCTGAGGATTTCTTCTTCACTTGCCTCCTTTCACTATGTATGTTTATACACTACTTGTATATTTAATCATTAGTATTTTCCCATAGTTTACCTTTTGTCCCATTTCTGTCAGCTCTCTACTCTTTCCTTTCATCCCTAACCAGTGTCGACAAATGGCCGCCTCTCCCTGAGCCGGAGATTCGTAATGTTAAAAGGGAGTTTTTCCTTTCCACTTTTCTCATAGACAGTGATTGTTAGGGTTTCTTTATAATATGGCTGCGTCTTTAACTTACAACATGAAGGTGATTGTTGTTGAGAATTAATTAAAATAATACGTCTAGAAAATGCACTTTCAATTCAATGCAGTTCAATTTTATTTATATAGCGCCAAATCACAACAACAGTCGCCTCAAGGTGCTTTATATTGCACAGTAGATCGTACAATAATCCGATCGTTCAGTCTGACGTCACTAGCCGTGTCTGGGCCTAAACTCTGCTGCAGGTCCATATATCAAATGATCACTGTGGCATTACTGAGAGTTAATGTCATGGTCGGACGGTCCTTCCCGGAGCGACCTGTCTGTGTGTGTATGTGTGTGCTTCTCTCTCTCTCCTCCTCCACCCAGTGGCTGACACACCTGCACCTAATTTGCCATCCAGCTGTCACTGATCATCCTCGTTGTGGACTGAGGTACTTAACTATGTGTCTGGATGGCAGTCAACGCTGGATTGTACTGGAGGCTCGGTAGTAAAGAGTGTTTTCTTACTTTTAACATAGCCTTAGCCGGCTACCCTTCTCACCTGTAGCTGTCGTCACTTGTTTATAGGAGGAAGTGATACGGAGCAGAAGGTTGGAGAGAAGGAGTCCGCTGGATTAAGCCCTCGGAGGAGAAACACACTCAGATAATCACTTGGGAGACTCATCTGCACACCACTGGGAATTTGGAGATGATCACCGTTGGATTTTTGTACTTCGCTTTGTGACTGTTTTGAGCACTGTAAATAAACGCACTGTTTGCTTCGCATCCAGAGCTCCGCGACTGAGTCTGTATTTCCCCCATTACCCGTGACAGTTAAAACACTGTCTTAAGTCTTTCATCTTTAATAAAATTATCAGCGTTCTGCTCTACCAGGTGTAACAACTGAGTTTAACATCCAGGCATCCATGAAAACGGAATTTATGACATTTAACGGAGTTAGAAGTTAGCAGGAAGTTAGCTCGCTAGCTTCCATCTAAATACAATATAGCATGTCCTGACTGCGGCGGTTTGGAAACAAATTTAAATGTACAGCTTTCTTATCACTTCCAACATAAATGAAGACAGAAAACTAAACAGCAGTGACGTTTGTAGGGTTACTGAAGTTTGGCTAGCTGGTATATAATGATGTGCTACGTGACCGCTAGCGACACAGCTATGTTAGCATAATATAAACAAGCTAACTTTTTTTCCACTCGATAAAAGTTAACGTGAGGGTTCTCAGTGGTCAGGAACAAATGTAATCGCATGGCAGGATGCTGTAAAAGGACCAAACTTCAGCCAGGAGAACAACTGAGATAATCCATCCACAATACGAGGTTAGTCATTCATATACTGCTGCATGGGCTGGGCTGTAGTTACATTGTAAGGTTTTAAAAACTGAGCTTAAATAAATGATTAGCGGTAATAAAAGCCGAGGGAGGTCAACAGGGATCACTGACTGTTTTAGGAGCTTTTTGAGATCAAATAGAAGAAAATACATAACATTAAACATGTTAACAACACAAAAGCCATATTAAACGCAGACTACTTTAGGCCCGGAAGTAGGATTTGTCACGTCATCACTTAATAATCGGATAGATACAGAGAAAAACCCAACAGTCATATGACCCCCCCTACGAGCAAGCACTTTGGCGACAGTGGGAAGGAAAAACTCCCTTTTAACAGGAAGAAACCTCTGGCCGAACCAGGCTCAGGGAGGGGCGGGGCGGGGCCATCTGCTGCGACCGGTCAGGGTGAGAGAAGGAAGACAGGATAAAAGACATGCTGTGGAAGAGAGACAGAGGTTAATAACAGGTATGATTCAATGCAGAGAGGTCTATTAACACAGTGAGTGAGAAGGGTGCGAGCAGTAGATGGCCCCAGAACCTGAGCCTGGTTCTGCCGGAGATTCTTCTTGTTAGAGATGAGTTTTTCCTTCCCACTGTCGCCAAGTGCTTGCTCACTGTTAAGGTTTTCTCTTTATTATTGTAGGGTCTTTATCTTACAATATAAAACACACTGAGTTGACTGTTGTTGTGATTTGGCACTATGTGAATTGGACTGAATTGAATTTATTCTCCCACTTTGTGGTCATTCCTGTGGGCTCTGTTTGCCTCAACCCTTGCTGTACGTCAGCTGTAATGTTTTCTCCCCTCTCTGTGCTTTCACCCAGATGTCTTTGCTCAGTGTCTTTTTCCCTATCACCATTTAGGACCGGTTCTACATTGTCTGTGGTTACTTTTCTCAGCCTTAGATACTTCTCATGAACGCCATTGTCTTGGCCTTTCCACTCATGGCAGTCCTTACATGTAATACAGCTTGTCTCTACTCTACTCTCTGCCTGTTTTACCACTATGGGAGAGCCGAGCTTTTGGCCGCTCTGCTCCCCGACTTTGAAATTCACATCCTCCTGATATCAGGAATACTGGCTCTCCTCCCTTATTCAAGTCAAAACTCAAAACCAATCATTGACTCTGAATGTTGCCTAATGCTGTTCTTTCATCGTTTTACCGTTTCACCTTTTATGCTTTGTATGGTGACCTTGGGTTTAGGAAGGAAATAAAATAACATGTATTATTATTATTATTATTACTCTTGAGTTTCACATCTCTGTGAAAGGCTTGTGTCCACAGTGCTGTGCTTCTGTAAAAGCCTTTCTTGATGCTGTAAAGCAGAGATGTGTCTTGCTTCTCACTCTCTCCTTGTTCTGTCCTGTAAGGCAGATGGTTTTTTCAGTTAGCACAGAAGGCAGATTGGATTTTGTCCAAAACCAATTGATGAGAACTGCAGCCATGAACATTTTGCATTCTGTTCTTTGCCATGAGAGCCCAATCCATTGCAATGTTCTTTTGCAACAGTTACTTGCTTTCACCTTCATCATAATTTCACTAAGTGTTTTGGTTTGTTGCTTAGCAGTCCATTCCTCAGTGGACTGCATGCAGCCATTGTCTTTATCTCTTTGGTGAAGTTCCCTGCCATGTCTCTCTCATACTCATTGTTAAATTCTCCCTTTGCCACTGAACTTCTAGGCGGGCCACGTACACTTATTTAGTTATTGACTAGCGTTCAAATATTCCAGAAAATGTCTTTGTGTATAGAAGGCTCCCTGCACTAAACCAAGTGAAGTAATCAATAATGTGGCGATATTACACTCTCAGCTCAAGTTCGTGCATTTGAACTGGCTACATACAGCTATATCTCACAGTATACCAGTGGCAGGCCAACAGCAGGCTTAGACTTAGTTCTAAGCCTGCTGTTGCCTTTGTACTGTGTATAATGTGACATATTTCACATTCACCCACAATTTTCTGTAGGCTTGAAAGGCATTCTGTATCTTTGTGCCCTGAGCTCTTTAAAAGTCTTTGTAACCTTTCAGCAGGAGCTTGGCCAAATTATTTATGCAGCTTCAGTAAAAAATTTTGTTTCATGACTGAGTTCATTTCCTCAGAGACTGTCAGTATTTCATGCTCATTGCATATTTCTTCATGCCCATTTTGCTTTGCTTTTCTAAGTGCCTTCTTTAGTATTTACCAATGCCTGTTCATCTAACTGAATGCTCTTATATTGTTATAGTGTTTACACAGTGATGGTTGGAGCTTGTACAGTCAAGCTTTACAGGTTTGTTGAACATCACTGCTGTGTCATTTTCTACATCCAGGGGAACTCTTTGTTATGGAAGCTTTGCTCAAAAGCAGGGGAACGTCTGCTGGAACACATCACTTTCAATGTCAAAATTGGTCTCTACAACTTTTGCTGAAATTTTTACCTTTTTTATATAATATATACCGTACTTCCCGGACTACAAAGCGCACCTGAATATTAGCCGCAGAAGCTAAAATCAGGGGAAAATCCTGTTTTGTACATACATTAGCCGCACCTGACTAAAAGCCGCAGGTGTTTCAATGTTGACTTATCATATGTAAGAGAATATGTGTGCCGGAGGCCCATGTGCCTACTGGTTTTGTTTCATGTGTGCCAGAGGCCCACGTGCCTACTGGTTTTGTTTCATGTGTGCCGGAGGCCCACGTGCCTACTGGTTTTGTTTTGTGTGTGCCGGGGGCCCCGGTGCCCGCTGGTTCTGCGGCTGTTTTCGCTGGGGGGCCCAAGGAGCCCGTCCAGCCTCCTGCTTCGCCTGCTGGGGGGCCTGAGGAGCCCGTCCAGCCTTCTGCTTCGTTAGCTGGGGGGCCCAAGGAACCCGTCCGGCCTCCTGTGGCTGCTTCTCCACCTGTGGCTGCTTCTCCACCTGTGGCTGCTTCTCCACCTGTGGCTGCAGCGCCGCCTCCTGCAGTACCACCACCGGCAGTGCTACCGCCTGCTACGGCCACACCTCAGGCTGAGGACGCATCCTCACCTGGCCCGGCTTCAGCCTCGCCTGGTCCAGCTTCATCTTCGCCTGGCCCAGCTTCAGCTCCAGCGTCAGCTTCGCCTGGTCCAGTTTCAGCGTCAGCTTCATCCTCGCCTGGCCCAGCTTCAGCTTCAGCCTCGCCTGGCCCAGCTTCAGCTTCAGCCTCGCCTGGTCCAGCTTCATCCTCGCCTGGTCCAGCTTCAGCTTCAGCCTCGCCTGGTCCAGCTTCAGCTTCATCCTCGCCTGGCCCGGCTTCATCCTCGCCTGGCCCGGCTTCATCCTCGCCTGGCCCGGCTTCATCCACGCCTGGTCCAACTTCATCCTCGCCTGGTCCAGCTTCAGCTTCTGCTTCAGCCTCGCCCGGCCCGGCTTCGGCTACAGCTTCGTCCTCGCCCGGCCCAGCTTCATCCTCGTCTGGTCCAGCCTTCGTGTCTGCATCTTCGTCTGGTCCAGCCTTCGTGTCTGCATCTTCGTCTGCAGCAGCGTCTTCAGCATCCGCACCATCGCCTGCAGCAGCGTCTTCAGCATCTTCGCCCGCTGCGGCCCCGGCTTCCGTGCCTTCAGCCTCGCCTGGCCCAGCCTCGTTTGGGTCTGGAGCTAAACGGCCGTTTTCTAGACCGCTGGCTAGGCTACTGGCCGGGTGCCGTCGCCTGACTGGCCGCCGTTGCCTTCCGCACGGCCGGCCCCCGGACCGCCATCGCCTGAGCGGCCGCCGTTGCCTTCCGCACGGCCGGCCCCCGGACCGCCATCGCCTGAGTGGCCGCCGTTGCCTTCCGCATGGCCGGCCCCTGGACCGCCATCGCCTGAGCAGCCGCCGTTGCCTTCCGCACGGTCGGCCCCCTGAACTTTTTGCGCGCCGTCACGGCCTTCTTCGTGGCCGGCCGCCTGAACTGTGCTTCGGACTCAGCTCCCCTGTGAGTTTTGTGAACGTTTGTTTGGGACTCTGGGGCCTTCGTTTTGGTCATGGCCCGGTCCCTCCGTCCTGGGCCCCCTGCCACCCGCCCGGGTCTGGTGGTGTGTTTCTGTGGCTGTCAGGGGCCAGCCCTTGAGGGGGGGGTACTGTCATGGTCCTGCGGCCATGACTCAGTGACTTTGTGTTTATGTTCTTTATTGTTATTATTCTCTTTATTATTCATGGGCTGTTTTGGGATGGTTTGTGTTTTGGGATTTTAGGTACTGGGTTCTGAGTTTGTGCTCCCTCTATTGGTCCCTGGTGTTAGTGTTCCCCTGTCTCGTCAGGTTAATCAGGTCCAGCTGTGTCTCCCACCTGTGTGTGATTTCCCAGTGTCTCTCTGTGTACTTATAGTGTGTGTTTGCCTCTGTTCCTCGTCGCGTCGTCTGTGTTCATACCCTGTGAAATCCCCTGCGTGCTCTCCCTGCTGTTCTCCCTTCATGTTCAGGTTTGCCACTCCTTTGTGTAGTTTCACCCAGTTTAGTTCATCCTTAGTTCTGTTTTGCCATCTCCACTTTATGTTTGATATTGTCAATAAATCGCCTTCACATCTGAGTAAGTGCTGCATTTGAGTCCTCCTTTCCACTCTTCACACGGCCGCTGCCCCGGACCGTGACATTATGTTTTATTACATTACAGTGATTTTACGTTAATTTACATTTGAAATGTGAAATCACAGTCTATTGATGTTAAATTTGATGATATTCTAGAAGAACAGTACAAAACTGTATACTTTTAGTATAACAAATACTTTTATATTAGGATTTTTTTTTACAGTGTACAAACAGAGAACACTTGAAATAATGGTGAACTTTTTCAGGAGTGGCAGAGCTATTGACGATTCACTCACAAAAAACCCAGAACAACGTCCCAGTTATGGTTAGTGCTCTTGATTTAACAATAAGAAAAAAGACTGAACAAAGATAGCACCACCCACGGGAGAGACCCAGGAGGAAAAACACTGCTTGCCAGAAAGAACAAAAAGCTTGTCTCACATTTGCCAAAGGACATCTTGATGATCCCCAAGATTTCTAGGAAAGTACTGAATTTTGGTACAGTGGTACAAAGGTAAGTGGTGAACTGCCAGAGGTGAAAAAAGTAAGGTTACCCAAAACTGAAACATAAAGTACATTTCAGAATTATACAAAAAAGCTTTCAGGGAACACAACATTGGTCAATTTAAAGCTGTTCTGCAGCTTTTCTGGATTACTTACAGCCCCCTCTGTCTGCATAAATGCAGTGTTGGAACACGGTGTGGTACCAGACCCTCGTGAGCATCAGTTGAACAGTATTGTACTGCAGAAAGTAGTGTGTTGCTACAAAAATGGTGAGAAAAAGGCAATTAACAATGGAAGATAGACAGACCATCATAACACTTAAAAATGTAGGTCTTTCCTACAGAAAAATGTCAAGAAAAGTCAAGGTGTCAGTGAGTACAGTTTCCTTCAAAATCAAAAGGCACTCAGAAACAAACTCTGACAGGAAGAGGTTTGGCAGACCTAAAGCCACAACTGAATCAGAGGACAAGTTTCTGAGAGTTAACAGCTTGTGTGGTAGGTGGCTCACAGGACAACAGCTTCAAGCACAGCTTAATAGTGGTCGTAGTAAACAAGCCTCAGTTTCAAATGTGAAGAGAAGACTTCGAGCTGCAGGTTTGACAGGACAATGCTACGACATCAGAATAAGACAAAGAGGCTTGCCTGGGCCATGAAACACTGCCATTGGACTACTGAAGACTGGAAGAAGGTATTATGGATGGATGAATCAAAATTTGAAATCTTCAGTTCACAAGCAGGATCTTTGTACGCCGTCGAGTAGGTCAAACATGTAAGAGGAAGTGTGATGGTTTGGTGCTGTTTTGTTGGATCCAGGGTCGGTGACTTGTAGAGAATGAGAGGCACCAAAATGGGTACCACAGCATTCTGCAGCGCCACACAATACCCTCATGTAGTTGGTCAGGGGTTCATCCTACAGCGAGATAATGACTCACATCATAGGTCCAAGCTATGCCAGAACTACCTCAGGAAAATAGAACAAGATAGTAAGCTTGAAAACATGGAGTGGCCATCACTCTGCGATAATCTTTTGTCATGGTCCGCGGCCCGGCGTCCGAGGTGCTGATGGGATGCCCACTCCCGTGGGCGTGGCTGCTAACTCCACACCTGCATCCCATCCCAGGCGATCACCAGGTGGACTATTTAATCCTGCCCAGCCTGCTGCTCCACGCCAGTCCGTAGTCGTCCTTCAGCGGTAACGTACACCTGCGTGAAAGCCCTTATACAAACTTATCCGTGTGAACTAACACTAACTCTGCCTTGTATACTCAGATCACAGCTCGGCGTGTTTGAGCCACCAGCCTGTCCACCTGCCTGTCCAGAATTTGGATCACGATCAGCCCCAGCCGCCTTGACCTTTCTGAAGCTTCTCCCCACGGACCCTCACCCCTCCCTCCGGTTCCCTCGGCCCCGCTATCATCGTAAGACGCGTACTCTACTTCCCCTCGTATACTGCCGTTTTCCCCGCACCCCAATAATCCTTTTTTCCTTTTTCTGTTTCAGCCTCCCACAGTCCCGCTCTCGGCGTTCCTGCGCGATTCTCCTCCCGGTCCCTCGGTTTTTCTGGTTCCGTGCGTTTTTTCCCTTCTACCCTCCCGGGACACCCTCAGTTATAATAAAGTTTATTTTTGTTCTCTCGTACCGCTGTGTGTGTGTTCTGCTCCTGGGTCCAACTTGTGCGTGGAACTTCGGTTCATGACAGTACGGACTGGCAGGTATGGACCCAGCAGATCCATTCTGCTCCGCCATTAATAAACAGGGCGCTATTCTTGGTCGCCACGATCAGCAGCTCCAATCGCTCCAGGACCGCTACCAAGAGCTCAGTGACACTCAGGAACAGCTGCGAACCACGCCGCCCGACCCCGTGCTCCGCAGCGTTTCGCCCCCGCCTTTGGAGCCCTTCCATGGGGAGTTAGACCTGTGTGGGGGATTCCTCTTTCAATGCTCCTTGTTCTTCAGCCGCACGCCACACGCCTTCCCCACGGATGCAGCTAAGATCTCCTACTTCGTGGGTTTGTTACGGGGACGCGCTTTAGCGTGGGCTGAGGCCTACTTAACCTCTCACTCCATTCGTGATTGCGATTACGATGATTTCCTGGAGGAGTTCCGGGCTACGTTCTCCCCTCCGGTTTCAGAGGATGACGCCACGCAGAAATTGCTGGGGCTCCGTCAGGGGCGGCGCAGTATCGCGGAGTACCTAGTCGAGTTCCGTACCAGAGCGGTCACCGTGGGTTGGCCCGATTCGGCCCTCCGTGGGGTTTTTTTTACGGTCATTAACCGACCAGATGAAGGACCAACTAGCTTTTCACGAGGAAACTAAATCCTTCGAAGAATTGGCTTCCCTCGCCCGTAGGATCGATAGACGCCTGCGGGAGAGGGATGCCGAGCGGCGGCTTAAGCCTATGGGCTCCGTATTGCGCCCCGGGATCCGTGTTTCTCCGCCCCCGCCCACGGCTGCGTGTGCGCGCTCTCCGTCGCCTCCCCCGCCCGAACCCATGCAGATCGGCCGCTCTCGGCTTTCTCCGGAGGAGAGGGAACGCCGATTTCGGGCTGGGGAATGCCTGTACTGTGGGAGGCCCGGTCACCGCATCGCTGTTTGCCCGGTCCGCCCAAACGACCCGGCCCACCGGTAAGTCCGGGGATACGGGTGGGCAGCACTTTAAACACTACTAGACCCCGATTATTACTGTCCGTTACCCTCATGACTAATAACCAGACCTTTACATGCTCCGCGCTGGTGGACTCCGGGGCGGAACAGAACCTCATGGATGAGAGACTGGCTAAGAAGTTAGCGGTGTCTCTTACTCCACTCGAGCCGCCCATCCCTGCGTCCACATTGAATAATCAAGTGTTTGCTTATACCACCCACCAAACCGCACCAGTACAGTTAGTCGCATCAGGAAATCACCAGGAGCAGCTTTCCTTTTTCACTTTTCCCGCTCCTGACACCCCGCTTATCTTAGGTTACCCCTGGCTACAGAAACACAACCCTCACATTGATTGGGCTGGAAAGAGAATCGCGAGCTGGAGTGTGTTCTGTCTGGCGAACTGTTTGGGGTCTGCCGTTCCCTCCGCCTCAACGAAACGGAACTCAGCCCCGCCACCCGCACCAGACCTCTCTTCCGTGCCCCCCGAATATCACGATCTTCGGCAGGTGTTCAGTAAGGACAAGGCGCTCTCACTACCTCCTCACCGTCCATATGACTGTGCCATTGATTTACTCCCGGGAGCTTCGCTGCCCTCTAGCAGACTGTATAACCTGTCTCGCCCCGAAAGAGAAACCATGGAGAATTACATCCAGGAGTCGCTAGCGGCAGGACGTATCAGGCCGTCGTCCTCCCCCGTCGCTGCGGGTTTTTTCTTTGTGGGAAAAAAGGACGGGACGCTTCGCCCCTGCATCGATTACCGGGGTCTAAACGACATCACCGTCAAGAATAAATATCCCCTCCCATTAATCAATTCTATTTTTGACTCACTCCAGGAAGCCACAGTCTTCACCAAGCTGGATCTGCGGAACGCCTATCACCTGGTTCGGATACGCGAGGGTGACGAGTGGAAGACCGCCTTCAACACCCCACTGGGGCATTTCGAATATCTGGTGATGCCGTTTGGGCTAACCAACGCCCCGGCGGTTTTTCAAGCTCTAGTCAACGACGTGTTACGGGACTTCCTAAATGTGTTTGTTTTCGTATACCTAGATGATATTCTGGTCTTCTCCAAAACACCCGAGGAACATCACGTCCATGTGAGGAGCGTGCTACAACGGCTGCTCGAAAACAGGTTGTACGTCAAGGCGGAGAAATGTGAGTTCCACGTTTCATCTATCTCCTTCTTGGGCTACATCCTAGCAGGTGGGCAGGTGAAGACCGACCCGGTGAAAGTCAAGGCAGTGCTGGAATGGCCGGTTCCGGAGTCACGGAAGAAGCTTCAGAGCTTCCTGGGGTTTGCGAACTTTTACCGCCGCTTCATTCGGAACTACAGCCAAGTGGCCGCGCCTCTCACCCAGCTCACCTCACCCAAAGCGCCCTTCACCTGGTCCCCTGAGGCCCACGCAGCCTTCGCTAAGTTAAAACGATTATTTACGTCCACACCCATCCTAACCCACCCAGACGCTTCTAAGCAGTTTATTGTAGAAGTTGACGCGTCTGATGCGGGAGTGGGAGCGATTCTCTCCCAGCGGTCTGGGCCTCTAAATAAGCTCCGGCCGTGCGCCTTCTTCTCGCGCCGACTCACCCCCGCGGAGAAGAATTATGACATCGGCGACAGGGAACTGCTAGCTGTTAAACTCGCTTTAGAGGAATGGCGCCACTGGCTGGAGGGGGCCGAACAGCCCTTCCTCATATGGACAGACCATAAAAACCTCCTGTACCTGAGAACCGCCAAGAGGTTGAATCCACGCCAAGCTTGCTGGTCTCTGTTCTTCGCCCGCTTCAACTTCACGCTCTCCTACCGTCCAGGGTCGCGGAACACCAAGCCCGATGCGCTCTCCTGTCAGTACTCCTCCGACGGTGGAGCGTCTTCCCCCGCCACCATCCTACCCGCCGCCTGCGTGGTGGGCACTCTCACCTGGGAGATTGAGGAGACCATTCGCCGAGCTCTCCCGGGGGACCCCGATCCAGGGACTGGACCACCCGGACGGCACTTCGTTCCTGCTGCCGCCCGTGGAGCGGTCATCCACTGGATCCACACAGCACGATTCATGTGCCACCCAGGCGTGAGCAGAACGACGCACCTCCTCAAAAGACATTTTTGGTGGAAGACGCTAACAAGGGACGTGAGGGACTATGTGTCCGCCTGTGCCGTCTGCGCCCGTAATAAGTCATCCACCAAGCGCCCCGCAGGTCAGCTCCACCCGCTCACTACACCCCACCGGCCCTGGTCTCACATCTCCCTCGACTTTGTTACCGGGCTCCCTACCTCTTCCGGAAAGTGTGTCGTCCTCACCGTTGTAGATAGGTTTTCTAAGGCCGCTCACTTCATCCCGCTAGCCAAGCTGCCCTCGGCCGCGGAGACTGCCCAAACGTTGGTTACTGATGTGTTCAGGCTCCACGGAATCCCCTTGGAGATTGTCTCCGATCGAGGTCCCCAGTTCACCTCACAGGTGTGGAAGACCTTCTGCTCCACTCTCGGCGCCAAGGTCAACCTAAGCTCCGGCTTCCACCCACAATCCAACGGACAGACTGAACGTCTCAATCAGGAGCTGGAGACTATGCTGAGGTGCGTGGCTAGTCAAAACCCCTCCTCTTGGGTTACCTACCTGCCCTGGGTGGAGTACGCCCATAACACTTTAACCTCGTCCACCACCGGTCTATCTCCTTTCGAAGCGTCCCTCGGATATCAGCCTCCACTCTTCCCTGAAGAGGACTTAACTCTCTCCGTCCCGTCAGCTCCACATCACCTTCGGCGCTGCCAACGTGTATGGCGCAGCGTTCGCAGCGCCCTCCTGCGAGCGAAGGAACGACATGCGCACTACGCCGATCGGCGCCGTGCCCCAGCCCCTGACTACCAGCCGGGACAGAAGGTTTGGTTGGCTGCTGGGAATATCCCGCTCCGAGGCACGTCCCGCAAACTGGCTCCCCGTTTCATCGGGCCGTACGAGGTGGACCGGGTCATCAACCCGGTGGCGGTCAGGCTCCGGCTTCCAGCCTCCCGGCGAGTGCACCCCACGTTCCATGTGTCTCAGCTTAAACCAGTCCGCCTCAGCCCCCTGTGCCCTCCTTCCGAGCCCCCTCCTCCCGCCCGGCTCATCGGCGGCCATCCGGCCTATGCGGTCCGGCGGATCCTGGATGCGCGCCGGCGCGGGCACGGCTGGCAGTATCTCGTGGATTGGGAGGGGTACGGCCCCGAGGACCGCCTCTGGGTCCCGCGCTCCTTCGTTCTGGACCCTCGTCTCATCTCTGCTTTCCGTGCTTCTCTCCGCAGGCGGGGTCCCGGCCAGTCGCCTGGGGGCGACTCTTGAGGGGGGGGTACTGTCATGGTCCGCGGCCCGGCGTCCAGTCCGTAGTCGTCCTTCAGCGGTAACGTACACCTGCGGGAAAGCCCTTATGCAAACTTATCCGTGTGAACTAACACTAACTCTGCCTTGTATACTCAGATCACGGCTCGGCGTGTTTGAGCCACCAGCCTGTCCACCTGCCTGTCCAGAATTTGGATCACGATCAGCCCCAGCCGCCTTGACCTTTCTGAAGCTTCTCCCCACGGACCCTCACCCCTCCCTCCGGTTCCCTCGGCCCCGCTATCATCGTAAGACGCGTACTCTACTTCCCCTCGTATACTGCCGTTTTCCCCGCGCCCCAATAATCCTTTTTTCCTTTTTCTGTTTCAGCCTCCCACAGTCCCGCTCTCGGCGTTCCTGCGCGATTCTCCTCCCGGTCCCTCGGTTTTTCTGGTTCCGTGCGTTTTTTCCCTTCTACCCTCCCGGGACACCCTCAGTTATAATAAAGTTTATTTTTGTTCTCTCGTACCGCTGTGTGTGTGTTCTGCTCCTGGGTCCAACTTGTGCGTGGAACTTCGGTTCATGACATCTTTAGGTGCAGCGTTTGATACTGTTGACCATAATATCCTATTAGAGCGATTAGAACATGCTATAGGTATTACAGGTACTGCGCTGCAGTGGTTTGTATCATATCTAACTAATAGACTCCAATTTGTGCATGTAAATGGAGAGTCCTCTCCACACACTGAGGTTAATTATGGAGTTCCACAGGGTTCAGTGCTAGGACCAATTCTGTTTACATTATACATGCTTCCCTTAGGCAGCATCATTAGAAGACATAGCATACATTTTCACTACTATGCAGATGACACCCAGCTCTATCTATCCATGAAGCCAGATAACACACAGCAATTAGTTAAACTGCAGGAATGTCTTAAAGACATAAAGACCTGGCCTCCAGTAACACTGTGAGGAACCTTGGAGTGATTTTTGACCAAGAAATGTCCTTCAATGCACATATTAAACAAATATGTAAGACTGCGTTCTTCCATTTGCGCAACATCTAAAATTAGAAATATCCTGTCTCAGAGTGACGCTTAAAAACTAGTTCATGCATTTATTACTGCCAGGCTGGACGACTGTAATTCATTATTATCAGGATGTCCTAAAAACTCCCTGAAAAGCCTTCAGCTAATCCAAAATGCTGCAGCAAGAGTCCTGACAGGGACTAGAAAGAGAGCAGATTTCTCCTGTTTTGGCTTCCCTTCATTGGGTTCCTGTTAAATCCAGAATTGAATTCAAAATCCTGCTCCTCACATACAAGGTCTTAAATAATCAGGCCCCATCTTATCTTAATGACCTTGTAGTACCATATCACCCTATTAGAGCACTTTAAAAGTAGAATGGGAGGCAGAGCCTTCAGTTTTCAGGCCCCTCTTCTGTGGAACCAGCTTCCAGTTTGGATTCGGGAGACAGACACTATCTCTACTTTTAAGATTAGGCTTCAAACTTTCCTTTTTTCCTAAAGCATATAGTTAGGGCTGGACCAGGTGACCCTGAATCCTCCCTTAGTTATGCTGCAATAGATGTAGGCTGCCGGGGGATTCACCTTTCTCACTCACTATGTGTTAATAGACCTCTCTGCATTGAACCATATAATAATAATAATAATAATAATAATAATAATAATAATGCATTTTATTTTGGGGCACCTTTCAGAAACCCAAGGTCACCTTACAAAGAACAAACTTAATAAAAGGAACAGTAGTCATAAAATACATAAAACAAGTTAAAATTACAAAACAGAGCTTGACAACAGATAAAATCAGCACTAAAGTGAATAAACCAGTTTAAACAGATGTGTTTTGAGCTGTGACTTAAATACGGAAAGGGAGTCAATATTTCTTATTGCTGGAGGAAGAGAGTTCCAGAGCCGAGGAGCAGAGCGACTGAAAGCTCTGTTCCCCATAGTAATAAGGCGTGAGGACGGAACAGTAAGATGAATAGCAGATGAGGATCTGAGAGGGCGGGAAACAGTGGTGATATGGAGCAGGTCACACAAATATGAAGGAGCAGATTTATAGATACACTTGTATGTAAGAAGTAAGATTTTAAAATTTATCCTGGCTTCTATGGGCAACCAGTGAAGCTGCTGAAGAACTGGGGTAATATGAGCTCTTAACAGAGTACGCGTTATGACCCGTGCTGCAGAATTTTGAAGAAGTTGGAGTTTATGAAGGGACCTTTTAGGGAGACCAAATAGGAGGGAATTGCAGTAATCAATACGGGACGTAATAAGACTATGGACAAGGATGGCAGCAGCATGGGGGGTAAGGAAGGGACGGAGTCGGTTAATATTACGTAAGTGAAAGTAAGCAGACCAGGTTATGTAATTAATGGGAGACTGAGATGAAAGAATATTATCAAGTATGACACCCAAACTCTTAACCTGAGGGAAGGCTAGAAGAATTTCCAATGTTAATGGGAAAACTGTGAGATTTGGTTAAGATAGATGCTGTACCAACAAGTAAAACTTCAGTTTTATTACTGTTGAGTTTGAGAAAATTGGAGGAGAACCAGGATCTAATCTCAATAAGACAGTTTGAGAGGGAGGTAGGTGGGAAGGATGAATTGGGTTTAGAAGAAATGCAGAGCTGGGTGTCATCGACATAACAGTGAAAATAGATATTATATTTTTGGAATATATGACCAAGAGGGAGCATGTAAATAATGAATAAAAGAGGCCCTAATACTGAACCCTGGGGCACACCAGCAGAAACAGGATAGAGAGTTGAAGAATGGGAGTGTGGTCTGAGAGATAGGAGGTAAACCAGGCAAGGGGGGTGTGACTAATGCCAATGGAAGCTAACCGGTTCAGGAGAATATTGTGAGAAATGGTATCAAACGCCGCACTAAGATCAAGGATGACGATGGATAGGAGACCAGAATCAGCTGCCATCAGAAGGTCATTGGTAATCCTTAACAGAGCAGTTTCTGTGCTATGATTGGGGCGGAAACCAGATTGAAATTGTTCATAGAGATTATGGTCATTGAGATGTTAATGAAGCTGGGAGGCGACAACTTTTTCAAGAATTTTTGAAATAAAAGGGAGATTTGATATAGGGCGAAGATTATCAGAGTTATTGGGGTCTGCACCAGGCTTTTTGAGAGTTGGAATAACAGAAGCATTTTTCAGTGCTTCGGGAACAATTCCAGTGTTCAGGGAGGAATGAATAATATTGGTTATGAGAGGTGCTAACGAGGGAAGACAGGCTTTAACTAACACAGTGGGGAGAGGGTCAAGTTGACAGGTGGATGACTTAGATTTTTTAATAAGATTAGATTCATCAGTTATGGAGGGAAGAGTAAAGCTTGAAAATAACTGACAGGAAGACAGTGGGGGGAAACAGGAAGTCTACTTCAGAGTCAGAAGCTCCTAAAGAGTTAAGTTGACGGTGAATATCTGAGATTTTACAAGTGAAAAAAGAGATAAGAGAGTTGCAAAAATCAACAGAATACATCTGGGAGGGGAATGTGTCTGGAGGTTTTGTAATTTTACTGAACAATGAAAAGAGAGACCTGGAGTTACCTTCATTAGAACTAATTAAACCAGAGTAGTAAGCAGATTTGGCTGAGGCAATGCAGTCCTTGTAGAACAGAACATGATCATTGTGCATTTCTTTATGTACAGTAAGTTTTCTTGAACAGGTGTCCTTTAGCTTTAAGGTGACGCAGGTCGGGGGTAAACCATGGTGCTGAACGGGAAAATGAGACAGTTCGATGTTTAAGGGGAGCAAATATGTTAAGAAGGTTATGAAGGTTGACATTATAATGGCAAACGAGTTCATGAGAGGTTGAGGAGCTGTGAATAGATGGAAGGTCGTGGACGGCAGATGAAAAAACAGCTGGGTTAATGTTACTAATTTTCCTAAAAGTGATATTTCGAGAGATACAGGTTTTGGAAGCGGTTATGTTTGCATCAAAAGAAATAAACATATGATCAGACTGGGGAAACACTGTGGCTTTACCATGGGTGGGGGTAATGCCAGAACAACAGACCAAATCCAGGATATGACCTTTAGAATGGGTAGGGGATTTTATGTACTGCAGAAGCCCAAAACCTTCCAGGCAGGAGGTAAAATCTCTGGAAAGAGGGATTTTATCATTGTCCATATGAATATTAAAGTCACCAACAATTATCAGATTTGGAGACAGTACAGAGAAATGAGTGAGAAGAGCAGAAAATTCATTTAAAAACTCCTTATTTGGCTTAGGTGGCCGAGAAAGAGTACATATGATGGTGGGGGTAGATCCAGGGAGCTGTAGTGCAATGTATTCAAATGAATGGGAGGGAGGGGCAGAGACAGGGAGAACTTTCCAGTGCCTCCAGTGAATTATCGCGAGACCTCCGCCCCTCCCCGAGACGCGAGGTTGACAGGTGTAAACAAACTCAGATGGAGTGGAGTCATTGAGAGAAACAAAGTCATTGGGCTGTTGCCATGTTTCAGTCAAGCAAAGAAAGTCCAACTTACGATCACAGAGGAGATCATGGACGAGATGTCCCTTACCAGTGAGAGAGCGGATGTTTAATAGACCAAAGTTGATGCTGGCGTTACCATGCCTGACAGTAGGCTTAGTTGATCTAGCCAGGTGGGCCAGCACATTGTGGTCGACAGCCCGGTCAGTCTCGTGGGGAGGACGACGAGTTTTTGACCAGTTGGACAATATTGAGTTAGTGTCACTGATGTTGAAATTCCGCCGAAGCCCTCGGCAGATATACCTGCGGCGGGGCTGGAAGGCGATGTCCGGGTAGAAGTATAGAGCCACAGGTGGAGAAACAGCCAGGCAAAAACGGAGCCGCAAAAGATCCGTAGCAGAGTACTGGAGAAAAGCTGTGGTGGGGTGATGAATGATGGATAAAAAAACCAAGGTGAGCACGAGCCACACCAACACCCTGTGGATCCACATCTTAACTGAACACAAACGGAGGGACCGAACAACCAGCTGACAGCTGCAGTGCAAGCAATAAAAGCTCGCAAATATTGTGAAAACAAGTCAAATCAGGGTTGCGCCTTAGATACTCGGTTCAAATTGTTGTCAGCAACTGAAAAATTATAATAAAAGTAAAAATAATAACCGAGCAGCGACAGCCGAGCAGCGGCAGCCAAGCGCGCCAGCGTTCACTCGACCGGAAGCATGATCAGATAATAACCCATATCTGTTTTTAATCTCTGTGTCTCTTCCACAGCATGTCTTTATCCTGTCTTCCTTCTCTCACCCCAACTGGTCGCAGCAGATGGCCCCGCCCCTCCCTGAGCCTGGTTCTGCTGGAGGTTTCTTCCTGTTAAAAGGGAGTTTTTCCTTCTCACTGTCGCCAAAGTGCTGCTCATAGGGGGTCATATGATTGTTGGGTTTTTCTCTGTATCTATTATAGTACGATCTACTGTACAATATAAAGCACCTTGAGGCGACTGTTGTTGTGATTTGGCGCTACATAAATAAAATAGAATTGAACTGAACTGATTACTATGTATCAAAGTAGCATCCATATGAATGCCAGGACCTCAAGGTCTCGGGGCACAGCATTGCAACACAACTGACATTATTCACGTTATTTGTCAATGGAGGATGCAGTGCATGCTTTTGCAACCCTGTACAACTGTGCCTGGTTGCAAATCCTCTTTTTCATTCCAACTTGACCTTCAGGCTTGGTTTAATCTCACAGTTATTAGCTTTTTAAATCAGTTAAAAAAAAAAACCCAAAAAAACAAACTTTAGAGCTTCTAGCAGTACTTGATGTCACACCTTTTCATTAGCATTCACTGCTTTGCCATTACAAACTGAACCTTAAAGGCGCTTTATCAAAAGAAACTTCCCAAAAGAAAAGCCGCTGTACTCTCATTTTGGCTCATTTTGCTTCTTTGTTTCCTGGATATATGCTTAGTAATAATTTGTTGCCTTCCTTTTGTTAAAAATAGAGGTCATTATTAAAGAAAGGCTGGGGCCGCTCCACAGAACAGCTCCAGGACCATTTGCCTCCCACTGGATTGAAATCACTTAACTGACCATTTGTCACTTCAAAAATTAGCTTGCCCTTTTGTCATTACATTGAACCCCTGAAAGGTAATCAATCTGCAGGTGATGCCCAAGCAAAGGCAGAGCTGAGTGATTGATGCAGGAATCTAACAAGATATTACAAAAGGTGGAATTGGAGGAGGGCAAATAAACATATGAGCCAAAGAAAGTGTTCTGTGGGAGGCTAGATTCATTGCCGTTTGTTAAAAGAAAGAAATCTCTGCATTTTGCATCTTACGTCTGTGTAAAAAGAGCAAAGAGAATACAGAACAAACAGTTTTTTGGCGGTCTTGTCTAGCGCAGGAGGCAAGATGGGACTTGGAAAGATGAGCCCATTGTGTGATATGAAAGTGAAACCAGCCAAGCAGATATGCACACAGTCTGTGCAGCTCCAGCTCCGGCTCCAAATCTGGTCCTCTGGGATCAGAAACCCATCTTTGAAGCTGGCAAGTGGAATATCAGTTTTACTAAGTGTCAATGCAGATGAACAGACTGAATCAGAGCAGAAAATGAATGTAGGAAGAAGTTGGTGGTCGACATGGAGAGTAAAATTTGAAACCCCTCATAATACTAAGTGAGTGACTGTTGGTTTACTCCAGCTACATTTTTCCATGCCATAAAGATTTCAGCTTCTGCGCCTTCCTTCTGGGTTAAGAGCAGTCAACCTCCAAATTGCCTGCCCTGAGGATCTGCTATTACCACCAGCGGTCTGGCTTTTCCCCTCCACATCATGACATCAATTACAGCCTGAAAAGAATGACCCTGGAATATAAACTGTAGCACACACATACATTTCCAGCAAACTGATTTTTCTTTGCTGAAGCAGGAGCTGCATTTGATCTCCCTTCTGGAACTGAAATAACATTTTTGCCAGTCTGTCCTTGAGCAAGGCACTGAGCCCTATTTGGACTGATTTTTGAATCTCTTCCTTAATAGCCACACACCGTGTGCACGTGCACTAAATGATAAAATGTTCTACTGCAGTGACATATCATTTTAAAGGCACCTGTGAGAGCAGATGAGATAAGTTTTCCTGCAGTCTTTGTATTCCGATGAGCGAGTGCAACGCTGGTGAAGGGATGACCTTTGAAAGTGCCAGGAGGCGCCATGGATGGTATATCATTACATCCTTGAATGACAAGTTACGCACTATACATTTGCACAGGAATATTCAGCCCAAGGTTGAAGAAAACACCCAGCGAATGCATGAAAGGTTTCTCAGTGGATTACAGCAAGGCTTTTTCCTAAGTGCCTATACTAACAAGAATGCCTCCATTGTCATTCAAAATGAAATTCTTCAGTTGAATTCTTCAAATTCAAAGGAAAGCCTCACCCTCAATATTGGCTCTTATGAGTTACAGCAGTCTAGCATACTGATACCAAGTGGCTCTATTGGAGAAAATACTTTAATAGTGAGCGCTGACCTCTACATTTGTCTCCAGGATTTCTCACTGGAGCCTGATTTAATCCAACAGACATTTCAGTTAAGTTCTGCGATAACACAAGATTGTGTCCTGATTTGGCTGAAATTCAGCCCAGGATGTAATAATTTGCTGGAAAGAATAGGCTTCATGCGTTTCCTACTTCTTCACACTAGCGCTGTTTCTCTGCTCATGGTACTGTTCCTCACTACTAGGGAACCTCCGGCTAAAAGGAAGGCAGTTTTGAGTAGCATTAACAACTGCATGACTTTATTCTTATGGGGGACCAGTTATGGTCATTTTCAGTAGCATATTCTTGATATACTTTGTATGATGCTCAATTCAACTAATACTGGGCTCTCTCTGACATCATACAAAGACAAAAAGCTGGACTCTTGAATTTACACAGGATTCAAATCAAAAGGAAATCCCTGTATTCAACCCACTGGACCACTGAATCTTACTTCGGCTTTGGACTTGTTTTGTGTCGCTTCCCTGTGACTAGCTCCTCTGTCACAGGCTCGTTTTTTAAAGGCTTGAAAACAGCCCAAAGAAGGCTCCCTCTCAAAGCATTTGAATTACAACATGCTGAAATATTATTAAGGCTATTTTGTCAAATGGCACCAAATCCGTGTTACCTTCCCCAGCTTTAACTTCTTTTTAGCCTGCAGCTATTTTTCAACCAAACACACAAAGAAGTGTGAAAACATAATAGCTTTTAATCATCTACTTGCAAAGCAAAGGATATCAATCAGTTTGCATTGTGCTCTGGAAGGATGCACAATAATAAATCTTTTGTGCCCTGCAATGATTCACTGAATCATCCGAATATCATCTTCGCGTTTCTGACCCTCAGCTTGAATCAAAATTCTGATTTAAAAGACCTCAATAACTGCTCAGGTCATGACCCCTTCAGGTATATCATCTCCTATTCAAGAAACCAACAGATAAGAATAGCCAGGCTCAAATCATGTGCATGCACCACATGCAGGTGTGAGGGCAATGTGTGTTTGGACAAATGATGGCAAATAGTGACAAAAGTGACATAAAAATGGAGGAAATTTGAGCTCTGTTTCTCCCAGTGTGTCGGGGGAAATTCAGGATGTGTGTGTATTTTTTTAAAGACATAATAATACAAATCTGCTGTTAGACAGAAAAGTAAAGGGACTCTTTCAGCACAGAAACACTGCCATGCTGCGAGTTTAAAAACATGTTCAGGAAATGAAACGCTGGAACAAATATCCCTCTCTGCACTTGTCTGGTGGCCACTAGCTCTTTGGTTTCAAAGCTTTATGATAAGTCTTTGCTGTTACTGCTGCTAAAGTTACAAAAAAACTCTCAATTGAATTGTAAATGAAGTCAACAAAAAATATACAAAAACACTTTAAAACTATTAAAACAATCTAAGAAAATAAAGACAATTTTATATGTAGGTTTAGACAGTTAGTTTTTACAACTTTTTAAGGACATAAAAGTGTGTGTGTGTGTGTGTGTGTTGGGGGGGGGGGGGGGGGGGGGCAGCTGGGAGGGCAAGGCTCTACAGTAGTTGTCCCCTCTGTGGATTGGTGGGGTCTTCTCTAATATTGAAGGGGCTGTACCATAAAAAGCTTCTTGAACAAACAGTTGTTGTCATTTGTTGCTAAACAGCCTGAATGGAATTAAATTGAATGTTGTGGATGGAGGCTAAGCCAGACCACATATAAGTCAGACATATAAAGATGAGACACTGTCCTGCAAAGACTCCTACATAAAGACCTACAGGAGTAAAATAAGTGTAACTTCTAGTGTAAGAAGATTTTTTAATGAGGTATTTTTGATTGCATAGATGCAGTTTTTATGTCCAGGTTAATTAAATTAATACAGATGGATTTTTTTAATGACTGCTTGTAGAGGCCTTTTAGAATATCTAGAGCTTTACCCTTCAGGACAAACATATCTCACGCTGATTTTCTTTAAATACAGTTTTATTTGATTTAATCCTCAATGAGAAAAATGAATGTGCTTAATTCAAAGAGAATAACAACACAAAATGCCTTTGACAATGGACCCTGATGCATTTGCTTTCCAAATCTGAACCTCCTCTGAAGACTGACTGTAAGTGCACCAATCACTATATATAATAAATACTGTATGTCTTTGTGGCAACATGCTACTCATCCAAGCTTATTATGATAATTATTAAATTATATAACACTGAAGAGTTGAAGAATGATGCTTCCTGCAGAGCATTACTAATTTTTCCATCAGAGGTCTCATTAAGCTCTCTGCAAGAGGGATTGCAATTAATCACACTGTATTTTTGGTAAACAAACATGTCAGATGGAACAGATATGGCCCCAGAATAAGATGAATCACTTTCTTAGTCTTCTTTTTTTCTCGTGCTTTAAAACAAACTTGAAAATGGCATATCTGCGATAAGCAGATCCAGATTCCAGTGGCTCAGACTAATATTGACACTCTTTTCATTATAAGCCTGACATTAAAATTGCTGGTGTGCAAATAGTCAAATGGAGCAGCAGCATATGGCTGTATGCTTCTAACCTAGAGGGAATGTTTATTTGTCACTTGTGTTTTCAATACCAGAAGAAAGAAATGACATTTCACAATATCAAAATATCACAGCTTCAAGTTTTACAGGCTTTTAAATACTTTTTTCATTAAAACAAGTTTGACTCACAAAGGTTGATATAGTCTAAATGGTAACACAGGAAAGGCAGTCCTAATAGTGTATCAATCTCTGGGGTTATCGCATACAAAGAGATGAAAGAGGTAAAACCATGTTGTTTATGCATAAATTACAGTGGCATAGTCAGGGGGGTGAAGTGGGCTGTGGCACAACACTGGAACACAGAACTAGCTAGCCCTACAGAAGAGGAACCAGTACAATGGCAGTAACATTTTTTTAAGTGTCAGGTAATTTAATGTTTCTCCCTGCTCAACAAATATCAGCAAACAAACAAACTTTATATGCAGTTTCTGTCTACTGGCTAAAGGTACAGCTGCTGTATTTCCCAGGGAGAGAAAAGAATGAGAGCTAACGTCATTCAGAGATGGAGAAAGATAAGAAAGACAGGAGAGGATTGCTCAGTGATGTTTGAAAAAGTTCACATGAAAGTTCTCATTCTTTAAATCAGATATCTGTGTATGATGTGAGGTTACGTTTTATTTCATGCTATGAAATTTGAGAGTGGCATAAGACACAGCAAACCTTCAGGTAATGATACCTATTGATGTGCTATCCTGGGGGAATCGGACTACCTGTGCAGCCTCTGTAGGGTCCGGGTATTGCCCAAAGCTACCAGTAGTGACACTGACCCAAATCCAAAAGTAGGCCTACACCTGAAAACCACTCCTGTTTTGGGGCCTTGTCTCATTGTTGCCTCTGTAGAGCACCAGTTGTTGATTGATTAACATCCCCCCTCTGCTACTTAACTGACCAACTAAGTTGATGCTCTTTAAAAAGTTTATCAATGTTTTCTGAGCAGCATCTATGAACATCATTAAATCGTTCATATTTAAAGGTATATCAGGCATATAACAATGGATAGTGGTTAAATGTTAAGCAGCTAACAATAGACTCTCAGCTATTTGCTGGTCGGTTGCTGGTGAGTGAGTGGCTGGATGTGTCTGCCTAGACCTCAATAACATTTTTAGGAAACATGCTGCAATATGACAGATATGTTTATACTCACAGTGTAAAGCATTAAACACAAAGGCTGCTGAAAGATGATAACAAACATGAACCAGCTGTTTTATGCTCTGCTAAACGAATTACTGATAAAGTAAGGACGCCACATTTTGACTATCTATTCTGACAAAATGCAACAACGAATATTAATACTTACAACTAGAACATTTCAACAGTGGTTTAATGACTTTTGCAAATAGGAATAGAAATCTTCATTGTCTGCATTGCTTTTGTCTAACCAGCTAGACGTGCATTAACAGCTGTTTTGCATTAGAGTCACGTTCTGGTGGTATAGTAGTGCATTGCATACTGCTGTAAACCGGTGAAAAGAACAGATAAGACATAATTGCATAAACTATTTGATTTTTAAAAATTCATAGCTGAAAATATTTGAAAATGTGAAAATCATGAGCATCCCTAATGGAGCTGTAAATAAATGTATAAAAATCTTATTCTGCAACCATGTCAGAAACCAGCAGATCACCTACACACAAATATATTTACACAAACTCAAACAGCATAGGGTGAGAAGGGTTTGCTTTCACTTCCACAGGGTTCCCAGAGGTTCCCAGGTTTAAGTGAACAGGGCTGTGCTCGCAAGATTAAAAGGTTAGAAAAGACACAGCAGCTGAAACAGAATGCTACACTCACTCAGTGTGAGTCCCAAAGATGAATAAAGAACAGCCTCTTCATGTATAAGTCATGCCGTATGACACGTAAACACTGAAGGCTATCACTGCAGCTCAAGAGAGCATGAGAGTCTGGCTGAGGAGAATAGTGAAGCAAGGAAAAAAGAGCAAAGGCCTTACAGAGAGAGACGTTATAATGTGCTTCAAAACATGTCCAACAGCATTCCTCATCCCAAGAGGTCAAGGCACGATTCTGAAAGCCAGACAGGCTCCGCTGCCATTGTTTCAAAAAGAACAGGTGTTTAAAGACTTGGCGGAGTAACTTGCACCTCAAAGCTAAAACCTGATCTGATTAAAGTCTCACAGTCAAAGTCAATATTATTAGTTACTAATGAGTACTAATGATTAATTAAACCAATAAATGATAGCATGGTTTTGTAGTTTGTTTTCTTTATAGGAGCTCATATACCTTCAAAAAGACCCTCCTTTTAAATAGCAGTGCAGGCACTACGATATATTAGAGCTGAACATAAAACCATGATCTCATAGATAAGCAGGTATGCAGTAGGCATACTGCATAAGTGGGTGCTGATAAAGCATGGCAGAATGTATTTGGTTTTAGTAGCTGGATAATTAGAATAATCTATTACCAGTAAAGGCTCTGCTGTCATGGTCTCGGGGCTTTTGTGCTTTTTGTGCGATTTGTTTTTTCCGAGATTCTTTGGATTTAAATTTCGAGTTTCTTATACAAGTTTTCTAGATTTCCCCAATGATTACCTTAGTGTTTAGGTGTGTTTCTAAAATTTTAAATTGTTAGTTACATCCTCTTTTATTTTGCTCATCTTTATTCCCTTGTGTCTTTTATTTTGTTTCACTTCTCCTTGTCTCATTACCTTGATTGTTTGCACAAGTCAGTTTTCTGCATCTGTGTCCACGTCCTGTGTGTATATGCAGCTTCAGTTTTCCTTTCGTTCCTTGTCAGACTGTGAGCCTTCCGTGTTTTCCTGTCACTGCTGTGGGTTTCATTTAGCTTTCCCTTTTGGACTTTTTGTTTTGCTTTCCCCTTTGAGCACTTTTGCAACAGCCTAATAAAAAAACCTCCCTTGTGTTAAATCCTGTCTCCTTTCCGTGTCTGCATTTGGGTCCTCAATCTCACACTCCATGCATAATATGCAGATTGTGAGGTGTGCTCCAAAAATCACAGTAAAAATGTACTTGAAATATCTTTTCATTGTAAAAGTGGAACTCTGTATTACGACGTTATGCCAGGTATCATGACGCATCTTTGTATGTGCTATTTGTCAAAAAATCATTTGAGTACTTTGTAAAGAACTGTTATAAATTGCAAGTATTATGTTGGTTAGAATTAATTAAATACCAGAGGGTGGCTGCTCTTAGGCACTCTGGGGATAAAAGCTCGTATCAGCACATTTTACTCACAGTTACTTCACTTGAAGGTAAAGCCACATTGAGGTACCCTGGGCCCTGGGATCCACGTTTTTCAGAGACCCCCTCATTCTCTAACACTGCATGACCAATGCGGACCCAAGTCTAATTTACTGATACATAAGTCTACACATACATAAATATACACAGCTATCGTGCTTTGGGATGCTCATTCAGATATCCTGTAAGAATGCAGACAGACCTATTCAAACAACTTCAATTTTCTGTCAATCCACAGATTTTTAGGCATCGTATTAATGTGCAAAGATGTTTTAATTAATTGTAGCAAAGTGTAAAGTTGTAAATAGTGCCTTAATTTTGTGCTTGTGTGTGTGTGTGTGGGGGGGGGGGGGTGTTTTGAGGAGGAGGATCAACTTTATTTTGATCTATCTTTCTAGATTCAGTGTCATTCAGCTTCATTCTCCTTAATACTCTTTGTAAAACACTGTGAATTAAAGCATACAAGGAGAGACTCAATATACATAAACAGTGTTCTGTAATTTTGGAGAGCTCCGTGTGAGTGCCTCTGGCAAAGGCAACCATTCCTATTACGTGTTTTTTTTTTTAATTCCATAAAGGAGAGTTTCCTCTTACTTGGTGTGAGATTAGTATTTCTCGCCATGCTGTGTCAGTTCATCTGCACAATGGAAAAATACAGAAGAAGCTTCCAGACCGCACACTTTAGAATAATCCTAACTTTTCTGAGTCTCTGGGTAAATTATTGAGCTTGCATGATTCCATTTCTCAGTTATGATCTAATCATTCACAACTGCACTACAGACCATGTTTCCATCGATTGCATTCCATAACACAGATTTCTTTCAGGGTATTGACTGTTTTAAGACCTTCACCTTGAACCATCCTCCACTGCTATCATATTGTTAGGTGCTGAGATGCTCATACCAGTTATATTTTAACTCCTTTATTTGAATCATGTAGTTGTGTAATTTATATTTTCTCCCAAACATCCATAGCAGTTAAAATAGTAAATAATATCTTTGTGAAGTAATCCATTGTTATTGAATGCATTTGTGTTTTCTTTCTTTGTGTATGAGTAGAGTAAGTAAAGCTGTCTGCTGTAATGTCTGATGGAAGGGCATCAATTGTTGACACGAAGCTTCATGACTGATATTTCATTGGAGCCATCTGGTCATTATTGTGAGTACAAGCATGTTTGACATGAGGAGACACGTGTGAGCAGCAGAGAAGAAAATGGGTCACCACTGGGAAGAAGATTTTGTTGCAGCATACACGCACAAGGACGGGGGAAAGAGCCATGGGGCATCGTCTTGTATGTAAATGCTTCTGCACTTTTAATGACTGGTTTATATACTTTGGATACTGGATTTCCCAGTAGGAATATAAGATAAGATACGGGATAATTACATTCAGACAGCTTAGTCAAACAGCTTTGCCATGGCCAGAAGTGGTTGCATAGACAATATATATGTGAACACTGCAACTACCAACTGAGTATGTTTAGTGTTCATGATTCAACAAAAAAAAAAAGAGATTTCAGACATTTTTTGAAGATGTTCCACCTCTCATCATAGAGGCTTCTTTGGCTCTAAAACCAAAAGGTGGAGGTAGAGTGCAGGTATTTAAACCCTAGTGGAGGTTGAGGAGGAGGTGATCACTGACACACTATTAATCATGCTTGTAATCATGGCAGTTGTCAGTCCTGAGAAGGAATCTCAAGACTGTATTGTATGTGGCAGACAGTTGGTGTCATATGCCACCACCTCTGTTCGCAGTGGCCTATTTTTTATTCTTCTTTCACACCATCTGTCTTCTCAGTCCAAAATGTGAACACTGGCATACTTCAGGTACAGATGTACATTTGAGTCTTGTCCTGTCAAGGTGGCTCTTCTATGTTGTGCCATGCATTTATGGGGAGGCTGTTTGGTTTCTCCACTGTAGAGGTCCAACACAGTTTATGTTTTACAGGTCTGCACTGCACAGCATAAACTATGATCCTAGCTTGTCTTTGATAGAGCATGAGCAAAAGTGGAATTAATGGAATGGTTCCAAGGCAAAAACTGCTGACCACAAAGAACACAAATGATTGTCTTAAATGATTTTCCAAAATGTCCCTGAGACTTTTGGGAAAACATTTTGTGGAGTGATGGACTTTCTGGAAGGTTTGCATCCTGTGACATCCTATGTGGTGTAAAACTAATGTAGCATTTCAAGTTCAACAGTCAAACATGGTGGTGGTAGTGTGAACGTCTGGGGCTGCTTTTCTGCTTTATATTTCAGGACCTGGATGGATTACTATGATTGATGGAACTATGGAGAATATCTTACCATAAGTTCATTCCCTGATGCTCAAGTGCATTTCTATTATGCAGCAGTGCAATGATGAAAGTCCACCTCTAAATGGCTTAAAAACAAATAAAATGAAGATTTTGTAGGGGCCTAGAAAAAGTCTGGATTTAATCCAAGTAAGATGCTTTGATATCAGCTTAAACAAAGTCCTTCATGCTCACTGGTAGCTACAGTTATAGCTGTTTTGTATATATCCCTCTTTATTAAATATATTTCTCCTGTTTGCTATTTATTCCTGTTGTCTACTATTTATATTTTACTCTGGCACAGTTGGTGTGGAGCACCCACAACTTCGTTGTACATGTACAATAACAACGGCTATTCTATTCTATTCTATTCTATTCTATTCTATTCTATTCTATTCTATTCTATTTAAAAAACCTCCTCTTTCCTCTTTCTTTGTTATACCATACCAGCTTTATAAAGCACTTTAACAGAAAACCAGGGTTCACACAGTGCTGTACATATACAAATAGCATAAGCAAAATAAAATAAAATAAAATAAAATAAAATTGAATTAATTCAAAAATGCAACAAAGAAAAATGGGTCAAAATTCGACAATAGCGATGTGAAAAACTTGTTATCGGAAATCTTAATTGTAGTTCTTGCTGCCAAAGGTCGGACAATCAGTTATTAGATTAAGGGTGACAATTAGGTTTTGACACAGAGCCAGGTGGGTCTGGGTAGGTTTTTTCCCTTAATAAATAAAAACATTTGAAGTATCTGTATTTGCTCTGCTGTCTTTGTCTAATATAAAAATTTGTTTCATGATGTGAAACATTTAAGTGTGACAAATATGCAGGACAAAAACCTAAAAAACTATAAATAAAGAAAAACATTTTTACTGCACTCTAAATACTACAGGGTTAAAATATTCCATTCAGGTGTGATCGGCACACTTTCAGGCCCTGGAAGACTCAGATGCACTTTATGTTTCATGCAATATTTACATATTGAGAGAAAGATTTTGAGAGTAATGGTGTCTTAGAATATCACCTTTAATATTTATATTAACGGAGTGTCATGATGCTCTTGGTTCAATGCACGCATGTCCATAAGAGATGCATGAGAGGGATCATATTTTGCTGCTGCTTTGCTCTCTGGGGGTTTCCATTCGTGCCACGATTCCTTGCAGATGATAGAAAAATGCGAGGCATGTAGAGACATGCTGATTGTGTTTGCCATTTCTAAAGCTTTAACAGCATGGCTCTTCCAGTACCTTAATCCAGTATATCCCTCTGACGCACAAACAGTGAGCTTGCTCATAGTCAATCTCTTGATTGTTCTGTGACCTTGAACAAACAAATAATAAGAGTGCTTGGTTAGCATGAACCATTCTTTGGCAGAGCCATGTCAAAGAGATGGAGACCTGAGAGGGAAAAATAACTGCCTCATTAAAAGTAAAACCTGTAGATTAAATCAGAGAGGATGTAGAAATTAGCAGGAGCCAGAGTATCTGCGCTATCCAAAAGCAGCATGAATAGAGAAAACAAAAACAGCAGCAAATACATTTTTTCATAAGTGGCCATTTTTAACTACTTGGGAAGTCACATGGTTAATCAGTGGGCCCAACACGGGGGTAAATAATGAAGATCATCAAAAAGGGTGACATCATTCTCAGAAAAAAGTGATTCAGAAAACCCTTTAATGAAAGGAAAAAAAATAAATGGACGATATTACCCAAAATAGGGTTACCAGGGCCCCACCCTGGAGCCAGGCACATGGGACCCAGCCAGGCTTGCCCTCCTGTAGGCTCACACCTGCAGGTGATGCCACAGAAGTCAGGAACAATGTGTGTCTGACGCAGGGCTGGACTGGGACAAAAGCTTAGCCCGGGCATTTTGACTAGAGACCGGCCCCCCATAAAGCCTTTGAATGAAAACAGACGCTGTTGTGACAGTGATGTACAGTCTTGCTGGTATATGTATGATTTCTATACATTTTACGTCAGATAAAAACTTTGGTTCTAATCTTCAGATAATTATAGAATAGAATAGAATTAGAATAGAATAGAATTCAACTTTATTGTCATTGCACATGCACAGGTACAGGGCAACGAAATGCAGTTTGCATCCATCCAGAAGTGCTTTAGTGATATAGATATATTACAATATATATTAGCAATAATATAGATATGTGAGTATATTACAGAAATGGGTCTATTATGGTATGTTATAATGTACACGGTGTGAAGTATGTTGTGAATATTCTATAACTATAAGTATGTACAGGCTGTAGTGAGTACAAGCTATGTACAGGCTATGAACAGGATATAAATATGAAAAACTATACAGAATATGAAATAAATAACTTTACAGAATCTGAGATATACAGCTATACAGAAATGGGAACTATGCAAGTTGTAAACAGTTGTAGGATTAAAGATTATCGAATGTACAGAAAGATTATTACAGAGCTATACAGTAGTGCAGTTAAGATAAGTGAGGGTGTAGATAGTTTCTACAGAGGCTATATAAAGTGCTAGTGGTTGTGAGTGGTGGTTCAGTCCATGTTATTATTGTGTGTTTGAGGGTACAGTTGTCCATTGTGGGTGTGTGTATGTTCAGTCCATGAGTGTAACGTGGGTCAGATGTCAGGAGGCAGAGTTCAGGAGTCTGACAGCTGTGGGGAAGAAGCTGTTCCGGTACCTGGTGGTCTTAGTCCAGAGGCTCCTGTAGCGCCTCCCAGAGGGCAGGAGGGTGAAGAGTCCATGTGATGGGTGACTGGGGTCTTTGATGATTTTCCCAGCCCTTTTCAGACACCGCCTCCTGTAGATGTCATTTATGGCAGGAAGTGGTTCTCCGGTGATGCGCTGGGCAGTTTTCACGACCCTCTGCAACGCCTTCCGGTCCGAGGCAGAGCAGTTCCCAGACTGTTATACAGTTGGTCAGGATGCTCTCGATGGTGCAACGATAGAAGTTCACCAGGATGTCTGAGGACAGGTGGTTCTTCCTCAGAGTCCTCACGAAGAAGAGGCGCTGGTGAGCCTTCTTGACCAGCTTGGAGCAGTTGGTCGTCCAGGTGAGATCCTCGGAGATGTGGACTCCCAGGAACTTGAAGCTGCTCACACGCTCCACAGCCGTCCCCTTAATGTGGATGGGTGGATGTGGGTCAGCATTCCTCCTGTAGTCCACGATGAGCTCCTTGGTCTTCTCGGTGTTAAGCAGCAGGTTGTTTCTGTCGCACCACTCAGCCAGACGATCCACCTCCTCCCTGTAGGCGGCCTCATCGTTGTCACTGATGAGGCCAATCACCGTGGTGTCATCTGCAAACTTAATGATGGTGTTGGAACCATCAGCCGGTCTGCAGTCGTGGGTGAAGAGGGAGTAGAGGAAAGGGCTCATCACACAGCCTTGTGGTACACCGGTGTTCATCGTGATTGTAGATGAGCAGCGGTTATCCAGCCGGACATGTTAATTATTTAATAAAAGCGAGACATTTTAAATGAGAATAAGAACGTATATCTTTGTGCCCCCCTTTTCCCTGTTAATGCCCTACCCGGCCCCCTGGCAAAACTTTGCTAGACCCGGCCCTGCACAGTTACCAGCTGTAAGCGTAAAAAAGGATCCTGGTGTTATTTGTCTCTCAGAAACAGTTCATAACTTCCCTTCAACTCATTCATGTCACCTAAAAGGTAAACCTGTTTGTCCATCACCTGTTCAGTTCTGATGATTCAGTAAGGACATCTCCTGGGACCAGCAGCTTAACAGCTGTGGCTCCAGCAAACATTCCCATATGGAAAAGATATATATAAATCTTATAAAGTTTGTATCTGTCTTGTGTGAAACTTGTATTAAAAGCACATACAAGAGTGAAAACACATGTAAGATCCCTTGAAAAATTATATAATGAAACTTGTATGTTTTGGATACTTACTAAAACAATATATGAAAGTAATGAGAAAGTGGCCACTTTCATGAGTAAATCATATAAGTTTTTACTATTTCTTTTCCATATGGGTCAGCTGATACTTGAAATTTAAATATTAAATATTAAATTAAATAAATTCTAACAACAGCTGATCAAGCTTAAACGTGCTGCTGTTGTTTAACGCGACCTCCGCTGGTTTCCTCTTTCTGGCGCAAGGTGGGCGATAAACAAACAAGAGAGAAAAGCTGATCAGTTGATCATTGATCATCTTAATGATCATGTTTATTGAAGTAGAAACAGGAGAGGGAGGGGAAAGAATGAGCGAAGAAGAGGCAGCTGACAGCGTAAAGACAGAATAACTCCAGCTTTGTGTCTTTTTTCATTCTAGCTGAAGTACGGGACAAACTGTGTTCCTTTTCACCTCAATACGAAACGTGTAATATTTTCTCTGAATGCGGGACGATTCCGTCTTTTTACGGGACGGTTGGCAACTCTACTAACGAACCTTATGAATAAAATAAAGTTCAACATCAGTAACATCATAGCACGCAACCAGCAGTATAGAAACTCCGTCATGCTAGCTAGAGTTATTGTAACTGACTGTAAAAAGTCAGCACAACGAAAATAAACTCCACCTAAACTTGGTTTATATCTGACCCAGATAGATTGCAGGTCATAACTTCTTACCTGAAGTTCAGTTCACCTGACACTCGGACCGGCAGCCGCCTCGGGTCTCTCCTCCTCCTGCCTCCCCTTTCTCTCATCCACCTGCTGGCCTCCACGACTTGCTAATGTTACTGAATCTGTGGAAGTATTTTTACACACCGGCCAGCATCTGACCAATCCACCACCTTTCATTGTTTATACTGTTACCAGAAAAAAAAAAATCATTGGCCCATAAAAATGAAAAATCACCATCGGCCCACCGGGCAAATGCCCGGTATGCCCGATGGCCAGTCCAGCTATGGTCTGACGGCAATCAGGGGTGGAGGCCTTAGTGGTCCGATCATTAGCTGTTGAGAAGGGCTACTGTGACATGGAACATCACCACTCCGGTAGAGAAAGAGTCTAAGCTGGTGCATGAAAGTTAGATACAGTCAGACTCAGCGTAACGCACAGTGTGAGCTCTGGAACCACAGAGGGGCTGGATTCTGTTCAGTCTGGAGTTGCCATCAGTGAGAGGAGGCGGATATTTGTGAGTATCCATGTATCCCCTCAGCTTATTGCCTGTATGTGGGGTTTTTACTGATGATGAGGGTGTTGCGAAGCAATAATGTTACTAACAGTGAGACCTGGTGGGGCATAAATGGGAGGAATAGTCTGTCTGATCTGAACCCAAGTGGTATTCTGTTATTGGACTTTTGTGCAAATCAAGTGAGCACCATGTTCAAACATAAGCGTGTAGGTCATCAGGAGATCCTAGATTGATTTTAGAATTGCATCATCAGATCAGTGGCCCTATGTTCTAAACATGTGGTGGTTAGCTGGATCAGATGGTAGGAGAGGATGCTTACAGGTCTGGTGCTGCTGACTTCAGCTAAGGATATAGACATGTCTTTTGTAGAGAAAGCAGGATCCGGGGACACAGGAGACAACTCGTCCATCACTGGGGGCTAGATTGCTGAGGTAGTTCCTTGTTGACGTGGCATCTGGGGTGGAGAATATTTGCCTTGAGTTCTGTAAAGTCCATGATGTTGCAGGTCATCTTGGTTGACATGTCATATGGAGATCTGGGGAGGTGCCTCTAGACTGGCAGACTTGGTGGCATTGCTTACTAAAAGGAATTTTATCAATGTGGAAAGGAGATCCCACTGTGGGACCATTTGAAAACGCATGGCTGGTGGAATTGTGAGTGCTAACTTGATTGGGTGGTGAAGGCCAGAGGGGGAATCCTATTGTGTTCTATGAAGTACGTAAGTATTACAATGTCAGAGTAAATGGCATAGCTGTGGATTCAAACAGATCACAGACAGCTGCTACTGATTATGACTGAGACCAGGCCCTGCAGGTCTGGCACTCTCCACTAGTAATACAGAGGGAGAACCGCAGTAAGCCTGGGCAGGTTGCAAGTCAACTTTTCTTACAGCAAATGATAAAATAGGGATTTCATCATACATAGTGCTGTGATGCATTTTCAATCATGCAGAAAGGGTTAATAAAACAGAAGATATTATGAAGGAGTGGTAAAGTATGAAGAAAAGCTAGATAGTAATGCTTATATAGTTGTTAAATCGTGAGAAAATCAAATTCCTTTGTCATTGTCTTGTTATCATTCATAGGAAAGAAGAGTTCTTGGCACCACGAACAGTGGATAGATGGGGAACCATCTGCATGAAGAATCTGCCAATACTGGTTTATCTTCATAGAGACACATTCTGCCCACAAATAAGAATGCCAATGCAAGTTGTAGCAGAGAGGCTCAAAAGAGATGCTGGCATGGTTATGAGTGTGAGAATAAAAAGTAGTGCAAACTGTTTCAATCCTTTGCTTTATTTCTTTGTGTACTGGTGTAACACAATTTTTGTCCCTTGTGGGTTTTTTTTAACATAAACTTGCTTCTTTCAACCCCTGAATTAAAAAAAAAATGAAATAATATTCTTTGTGGTGACATTTGAATGACCAAATGTAACCACTAGATTCTGTGATTTATTCTTTTCTTATTCAACTTTAACTCACAGAATATATTTGATAGGTGAAACATTGGTGAGGGAGATTTAAAGGCACAGCATAGCACTGTTTAGTCGCTCTTGTGAATTCAAGCTTTAGCACCCCATCTCTTGGCAGAAACCACTGTGAGGCCCTTATGAGGGAGTCGGGGCAGATGGCAACATTTCTTCCTGCCCAGCTATAACCAAGCTTGTAGAGGATAGTGCTTGCAAAACATTAAGCCAGTGAATTCAGCTGCTCCTGCATTCACCACGTGTACCTAAAATATCACAGGAAAGAAGACAGGCAGATGTTTTGGTTTTTGAAATCATGATAAGACTGCAAACTGTGTGTTTTGCTTCCTTACACTGTATATAAAACATATGGGTGTTCACTGATATAAGGCAGAGCTACACTTATAGATACAAGTTAACTTAGCTTAGCATGAGGACTGAAAACAGAGGGAAACATGTAACACTTCACAAAAGAAACTGGATCATATCAATTTTTCTCCAGTCTGTAATTATGCAGAGTATGTTTCAGCTATATTTAACAGAAAGATGCACTATTCTGATTTTGTATTAAAGACGTCAGGCTGTATTTTAATGTGCATCAGTCTTAAGTGCATCTTCTAAAAAAAAGCAATTATATGAAAAAGAGACTAGAGATAAGATTTTCCTTGTTTTCAGTGCTATATAGACCTTGGCAGGTCAATTTCTTTCAAAAGAAAAAAATAAGGTTAGGGATGGGAACAGGTAAGAATTGTGCAATTCCAATTCGTTTACCAATATCACAATTTGATTTCTTATCAATTCTCGTTGGGTTCCAATTGGCTCCGCTTTGAGAGTTACCATCACAAGCAGCATATCAAAGACTTTACATTCATGCAAAGTAATTGCATGCTGGGGGTAAAAGGTTTGTGCATTTTGTTGTGATCAGTGTTGGGGTCATTACTCAAAAATAAGTCACATTTATACATATTACACGCTTTTCTTTAAAGTAATGCAGTATGTTATTTAATTACTCCAAGGAGAAAGTAATTAATTATATTAGTAATTACATTACTTTTGTAATACTCTGTGAAACAGATGAACCCTATGGTCAGTAACACTGAACTAAACACAGTTAATTCATGATTTAACAAAGGGTGCAAATACATTTTCACCAGGTGGGGCCAGGTAAGTTTAGATAGCACTTTGACCTTAATAATTAACCTCCTAGGACCTGGCGTCCACATATGTGGACGTCACATTTTGGGTTATTTAGACTAAAATATTCAATTTTGCTCTACATGGGCCTGATATCCACTTACAAGGACATTATACTGCTACTGTTCTATCAAAATTTTAAACGAATATCCTTATATATGGCTCTTATTTTTCTAAAAAAAATTAAAAAAAATCTGGTAATTCTTTGTTTTTACATTCATCGGGCCCCAATATGCACAAATATCAAAGAGAACTGAAAAATGCATGTTGTGGAAGAGTTCGTTAAAAATAAATACATAAATAAATGGATAAATGAACAACATAAAAAAATAAATAAGTTCAGTAATACCCATGTGTCAAAAGCTTCGGCATTAGACTCGAAACGCTCAGTTTAAGGCCCCTTCTTTTTGCTCTTGGATATAGCTGGATATTGCTAATATTGACATCTCAGGCTTGCAGCTTTGCTTGTGAGTGCAGAAGCCTCAACAACCTGCTGTTCACATCTTCGGTTTGTGATTCAGCCAATCAGATAAAAGCTGGCTTAAAAGGAAAAGAGCTGAAACAGCTTCTTTTAAATAAAGGATGAATTGAGGGGCCACACCAAACCACCCACTATAAAGTAAATAAGAATTACTTTGACCTATGAAATATCTAGTCCAAGAATAAAAACATGTCAATAGAAAGGACCAGACTAGGTTTTATTTTAAAGACTAGGAGGGATAATATACCCCTTATGTCATACCAGTGATTTATGGTCCACTGTCCAACTTTTTATGACTTAGGAAGTAATAAATGTTTACGACATATTATAATTTTTATGAAAATCATCAAATTATGATAAGTCATAACTTGGTAATAATCAATAATCACATACCCAAAAAATATGACCATGAAAATGTGTGTGTGTGTGTGTGTGTGTGTGTGTGTGTGTGTGTGTGTGTGTGGGTGTGTGTGTGTGTGTGTGTGCGTGCGCGCGCGTGTGCAAAATCATACATAACAGTCAGGTTTACGTATAAATGTCGCTTTCCAGACTGATCATTACACTGTAACAGTATAGTTCTGTACGAGTGCACGAGTAAGTGTTCTGTGTACCTGTCAGGGTTTAGCTCTGTAACTACCCTATGCCCCAGATGCATATCTAATGTTCACATTTATTTTCCCACAATTTTCCTGAAAATACCGTACTAGCATAATAGTTAGAATTCAGAAGTCCGTCATCTACAACACATGCTTCATTAACTCAAATTCTGGTGAAATTTATTATTTAATATATAACAATGATGTAAATTTAAATTTTTTTGGTTAAAAAATATTTTTAGCCCTCCAACTGTGGTACAGAGAGTTTGTGTATCAGTTATTATATGCACATTCCTCACTTTGCTACTGGCTTTGTTTTGATTCAGCATTACAGTTCTCTTGCTGGCTATACTTAATATACTGGCAAGTCAGTGGCTGATCATTCGTCAGTAGGTCAGGCAGCTGAACATGAAACTGAAACAGTCAGGACTTGAATATACTGTTTCTTTTAGTATACTTCAAAGTATTTATTCCATTAAGCTTAGATGCTTCCTGCAGTGGAAATGGCCTCAACAGCGTCCGTGAGGAATAACAAAGCTGCTTTGTATAACAAAATTTGCAGTGTAATATGAAAATCCAACTTTTCATTAATGTTTACTAGTCCTCGCAAGCTTGCTTCAAGCCCCATGTTAATGAGCTCTGGAAACAAATCTATACTGTTCAATTTATATTCGTGCTGTCTGAAAGATCTGGCTGCAGTGGAAACTAGATGTATAATGTTAAAGTTTGAGCTCAACCCACACATTGATATTCACGTTGGCTGACTGTTGAGGTATAGAGAATTAGAAGAAAGAAACGTAGGGGAGAAAAAAAACAAGTCTCACATGAATCATTTTAAAGCAAAGACAGCGAGCTCTGATGCAGATACACGAGGAAGATGAGGGGGAAAGGTGGATGTGCAACGCTTCAGTGGGATAGAGCTTTCAGTTCAGACTTGGAGATAGGGAGCAACTATGTAGTCCTGTCAGGGGTGGAGAGGTCATTGCGCTACTGGGAACACAGGGAAAAGAGAGCCGAGGTGCTGAATTCAATATGAGGAACCGTGGAGACAGTGAGCGGGGGCTGAAATGGAAGAATTTAGTGTGGATTAAAATGAGACAGGCTGCAGCCTTCTGTATGAGTTGTAGAGGCTGGAGAAAGGTCGGCCGGGAGCTCAGCCAGGAGGGAATTGTCGTCACGCAGACGAGCAGTGGTTGCACAGTGTGTGAGTTCACACCAAGATTATTGCTATTCTGAGCAGAAGAGAGTGTGGAGCTGTCAGTGAAACGGCGGTCTTGTATAGGGATTTTAAAAAATTGTCTTGGATTGATGTGTTTGGCAGATATCCAGCTGTAGATGTTCACCAAGCAGAGGTGCAAACCTTAAGATGCGAGTTGATAGAAGAAAAGAAGAATGTTCTTATCATGCTGTCAGCTATAAACATAACATATTTCGTTTTGCCATGTTTTCTCTGTCATGTACTGTTACAGTCTTAGATCCATCCAGCCATCCATCTTCTGCTTCCAGGGCCAGGTCCCAGGGGTAGCAGCCTAAGCAGAGAAGCCCAGACTTCCCTCTCCCCGGCCAGCTTCTCCAGATTGTCCGGGGGAACACCGAGGTGTTGCCAGTGCAGCTGAGAGATATAATCTCTCCAGCGTGTGCTGGATCTGCCCCAGGACTCCTACCGGTGGGACACCATGAACACCTTACCCAGGAGGCATCCTTGTCAGAAGACTGAGAGATATAATCGCTCCAGACTTCAACTGTCCAAATTCTGTACATCAAAATTATGAACAGAGAATTGACAAAGGGCAGCCCTGGCATGCTGGTTATGCAGACCAAGCTCTTGCAAATGTTGTATAGGTGTCGAATGGCTCGTAGCAACGGGCCAGGTGCTCCATACTCCTGAAGCACCTCCCACAGGACACTCTGAGGAACATGGTCGAATGCCTTCTCTAAGTCCACAAAACACATGTAGTCTGGTTGGGAAACTTCCGTGCACCCTCACATATCCTTGAGAGGGTGAAGAGCTGGTCCAGTGTTCTATGACCGGGACAAAAAACACTTTGTTCCATAACATATACCACAGACTTCTGCTGTAGCCATTGTTACTGTTGATGCTTCTGCTGTCAGTACTCATAAGCACTCAAAAAAATTGAAAATGCCATGTAAATAAGACAGCATTTAAATGTTTTGCTGGTTATTTTTAATGGCAATTTATGTAGTATCCAAACATTTTGGAAACAGGACTGTATTTCTGTTTGAGACATCTACACCAACAAGTGCATTAGCTGTGCTCAAAAGCACATGCTGTTGCAGGATTTCTCGAATCCTGACATTTAAAAGAAAGGGTGGCCTTAAGAAGCCCAAGGGTACTATTGCCTCGTTTAGACTGAACTGAGTAAGATTTGTAAGGAAGGAGTCATAGAATTGAAAAGTACAGAGCTGAAGGTGTGCTTACTAATTCCGTTTGCAATTTTATGTCACAGTGGAGTCAAGGAGAAGATGAATGCGAGTGGATTCTACAGCCCTGGGATAATGTGTGAAAACATAGACCCTGGTGAGGGCAGATTAGGAAAGTCAATCGAAAAAGATTCTTTGGAGAGCAAACATGAAAAGGGACACTTGAGGTTAATATGGTTCAAAGCAAAAACAGCCTGAGCTGAGGTCACTTCTGCAAGACATACTTCTCTTACATAGACAGCTCCAACTTGCGGATAACATTTTCTTCAGACCTGTGAACCTGATGAGGTGGAGGTCTACTGCTGAAAGCAACAGTAGGGGAGACTGGGTGGAATAGTAAGAGGGGGCAACTGTAACACACTGTATTTGTCTGTGACTTTTGCACTTTCAGTTTTTTATTGAACATTTCTGTTTTGAGCCTTGTACCTTTTTTTTTTTTTTTTTTTTTTTTTTTTAGAGATAATTATGGGTTGGTTTCTTCATATTTATATCCTGAGGTTTTACTTTAGTTGTAGTTATCTGGGTTATTTTCATTGTTGTATGGCTGTATTGTGTTCCTTGTTTCCTGTGTTACTGGTGTCAAGTCTGTTTCTGTGTCCCATGTTTGGTTACTTCCTGTTTTATTTTGCTAGTCTCTAGTCTTGTGTGCTTTGATTACATTGCTTCCCCTCTGTCTCATGAGTTTGATTTGGTTCACCCTTGTCTTGTTTTACTCAGCTGTGTTCTCGCTCCCTAATTGCCCCGTGTGTGTATTTAAGCCCTCAGTTTGCCTTGGATTTTGTTGTGTCATACTCAGTGTTGGGTAAGTTACTTTAAATTAGTAACTTAGTTACATTACTAGTTACTTCTATCAAAAGGAACTCAGTTGCTTCAAGTTACACGTTACTTTCAAAGTAACTAGTTACTAGGGAAAGTTACTTTGGTTTTACTCAGAATTCTCTTGTTAATGTGTTGCTTCCGTAACTGGATACCCAGCAAGATTTCCAGTCTTCTAGCTTGCTTACTTGCCACAGTGCACTGTGCCACCTACCAATAGAAAGGAAAAAATAAAATACATATTTCCAAGAGAGAAATCCCACACCTGGACCGTCATTGACCACCAACATGATTCTAGCCTACGTCACAGCGTCATGTGTGCTTTTTACATCCAACACGAAAACTGCAGTCGTGGTGCTTTCGATTGTACTCAGAACTCGGAAATTCTGTCTTTCAAATAGGAAGATGTAGGTAACTCCAGACTGCAGATGAGCTGCATACAGAGCTGGACTGGGACAAAAATCAGCCCGGGCATTTTGACTAGAGACCGGCCGCCATTATAGGAAAAAACAAAGCCTTTGAATGAAAACAAACGCTGTTGTGACAGTGATGTACACTGTTTTGATGGTATATATGCATCAATCTATCAATCGTTTGTTGTAAGATTCAGATAATTATTTTTTAAAAGCTAGATATTTTAAATGAGAATAGGAAAGAAAAGTATATCTTTGTGCCCTACTTTCCCTGTTAATGCCCTACCTGCCCCCCTGGCAACACTTTGCTAGACCCGCCCCTGCACAGTTACCAGCTGTCAGCTGCTTAGAAAAGGATCCTGGTGTTATTTGTCTCTCAGAAACAGTTCATAACTTCCCTTCAACTCATTCATGTCACCTAAAAGGTAAACCTGTTTCTCCATCACCTGTTCAGCTCTGATGATTCAGTAAGGACATCTCATGGTTTCATCTTCATGTTTCTCTCTCACCACATATCCAAACCCATATCATGACCAGCAGCTTTTACAGCTGTGGCTCCAGCAAACATCAGCTGATACTAGAAATTAATATTAAATAAATTCTAACAACAGCTGATCAAGCTTAAACATGCTGCTGTTGTTTAACGCGACCTCCGCTGGTTTCCTCTTTCTGGCGCAAAGTGAGCGATAAACAAATGAGAGAGAAAAGCCGATCAGCTGATCATTGATCAGTTTCATGACTGAAGTAGAAACAGGAGAGGGAGGGGGAGAGAATGAGAGAAGAAGAGGCAGCTGTGCAGCATAAAGACAGAATAACTCCAGCTTTGTGTCTTTTTCCATTCTAGCTGAAGTCTGGGACAAACTGTTCCTTTTCACCTCAATAAGAAACGTGTAATATTTTCTCTGAATACAAGACGATTCCATTTTTTAGAGGATGGTTGGCAACTCTACTAACTAACCTTATGAATAAAATAAAGTTCAACATCAGTAACATCATAGCACGCACCCAGCTGTATAGAAACTCCGTCATGCTAGCTAGTGCGCAGTTCATAACTTCTTACCTGAAGTTCAGTTCACCTGACACTCGGACCGGCGGCCTCCTCGGGTCTCTCCTCCCCCTGCCTCCCCTTTCCCTCATCCACCTGCTGGCCTCCACCACTTGCTAATGTTACTATCAATCTGTGGATAGCCATTTACCATATATATATATATATATATATATATATATATATATATATATATATATATATATATATATATATATACACATATATACACACATATATATATATATACATAAAAAAAATTCCCCACTCGCCCCTGTGGGCGGCCGATCATTCAAGCTCGCAGTATCTTAGCTGTTCCTAGGACTTCGCTCTTCTGGACAGCGATCTCCGCTGCTGTTCCCGGGATCTGCTGGAGCCACTCGCCTAGCTTGGGTTTCACCGCACCTAGTGCTCCGATTACCACTGGGACCACCGTTACCTTCACCCTCCACATCCTCTCGAGCTCTTCTCTGAGCCCTTGGTATTTCTCCAGCTTCTCGTGTTCCTTCTTCCTGATATTGCTGTCATTCGGAACCGCTACATCGATCACTACGGCCATCTTCTCATGTTTGTTCACCACCACTATGTCCGGTTGGTTAGCCACCACCATTTTGTCCGTCTGTATTTGGAAGTCCCACAGGATCTTAGCTCGGTCATTCTCCACCACCCTTGGGGGTGTCTCCCATTTTGACCCCAGGACTTCCAGGTTATACTTGGCACAGATGTTCCTGTACACTATGCCGGCCACTTGGTTATGGCGTTCCATGTATGCCTTGCCTGCTAGCATCTTGCACCCTGCTGTTATGTGCTGGATTGTCTCTGGGGCATCTTTATACAGCCTGCACCTGGGGTCTTGCCTGGTGTGATAGACCCCAGCCTCAATGGATCTTGTGCTCAGAGCTTGTTCTTGTGCTGCCATGATTAGTGCCTCTGTGCTGTCTTTCAGTCCAGCTTTGTCCAGCCACTGGTAGGATTTCTGGATATCAGCCACCTCCTCTATCTGCCGGTGGTACATACCGTGCAGGGGCCTGTCCTTCCATGATGGTTCCTTGTCTCCTTCCTCTTTCTTGGGTTTCTGCTGCCTGAGGTATTCACTGAGCACGCTGTCAGTTGGGGCCATCTTCGTGATGTATTCGTGGATGTTCCTTGTCTCATCCTGGACTGTGGTGCTGACACTCACCAGTCCCCGGCTACCCTTCCTTCCGCTTAGCGTACAGCCTCAGGGTGCCGGACTTGGGGTGAAACCCTCCATGCATGGTAAGGAGCTTTCTTGTCTTGATGTCAGTGGCTTCTATCTCCTCCTTTGGCCAGCCTATTACCCCAGCAGGGTACCTGATCATGGGCAGGGCGTACGTGTTGATGGCCCGGATCTTGTTCTTACCATTCAGCTGACTCCTCAGGACTTGCCTGACCCTCTGCAGGTACTTGGTGGTTGCAGCTTTCCTAGCGGCCTCTTCATGGTTCCCATTCGCCTGCGGGATCCCCAAGTACTTGTAACTGTCCTCTATGTCTGCAATGTTGCCTTCTGGTAGTTTGATCCCCTCCTTTCTGACTACCTTCCCTCTCTTTGTTACCATCCGACTACACTTCTCCAGCCCAAACGACATCCCGATGTCATTGCTGTATATCCTGGTGGTGTGGATCAGTGAATCGATGTCTCGTTCACTCTTGGCATACAGCTTGATGTCATCCATGTACAGGAGGTGTCTGACAACTGCTCCGTTCCGTAGCCAGTATCCGTAGCCAGTCTTGTCAATTATCTCACTGAGGGGGTTCAGGCCTATGCAGAACAGCAGTGGGGACAGAGCATCTTCTTGGTAGATCCCGCACTTGATGGTGGCTTGTGCTATGGGCTTGAGGTTGGCCTCCAGTGTTGTCCACCACATCCCCATTGAGTTCATCTTAGCCGCTATGATGCCTGACAGGAGCTCCCATGTGGTGCTGAGGCAGGTTATTGGTCGGTAGTTGGAGGGGACCGGTTCCTTCTGGGGGCCCTTGAGGATCAGGACCGTCCGGCCTTCGGTTAGCCATTCCGGGTGTCTCTCGTTAACTAGCAGCTGGTTCATTTGTGCTGCCAGGTGCTCGTGGAGTGCAGTCAGCCTCTTCAGCCAGTAGGCGTGAACCATTTCAGGGCCTGGTGCTGTCCAACTCTTCATACTGGAGACCCTTTCTTGGATATCTGCTACTGTGATGGTTACTGGACCCTGTTCGGGGAGGTCGCTATCATCTGCCCTCAGATCCACTAGCCACTGAGCATTGCCGTTATGGGTTGCGTCCTTCTCCCATATTCTCTTCCAGTATTGTTCTGCCTCCAGCCTTGGTGGTGTTGTTCTCATATTGTTCCCCTGCCACTGAGAGTACACCTTGGCTGGTTCCGTGGAGAACAGCTGGTTTATTCTCCTGCCTTCTATCTCTCTGGTGTACCTCCTCAAGCGGCTGGCTAAGGCTGTGAGTCGTTGCTTGGCAGTTTCCAAGGCCTCAGGTATGGACAGCTTCCTGTACTTCTTAGGCACCTTCATCATGACCCCTTGTGGATTGACTTGTCTCATTGAATCCATCAGTCTAAATCCTGATTAACAAACAGATCATGTCTTAGTACTACCAACTACAAAAAGACTGTATTGTAAACACTGTAATGCTTATGGGACAGATCTTCATTGCTTCAGGTAAGTATCCAGGTGCTGTACAGATTTACTGAGGAGAGAGAATCGTGTACAAAATGGTTCAAACAGGAACATAACTGCATAACAGTGATGAGAACATGCTAGTCATTTTTGATGGAAACATTAAAATATCACATCATGGCCACACTGACACATGCTTTCCGGGCCAGAAACTGGTGTTTGAATATTCAAACAATATCAGCTTACTTTGAATGTGTATGCCTCTGGATCGTAGATGTCCCATCATCACTCTGCAGCCGGCATTTGGGTGACGACGCTGAATGTCGAGCACTTTTGCATCCAAGTCCTCATCTCCAATAGAAGAATACCTATCAGATTTTCTGCACATAATTTTTTTTTGTTTTTAGTATAACAGCAAATCTCAACAAAGTTTTCCAATTAATACTGAAAGAACCAAGGATGTAAATGTATTCTTGTTTTAGCTTTACTGAAGACACCAGAGAAAGTATGATATTTAAAATGCTGCTGTAATAGACAAAACTATTTCAATAAACTCGCTATTTAACATCAACTTTGTTATGTGTTATCAGAGAACAATCAGCTGCAAACAGCAATGAAACATTCAACTATGTACTATTTAAAGCACTAATGACCGTGCTGTCTACCAAGATGTGATAAGTAAGTAGACTGTGGAAAGCTTGTGGGTCTACTCTCTGTGTAAAAGGTTCCTACAGGCTCCACTGACCCCAGTCTCTGAGTTAACACACTAACAGCTAACACTGGTAAACGTGTCTCAACGCCGAGATGGCGCTGATAGCTTTAGCCATAGCTGCCCCACTTATTTAGACAGTCACAATAAAAAAGCAAACGATAATATTTCAATGTCAAACGTCATAATTAAGGTCAACATCTAAATAATGCTGTGTACAGACTCACACAGGTGCTCAATTACAGCGTAAACCTACCTTAGACCTTCCTCCGTCATTCTCCTCCTAATTGTGCTCGGAGACACAGAAAACATATCGGCAATTACCCCGATGGTTATCCCGGACAGCACTAAAGTCCTGAGTGCTGCAGCCGGGATTTCAAGATGTGGACGACCAACATTTGAAGACTGTTCTTCCTCGGCGTATTCCAAACGAACACGGCGCTGAATTGATCTTAAACTTTCGACAATGTTGTCATTGATGCTAAGATCTTGAAGAGCAATTATCATCCCAAGCATTTCAGAAATATCATCTAAACGACTCAAAACAGTATCTACAGGTAAATGATCCCTCTCTATCTGATTTGCTAAAATGAGCAGAATTGATTGAAGTTCACACCAGTCCGCCATCCTCCGTGACTTTTGACCTAGCACGTTTTTGCAAGCTGTGGTAGCTGTCCGCGGAGCAGGTATCCAGGAAAACTAGTCGATGGTAAACGATACGCCAATAGGCGCAAAGGTCCAGCCCACTCACACTGATTGACAGACAAAGTCATTCTGCTGAAAAGTCGCATTATGAAATAAATAGGCCACTGGGAAAAACGGGATTTTGAAATAAAGACTGACTTTGAAAAAAGTTTCACAATATCATTGTCACATCACATATATTACATATATCATAGTTATTTATTTCATCATGTCCTATTTATTTATTTAATTTTGAACACTTTGGAGTTCCATATTAATAAGCTTATCTTTTACTAGAGATGCTAGATCAGCTATCAACAGGAACTAATGTGTCCAGATTATGGTCAACTGATCAGCCACTGATTTTTCTAAGCAACTTCAGAAAACTAACCAATCATGATGATGTAGACCATGGCAACAGCCCTCCAGCATGATGAACGGAAGAGGTGTCTTTGGATCGGTTTATACTCCTCCACACTTTTCTCACCATAACTCACATCTGTCCAACATCTATTTTTTTTTTGCAAACTGGAATCAGATCATCCAGAGTCTAACTACAGCTCTGGAATCAAAGGTGACACAAAGATAAGAAGCAACCCTAGGATTTTTTTTTCATTTCTCTAATTAGTCTTTCCTCATATCCTCCTCTTTCCTGCCTGATGACCTGGAAATCAATTTCTGTGCAATATCTTAAATGATTTCCTAAAATGGACCGGAGAGAGGTGTGAGGAGGCTCGCTGGAGGACAGAAAACACACAGCTGTTTTATTCCTGTATTTATTAGTTGTTTTGGTTATTTACTGCAAAACCAACTGCATAATTAGACATTTCATTCAATGTAAATGTGAATATATAGTCACAAACACTGTTATGGTCACCTCATATCTAGGATCATAAAATACAGCATTAGGCTGTAACAGAAGAGGTGATAGTTTTAACAAATGTCATATGTCATTGACATGGTTTCAAAATGACAGCTTGGGAACAAGGATGTCTCATTTTGTAAAATTGTAAAATACCTTCTGCCTTGTCTACTATCTCCTCATGTCTCTTCCTCGCTTTAACCACTCGCATATGTGGGAGGATGGACTAATACATGAGGAGAGGCACTGAGTGAGGATGCATGAGCTGAGAAATCAGAAGGTAGGCTACAGCTCTCTTGTGCTGTTGCTAATGAAGCAATTCAACACACCTAAATAATCACCACACAAATTTCCCAAACATTATGGTGCCGTGAGAGAAGGGGAGACTATAAGATGCTGTAATTTTCTCCTTGCTATACAGAAACATCAACAAATTGCTTTTCGTAAAATTTTACTAGTGCATTTTAACAAGACGTATTGTCTGTTTACCAAATGAAAGCTGTGAAGCACAAAGGCAATTAAACGACATAGAAAATCAAATTGTTTCTCCCAAACAATCTAGAGGGCACTGTTGATAAGTGTTAGACCTCCAGATTATGTTTGAACTCATTTTACATCATCTCACACTGAGTTGAACCTTAATGGAAAAGAAGCAGATGGGCAGTGATTGTCTGAAGGGCTGGGGGAAGTCAAGAGTGGATGTGTTTCCCCCAACTACGGTTTGAGGTTTCAAAACCTTATAGCGGATGAGGAAAGATTGAGATCAGCACTGAAACATTCTGAATCACCGGGGTCAGAGGAGGATACAAGGATGGAGGAGAAAAGAACCCCCAGATGTAACGCATACATAATCCTTTGCCGTGTAAGAGCGGGGCAGAGTGCATAAAGGAGGAGATGGAGGCAAGTTTCCACAGAAATGCTGTTTAGTTTTTTAGGGGGGTTTTTTTTGCTGAAAATTTCCGCTGAGCCAAGCTTTTTTGCCTCTTTGTGACAGCAGCTGGGAGCCTTTTACAATTAATTTTGCAAGGTTTTCAGACAGCCAAGCTTCAGGAAGGAAATCATGACAGTGAAGGTCAAAAGAAGAACAGAGGACGGCTAATGAAGGAGGAGTGCAGTCTGTGGAGGAGTTCTACAGCCTGCAGATTCTGCTAAGGAGACGTGCTGTGAAGTAAAGCCAGATTAAAATTCTAAGTTGACACAGGAATTGGTGGCAAACTGCTGAATACAATGTCAGATGATATTTTTAATATTAATAGAAAGATGATCAAATCAAAGAAGAAAAATTAAAGACTGTGGTAAAGATGAGACAGAATGTTCAATAAATGATAGCAAAGTAGTACTATAATACTTATTCATGTATTATTTACAATATATTCATTATTGTTTTTATCCTTTCACCAAGCAGTAGCTGAGGCTGAGGTAGAGAGATGCCTAAAGTCCTGTTTGCATGTCTATGTGCCTTTCTATGAGCAAGATCATACAACGAGGCTGAATTTCATAAAACAAAAACATAATAACTTAAAAACTGGGCACGAGAAACATATGGAAAGGGAACACTCATCAGAGCAAAGGCCACGACTGTTAATGACAGTGTACCTGAATGTAGCACATATGACTTAAGCTATACATATATATGAACATTAATTTTTATGCTGGTCATTAATTCTTGTAAATAAACAACCACTCAAGCACAGGAGTAACGTTTCGAAAAGTAGGTTTTCTTGTACCTCAAACAGACAAAAATGATGTAAAATAATAATAATAACAATAACCTGCCCAAGGAAGAGAGAACTCAGTGGTGCAAAACCTTATCAACATGAAGGGAAAAACACCACAAGGACAAGAAAGTCGGCACAAAGAAACTCATTCCCCCATGCTGTCGCAGCAGATGGTTCAGGCCATTTCTCTGCATTTCAACCAGCTCCACCTCCTCTTATATTAATCCAGGATGGACTGATGTAGCAGGCGGGTAACTCAAAAGACAGACAAAAAGTAACTGTTGCCATTTATATCCATTGATGACATAATGGTGTAAACCAAATATGTGCCACCATTATTTAGAATACAGAGACCATAGTGAAACCATAAACCTATATGTCTGATTTATGTGCATGTAGAGGGTGAATATTATTGTTATTACAGGTTTGTGATTGGAGATACACAACAATGTGATAAAAACACAAAAAATGTCACTGTTCAAAGTAAAGCTGACTAATCTAAGTCACAGAGACTGAACAGAATAATGGACTGTGTTCAAATGCTGCTTGTTTATGGACCTACTGTAAAACTAAAACCATAATTTCAAAGTGGAAAACACAAGTAGAAAATCCACCATTCTGACATCGGTTTACTGATCCTAAAACTCTTCTTGCTGAATCATCTGAAATACTCAAACCCTCCATTAAAGGCAGACACTAATCCATACTAAAACCTAAATATTTACTATGCATCTGTGCACATTTTATCCTGCTTTTTAAGCTACAGCAAAGCCATTTGCATACACAAATGCTTCCCTACAAGACTCTGTTTCAAGTACCTGTAAAAAACAAAGATTCCATGATTGTAAAGCAACAGCTTCAAATTAAGACTTAACACTGCTGTCTGTTTGAAAAAGAGGAATGGCAGTGTTCTAGAACAGAGAGCCAGAATTATAGCATAGAGCAGAGACTGAGGCATTGTGCTGCAGAGAGACAGATGCAAGTGTTTCTGTCTTGTCTGAGTTGATCAATGCCTGTGAGGCAGCACAGAAAGGCAGAGATGAGGGAGATGAGGGAGATGAGCTCCGCTGTCTGGACTGCTGACTGACAGCTCAACCATCCTGTCTCTGTGATGGTCTGAGTGAAAGCGAGCTGACCTTAAGGGTTGAATAAGGTTAAATCGACTGCAATGTTGGGGACAGATGGCTCTGTGTCTCAGAAAAAGCAAGCAGGGGCTGGGAGAAGAGACGGATGAGGATACTGAAAGGGAAAAAAATAATGAAAACAAGCAGGCAGACTGCCGTGGATTTACTCTGTCCTTCCTCAACAGACTCCTGTGGATTTTTTTTTTATAAGGTGGGGGGGGGGGGGTTGCAGCTGTCCACGCAAAGAGGACGAGTTGCACAAGTCTGCAGCTCAACAGCAGCTATAACCACAGGGAGAAAGCCTGGGATCAAGCAATATTAATGCTGATTGGAATAATAACAGGAGTGCCTGGCTCGGTGGGGGAGGCACTGTCGCTCTTTATAAAGTGGCTCCTGACAACTCAGGGGAACAGCAAGCTAACGGCTTACTACAGCTTTTCCCACTAGAGAACATACCAAGCAAACAGCACGCAGTAGTTTGAAGTCAAATCAATGAAATTTTACTTATATAACACATTTAATTTGCAGTCAGCTCAATGTGCTTTACAACCAAGTGCATACAAACTGGAGCATGAGAATTTATTTAAATGACTACAAGAACAAACACCACAAATAACAACATCCTCTACAAGACACTGATAGACCGCATGGAGATAGACTTTATCTTGGATCAGACAAATAGTCAGACTCCAGCATTTGTCTAAATCCATCTGTTACACAAAGTAGGATTAAATTTAAAAGAAAATTTAAAAAACCCAGCTGAACAAGATAGACCTGCTCTGTCAAATATTTCAGCTCCATTCAGTCCATCATAATGCTTTTGTTTTCTTGATGGGAGCAGCTATTACATTTTACTGGGAAAATTGAGGTGTGACATTACATATCTCCAATAGACATTAAATCCCAGTGCACTGCAAAATATTCTTCATCGTGTTAGAGGCCTCATCATGCCTTGATGACAACAGTGTCTTAACAACTGGATGTTTCCAAAATATATAATACTGCTCTTTCTACAAACAGCGTGTGACCCTGTGGGTGATTTGTCTTCTACAAGCTGTTATACCTCATGTGTTACCAGCACTCTCATGACTGAAGTATCTGCCATTGTGTGATGGTTTGGGTGGGGCAGGGCATAGACCATATCAAAATTCCCAAATCTTTTGTGACGTGGGCAGCATGGATGCGTAGTGGTTAGCACTTTTGCCTCACTGCAACAAGGTCCTGGGTTAGAATCGAAGGTTTAAATGCACCATCAGGCTTGACCCTATCTGTGCGGGTTTACATGATCTCTCTGGGTAATTAAGTGATTTGATGCTTTCTAAGTGACTGTAGGTGAGAATGGATTTCTCTCTCTCTGCGTTAGCCCTATAATAGACTCTTACCTGGCTAGGGTGTAGCTCGCCTCTCGCCCTATAATGGTTAGCGATTGCCTCCCAAATTAGAAAAGTGGAAGACAATTGACGTCTGATTTGTAAAGCGCTATTTCAAAGATTTACAGATGACCATTTGTTGCTCTCATGTTGGTCCCCATAAGCAGTCATATTTGGGTGAGACAGTGCAATGCTAAGTTATTTGCTAAAGCTAGCCAGACAGGTTTTCAAGCTGCATTCATGACCGTCTATATCAGGGGTAGGGAAACTGTCCTGCTGGTTTTAGATATGTCCTTGATCCAACACAGCTGATTTAAATGACTTGAAGTTGTCCAGATTCCTGGTAATGAACTAACCATTTTGATTCAGGTGTGTTGACCCAGGGTGAGAGCTAAAACCTGCAGGACACCCTCCCTTGAGGCCTGGAGTTCCCCTGGTCTAAATGATAACAGACTGCATTGTAACTGCAATAAATATGATCTAGAAAAAACCAACGGCACAACAAGCAAATCATAGAGGTACTGTAAAGCCAGCAACGCTAGCAACTACAGACACCAGCATCCACCTGTTACTTAAAGGATTTCTTAACAAACACACCTCCTTCCAGTTGAAGAAGACGCTGATGTAGAACATAAATGATCTCGACAGAAAAACCATTTGTAAGAACATAAACATATTATGATGGAGGACAAGTACAAAAAAGTATTTATTAATTCATTTATTAGTTCATTTAGGAATTTATGTATTTATAATTCCTCTGTTTATTGTCAGTTAAATGATCAAATAATGAATTGGCCTACTTTATGAATGTGTAGATAACAAAAGAAAAGGTCGTCTGTAAATGAAATTGCAGATTCATATTTTATTGCATAATTCATTAATAACTCACGAAATAGCTTTCCACTATGTGATCACTTTGACCCACCTTTACTACCTTACTCGGTAACTTCACGGGTAAGTGTGGTTGTTTTCTTTACCTTCAGTCGTGAACACAGATACCGTGACATTTAAGTACTGCTTTGCTCTGCATTGTTGGTGGCAGGAACACGGAGGCCAGGCTCTGACTGTGCTGCTGTAGTGCTAGGACGTCATCCACGCTAGACTGACGCGTGAGTCACGGCAGTTCATTAAGTGCTTCAACGAGCCTAACCTGTAGGGCCACACGCGCGGGAACCACTGCATGATTTGTGCTCTGGATCTCTGAGCAATGCTGATATTGTCAGATTCAGTCCTAGTTTGTTTATTTAGACGTGGATCTGATTATTCTGTGGCGTTTTCTGAAACGTCCTTCAAATGGTTCACGCGTGGGGTTTTATTGCCCCGCCGCCCTCTGCATTGTACCTCAATATATAGTGCACTGTGGGCATGGAGCTCAGTGTATGGAGATGGGCTTCAGCATAGCCTTTGCACGCCTTTTAAGGCCCTCCTTATGTGCAGTAAAGCCTGTGGACTGCTGGACACGACTCCCGTTTGCACGGTGGAGGAGCTGTGACGCGTCCACATCACCAATGCAAATGAGACCGACTACCCCTCCTTCTCGTCCCCATCACCTCCTCTTTCTGTATCTCTCTCTCTCTCTGACACACAAGCACATACACACGTACTGCCTGCGCTTTATATCGCCGTGCCAGCCTTTCGGGGCGACGGAAAGCAGCGCTGGCAGAGAGAAAGAGAGAAAGAGAGAGGGAGAGCGAGCTTATATAACAGCTCTGGGAAACGCCGAGGACACACTCGGTGCACAACAAAGCGAGGAAAACAGCGATCTTAACGGCTATAAACTGATAAGTGATCGCGCAGTGGAAGGATGCCGCGCCGCTCCGGTGCTGAAGGTAAGCCGCATGGTCCAACATTCAATACTGTAAATGGTGGAGGCACAGTGAGGGGCTTTTAAGATGGAAGACCTCGGCTTCTTAAATAGGTGATGCGTGTTTACTCTCGCTTGTGATTCATTTGCCTTTCAACCTCCCATCCCGTTCCACTAAATCAATTCAGCCACGCGTCTTTGTTTTTCACCTCGAATACACAACCGCGAGTTATTTTACGCGTAAAAACGTGGAGTTGAACATAACTTGGGCACTTGGACATGATCGGAGACTGTTCACTGAGCAAACTGTTGCTTCTATCATAGGGAGCATCACCGCACCCCTACTTTTTTGAGGGGGGGTGGAGTGTGTCTTAGAAGGCCTGAGATGAAAAGTAGTGCTGAAGGGCATGACGGTGTGTGACGGCCACCGAGACAACGAGGCATTAATGGATCTCATCGGATGTTCACTCCACTGCTCCACTCTTCAGTCAAAGTGTCAGGCTTCAGAGAACACTGCGAACACCACAGTGTTTTTAGCCTACATATTCAGCGATCCTCAACATCTCATCTTTGCATGTTTTCCCCCACTCATCACTTATTCATCTCTCCACGGATGAGGCAAGAGTTTGTCTGCGCACACTGCTATGATAATCCCCATTTCATAAGCACCCATAATGCGCTCTCCAGACAGTTTTAATCACATGATATTTTTTTTCAGTGAGATAGTTGAGATTTGGAAGCTGGGAGATAAGGTCAAGAATGCACTTTGAAACCACAAAGGTTCGGTGTCATTTTAAAATCAGGAATCGCAACTTTGGGCAGCAATATGATATAAAAACAAATGCGAACAATGGAAGCAATGGAGCAGCACCATGGGATTTGTTGCAAGACGCTGCAAGACAGAAACACAAGCCGATATGTCAACATAAGCTGTGAATCTAATTCACCAGTCGGGCTCATCTTTTCCTTTTCATTGTGCTGACATATAGAGAAATACGCTTGCATTAAATCTAGCTGCTGCTATTTTTTCTGTTTTCTCCCCCCAGCTTACACCCAAGGATCCCCTTGGAGTCACTGACCACAGCATTGGATATTAAATCTTTCTGGTGTGATACATCCATTGTTACACTGCTGATCTCAGACTCTGTGGCTCCAAAAGGACCAAGACAATGTTTGCACCTCTGCTAGATCCTACAGGTCTTGTCATTATTATGAAGTTCTAAGTAGGCTACAGATCTGCTCTCTCTCCTTACTCGCCAAATGGCCTTCCACTGAGCTGCGAGACAGTAAATGGTATAGGAATGGTGGCACCCTTCTACAAGCTGCACTGCCTCTTGAAGCGGGCTCAAATGCTGCTGCTCTGCTTGGGCATCGCCTATCTGATGGCAGGCAGCATCCTGCTTCTACAGCGCTCCAGCATCAGAGTGGCTCAGCCAAACCTGGCCAGCCTGCCCCCCCTGTGGTCCCTCTCTGCACCTCCTACTGCCCTCAGGACTGCAGGCTTGGGCATGAGGGCACGCTCCAGATGGGTTGCCATTCAGGCTGCGTCTGGAGGGGGAGCCAAGGCAGGAGGGCGACACTGGACTGCTTCCCGAAGCCTAGGGGTCCAACACTTGCATCATCGCTGGTTTCACAGTCTGCTGCCAGAGAGTCCAGAGCAAAGAGTCTCCGTCCAGAGAAGCAGCAGGCACAAAGGTAAATAACTGTGCACAGCTATGAATTTGTCTGCACATTGAGCTGACACTGTCCTGCCTCTATCACTTGTGGCTTGACAAGGTTCACTGCTGTTTTTAGTATAGCTAACTAGCCAGCAGACAAAACAAGCACTGGTCACTGCGTCGCCCTATTTAGATGTATTAGTGTGCCAGTGAAGTGTTAATGCCATTAACGTGCATCATGACAAATGCACGATTCTTTACGTGGAAAAAGATCTTCTCCAATGACTTCTGCTGAGAATGTAGAGCTGGGATTTTAAACACTCTAACACGTTTTAGATCTGCTTTTCTAAAACACCGGGACCTCTGCTATGTCACTGACTTGCACCTGTGTGGCCTTCTCACAAATCGTAGGAAGGCCACACAGGTGACCGTGGCCAAGCTTGGACAACTCTTCTGCCATTAAATTAAAAACATATATTACAAAGTCTATGAAAACACTCTGGGGGAAAAAGTGACAAAAATACCCTATGAGCATATTGAGCCGACGGATTTCCCCGTGAACAACATATCAGGAGCACATATGCATGTTTATTTTCTATTTTTGGGCTTTCTTTTTTGTTCAGATGGCCAGGGGCTGGGAAACCGCACTCTCTGCACAGGACTCACATAGTGCACTCACAACAAGCTTCATTCGACATTTATGAACAGATAATCATGACCTTAGAACATTTAGAAGAGCTTCATTATACATTTATATAACATTTTACATTTGGTTGCTTCAGATCTTGTAGATGAAAGATAGAGCTCACTGATCCTCTCGAAACCAGAAGAGTAAAAAAATAAAAAAGGCAGGCGAGCACTAAAGTAGCTTCCAGAAAATAAATTAGTAATTATGAAGCTAAAAAAACGATATAATTTCTTACTTGCACTCTCTGCTAAGGAGCCCTCACCATTACTTGAGTACTTTGAGATATCCATGGAGATTTACTCCATTGTTTAACTGTGCCTGTCAGCGCCTTTGCCATTTTGCTGAAATGATAAATACATTGGAATTACCTTCGGTGGAACATTTGTTCTTTCAGCCCATTCTTGAAAAGCATCCCGTAAAAGCTCTTAATCCTTTTTTTAAACAGACACTACATGACCATTCAGTCACTAAGTAGGGTAATACAGATGAAAAATGTTTGAGGCAAGAAAGAGATCAGTTTCAGTAACAGCCATCTGGCAAAGGGTCTTTTTTAAAAAGTATTACCCAGGACACAGAATTCAATTACCCAAGTCTATTGTGCCACAGGCCCTGTGAAAGTAGCCGGTTGAAGGGCTTAGAAAAAAGCGTATTTTTGACACCGTTTCTAAACCAAGTATATGCATTATTTCAGGATATCAGTCCAGATAATAATGAAGCAATCACTCGAATTCCACAACATGTATTTGACACTGAAATGAAAATCATTTACATGTAAATGCAATATTTAATAAATACATTTAAATTAAATTGTCTTCATATTGCATTAAATCGTAACAAGAGTCACCTTAAGGTGCTTTATCATGTGAGGAAGAGGCCCTCGAGTAACCCAGAGAAAACCCCCACAATCAGACAACCTCCTATGAACCAGCACTTGGTGACAGGGGGAAGGAAAAAAATCCCTCTCAACAGGAAGTAACCTCCAGCACAAGCAGGCTCGTGGATGGACAGCCGTCTGCTGCAGTCACTTCCCACCATGACTAACACATTTTTAGCCTAGCTTAACATAAAAACCAGACGCTGGTGGGTCTTGTCAGCAGCTTCCAGCTGCTGTTGCTGGACTTTGAGGCAAGAAATATCTCACTGAACCTCTAGTGGACTGATTCCAAGAAGTCACTGCTTCTGATCAAAAGGCATTTCTGTAAATAGCACCCCACAAAGTCACCGTTTAGTTTTTGTGTTAAGCAAACAAACTCCACCATGATGGCAGATTCACACACACACAGAAAGGTGAAAAATGTTAACTGGAGACCTTACTGATATTTGGCCTTCTTACCTCAAATGAGAACCAAAGTAGCAATCTCCATGCTAGCTGTTTTTACACTAAGCTAGCAGCCTACGGTCTTTACCTTCATATTTAGTGTAGCGAGATAAAACAAGCATCACTATTTTCATCTAAAGTTCTGCAAAAGGAAAATATTTCTGCATAAACCTTTAAATGTGTCATCAAAATAATAGAAAAGCAGAAAGATGTGCTGGTTCCAGCTCCTCAAATGAGATGTGATTGCTGCTATTGTGAATGTTTGTGTACTGGACTACTTGCTGAATAAAGAAAACCTATAACAGTTAATTGACTTGGTAGCAAATGAGTTAATCAAAAGATCAAATTATAATGAAAGTAGGTACAGTCTTAGAGACAGTGTTACATCAATATCAGTTGCAGCACCATGTCTAAAATTATTTAAAAAGCACTTTCCTATTTAGTAGAATAGGCGGTGTAATGGAGAGGGGAAATGCTGCTACTTACTGTGAGTCAAGCAGTAATAAGAAGCTAAATCAAGACTATCATAAGGTGGTTCAGCCAAGGTAGGCTGCCATTAAACAGCTCTTACCCATCCAAAACAGTCTCGTTATCCAAATTTCACGGCTTAAATCTCTGGACTGAAGCCCAAAAGCTTCAGGCCAGCACACATTATCTGAATTTTAAAAATGTGATCAAGAGTTACCGTCCCCTGTTTGTATTAATCACATAATGAAAACAAATACTTACAATAAAAATCCTTTAAAAGAGATTTTTTTTATTTTAATAACAAATGTGAGGACAAGACAGGTGGTTAAACATATCTCTCTATGGTAGCTCATTTATCTGCTGACATATCAGTCCCGCTCCGCTCTGGACTTCCAAAAAGGTGCAAAATCCCAAAAGGCATTTTCATGATTTTAGTCTTTATCCCATCTTTATTCAGTGACTGC